>NC_064643.1:39737500-40362500 GCF_023864345.2 Schistocerca serialis cubense
ACCACTCACTACCATTCTAAACGTCTTGTAGACGTATCTGTCAGATCAAATTAAATTTTTTGTTTTGTTTACAATTTCCTCTTCAGTGTTGCTTGTAAGGGAATTTGTACCTACGTGGATGAATATCCCCTTGTAATTCTTCCGAGATGCCTCTGCTGAACCATCCTTCGAGTTATATATGTTGTTAAAACGTTTCTTCAGTTGATGGGTCTTGAAACCTGGGCGAATGTCTATTGTGGAATTTGGCACTGCCACATTTTTGAGCAGAGAATTGCCCATAACAAGGAAATCACTGTTTTCGTTCTGTTTTACATTACTGAGGTGCTTTGAGTTCTTTTTTCTGCATGTTACACTTGCCCATTTACATTAAATTGGAGTTTTTGTGATTTCTGTGCTAGTTTCTTCTGTAGGTGTTGCAGGTGCATTGTTTTGAACAGATGTAATAGTCCGCGTGTTTTTGATGTTATTTTCGTCAATTGCCACAGCTATTTCACAAAAACATTTTCTTCCCCTTTCAGGTCCCAATTTTTTTTGCTTCTGCACTGATAGTTCTGCTTTTAAAGTGTGAATGTTGCTCCGTAGGATTTTGATAATTTCTTCCTGTGAGCTCATGGGTTATTGGTAGAATAGTGGGGGAAGTGCAATCAGTCTAAAAAGGAGATCGCTTACAAGTCACTTGTGTGACTGATTCTAGAATATTCCTCAAGGGTGTGGGACCCATACCAAATAGGACTAACAGAGGATATTGAATGAATAGAGAGAAGAACAGCATGACTGGTCACAGGTTTGTTTGGTCAGTGGCAGAGTGTCACAGAGATACTGAAAAAACTTAACGGACTCTCTAAGACAGGCGTAAATTATCCCGAGAAAGTCTACTAACAAAGTTCAAGAACTGGCTTTAAATGATTACTCTAGCAAGAGACTACAACCCCTTATGTATCACTCATATAGGGATGGTGAAGATAAAATTAGACTAATTACTGCATGCACAGAGGCCCTCAAACAATCATTCTTCCCGCATTCCATATGTGAATGGAACAGGAAGAAACCCTAATAACTGGTACACTGGAATTTACCCTCTGCCATGAACCTCATGGTGTTTTGTGGAGTGTAGATGTAGGGGTAGAAGTCTCTTCACATTTATATAAACACAAAAACCTACATACGAGGGTAATCCCAAAAGTAAGGTCTCCTATTTTTTTTATAAGTACATAGACCTGTTTATTTCTACAATGGTTTACATCAGTTTACAGCTTGAACATTTAGCTATTTTTCAACATAATCACCATTTCTGACGATGCATTTTTGTAGATGCTGTGGCAGTTTTTGTATGCCCACATCATACCAGCTCACTGCCACGCTTTTCAGAAAATTATGAACCTCTTCTTACACCTCACCATTGGAGCTGAATCACTTTTCTGCCAAATGTTCTTTTAACCTAGGGAACAGTTGATAGTCACTGGCCGCCAAGTCAGGACCACAGGGTGGGTGGGTGATTATGTTCCACTGAAACTGTTGCAGGAGAGCAAAGGTTTGCCGAGCAACGTGTGGGCGAGCATTGTCACGGAGAATGTGTACGCCCTTGCTTGACATTGCTCTTCTCTGGTTCTGAATTGCCCATTCAAGTTTTTTCAGAGTCTAACAGTACCTGTCAGTGCTAACTGTGGTCCCAGCTCTGACCACGAGGTGAAAGGAGAGGTTCATAACTTTCTGAACAGCACGGTGGCGAGCTGGTATGATGTGGGCATACAAAAACTGCCACAGCGTCTACAAAAATGCATTGATAGAAATGGTGTTTATGTCGAAAAATAGCTAAATGTTCAAGCTGTAAACTGATGTAAACGATTGTAGAAATAAACAGGTCTATGTACTTACAAAAAAAAATAGGAGACCTTACTTTTGGGATTACCCTTGTACATTTGAATTTGCTCATTGTATTCAAGTTTGGTCTTCTGTATGACTTTTACCCATTCACCACACTTTCCTCCATTCCTTGATGCCTCAGAATGTCTTAACAACCTGTCCCTTCTTTTTGTCAGTTTGTCCCAATTAAATACAGTTAACTACTCTGACAAGGCTTTGACTTCCCTAAATTGTGCCCTGAAATGGGGTTCATTCTGTCTGACATTTTGCCTGCCACCCTCGCAATCTCTGCAATATACTTTCAGACCTCATTCTCCTTCTGCACCTCTCTCCCTATGCTATTTCTCCTACCCCTGTGGTTGTCTTCACTGTAAGACTTGCACCCTCCTACCACCACCTGTACTAGCCCTGTAACTGGCAGAACATGTACAGTCAAAGAGAGAGCCACCTGTGAAATGACACACATCATGCACCAGCTGTTATTTAAACACTGTTTGGCCTTTTACATTGGCACAACTACCACCAAGTTATCAGTTAAGGTGAATACGCATAGGCAGAGGGTGCACACCGGCAACACGCACTATCCTGTTCCAGAGAGTGCTCTACAGCGTCGAAGTGGTGACCTCGGTGTGATTATCAGAGTGTATTTTTTTGTTATATTTTCAAAAACTGATTATTTTTGTTTATTAGTTTAAGTGTATTATCTGATGTACCCATTCCATTTTCATCATTCACCTGTAGAACCAGATTTCAAAAACTATTATCTTTGCCTCATCTATACTATTTATTATCCATGGAAGACTACTCTCCAAATGAATGCATAACAAAATGCTAGCTAACACATATACTTAGATTAGATGATAACATACTCACTTTTTCAGAGACACATTTCCTTCTTTTGGCAGTACTAATTTTATACCCTCTTTATTTCTGATGACTTAAATTACTTTCCAGTCCAGATAGTAAATGTATCTACAACATATAGAAACTAATTTTTTTAATCCAATTCCCTCCAGCATCACCTGACTTGATCAGATTGCACTTCATTACCTTTGTTTTATGTTGTAAGGATCAGTCCATATGAAAAGATGTAATGAGAGTTGCTTGACCATTTTTAAATATTTTTTTAAATATTTTGTTGTTTTTTTTCATGTGATTAACCTTAATTTAAAAGTTCAAAACAGTTTTTTAAAAAGATTTACCTTGCACCCTTACTGAATGGCACCCATTTTTATTTGTGAGTGCACAACGGTTTTTCAATTTGGAGACACTAGCATTAATTTTAATATCTCTGCACTAGACTAAGTTACAACATTGCAACTGACATGACTGTTTTTAGAAAAATGTCCTCTGCAACATCGTTTATTACCCAAAACACCCTAAATTAAAAAATAACCAGTCAAAATTACTTCCAAAGTTTGGTATTGAAAACTTAGAAAATCCACTTTTTAGACCCAAAAATAACAACCAAGGAGTGATTATCAGAGTGTATTTTTTTTCTCTAGTTAGATATCATAAACTCCTAGCCTTAAATAGAGCAAGAACACTGACAAAGGTTTCCTTAAATTTTTATAAATTTTTGAAATTTGAATATCATTATTTTTTTGTAAGGTTTGGAACTATTTATCTCTGGTGAGACTGAATATAAAAATTTGTTTTGTTCACTTATTGTACACTTATATGATAGCAAAGTACTGTAAAAATTTCAACATTGATATTTGACTATGAACAAAGATATGAATTTTTGAATACGATGAAATAGTTGATATTGTGCCCGTTTAAATGGTTTATTGTTCCATTGTAATAAAATTTAGTTGCCACAGTGGTAACACCGGTTCCCATCAGATCACCGAAGTTAAGTGCTGTCGGACCGAGCTAGCACTCGGACGAGTGACCTTTCGGTCTGCCGACAGCATTCGGCAGACCGAAAGGTCACTCGTCCGAGTGCTGTCGGCAAGTGGGGTGCACTCGGCCCTCGCGAAGCAAACTGAGGAGCTACTCGATTGAGAAGTAGTAGCTCCGGTCTCGGAAACTGACATTCAGCCAGGAGAGCGGTGTGCCGACCGCGTGCCCCTCCGTATCCGCATCTGATGAGGTTGCCTGTGAGCTGAGGATGACACGGCTCACGGTCAGTACCCTCGGGCCTCCGTGGCCTGTTCGGGGTGGAGTTTAGTTTAATGTATTAAGTTAACACCGTCATCCTATATTTAGTTATTATTATTTATTTTAATAACAAAATATTCAACAATAGGAGCTTTTGCTTTGGTTCTATGTTAAAAAAAATTGCCCATTTACACCTAGGTTTATTCTAAAAAAAAGTAGCACATTATTACAAGTTCAAAATGATAAAAGTAAAATAATAAACATGAAAAATTTCCCTATTGTTGGTAAGTCTACAAATTTGTGCATGACAAGTGTGTACAGGGGCTTGGTAGCCAGAGTTACAAGTCTGTACTGCAGCCCAGTAGTCGGTGACATAAACTGTGTTCCCCCACTACATTTGCTGGGTATGGTATTGTTTTAGCCGGTCTGTCCAGAAACCTCTGTTAGTATGGATCTACATACTTCATTGAGAGCATAGAATATTTTATGTACTTTTGTTTTTAGTGTAATTTGAAATCAACTAAAATAATTTTAAAATTTAATAATAAATAAATTTGATAGCCTAATTGGAATGCAATAAAATGGATGAACAGTGCTCTAAGTTAAGTGTGTCACAAAACAGTGTATGGTTCAGTTTCAAAAAATGTAAAATATGTTAGTGACTTTGACGAAGATAGACAAACTTTGTCTAAAATAACAAGTAGGGTCTTCTGTATCACCAGTTTCTGAGTATCTTAATGGAAAATATGTTCTGACATACAATCACATTTCTGGAAAAAAAAAAATGCTCTGATCCATTCAAAGTTTATAAAAAGCCAGTTACTAAAGGTTCGAGGGAAATAAAATTTGAACATTTGTCCTTGCTAAGTGAGAGTAAAACAGCTACCCAAATGAAACTTAATGTAAATCCTGGAAATTCCCCATGCCCAAATTGTTATTCAAAAATATTTGTGATGAATCCAGGACCAAAACTGTGTAATCTTGTAAATGACATCTTGGTTCCTAATGAAAAAGCTATTAGCAAATTGGATTTTGTTTTTCCTGATGTAGAAATATCTTGTGCCTCAAAAATAAGAAAACTGAGTTGCAGAAAAATAAAAGCAGCTATTGAAAGCAAGGTACAATGAATTTCAGACAATATTAGAAAAGACTTAGAGCCATGTTTATGTCATCAAAACGTCAGACTGGTGACTATGGGTGCAAAACCCAATGATGTTATCTACAAAAAGTTACTAGATTTAACAGGCTGTGACACTAACAATGATGACTGCATGATGATTTTGTATGATAAATGCTACAATAATGAAACTGCTCTTGAATTGTTTAGCGAATCTGAGGAGGAAATGCCCGACAGTGCTACCTTGAGACAGTGGGTCACAACTGCAGTGCTGAAATGCTTAAGTGATTAAATCTCAGGAAGAGTACTTTGAATATTTAATTGATAACTTAGAGAATCACAAAGTCACCACTATGTTTCTAAATACCAAACTAAGTTTTTACTTTACGTTTGTGGTTCATGATGCAATACAAGGGTACCACTGGGTCAATGACCAGGTGACAGTGCATCCATTTGTTCTGTGCTTTAAAAATGAGGACGAAATTTGCAGTTCATCAATTTGCATTCTAAGTAACTGCTTGGAGCACAGCACTTTGGTTTTCCATGTGTATGTAACAAATTACATAAAAGAAAAGTTGTCCAAGGCTGAGAAGCTCATACACTTTTGAGATAGAAGTGGTAGTCAATACAAGAACAAAAACAATTTTCAAATCTTTGCAACCGCAAAGTAGATTTTGGGTTGGAGACCGAACATTGAAGTAGGAGGTACAACAAAATGTGAAGTGAGTAAATCCAGCATACAAAGAAAGACCACAGACAAATTTCTTACAGAAGAGGATATGTATGCCTTTTGCAAGCATAATATTAAAGATATCACCTATTTTCCCATCAAGAAAGAAGAGATAGTGCTTCATATAGAAACAACACTTCAAATCAGATCTGAAAACTGTATAGCAATTAAAGGAACAATGCAATTCCACTTTCACTAATGAAATATTAAATGGCTGGGTAACTGGAAGTCACCCGTTGGGATTTTTTGTGACCTATCAAAGGCTTTTGATTGTGTAAATCATGGAATACTTCTAGATAAGCTCAAGTACTGTGGTATGAATGGGACAGTGCTCAAATGGTTTAAATCATACCTAACTGGAAGAGTGCAGAAAGTTGAAATACACAGTTCACATAATATGCAAAAAACTGGCGATTTCTCAAACTGGGGAACAATCAAGAATGCGGTGCCGCAAGGTTCGGTCTTGGGTCCTCTGCTGTTCCTAATATATATTAATGACTTGCCATTCTATATTCACGAAGATGCAAAGCTGGTACGTTTTGCCGGTGATACAAGTATAGCTATCACACCCAACAGACAAGAATTAACTGGTGAAATTGTAAATGATGTTTTTTAGAAAATCATTAAGTGGTTCTCTGCAAATGGGCTCTCATTAAACTTTGACAAAACACAGTATATACAGTTCCACACAGTAAATGGACTGACACCATTAATAAATATAGACTTCAATCAAAAATCGGTAGCTAAGGTGGAATATTCAAAATTTCTAGGTATATGCATTGATGAGGGGTTGAACTGGAAAAAACACACTGAGGATCTGCTGAAACGTTTGAGTTCAGCTACTTATGCTATTAGGGTCATTGCAAATTTTGGTGATATACATCTCAGTAAATTAGCTTAACGCGCCTGTTTTCATTCTCTGCTTTTGTATGACATCATATTCTGGGGTAACTCATCATTGAGTAAAAGAGCGTTCATTGCACAAAAGCGTGTAATCAGAATAATTGCTGGAGCTGATCCAAGATCATCCTGCAGACACTTATTTAAAGAGCTAGGGATCTTCACTATAGCCTCACAATACATATATTCACTTATGAAATTTGTTATTAATAATCCGAATGAATTCAAAAGTAATAGCAGTGTACATGGCTACAACACTAGGAGGAAGGATGATCTTCACTACTCAAGGTTAAATCTAACTTTGGCTCAGAAGGGGGCAAATTATGCTGCCACAAAAGTCTTTGGTCGCTTACCTAATAGCATCAAAAGTCTGACAGATAGCCATATAGCATTTGAAAGGAAATTAAAAGAATTTCTTAATGGCAACTCCTTCTACTCATTAGATGAATTTTTGGATATAGTAAGTGGGTCATTCTCCCCCCGCCCCCTCCCCCCCCCCCCCCTTAAAAAAAATTAAAAATATTGAGTGTCATGTAATATTTTATGTAATGTCATATCTATGACACATTCCACATTATTACGAAGTGTCGTATTCACAATCTATGGAACAAGTACTAATCTAATCTAGGTTCCTTGGAATTGCAGAATACTAAGTTCGATGTTACATAACATCAGATACCAAAATTTACCAGGATCATTGTGTCAGTAAAAGTACTTCTCTGTCTTTAACACTGAATGACACAGGAGCATGTGTGTGTGATAGACAATGGTGACATGCAGAGGTTGAAAGTCATAAGTTTGGAAAATAATTATGTTTCTGTGCATTTTTACCACCCTGCTGGCCCAATAACACCATTCAAGAAATCGAATAGTGACAAAGTTTTTAAGGACTTCAGGAAGGCAGGAAGGCTGTGAGGGACACACGTGTATTCAGGGGATTCCTTGACAACACTGATCATTATTTAATCTGCGGTGAAATTGGGATTGCGAGGCCGAAAGTGCGGGAGTTCAGGTCCATATGTAGGAGGATAAGAGTGGAGAAACTTCAGGATAAGGAAATCAGGCACAAGTACATAACAGCGATCTCAGAAAGGTACCAGTTAGTTGAATGTAGTCAATTACAGTCATTGGAAAAGGAATGGACAAGGTACAGGGACACAGTACTAGAAGCGGCTAAAGAATGTCTTGGAACAGTAGTGTGTAAAGGTAGGATGAAGCAAACAGCTTGGTGGAACGACACAGTCAAGGCAGCCTGTAAAAGGAAAAAGAAGGCGTATCAAAAATGGCTACATACTAGAACTCAGGTAGACAGAGAAAGTTATGTTGAAGAAAGAAACAAAGGCAAACAGATAATTGCAGCATCCATGAAGAAATCTTGGGAAGACTTTGGAAACAGGTTGGAGACTTTGGGTCAAGCTGCTGGAAAACCATTCTGGAGTGTAATTAGCAGTCTTCGAAAGGGAGGTAAGAAGGAAATGACAAGTATTTTGGACAGGTCAGGAAAACTGCTTGTGAATCCTGTGGATTCCTTGGGCAGATGGAGGAAATATTTTGGAGAGTTGCTCAATGTAGGTGAAAATACAATCAGTAATGTTTCAGATTTTGATGTACAATGGGATAGGAATGATGATGGAAATAGGATCACATTTCAGGAAGTGGTGAAAATGGTCAATAGATTGCAGTGCAATAAAGCAGCTGGGGTGGATGAAATTAAGTCGGAACTCGTCAAATTCAGTGGAATGTCAGGTCTTAAATGGCTACACAGGATAATTGAAATGGCCTGGGAGTCGGGACAGGTTCCATTAGACTGGACAAAAGCAGTAATCACACCAATCTTTAAACATGGAAACAGAAAAGATTGTAACAACTACAGAGGTATCTCTTTAATCAGCATTGTGGGTAAAATCTTCTCAGGTATTGTTGAAAGGAAAGTGCGACTATTAGTTGAGGACCAATTGGATGGAAATCAGTGTGGGTTTAGGCCTCTTAGAGGTTGTCAGGACCAGATCTTTAGCTTACGGCAAATAATGGAAAAGTGTTATGAGTGGAACAGGGAATTGTATCTATGCTTTATAGATCTAGAAAAGGCATATGACCGGGTTCCTAGGAGGAAGTTATTGTCTGTTCTACGAGATTATGGAATAGGAGGCAAACTTTTGCAAGCAATTAAAGGTCTTTACATGGATAGTCAGGCAGCAGTTAGAGTTGACAGTAAATTGAGTTCACGGTTCAGAGTAGTTTCAGGGGTAAGACAAGGCTGCAACCTGTCTCCACTGTTGTTCGTATTATATATGGATCATATGTTGAAAACAATAGACTGGCTGGGTGAGATTAAGATGTGTGAACACAAAATAAGCAGTCTTGCATATGCGGATGACTTAGTTGTGATGGCAGATTCGATTGAAAGTTTGCAAAGTAATATTTCAGAGCTAGATCAGAAATGTAAGGACTATGGTATGAAGATTAGCATCTCCGAAACGAAAGTAATGTCAGTGGGAAAGAGATATAAACGGATTGAGTGCCAAATAGGAGGAACAAAGTTAGAACAGGTGGACAGTTTCAAGTACTTGGGATGCATATTCTCACAGGATGGCAACACAGTGAAAGAACTGGAAGTGAGGTGTAGCAAAGCTAATGCAGTGAGCGCTCAGCTTCGATCTACTCTCTTCTGCAAGAAGGAAGTCAGTAACGAGACTAAGTTATCTGTGCACCGTTCAATCTTTCGACCGACTTTGTTGTATGGGAGCGAAAGCTGGGTGGATTCAGGTTACCTTATCACAAGGTTGAGGTTACGAACAGGCTTAGATGGTGGGGTCATGTTACACGCATGGGAGAAGCAAGGTTACCCAAGAGACTCATGGGTTCAGCAGTAGAGGGTAGGAGGAGTCGGGGCAGACCGAGGAGAAGGTACCTGGATTCGGTTACGAATGATTTTGAAGTAATAGGCTTAACATCAGAAGAGGCACCAATGTTAGCACGGAATAGGGGATCATGGAGGAATTTTATAAAGGGGGCTATGCTCCAGACTGAACGCTGAAAGGCATAATCAGTCTTAAATGATGATGATGATGATCATGATGATTTCAGTTCTTGAACTTGCCACAACAACTGGGAGGTCTTATTCTATATCCCTCAAGCTGTCTGAAGAAATAAGTGGTCTTAACAGAAACTACTAGGATTCAGAAGCACCACATCTTGAAAAATTACTGAACTCAACATTTGTATTATGTTGAAAAATTTTAAATAAATATTTTCAGTTAACGTACTTTAGAGTTTATGCATATAATTCAGTACCTTAACTTCAATTTGATTACGTCCAGCCAATATCACACATGAATTAGGCAACAGCCATAAGATCAATTGTAATGTGATGGGAATTATTTCCTCATTTTCAAAAATTCGTATCTATGTTCACAGTCAAATGTCAATGTTGAGTTTTTTACAGTACTTTGCTACCATATAGGTGCACAAAATGTGCAAAACTCAATCAGTCCCACCAAGGATAACTAGTCCCACACTTTACAAAAAATTAAGATTTTCAAATTTCAAATATTTATAAAAATTAAGGAAACATTTGTCAGTGTTCTTGTTCTGTATAAGGCTCTATATAAGGCTAGTAGTTTATGATGTCTAACTAGAAAAAAAATTGTTTCTTGGTTGTCATTTATGGGCCTAAAAAGTGGCTTTTCTAAATTTTCAATACCAAACTTTGGAGGTTATTTTGACTGGTTATTTTTGAATTTAGGATATTTTGGGTAATAAACAATGTTGTAGAGGAGACTTTTCTAAAAACAATCATGTCAGTTGCAGTGTTGTAACTTAACACAGTGCAGTGATATTAAAATTAACCTAATGTCTCCAAATTGAAAAACCACCATGTGCTTACAAACAAAAATGGCTGCCATTCGGTAACGGTGCAAGTTAAAATTTGTTTTAAAAACTATTTTGAACTTTTCAATTACAGGGTAAGCACCCATAAAAAATCAAAATATTTAAAAATGGTCAAGCAACTGACTTAATTTTTATTGGATCACTTCATTAGGACTGGCCCTAAAGTAAGCTGCCAATTTGTGCAACAATTTGAAATCGTATATAGGTATCTGACTGGATTGTTTTTGGATAGCACTCAATTCGATGACTGCGTAATCTGCAAAAAGTCTGAGATTCTTGATGTAGCTGTTACTTCCTGGTCTCCAAATTGAAAAACCATCATGTGATTACAAATAAAAATGGCCACCATTCAGTATCAGTGCAAGGTAAAATTTTTTTAAAAACTATTATGAACTTCTCAATTACACCTGCATAGCATTAGTTCGTCCTTGTACTTCCCATGTTAATCTCCCAGACTTTGTCAGTGATATTGTAATAATTACTTTAATTGTAAAATGTGATGTAGAACAGAAAACATTTTTTAAATTTTAAACTTTTCACACAATTTGCAACTGAAGATGCGATATATATTCCTATACTTTATGTACATTGATAACTTGTACTATTCAAATGTTTTTATCGTTGCTCATAAAAGATTAATATCAAATTCAGAAATGCATCTCCCTTCCAGTTCACGATTTTTATTGTCGATGTAACAGTTCTTGAGAACATTGCACATCTCCAGGGCAGGATGGCGACCCACGAAATGCTTACTGCCATGTCCGAGCAGCTGTTTCCTCTCACTAAGTTGCTGCAACTGCAGTCCCATGCCGAAGATGCATGTCATCTCTCAGTATCCACTACACAATTTGCACCACACAAGGAAACAGCTACTAAGGTAGCAGAGTAATTCTGGAGTGCACATGGGATTTTTTTGGCTAGGCAGTAGTTTGAGGTGCTCTGACGGACACTCACCATTCAATAAGCATCGAGGGGAGTCAAACGGCGTTCAGAATAAAGACATTTTGCCTGTCAATTTTATGAGTAAACTGTCGAAGTCTTCGTAATAACGTACCTGAATGTACTGCCCTCCAGGAAAGTTCTCACTCTCAAATTATTCTTGGGCTGAGAGGTAGCTGAAACGTGAAGAGTAAAGTTAAGAGATATTTAGCTAGCTGTGGAGTGTATATTGGAAAGACAGATTAGAGGCCATAGGAGGGGAAGTATTCGTTGCAGTTGACAAAAATGTTGTCTCTGAGGTCGAAGTGGGTGTGACAAAGAAGTCACATATAACAGGTGTAGGTGAAACCAAGTTAATTGTTGGATGTTTTTACTGTCCACCCAATTCTGCTGTGACACTTCTAAGAGTCATTAGAAGAAAATGTACCTTCATGCATAAATACTCAGATCGTGTAGTACTAACTGAAGGTGATTTTAACCTACCGAGAATAGACTGGGATGTCTGTCGATTCATTGTGGGAATATACAGACATCCAGTCATGCGAAACACTTGTGAACATGTTTTCTGAAAATTGTCTCGAGCAGCTAGCTCGGCAGCCCGCATGCAGTGGAAATATCTTAGACCTTGTAGCAATAAACAGTCTTGACCTTATTGACAGAGACAGTACAGAAACAAGGATTAGCGATCGTGATGTCATTGTAGCAATTATGAGTACGAAAGTTATTAATTCAGTCAAGAAGACTAGGAGAGAGTTTCTGCTCGATAGAGCATATGGGCAGTTATTAACATCTCACTTAGACTGTTTATTGGCATCATTTACTTCCAGTACCATGGATGTTGAGGAATTATGGCCAAAGTATAAGCCTATTGTAAATCGTGGTCTGGAGAGTTACATGCCTCGTAAGCAGAAAACAATGGGAAAGACCCACCACGGTTTAATAACAAAATTCGTCGGATGCTGTGGAAGTAGAGGCTGTTGCACTCTCGGTTCAAAAGCGAGTGCATAATTGACGACAAGTGAAGGTCAGTAGAGATTCGTGTGTCTGTGAGATCTACACGCGAAGCATACAACAACTACCGACGTGATACTTTAGCGAGAGATCTGGCAGAGTACAGAGTAGAAAGATCGAACCCGTGGTGTTCGGATACAGTATTACTAGTGTCCTGGTCGACACAGTCGAGTCATTTAAATATCTGAGCGTGACATCGCATACCGGTACGAGCTGGAACGAGCGTGTGAGAACTGTGGTAAGGAACGTGAACGGCTAACTTTGATTCATTGGGAGAATTTTAGGAAAGAGTGGTTCGAACGTAAAGGAGACTGCATATAGGACACCGGTGCGACCTCATCTCGAGTGCTGCTCTAGTGGTCGAGATCCGTACTGGGTCGGACCGAAGGAAGACGTCGGAGCAATTCAGAGGTGGGCCGCTAGATTTGTTGCCAGTAGGTTCAGACAATGTGCGAGTGTTATGGAGATGCTTTGGGAACTCAAATGGGAATTCCTGGAGGAAAGCCAATGTCATTTTTGAGAAACACTATTGAGGAAATTTAGAGAACCTGCATTTGAAGCTGACTGCCAAACGATTGTACTGCCGCCAACATACATTGTGCGTAAGGGCCACGAAGATAAGATAGAAGAAATTAGAGCTCACAAGGAGGGGTATCGACAGTCGTTTTTCCCTCGCCCTATTTGTGAGTGGAGCAGGAAAGGAAATAACAAGTAGTGGTACACAGTGCCCTCCACCACATACTGTACAGTGGCTTGTGGAATATCTGTGTAGACGTAGATGTAGATATGGCCCACCAAATGTGCAATAAAAATAAAACCAGCACACAATATGTGCCTGTTTATATTAGACTTACACTGAGGTGACAAAACTCACGGAATAGCAATGTGCACGTATACAGGTGGGGTATAAAAGGGCAGTGCATTGGTGAGCTGTCATTAATACTCAGCCGATTCCTGCCAAAAGGTTTCCGACGTGATTATGGCCGTACGACAGAAGTTAACAGACTTTTAATGTGGAACAGTAGTCAGAGCTAGACGCGTCGGACATTCCGTTTCAGAAATCGTTAGGGAATTCAAAATTCTGAGATCGGTAGTGTCTGGAGTGTGGCGAGAATACCGGATTTAGGGCATTAACTCTCACCGTGGACAACACAGTGTCCAATAGCCTTCACTTAATGACTGAGAGCAGTGGCATTTGCTTAGAGTTGTCATTGCTTACTCACGAGCGACACTTCGTGAAATAACTGGAGAAACGAACTGGGGACGTACGACAGACGTGTCCGTTAGGGAAATTTGGCGTTAAGGGGCCACGGCAGCAGACGACCGATGCGGGTGCCTTTGCTAACAGTACGAGACTGTCTGCAGTGCCTCTCCTGGGCTCGTGAGCGTATCGGTCGAATGTTAGATTATTTGAAAACTGTGGCCCGGCCAGACGAGTCCCGATTTAAGTCGGTAAGAGCTGACGGTAGGGTCTGAGTGTGGCACGTAGCCCATGTAGTTGCGGACCCGAGTTGTCAACAGTGTGTTGTGCGAGCTGGTGGTGGCTCCACAATGGTGTGGGCTGTCTTCACACGGAACCAAACTGGTCCATTGGAGCAGTTCTGTTTGGCTACTAGGAGACAATTTACAGCCATTCATTGACTTCTTTTTTGCAAACAGTGATGGAATTTTTATGGATGGCAATGTACCATATCACTGGACCGCATTCCGGACAACTCGAGTGAACAATTCGGCCACCCGGAATGCCTGTAATGCAAATCTCGTTGAACATTTGTGGGACGTAATCGAGAGGTCGGGCTGTGCACAGTACTGTGCTGTGGCAACGCTTTTGCAACTACTGTGTAAACAGCTACAGAGGCAGCGCGGCTCAGTACTTCCGCAGAGGAAATGTACGTAAATGACCTTGTGGGTGACATCGGAAGTCCACTGAGGCTTTTTGCGGATGATGCTGTGGTGTATCGAGAGGTTGTAACAACGGAAAATTGTACTGAAATGCAGGAGGATCTGCAGCGAATTGACGCACGGTGCAGGGAATTGCAATTGAATCTCAATGTAGACAAGTGTAATGTGCTGCGAATACATAGAAAGATAGATCCCTTATCATTTAGCTACAAAATAGCAGGTCAGCAACTGGAAGCAGTTAATTCCATAAATTATCTGGGAGTACGCATTAGGAGTGATTTAAAATGGAATGATCATATAAAGTTGATCGTCGGTAAAGCAGATGCCAGACTGAGATTCATTGGAAGAATCCTAAGGAAATGCAATCCGAAAGCAAAGGAAGTAGGTTATAGTATGCTTGTTCGCCCATTGCTCGAATACTGCTCAGCAGTGTGGGATCCGTATCAGTTAGGGTTGATAGAAGAGATAGAGAAGATCCAACAGAGAGCAGCGCGCTTCGTTACAGGATCATTTAGTAATCGCGAAAGCATTACGGAGATGATAAATAAACTCGAGTGGAAGACTCTGCAGGTGAGACGCTCAGTAGCTCGGTAGGGGCTGTTGTTGAAGTTTCGAGTACATACCTTAACTGAGGAGTCAAGCAGTATATTGCTCCCTCCTACGTTTATCATGCAAAGAGCCCCTGAGAATAAAATTAGAGCCCACACAAAGGCATACTGACACTCCTTCTTTCCACGAACAATACGAGACTGGAATAGAAGGGAGAACCAATAGAGGTACTCAGGGTACCCTCCACCACACACCGTCAGGTGGCTTGCGGAGTATGGATGTAGATGTAGATGTAGATGTAGATGTAGATGTAGAGGACTCCAGTGACTTGTCGAGTGCATGTCAACTTGCTGCACTGTGCCGGGTAAAAGGAGGTCCGTCAGCAATTTAAAGGGTATCCTATGACTTTCGTGGCCTCAGTGTATTATTGTATGTTCTGTTATTATAAATTACTTTTATTTAGAGTATCATTTGTTGGTAAGAAGACGTAGGGATATGTCTCACTTCTGTGTAGTGTTAAGCCCATTACAGGCTACTGTTACTATTGTGTGCCAGTTCATTAACGCACTTCCCTCAGTCACACTTGAAGTTACTTCTACACCTGCCGACGGCACTCCATCTGAGATAAAATGCTTCATTCTCCTCACTGAGAAGTCCTCAGTGTGGTCACAAATTGTAGTTGCTCAGAAATCGAGCCTGCACTAAAGTTTGGGCCACAATTCTGATAGTATACAGTTATGAACTTCTGAATGTACAGCTTTTATACTTTGCATGCTTTGGTTGTTTCTCTCTCACACCGCCTAATGCCCGAGTGCAAAATACTGTGTAGCGAAGTAAGTAAGAAGTTCCTCTTCGTCATGCTTCTGAACCGACAAGTGATAGTCGTGTCGAGATGTACAGTTTTTAATCGGCAGCTGGTGCCAGAGCTCTCTTTGTTTTGCTGTGCTTTGCTGTGACAAGTTTTATGTTGTGATTCACAATTGCTGTGTAAATTAATGAAATGAGTGTGTCATTAAGTAGACAGCATAGTACTACTTTATTATCAACATAACTTATTTGCATTATTTTCTTTTAATTGGAAAGCTTGCTGTTAAAGTGAAACAGTTGAATTATTCTTCAACATGGTTGGCACAATTAAATTGTAAACTGAAATTCGTTTACTCCATTTCATAAGAATTCACTTGCTTAGGTTTTTCATTTTGATTTTGAATTGAACATACACTGTGATCAAAAGTATACAGACACCCCTAGAAACGTATGTCTTTCATATTAGGTGCAGTAGGTGCCACAGTATGATTTCATTTGTCTGAGATGCCAGATGTGAGTGCAAGTTGCATTTGTGTGTGTGTGTGTGTGTGTGTGTGTGTGTGTGTGTGTGTGTGTGTGTGTGTGTGTATGCGTATGCGTATGCGTACACATGTCTATTGCTGACAAAGGCCTTAATGGCCGAAAGCTATAATTGTGTGAATCTTTTTGTTGTGCCTATCACAACTCAGCATCTCTGCTATATAGTGAGTAGCAACTTTCCTTCCCTAATATTGTTAACTCTGAAAGCATACTCTGGTTGGGATTTGTGGGGAAGATGCAGATGACAAGATGCCCAAATGAATAATGAAAGACAGGTTGTGTTCCACCAGATGGAAGGGCTGACCGAGAGCTAGATGGCGGGATACTGTATCCACTGACCTTACTGAGATAGAGATCTGATGGAGGAGAAAAACAGAGAACAGATACGTATGGAGGAAGAGTATTGAGGAGCTCGAGGTCCACCGAGACCTGTAGTGCCAAAACGAAGAGGAAATATGTTTCATTTTATCAGCCTCAGTCCTTCTTCTCACTGCACACAATACACTCTCTTGCACAAGAGCCCAATTTGACTGTGTTTACATCCCAGTATCAGTATCTGTCCACCTTGCCTCTCAACTCCAGCATATTTGACAGATATTTTTATGAAAAATTTCAACACCAGTATTTATGAGTGGTATAACGCCATACTCGTCTTTTTGAGATATTTTGATTGCCATTTAAAAAAAAGAGGTTTTGATTGCCATTAAAATGAATGCTGTTCCATTAAAACAAATTATGATTGGGAAAAGGGTTAACTGTGTTCACTCCATAACAAATTTAGATGCCCCTGTGCTTACTACCAATTGCTGAAAACCTCGTGTCAGTATCTTGAAGCTGAAGGGGGTGTGCCTTGCATGAATCAAGCTGTTTATAATATTCTAGCAAAGTTTTGATAGAATTTAAACTCATTTTAGATTAAAGGAGACTAGTCACTGAAAGTGTATGTCTGTGTGTGTGTGTGTGTGTGTGTGTGTGTGTGTGTGTGTGTGTGTGTGTGTGTGTGTGTGTGTGTGTGTGTGTCAGAATCACAATTTTATTGTCTCATGACATACATAATTGATTTAAAGTAGAGGATGCTTGTAATTGTAAATAATGTACCAGAGGTACATACAATGTAGAAAGAAACCTAATCTATAAAAATCATTACAAATTTGTTTCATTATTCTACAAAAGGAATCTTCCCCGTCATTCAGAAATTCCATGCATGAACAATAACATTTTTGCACTAGGATGGTGCATAATTTTATCTTCAGTGAACCTAGTTCCATACTGAGAAAGTTTTTCATTTTTAATTTATCATAAATTTTTATAGCTGTTTATTGAGGAGCCTGGGAGTAGAGATTTAGCCTATGATATAGCAACAGAAAATTATCTTCGTTTCTTGTGCCATATATAAATTGAAAATGGTTTCCCATAAATAATTCTGGATTGATATGGGCAAAGACAAACAGTTCATAAATGTAAATACATGAAGTAGTTAAAATTTTTAGACCTTTGAATAAAGGTCGGCATGACGCTGTAGAATCAATAGTTCATATATTTATACTAATACTTTTCAAACTAATAATATTCTATTTACACTACTTCTTCCCCCCCCCCCCCCCTCCCAAAAGATTATACTATATCTTATAATAGATTCAAAAGAGTTGTGGTAAACAACATTCCTAGTGAAACTTCCTAGCAGATTAAAACTGTGTGCCAGACCGAGACTCAAACTTCACAGAAGCTTTTCTGTGAAGTTTAGAAGAGAGGAAATGAGGTACTGGCAGAATTGAAGCTGTGGGGATGGGACGTGAGTCGTGCTTGGGTAGCTCAGTTGGTAGAGCACTTGCCCGCAAAAGGCAAAGGTCCCAAGTTCGAGTCTCGGTTCAGCACACAGTTTTAATCTTCCAGGAAGTTTCATGTCAGCGCACACTCCGCTGCATAGTGAAAATGTCATTCGGAGAACTTTCCTAGTGTCCGTGTCACTTGCATAGAACAGTATTGTCATTGAAATAGGCTCTTATGAGAAGACCGGGATAATTTTTTTTTCTAAAAATACCCCAAGGAATTTGACAGATTCTGCTTCTCCAAGTTCCTCGTTTTTATGGATAATTTGGAAGTCCGTTGATTTTCGTTTTTTAAACTGTAGTATTTAGTTCTTTTCCTGTTCAGTTGTAATCCACTTGCACCAAACCAGTGTTATAAACTATTTAGGGTGACATTCACACAGTATCTAATAATAGAATTAAGTAATTTCAGTACACATCTTATTTTTGAGGTAAGAAAAAACCTTCAATGTTGTACCGACCGAAAGCAAGTAAAAAGTATGCAATATTCTAGCATTATCCTATATCCACATCTGCATCTACAGAGTGTCCCAGGATTTGGGAACGTGACAAACGATCATTGTAAACAAAAAATGTCACATAAGCATGGGCTCTAAAGTACATACCATAAGAGCTATGAATACACCCTGTATATTGTGTAACAAGTCCCTTGTACTGCAAGCTCTCTGCTTTCCGCATTTTGAGAGGTGGTGGTATGGATCAAAACAAAGAAAAAATTTCCAGTAAGCAGGGGCTCTTAAGTGCATAGCTTAAGAGCTACAAACATTTATTCAGTAGAAGAGATGTTTTTCAAAATAGCAAAGATGAACCAGTGGTCATAGCTTTTAAGGTATGACCACAGGCATATTTTACAGCCCATTCCTACAAAATTTTTTGCTTCAATCAATCATTCCTGTCGTACCTCCGAATATTGACTGTTCCTGTTGGGATATGCTGTACGAAGGAAGGATCGATATACTGGTGGACTTCCGGGAGGTTGACTTCTGGGAACGTACGCACTCGTAATTTTAAAAGTAAGCTATTCTGTGGTACACGACACTCCTCTCGCAGTGTTTACCATTTGAGTTGACAGGACATCTCCTCGATGCTTTCGCACTTACTAAATGAACCTTTACGAAGAAGAACCTACAAGATGTGAAACGTAGAGAAAATGTACATTGTTGCAACACAAGAAGCATCAAACACATATACACGCCTTACCACAGACTATCAAAATCAATAAATAGCTATGAAGTCACAGGGCACAAACTATTTAATAAGCTCCCACATGCTATACAGGATCTTCCTGAACATACATTCAAAGAAAGACTGCATGAATGGTTTATTGCCCACCCGTTCTATGATATCAATGAATTCTTCAACTGTAAAATGCAGTAATCCAACAGATGACCCACTGTACATTTATTGTAATATAAGCTAAAATATTTCAGTAGTCAATACCTTATCACACTGTATTATAAATTGTAACTTCATTTGACGTTGTCAATTGCTGTAATGGCCTAAAGACAATAAAATCTTTATTATTATATGACAAAATGTTCTGCTCTACTTTTGGGTATTGTCTGTTTCTTCTATCAGTCCTATTTGTTACAGATCCCAGACTCACGAGCAGTATTCAAATACAGTGAAACCTCGCACAGTGAGCACAATTCGTTCCGGAATCTTACTCTTAGTGCAAAACACTCTTTAAGGGAAATAATTTATCCTGTATAAAGTGATGTAAAATATGATAATGCGTTCCGTGCAGAAAAAGTACTAAAAGTTTTATCTTCCTTGTGCCATTTGTTCAAAGAAAATTATGCATACAGTATTACGTACGTGATAGGGTCAGGGAATGTGAAGTAGGTGGTGACCTGGTAAAGATAGCTACCCAAACATAACACTATGTGCATTTCGTGCAGCGTTTCAGCATCACAATTGGCCTCATCTTAATGCGGCTGTTAGGCACGTTAACATGGTGCTGGAGAAGGCACTGGTGGCAGAGGGGATGGGTCACATTGCAATTGTGCCAGTACAGTCTTATCAGTAGATCAGGTTTCACTAGGCATGGCCTGCACCTCAAAAGATATAGGGAGGGGAGGCTGGCAAAGCTTATAGGTGACAGTGTAGTGGGAGGGGGTGGTGGGATCACTCGTGGAAAAATTCCTGTAGTAGTTGGTGTTAGAGCTGCACCTTTTTTAGATTGAAGTCAGCTGATAGGTATACCTGCTTAAAGGAAGCCCCTCTAACTAAGGAATCACCATCAGAGGACGTCATGTTCCCGAGTAGAGAAGGAATTAGCGTATTTCATCAAAATGTAAGAGGTATTAGAGATAAAGTTAGTGAACTGCTTATAGATGTTGACTCTGAAATTATTGGTATATGAGAGCACCACATAAATAATTTGACAATTCAGAGGCTTCTTTTACCAGGATACAGATTAGCTGGCTGTTTTTCAAGCAGTTCCTTGCAGGATGGGGGAGTGGCTATGTATGTAAAAAATAGTATTCCATTCGAGTCCATAGACGTATCACGGCACTGCACTGAACAGATATTTGAATGTTGTGCAGGGGCAGTTGAATTTAATGAAACTAAACTTGTATTTTTTCTTGCTTATAGGTCCCCCAACTCCGACTTCAGAGCATTTCTGCTCAAGCTAGTGAGGTTTCACGATTCACTTTATAATAAGTACCAGAAATTAGTTATACATGGTGACTTCAGTGTTAATTTTGTATATGATTGTGCAAGAAAAATGGTGTTGGTAGATCTCCTAAATTCGTGTGATCTGATACAGACTGTGTTTTTTCCTACTAGGGTGCAGGGGAACAGTAGCACAGCCATAGACAATATTTTTATTCATTCTTCATTACCAGATGGGCATTCTGTTAGTAAAAGGGTGAATGTGCTTTCAGACCATGATGCACAAATTTTAGCTCTAAAAGGCTTGTGTACTCAAACGAATGTCACATATAATTACAAACTGTGTAGAAAAGTTAATACAAGGGCAATCGAGAGTTTTTTAAAACTCGTCAAGGAACGAGAGTGTCAGGATGTTTATAGTGCCGATAACATAGATGATGAATATAACGCTTTCCTTAACACATTGCTCCTGCTCTTTCAGAGCTGCTTTCCATTAGAACGTTCTACATGGAGTACTAGCAGTAAAAGGCAGCCTGGGTGGCTGACTACTGGGGTAAGGATATCATGTAGAACAAAGTGGGAATTATATCAAAATGTTAGAAGTAGTCACAAACAAGCTACAGTTGCCCATTGCAAGCTGTATTGTATGGTGCTTAAAAATATTACTAGGAAGGCAAGAGTATGTGGTGCGCAAATAGAATAGCTAATTCACAGGATAAAATTAAGACCATATGGTCAGTTGTGAAGGAAGTGTCTGAAGGTTGACAATATAAAGTCAGTTCGTAGTAAAAATATTTCTGTTACTATTAAATCAGATATATGTACAGTATTTAACAATCATTGTCTGAGCATTGCTGGTGAATTAAATAAAAATTTAATTTCTACAGGGAATCATATAATTCTCTTAGAAAATGCCTTTCCAATGCTGATGTCTGAAATACTCCTCTGTGATACTGACAAGGGGGAGATGTAGTCAATAATTAAATCACTGAAGACTAAGGATTCTCATGGATATGATGGAGTTCCTTGCAGAGTATTAAAGTACAGTGATGCACATGTAAGCCCTGTACTTAGCCATATTTGTAATTTTTCCTTTAGGTATGGTCAGTTTCCTGAACAATTAAAATACTCACAAGGGAACCTCCACATCGCACTCCCCTGAGATTTAGTTATAAGTTGGCGCAGTGGATAGGCCTTGAAAAACTGAACACAAAACAATTGAGAAAACAGGAAGAAGTTGTGTGGAACTATCAAAAAAATAAGCAAAATATACAAACTGGGTAGTCCATGTGGAAGATATGCAACATCAAGGCTAGTGTGAGCTCAGGAGCGCCGTGGTCCCATGGTTAGCGTGAGCAGCTGTGGAACGAGAGGTCCTTGGTTCAGTTCTTCCCTCGAGTGAAAAGTTTTTTTTCTTTATTTTCGCAAAGTTATGATCTGTCCATTCGTTCATTGACGTCTCTGTTCACTGTAATAAGTTTAGTGTCTGTGTTTTGCGACCGCACTGTAGACGAAAGGATGTGTCTCTCCAATGGGAACCGAAAACATTTGATCGCAAGGTCATAGGTCAACCAATTCCTCCACAGGAAAACACGTCCGATATATTCTATATGACACTGGTGACGCCATGTGCATCACATGGCAAGAGTATGTTGTCGATCCACCTAACTTGTGCACTTGGCGAATGGGTAAAAAGATTCTACCTTGCCCGATTTAGGTTTTCTTGTGGATGTGATAATCACTCCCAAAAAAGTGATGAAAACATAAGAGTTTGTCTCATAAACTGCAACAAATGAATGCAACGGTTTCACAGTCACACTGTTTTCCTGTGCTCTGTCAAAACATATGTTTTTAACATTTTCAAATTTTTCCGTGTGCAGACTGTCAAATCCTGCATATGTCCAAGCAAATCTGAACATGTTCTGGAATTTTGGAGAGCGAAGTTGGTTATGTGTAAGTGCCTGAACTTTGATAATTGTCTGAAAATAAAAAATTAAACTTTACACTGGAGGGAAGACTTGCACCAAGGACCTCTCGTTCTGCAGCTGCTCACGCTAACCACGGGACCACGGCGCTCCTGAGGTCACACTATCCTTGATGTTGCCTATCTTGCACGTGGACTACTCAGTTTGTATATTTTGCTTATTTTTTTCATAGTTTCACACAACTTCTTCCTCTTTTCTCGATTGATCTGTGTTCAGCTTTTCAAGGCCTATCCACTGTGCCAACTTTTAACTAAATCTGAGGGGGGTGCAATGGGGAGGTTCCCTTGTCAGAAGTAAAGCTGCTTTATAGAAAGGGATAATGTAGACAGTTTTAGACCTATTTCTATGCCATCAGTGTTTGCTAAAGTTATTGAAAAGGCTGCTTAAGTAAGGATAATTGATCATTTTATGTCACACGATTTGCTATCAAATGTACAGTTCGGCTTTAGAAATCATTTAACAGCTGAAAATGCTATATTCTCTTTTCTCTGTGAGGTACTGGATGGGTTAAACAAAAGGGTTTGAATGCTAGGCATATTTTTTGATTTAACTAAGATGTTTGATTGTTTTGATCACCGACTATAGCTCCATAAGTTGGTCCATTACAGAATAGGGAGAGTAGCTCAATTGGTTCATCTCTTACTTTAGAAACAGATAGCAAAAGGTCATTACTCACAATGTTGAGAATGTCTGTGATGTGAGATCTGAGTGGGGTACTGTCAAATGGGGGGTTGCCCCAGGGATCAGTGTTGGGGCCGCTCCTGTTCCTTATTTATGTAAATGATATGCCCTCTAGTATTATGGGTAATTCTAAAATATTTCTGTTTGCTGACGACACTAGCTTGGTAATAAGGGATGTTGTGTGCAACAATGGCTTGGTTTCAAATAGTGCAGTTCATGACCCAAGTTCATGGCTTCTGGGAAATAAACTAACACTAAATCACAGTAAGACTCATTTTTAGAGTTTCTACACGTAATTCAACAAAACCTGACATTTTAATTTCACAGAATGGGCTTATGATTAGTGAAACTGAACAGTTCAAATTTCTGGGTGTTCAGATAGATAGTAAACTGATGTGGAAAAGCCCACGTTCAGGATCTCGTTCAAAGACTTAATGCTGCCATTTGTACTATTCGAATGGTATCTGAAGTAACTGATGGTTCGACATGAAAATTAGTCTACTTTGCTGATTTCAATTCACTTATGTCATACGGTATTATATTTTGGGGTAACTCTTCTCATTCTAAAAGGATATTTTTGGCTCAGAAATGGGTGGTTTGGGCAATAAGTGGTGTAAGTTTGCGAACCTCTTGTCTGCCCCTGTTCACTAGTCTGGGTATTTTGACATTGGCTTCTCAATATATATATTCTTTACTGCTGTTTGTTGTTAGCAATGTCAGATTATTCGCAATATCAGCTTATTCGCAAGAATAAGCAGCTTTCACTCAGTTAATCCTCAGCATAAATCCAACCTGCCTTTGTATCGTACTTCCTTGACTCGTAGGCAAAAAGGTGTGCAGTATACTGCTGCATCCATTTTCAATAAGCTACCACAAGAATTCAAAAATCTTAGCAGTAATCCACGCACTTTCAAATCGAAACTGAAGAGTTTCCTCACGGGTCACTTCTTGTATTCTGTTGTGGAGTTCCTTGAAAAATTAAGCTGATTCTTATGTTGTATTGTTGACTGCGTTTACTTAAACTTATGGACTGACTTTTTTTGGGGTGACGATTTTCAGTGGACGATGCAACCAATTCCCACACTTTCAGCATTTCTCGTATTGGACCAGAAGATTGCTGCTTTGCTGTTACTGCCGCCTCCTCTTTCTCCTCTTCCTCTTCCTCCTCCTTTGAAGAACTCCTCTCCACAACTCCCTGCCGTGAAACACACTGCAACTCTATAAGCTCTTCGGTGCTCATTTCTTGGCTGTAATCTTCCACAAGCTGATTGATATCACTGTTGTCCACTTTTAGTCCCGTGCTCTTAACAAAGACACAATCTCATTGACTACAGGCTCCACAGGTACTGACTCTATTGCCTCCGAGTCACATTCGACAGTGCACTCTGGCCAAAGTTTCTTCTGAGTAGAAGTGAGAGTTCTCTCGGTAATCCCATCCCACACCTTTTTGGTGATCTTGACACAGGTAATCGTGTGTAAGTGATATTTCCAAAACTCTCCGAGAGTGAGATTGGTAACTTCGGTCGACTCAAAGAAATGCCTGAAGAGTGCCTTAGTGTAGGGCTTCTTAAAATTAGAAATAATTTACTGGTCCATAGGCTGGAGTAACGGATTTTGATGAATTGAAATTCTTCAAGGAAGTGGTCTTGTAGGCCTGGAGGATTGGAGAATAGGCAGGAGCCTTGTCCATAATGAGCAAGATACAGAGTGGTAGATTAATCTCGAGAGAATATTTTTTCATCGAAGGACCGAACACTTCGTCGATCTGATCACAAAAATGATCGTGTGTCACCCGAGCCTTGTTGTCGGATCTCCACATCACATTTAACCTGCTCTTGTGCCCTTTACACTTTTTGAAGGCTTGAAGAGTTTCTGAATGGTAAACAGGGAGAGGTTTAATTTTCAAATAATCTCTCGCATTGGCACAGAATAGCAGTGTGAGATCGCCTTTGGTTGTCTCACACCTGGGTAATGCATTCTCCCCTGCTCTTACAAAGGTATGCTTCAGTATATTTTTCCAGAACAGACCTGTCTCATCACAATTAAAAACCTGCTGTGGCAGATAACGCTCAGAATCTACGAGCATTTTGAAGTTTCTGATGAAAGCTCTCTGCTGCCTCTGTGTCCGCCATGCAGTGGACGCTAGTTCTTCTCTTAAACTTCTCGGACCACCCACCGCTTCCCTTAAACACTTCAGTGAATCATTCTCACCTTTTCACATATTACGTTCTCATTAATAGTGTTTTGCAATTGCTTTTCATTTATCCATTTTATCCGTATAAGGAACAACCTGTCAGTATCGTCCAGAATACGAAACCATTGTTTGGATGTTCATGTCACTCGCTTTGCAGCCTCTATCTCCTTAATCTTGTCCCGGTTCTTGAGGATAGTGCAAATAGGTGATGCTAAATCAGCAATGCTCACATCACGTCTGCATTTTTCAATTATTTTACGTTTCATTTCTAAGGTCATTTTCTTACTCTTACGGTCATATTCTTGCAGCTTTAGCTTCTGGGACATTTTTAAGAAGCTTATTAAAATTTGTACATAAAAAACACTGTGGGAACACTATTTTAGAAAAAATGTGTGATTGCAAGCTGCAGTAAGGTGGGTAGCAGAAAGAGCGCTAAGCCCGGACTGTGGTATGTACTAAAGACATTATTGATATGCTGCTGCTGACAATGAAAGTTGCTCATATTGGCAACCGTTTCCCCCACCGCGTGCATACGGCTGGTGATGTTGCACTAAATCGTCATGACTCGTGCTTGTTATGCGTGTCTGTTTTTAATAATTTGTTTAGCTCATTATGTGAATTGCACATTGTGGGAGCTGCTTATTAAGTGAGGTTCCACTGTATTGGCTGAACGAGGACTTTTGGACTAGCTCCTTTGTGGGTGGTCAGCTAATCTCAGTGTGGCATCAACGTTTTCCTACACTTAGTTTTACAAGGATATTCTATTTTAAAATGCTCTGTGCACATATTCCAACATAATAAATATGGCTGCTTCCAGGGATTGTTTGGCAATTGTGTAATTGTCCAGTAATGGGTCTTTCTGTTTATTTATGCACAATATGTTAATTTGTTTACTTTGGGGGTCAACTAACAGTCACTGCACCAAGTGTCAGTCCTCTGCAGTCATCATCTGCAAACTGACTGACGGGCCTCTTGATGTTCTCCACAAGGTCATTTATACACTCTGTGGATAGTTACGGTCCTACAGCACTCCTTTGGGGTATCAACTTCCTTTGTTATAATGCTATTGCAATTTTGGCTTACATGCCTTTGTCACACTTAAGATTCAGTGCCGTATTGTTGTTATTGTTCTGATTTTCATTCCAAAGATTCGTGTGATGCACTTCCCCCTGCCACTCTTTCCTGTGCAAGCCCCTACGTCTCCAAATAGCTGCTGCAACCAATGTGATCAATGTGATGTGCATTCCAGCCCAAGATGCTGGATTGGTGGTCATGTGTGCATGGTGTGTGTGTGTGTGTGTGTGTGTGTGTGTGTGTGTGTGTGTGTGTGTGTGTGTGTGTCTTTACTGACACAGGCTGTGGCCAAAAGCTATATGTGTGAGCGCCTTTTAATCTCATCTGACCGCAACCTGATGTGTCTTCTTTATGGTAACTAGCAGTCCGTCTCTTCCTACATTGTTGGTGTTCGTACCTCGAGTTTCGATTGTTTGATATATGAAAAGTAACAAGTCTTCGCTTCAGCTTACGACCTTAGTGCACATCGACAGCAGGAATTAGTACCCTGTCACAACTAAATTTTTCTGTACCTTAACTATGTGTCTGAACAATTTCTTTTATTTCATCATCTGTGGAGCTAGTTGGTATATAAACCTGTACTACTGTGGTGAATGTTGGCTTCATATCTGTTTTTGGCCTGCATGGACTCCTATTTTGTATGCATTATTAAACCTACTCTTGCACTACCCTATTTGATTTGTATTTATGGTCCTGTACTCACCTGACTGAAACTCCTTTTCCACTTGCCACAGAACTTCACTAATTCCCACAATATCCAACTTCAAATCATCCAGTTCCCTTTTTAAATTTTCTAACCTACCTGCCCAATTAAGGGATCTAGCAGTCTATGACCTCACCTGTAGATTGTATGTTTGGTTTTTCACGATGACGACATCCTCCTTATCGGACCCACGTGGAGGCCCGAATGGGGAACTATTTTACCTCCAGAATATTTTACCCAAGAGAATGCCATCATCGTTTAACTACACAGTAGAGGCAGCACGCCCCCAGGAAAACTAACAGCTGTATTTTCCTGCCGCATTTAACTGTTTGCAGTACTGGCACAGTGAAGTCGTGTCGGTTCTTGTTACAAGACAGTGGCTTATAATCCAAAATTGCAATAGCACAATAAAAACAGTTACAGCTAAAAGTGAAAATGACATCTTTTAAGAACTCCCTTGGGATATTTCAGAGGTTACTAATATGTCTGAAGGTTTGTCTTTACTAAGAATGGCATACTATGTTCCATTTGTTAGGAGCTCTTCTGTTCAGTCACAAAACTGGTCCAATATTCCGTACGCTCATCTTTTGTTTATTAGGCTACAGTGTGGAACCCTGTCAGACATCTTCCAAAAGTCGAGGAACGTCAACCTGGGCACCAGTATTTGCTGCTTTCAAGATCTTGTGGATTAATTCACTATAAATGGACTACACAGTTAACGAGAGTAGTTTTACACACGAAACTTACGTCAAAGTATAAGAATTCGATCATTATGTGTTTCTCATTGTGCGCCTCTCACACTGCAGGGCACAGAATGGGAGGAGCTGCTGCGGTGTCACCTGCTCCGAGTGCGCCCACTGCAGGTGTGAGAAGACGGACAGAGAGGTCTTACGGACAGCCGGTATGATGCCACAACTCCGGACACTTACGATGATGCGCGGTACCAGAGCTCGCATCTTACGTAAGATCTGCAGGAACTTTGCAGCTTCACGGCTGTCAGAAGATGAACTACTCGGTAAGTTGAACCTTCAGCTATAGTGTGAGATATAAATGAGGGCCCACTTGTGCGAGTACTGTTTTTAACCAGATGGACAATTCCTGTTTTCTGTACTTTATAGTGAGGGATTGGACGGGTTAAAAGATACGTGTGCTTCTGAGAAACAGAAAGTGCACGTGATTCAAAATGTAGCAATGTGGGACCTCTCATCTTGCTTTGAGATCACTCTTAGAGTTTATACATGGTATGTTTCTTTTTTTTCATTTTTTAATTTAGTTTTGGACTACAGTTACCTGTTAAAATTATATTGTAGGTTACATTTCTCGTATTATCGTTAACTAGCCTTTTCCCTGTGGCTTCGGTCACATACACTTTTGACACATATTTTACACACACGTCCTCCTCTCGCTCGCTGTGTCCACTTCTTCCTCTCCCTGTCTCCCTCATCCTCCCACCTCTTCCCTACTCCCACCTCTTCCCTACTCTCTCTCTATGCCCATCTCTTCCTCCCCTTTTCTCTCTCAGCTTCCTCCTCCTCCCTTTCTCACCGTCAGTCTCTCCTGTGCCCCCACCCCACCTTGCTCAGCTGTGCCACTGCAAGTCGTGCAGATACTACTCACATGACATGCCAGTCATGCAGGGCAGCCTACATGTCAGTGGTAGGAAACCCTTTTGTGCCCATATAACCACTCCTGTGGAAGCTAGGAAGTTCTAACTGCCATAGTGCTGAATGTGATACAGCAAGCAGCATGTCTTCCAAATTTGGGTGAAATTGATTAAGATGCAATTGACAATTTGCTTATTTCTGTAGTGTGAGAATTTTTGATGCAATGACCAAACTCGGCAATCACGGTTAATAGAATAATAAAAAGCAGCAACCGGGATCACAAATTTGTTTTATATCTGGTGTCAGTAATTGGTTTCAGTCATTAAACTGACTTCAGACTGAGACCCCAGATGATGGAGGAGCCTGTGCCAAGCTCTGTTGTGTGATGCCTGTTGCTGTCTGGGACAGATACTACTTGATACTGGCTTCTCTCCTCATCTGGAGTCTCACTCTGAAGACAGATGTCATGTTCTCAGCTGTAATTTTTTATCATTACGGTAGAGTGTAATTAGTCTTGTCGAGGAAGCAGCTTCTCGTACAGCTTAGCTGCAGCGTGCTACCTCGGATGACAGTGAGGGAAACCAGACACGGATCAGCTCTGTGCAGCAGATTAATGACCAGGTCTTCTGTTTTTGTTTCAGGGTGCAGGGTCGTACGCACCCGTGTCAGAAATGTAGAATGTCGGTGCCAATGACGAAGGCACCCCTGACATCACGGTCAGTTCGAGAGCTGTCAGTATATGCAAAGGTACTATTGTGAATTTCCGTGTGAAGGTCGTGAAACTGAAGGCGATAGAGCAAGGCTGGAGGTAGTGACTTTAGGAAGCGAATGGAGGCTGAGGCGAACACGGGCCGCTGCGTGAAGTCGAGCTGGTGAAGGGTTCACACGCGTCAGGAAAGTGGCAGGTATTGTGAAGTTAAGCTGTCGGAGGAAGAGCCGAAAGTGAACTCCGGGAGGTAACAGAGAAAAGGGACGTGCCCCATGCTGGCGATCAAAGGAGTCATTGAAGAAGGAGGCATAGGGTGGGTGGCCTGCACGGCAGACAAACGGTGTGCTTACCTGCTGAGGAGAAAGTAGGATAGCGGTAGTTTGGCAGCTTCAGCATACAGACTCTCAGCTGGTCCAGTGAATAGGTGCCAGTGACCAAACAGATACTACAGTGGTGAATAGTATTGAAATAGGATAAGAGGGACAGATGTGCAGATGCAAAAACGAAACACCCCTAGTCTAGTTTTGAATGGAAAAGGGACCGGTACAAACAGTGGAGGGTGGTTCGATCTGCTCCCCAGGAAGTACCACTGAGGACACGTACAACATTGAGGGACTGCATACAGTGGGCTGTTAGGTAAGACACGTGAGAGGACCGAGAAAGTTTCCTATCGAGCGTGAGACCCAAGAATTTCATAGTTTCAACAAACTGAAGAGGTACAGGTCTGAGGTGCAAAGATGGCGGAAGAAACCGGTTGCGCCACAAGAAATATGTACAAACAGTTTTGTCAACAGAAGAACAAAAGCCACTGTCCGTGCTCTACAAGTAGAGACGATCGAGACATCGCTGAAGATGCTGCTCGATGAGCCGAGTCAGTGGAGAACTGGAATAGATGCAAAATCGTCGAAAAAAAGGGAGCCAAAGATGTCCAGTGGGAGTCAGGCTATTATGGGACTAATGGCGATAGCGAAGAGGACGACACTTGGGATGGAACCTTGAGGCACACTGTTTTCCCGGATAAAGGTGTCTGACAAGGCAGAACCCTCACGTACTTTGAAAACTCGGTCTTTTAAAAATTCCTGAAGGAAATGGGATATGCGGCTACCGAAGCCCCACCTGTAGAGAGGACAGAGGATACCGGTCCTCCAGCAGTGGTCGTAGGCTTTCTCCAAATCGAAAAACATGGCCACAATCTGGGAGTTCCGCAGCAAACCGTTCGTGAGATGGGTGGACAAAATGAAGAGATGGTCGACAGCAACTAAATCCACAGTGTGCAATGTTTAGTAAATTGCGAGAATCATATGTTCCGTCACCTTGCAAACACAGCTGGTGAGAGAAATGGGGCAGTAGCTAGAAGGGAGGTGTTTGTCCTTACTGGCCTTAGATATGGGTATGACAGTGGCTTCATGCCAGAATCGGGGATGTGATGTCATCAGTCATACGACCACACCACCGCCTGAGACACCGATCCGCCGGATGTGATTCTCTCAATAAATGGAACAGAAGAATGGCTGTGTTAGCCAAAGAGTACACAGCCAGTCACAGTACTTACGCTTGCCACGAGGCACTGCTGGGCCATTTCGTGTGCAGCAGGACAGTAATGCAGTTGTGCCAGTCCACAGTTCGTAGCCGCGCTCAGTGGTCAGCCAGTGCCGACGTTAGTCATCATCTGCAGCTCAGTATTGCTGCCATCGAGTCTTTGTTGCTTCATTCCAAGTTAGTCTTCAAATTCACCGGATTCGACATTTGAGATTACAAGACATTAAGTCATCACTGCACGATTTTTGACATGTATATTATGTCATTCTACAGACGCTTAGTCTAGTCGCACCTTCTATAATTGATGACCAACTGATCGTGGACTGCAGCAAAGTTAAGTAATAACTTCTTTCTTATTTTGTACTCCTGCTAATTAATTGTGTTTTCCTGTTGTAGCTACCGAGCAGTCTTGGCATAGTTGAACCCACGTTTCCACCTCCTCGGCTACCTCATCTTCGCCACCTCGTGTTGACGGACTCGATTATGGTGGAAGATCGAGAGCCGTTGTGGGAAATGTGCCCTCTGCCCAGATGCGGTCGTACATGTTAAGCAGAAAGTGCTTGCCCTGCCCGAGCCTCCTCCACTCATTTCCGACGGATGAGAAGGCAGGAAAATGGCAGCCCAAGGTGTCGGAGATAGCAGTAGGGTCCACTGTGACATTGTCTGCTACTGTCAGGACCGAAAATCCCAGAGATCTGTCAGAGATTGGCCCACATGGTGGGCGAGGGATGGAATGTTAAAAGAGCTAATGAATGAAACCGAACTAGATTGTTTGCTGTCCTGAAGAAGGTGATGACACTGTGCACACAACTGTTTACAATGAATGCAGTTTGCCATTGTAGGATTATGGTTAAAAATGCAGAGAGCATGTGTCCACACACAAATTGCGTCGCGGCACGCCTCGGTCCACCGAGGGACCGGGGGCCGCAGCGTGGTGAAGAGAAAGTGTAAGGAATGGAATGTTGTGTCACAGTAATGATAACATCTGTAAGATACTCTACCTGGTCAGCACAATGTTTGTCGAAGGTCACCAGAGAGGAGTAGAGCCTCCAGTCAGACTTAGTAAGCTGCCATTTGGGTGTGCACGTAGATGGGATAGGAGTCAGCAAATGGATATTACACGGGAAAAACGGTCACTCGATTACGTGTCAGAGAACGTACACCTCAGACAGTGGGCGAGCTAGTCAGTGCAGAAGGATAGCTCCAAATGGGAATAGGTGTGCGTGAAGTCTGAAAGGAACATGGGTGCTCCTACATTAAGGCAGAGGAGGTTAATTTGATTGAGAAGGTCAGCCGAGAGGTCACCTCTCCGACACATTCTGGTAGAACCCCAAAGGGGCTGATGCACATTAAAGTCACTGAGCAGCAGAATGGGGTGAGGTAGCTGCCCAATAAACTCTAGAAAGTCTGCCCCGGCGATATCAAATGACGGAGGGACATAAATGGTACAGAAGGAAAAGGTCAAGTGAGGAAAGAAAAGGCAAACTGCAACAGCTCGGAGATGGGTAATCGGAGAGGTGGATCGACTGTAAACATCATCCCGTACGAGCTACAAGGCTCCTCCACGAGGGGGAGGAGGTCAAAACAGACTGGAAAGAAATGCGAGAGCTCAAAGTGGTCGTGAGGATGCAATATTGTTTTCCCGGAGGCAGAGGACGAGTGGACACTGTGATTCTAAGACCACCCATAAATTGTCGTCGTCGGATCGAAGAACGCAAACGTTCCACCGGAGGAGAGTCACGACGAGGAAAACACGGAGGGGTGTCACCTCGGCGGCTGCCAAGTGCCGGCCTACGTATACCTGTCACTACGGGACATGGAAGCGGGAACATCCCACTCCGTGAAGTCTACAGGAGTGTCGGCATTCTCCGTCTGTTGGCCTGCGTATTCCAGGGCAGAAAAACAGCCGAGAGTGCACACCGGCGACACAGACTTCGGCCAGGTGAGGGTATCACGTGGCGACAGCGTCACAGGGGAGACCGGCCGCCTCCGTTCCACTTCTCGGAGCCTTTCCGGTTGGCAGAGGAAGACTCTGATGTCGGCTGGCTGGAGGGATGTACAAAGTCTTTGTAGGAGTGTTCCTTCTGTCCTTTATGCCTGCCGGTTGTGTAGCAGGTGGCTTAACCCTGGGAGGCGAAAGTTTGTCGCACAGCTGGAGGAGGAGACGGGGACGCTACCGGGACACCGAGCAATTTCACAATCGCGGTGCTAAATATTAGGTTGGACGTCTGCACGGCCGGTTCCTCCGTAGAGCGAGAACGATACTGTAGGTGCCAGGCGGTAGGACGTGGGGTTTACGAGTAGCCGACAACTTACGAGCAGCCGGGTAATGCAGTTTTTCCTTCACTCATATCTCCCGGACAGCCGACTCATCGAGATACGCGGGATAATCGCGGGAGGATTTGGCACGGTCGTCAGCGCTGTCGTTGCAGCAGGGAGAAGGAGGTGGGCACTCGCCCTCGTGAGCGTCACTACCGCAGGTTACACATCTGGCCGAGAGTCGACAGGACTCTCAGGTGTGGTCGTAACGGTGACACCGGTAGCAGTGCGTCGGGTTTGGAATATACAGTCTGACTGTGATAACTTCATCACCTGCTTTGATCTTTGACGGAAGAACCACTCTGTCAAAAGTGAGAAACAGAGTGCGTGCGGGCACTGAGGAGGCATCTACCTTTTTCATCACACGATAGACTGCGATGGCACTCCGATCGGAGAGGTATGTTCGGATTTCTGCCTCAGTCAGACCGTCGAGCGGTGTAGTGTAAATAACACCGCAGGAAGAATTCCGCATTCGGCGGGCCTCGACACCGACGGGATAGCCGCGAAGGAGCGGAGCTGCGAATAGTGTCGCGCCTGCGAGTCAGAAGTAGCCTTTGAAAGCAAAGTGACATTGTGTAAATGAGAGCAGGAGTTCACAGGGCCAGCAGTTGCATCGACACCTTTCCAGGTAATATACGGATTTAGCGTAGTGACTGACCGTCTTCAATATGTGAAACCACGTGGAACCGTGGTGCAGCTGGGAGGGTCTTTTGAATCATTGGCCTCATTCCGTTTATGTTTTGTAGACGTTGAAGGTGAAGACGATTGGCTCGTTGCGAGAAAATCCCCAATGATTTTCGGCATCTCCGACGGCGTGCTCCTTACTACTGGGGGGCACACGTCAGAAGGGGACACACTTGCCTCAGACGATTGTTCACACTTCAGATTGCACCTCACGAACACCTAAAAGACGTTCCAATTGGCAATTTGAGAAGCTAGCAGCTCGGGCAATCATCTCTCCTCAGGCCCGGCCTCTACGAGGGGAGGAAGAAGAAAAAAGGAGGACCTCGAACGCCGAAACGGAGGAAGGATAGGAGAAGGGGAACAAGGAAAGAAAAAAGAAATGAAAAACAGTGCAGAGACTGTTCTGATATTGGCCACTGAAAATGCAAAACACCTTTCCAGAAACATTCCGGACACGTTCCCCGAGGGAGAAGAAATAGAACAGTGTGAGGATATACGTGCAGCACCGAAGGGAAACCGTGCTGCAAAGGCAGCGGCCTCACGGTAGCCGAGCACGGACCCGACGAAGAGTGGCGAGTCCCGTGAGGGGTTGGGAACCGGTGGTCTGGTACTTCGGTCAGCCCGAGTGTGGCTTTTAGGCGGTTTCCTGCACTCATGTAGGGAAATGCTGGGCTGGTCCCCAATCTCCACTCGGTACAAATATCTGTAATATACGGTTACACAAAGGACAAAGTTTACACGTTCCATAGTCGTGTGGCAGCCACAGCTCTCCTCCCTGACGTTAACTGGTGACTGTGGCACCAGGAAGGGTATCTGGCCTCAAATTTAAAATAAAAACAAAATCTGCCAAATCGTGTTAAATAGTAGTGCCTTATGATGGGGTAAATGCTAGGATAGACAGTCAGTGTTTGTGACGAAATTTTATTTTGCAGAACAACCTGATTTTTGATATTTCATAGTACCGTGCAGTCAATAAATTTCAGCATCAATAATAATACTTCCTAGGACAATGACCTGTACTGCTCTACAGTACTAAGTTCCTTAATTTAAAAAATTCTTAAATTTTTATCTAATTTTCAATAATTTAGAATGTACTTGTATTTAATTATTTAATTTTGCATGTGAACATGTAATCAGGAGTATACTGCATAAATTACACATAAAAAATAGGACATGTTTAATCAATTTACAAATGTATGTGAATTACTGAGAGACATAAGGAAATTTGTGTTAATTATATTACACTGCTTGATAAAATTATACAACCATAAATTATATGAGCCACTGAGAACCATAAGAGGCCAAAGCGTATCATCATTGATTGAGACTGTAGCATTTATTTATGCTTCTGACATCCATCAATCTTAGGCTGTGTCACGTTTGTCTGTGCTCTAGATCCACATTGTATGTATGAACAGTCACGAAAAGCTATCTCACTGGCTTCTCTGATATTCGGTTTGATGATGGTTTGCTTGAGGCCCTTGTGGTTCTTAGTGTGTGTGTGTGTGTGTGTGTGTGTGTGTGTGTGTGTGTGTGTGTGTGTCAGTTGTACAGAAAGTGCAAAATTGCTAAGCAGGAATGGCTAATGGATGAATGCAAGGCTACAGGAGCACGCATTACTGTGGGGAAAGATAGATGCCATGTAGAGGAGCATTAAAATGACTTTCGGAGAAAAGAGAAACAGCTGTACAAATATAAAGAGCTCAAGTGGCTCGCCAGTACTACGCAAAGAATAGAAAGCTGAACGGTGGAAGGAGTGTGTAGAAGGACTTTACAATGGAAATCAACTTGAAAGCAAAGGGATGATGACGTAAATGAAAATGAGACGGGGGATCTTATTGTGCGAGAAGCATTTGTTGGAGCACTGAAGGTTGAAATAAGGCCCCTAGAGAAAATGACATTCCCTCAGAATTATTGAGATCCTTGGGAGAGTCAGCCATGACAGAACTATTCCATTGTGTGTGTACAAGGTCTGTTCAAAATATTCCAGAACATTTGTAATTTAGAGTGAAATGTGGTTGGCATCTGCGTATGCTTATGTTTAATGTGTTTCATTGTTGTATTTCTGTTAGTTATTGTTGAGTGCTGCATTTAGTAGAATGTTGTGTTGCACAGTTTGTGAATTTCGAGATGGAAGAGCTAGAGGAGCAATGCATCTGCATTAAATTGTGCACGAAACTCAAGAAAATCTGCAGAGACACTCCAAACGATGCAGGAAGCCTACGGTGATGAGTGATTAAGTCGTACTCTGTGTTACAAATGGCTGACACAGTTTAAAAATGGCTGGACAGAAGTTAGAGATGACCCTCATTCGGGACACCCTCCGACGTCTACTACCGACACTCGTGTCGGTAACATCGACAAAATTGTGCGATCCAGTCACAGACTGACTGTCCGAGAGATTTCGGAAGAATGTAACATTTCAATTGGACCGTGTCATGAAATCTTGACACAGCATATTGGAGTGCTATGTGTTGCCAGCAAATTCGTCCCACAGCTCGTGAGTTGAGACCAGAAAGATCTTCGCCATGCAACCTGTGAAGGGCTCTCGCATCGCACAAATGAGAATGAGATGGTCCTTAAGAGTATCATAACGGGTGATGAGATGTGGGTCTACAGTTATGATGCTGAGACTCAGGTTCAATCTTCACAATGGATCAGGAAGGATTCTCCGACACCAAAACTAGCTCATCAGGTCAGATCAAATGTCAAAGCGACGCGGACAGTTTTCTTTGACTTTGAATGATTAGTTCATCTTCATCACGAATTTGTTCCACAGGGACAAACTGTTAACCGATGGTAGGATTGGGACGTGTTACGAAGCCCAATAAAATGTGAGAAGGAAACAGCCTGAAAAGTGGCGAGACAGTTCACGGCTCTCGCTTCGCGATAACGCGTCCACACATCTCTCCCTGTTGCTGCACGACTGTAGCACAAAAAATGAAATGACTGTGCTGCCTGATGCTCCGTACTCTCCACACCTGGCCTCTGTGGACTTTTTTTATTTTCGAAGTTGAAATCCCTTTTGAAAGGACGAAGATCTGCAATGATAGACGATGTAAAAGAAGATTTTAAAACAGCGTTTTGCGTAATCCATCTAGAGGCGTACCAGGACTGCTTCCACATGTAGAAACGACATTGCGAGCAGTGTTATCAATTGTGGTGGAGAGTATTTCGAAAGAGAGCGTGTAGAAATAGAAGGTAAGCATAGACAAATTTTTTGGACAAAGTTCTAGAATTATTTGAACAGACCTCGTAAGGTGTATGAAACAGGCAAAATACTCTCCGAGTTCAAGGAGGGTGTCACGATTCCAATTCCAGAGAAGGCAGTTGCTGTACTTACGGTTGTGTATTCTACTGGACCAACGGTTTACTAAACCATTGTTGCAAAATACTGACACCGTGAGGACAAGTCAACGAATAAGTCACAAATATCAGTTTACCTTATACTGTGTTTAAATCGCGCATACATACTTTGCCAGCAGATAGTGGCACGTGTACACATTTAGAGGCTGCAGGGAAGTGTACACGAGTAGAATAGTATGTGGTCGTGCATTTCTTGTGGGTGGAAGGGCTGTTCACAGGGGAAGTGTATCGTGAAATGGGTCCCGTGTATGTTGACAACTGTTTATCACAGAAATCTGCGTTCACTCGGATCAGGAGTTTATAAAGGGAAGGCAAAGCGTCAGAGATTGGGAGCGTGCTTGCTGTCCTGCAGTGGTTGCAACTGAAACCGAGAAGCAGTGTGTGGAGCAGATAATTCGTAACGAGTGGTATGTGGTGATCAGTGACGTAGCACGTGCTGTAGGCTGTTCGTGTCAAACAGCTTACACTATAATGGGTGAGCAGCTGAAGTTTCATAAAGTTTGTGCACAGTGGTTGCCTAGCATGGTGACTGAGGAGCACAAAATGAATATAATGGGCTTTTCTCAACAGCACCTCATTCGATGCTCTGGGGAAGGAAGGAGGGAAGGAGAGGATTTAGTGGCACAAATTGTTGCAGGGGTCAAGTTTTGGATTCACCACTTTCAACCAGAGACCAAACGACCATCCACGGAACGGAAGCATTCTACCTCCTCGACAATAAAAACACTGAAGGCCATTCCATCAGCCTGCAAGATTCTGCTCACCACGTTTTGGGACACGTGAGGGCTGTACTGGTGAAATTCCAGCCTCACGGTGAGGCACCGAATGCCGTGTCATACTGCACCAGTGTGTGGGAACTCTTGACACACCATTCACCACAAATGTAGTGATTCCTCTAGATGACAGTGCCTGCCCTCGTACAGAAAGACAAATACGGGACCTGTTACCGATATTTAATTGGGAATGCTTTGAACAGTTGCCCTACGGTCCCAACTTACCCTCGGAAGACTTCTTTGCTGCCAGTTATTGAAGGCTTGTAAAAAGGTGGGATAAGTGTCTGAATGTACAGTGTGAATATGTAGCAAAGTGAAACAAATTTCAGGAAGTTACTTCGATTTTTATTGTCTCTAGCCTGTTTTGCAACTTATTTATTGACACGCCATCATGCTTACAGAGGTACGGGAAAACTAGTAGAAGCTGGCCTGGAGGAAGGTCAGTTTGGGTTCCAGAGAAATGTAGAAACACACAGGGCAATACTGCCCCTGAAGTTAGCTGGCATAAAATACGGGGAGTGAAAGGATATTTATGGCACGTACAGAAAGTAGACTGCAGATGTAAGAGTTTAAGGGCACGAAAGTTGCAGTGCCGTACAGTATCGATACCGTGCCAGGCAGAACGCATCCGCTGCCGTCTTGAAGCCACATCTCTGGTCATACACGTATGTAGCACCACTGCTGAACTGGATAAGAAGACACTGCAATGAGCCAACTAGTAGTCTATGAGTGAAGGTTATAGTGGCATTTCTGTATTTTGATCATTTATAATGATTAGGCTCTGTCTAATGGAATCTCTTGGACATGCTGTACGAATTTACGTAAACAGCAGTGCCACTGTGATTGTGCATACTTCTAATCGTATCTGCTCTCTGTCTAAGCACCCGCTATTCCATGACACCCGCCACGTGCGGATCCGACGAAAGGGAAGCAGTGCTGCAAAGCGAGGAAGATGGGGTTGTAGCCTAAACCAGGTGTCGTTCAGTCTGTTCACTGAGCGAGCAGTAAAGGAAACTGGGAATAAATTTGAAAATGGAATTAAAGTTCAGGAAGAAGAAATTAAAAGCTTGAGGTTTCCTGATGACTCTGTAATTTCTGTTAGTGTCGGGAGAGGGCTCGGAAGAGTAGGTGAACAGAACGGATAATGTCTCGAAAGGAGGATATTAGACGAACGTCGACAAAAGCAAGACAGGGTAGCAGAATATAGTCGAATTAAAACGGGCTGTGGCGAGAGAATTAGATTGGGAAATTGGACACTAAAAGTAGTGGAGGAGTTATGTTATCTGAGTAGCAAAATAACATAATTGCTGAATTAGAGAGGATGTATAAAATGCAGGTTATCAATAACAAGAAAAGCATTTCTGAAAAAGAGGACTCTGTTAACATCAAATTCAAACTTAAGTGTCAGAAAGTCCACCTCTGCAACCAAACGATTAATGTTGCTGCCTTCAGTGTGGAGGTCGCAGGTTCAATTCCTGGTACCTCTTCAGATATCTTTTGAGATAGGGAGATATGGTACGGTATTCACTCAGCCCTTGTGAGGTCAAATTAAGAAGCAACAGCATCATCAGGATTCATCTGGTGGCTACAACGGCTGGAGCAATTGTCAGCATGCCGATCACACGTTCCACCGTCGTAGACCGCTCCTCGTAGTGCCTTTTAGGCAGCAGTTGGCCAGCCAGAACAGGCCTGAGGCCTAATCCGTGAGCGGTGTTTACGTTTATGTTAGGAGACCTTTCCTGAAGGCACTTGTGTGGAGTCTACACTTGTATGTAATTGGAACGTGATTGATAAGCAATTCAGACAACAGTAAAACAGATCCTTTTGAAATATGGTGCTACAGAAGAAAGCTGAAGGTTAGATGAGTAACTGACAAAGAGGTACTCTGTGAAATAGAGGTAACATAGATTTAGGATTGTCTGACGACAATGCTCTCACCATTGAAATCCCTTTAAGGTCAAACGACGGTAAAGGTATAAATAATATTTACAAAAGAAACTTCTCTGTGGACAGCTGTCATCTGTTCATAAGTATCTTAGAAAAGAAAAACTGGTTAGATGTTATGAAACAAACAAGTACAGATGAGGCATATAGTGTATTTTCATCGAATTATCTGATGAACTTTGATATGTGTTTCCCAAAGAAACTGACCAGAATCAAGTCTAATGGACACATAAAGTCAGGTTCTCGGATGACTCTTGGCATTAATAAATCGTGTGAAAAAATGAAAAAACTCAATTCAGAGTTGAGGGAGTGTGCAGATACTGATTTTATAGAATATGTCAAAACGTATAGGAAAATATACTGCAGAGTAATTGCAAATGCAAAGTTAATAAGTAATGACATGGAAATAAAACAGTCCAGAAATAAAACTAAAATAGCATGGGAAATTGTGAGAAAAGAAACTGGGGTACCTATCAAAGATAAGGAAATTATTCTAAAAGATGAGGAGAATAAAATGTTAGATAAATATGCCATGCCCAGTTATATAAATAATTACTTTTTAAATACACCCCAGACATTAAGCAGGAATTTTGGGGAGCAGATGAGGAGAGCAGCACCCAAGGCACCCAGCAGTATGATGGCAGTCCCAACATATGAAAAGGAAGTTTTAAAAATGATTAAAAGTCTCAAGTCCAAGATGTCAGCTGGAGTAGTTGAGGTGTCAATAATAATAGCAAAGAAAACAGCTAATCAAATAGTGAAACCATTGGTGCACGTAGCAAACGTGTCAATGGCTGAGGGAGTGTTTCCACAGAAACTGAAAATTTCTAAAGTCGTCCCCCTGTTGAAAAAGAGAATTAAGCTTAAAATAGAAAACTACAGACCTGTCTCACTTCTCCCAACTTTCTCAATGTGTGACTCTATATTTCATTTGTATCTGTAAAACCTTAATCTTAATATCCACAATCTGGTAAAAAGTAATCAGCACAGTTTTCAAGCTGGGAGAAGTACCAAAACAGCTGTACTGGAATACACAAAAGAAATAATCAGTAAATTGAGAGAGGGAAAAAGTGTAGTTGGATTAAATCTAGATCTGTCAAAAACCTTTGACACTGTTGACCACAGCATACTTTTGGAAAAACGTGAAGCTATAGGTATTAGAGGACCGGTAAAAAAGTGGTTTGAGTCGTATCTGGAAAAGAGGAGGCAGGTAGTTGAAATTACAGCACCAAATATTAACCAAAAAATTAAACTAAGGTCAGGTCCAAGGGAGGTCACTGTAGGAGTACCCCAAGGAAGTGTATTAGGCCCTTTGCTATTCCTCATTTACATTAGTGATATCCGGGTGTCAGAGAGAAAAGCTAGAATCGTGTTATTTGCTGATGATACGTTTAATAGTTAGTGATATGAAGCAGTCATTGCACAGTGCTGTGGACCATGTCTTACAAGATATACAAAAATGGTTTAGTGCAAACAAGCTAACAGTGAATGAAAAAAAAAAAACTAATTATGTGCAATATGGAAAAATAAGTGAACATGATGACCTAAATGCCACCATGGAGGACAAACAACTTGAGTACAGTGTGCAAAATTCCTCGGTATGCACAGTGATGAGAAGATAAACTGGAAGGACCATTTGGTGAGCTTAGCACTAAAACTAAATTCAGCATGTTTTGTACGTAGAATAATTTCAAGAGTTTGTAGTAATGACTGTACCAGATTAGTATATTTTGGCTATTTTCAGTCCATTGTGTCCTATGGGATAGTATTCTGGGAAAAAATAAATTGTCGTCTAAATGAGACTTTCAAATTGCAAAAATGCGCTATTCGGATAATGAGCCAGAGCCCACCTCAAACACATTGTAGGCCCCTTTTTAAAGCATTGAAAATTTTAACAATTCCATAATTATACATTCTGAAATTTCTGTTGATGATCAAAAGAAATCAGGACAAAATTAAAACCAATACAGACTATCATAATTACGATACACAGCAATGTAAAGATCTCCCCTTACAAGCTGTAACAAGGACCCGAAGTCAGAAACATGTTTGTAATCAAGGCATCAAACTTTTTTAATGCACTACCAAAACATATCAAAGAGCTGGAAAATGAAGATAAATTTAAAACTGTTATAAAGAGTCACATGCTTGACAAATGTTGATACAGTGTAAGTGAATTTCTAGGCTCAACTGTATTAGAATATAAAGAACCACATGCTTGACAAATGTCACTACAGGATAAGTGAATAGCTCTGCTCAACTGTATAAGAATATATGATATCATAAATGTGACAAATGAAATCACAACATCAAGGAATAGGTCTGTTAAGCACATAAGAAATTATGTTATAAAAACACTTATTAGTTGTATATTGTATTAAACATAAGATAGATTCATATGAATTCAGCATAGAAAAACATTTTGTTAAGATATTATATAGTTGTTGAAATGTATCCTGACAAATCCTATATCACAAGTGTGATCATTGGGATGATAATAAATAAATAAATAAATTGGGGGGAAAATAACTCCCTGGCACAATATGGCTAAAGGAAGGAGTAGCTCGATACAGCACAATCTGCGGCATTGAGGAGTAATTAATTTGGTGGTGAAGGGAAGTATATTTGATTATAATGCTTTACTTGGACTGAAGTTCAAAATACTTTTCAGTTACTGGTGCCTGCTATATGAAGCGGACTTTGAAGGAATATGAGGAAACTCTGTACACCATAATAAATCTCCATTTCATCGCAATAATATAATAGTTTTGTTGTAATACTTCCTTCTTTTGTTTACCCACCTCAGTGTAGAAAACTATTAGTAGATCAGTTTTCTTGGATTTAGTAAAATAATTTGTTCTTATTTTTAAGTCAAAGACAACTACCACTCATTGCTGTAATAAAAGGCTTATTACATTCTCTGAGTTTCTAATTGCAATCTTCCATTTGGGCTAAATGGGTCTTTAATGCTTCTTTTCCATATAACTTCCCAAACTCTGTGCAAAATAAATAAAAATACCCAGTTGCAAATTTTTTTAAATTGTGAATAACTCCTCTCACTACAGATAATGTGATATTGTGAATTGTGATAATTGTGATAATTCCTCTCACTACTCACTATGAATCTACATTATACATTCACAAATCATTTCCTATGATGAACAGGTGGAAAATAATTCTACTGGCAATAGGCAATAACTGAACATTTTCTTAATATAAATTACACGGTACAGTTACAGAGCCGTCACCTTTTTTTTATTGACTATACAGCTGCCGTGTTCTCACCTTTGCTGACTGTCAGCTAAAAAATCGTGGTGCCTGGTGTTGCATCAGATGAGAAAGATGATACCACACTGTCAGTATTGTAAACTCCACACGAAATGGAGAATGAGAAAACATTTGAGTAAATGTATCGAAAAGAAACTAAACTAAACTACGCCCGAACAGGCCGTGAAGGCACAACGGTACCGACCGGCTGCCGTGCCGTCCTCAGCCCACAGGTGTCACCGGATACAGAGGGGGACGTGGTCAGCACACTGCTCTCCCGGCCGTACGTACGTTTAAGAGACCGGAGCTGCCACTTCTCGATTGAGTAGCTCCTCAGTTTGCCTCGCGAGGGCCGAGGGCACCCCGTTTGCCGACAGCGGTCGGCAGATCGGATGGTGACCTGTCCGAGTGCTAGCCCGGCCCGACAGTGCTTAACTTCGGTAATCTGGTGGGAACAGATGTTACCACTATGGCAAGGCCACTGCCAAATGTATTGAGATGAAGCTAACGTAAATGCTGTGAAGTATAAAATTATGAATGTTTGCCTGATGTCATTTGGGCAGGGAATGTTAGTAAGACTACATATTTTAGAGGCAGACCAGAACTTAATTACAGGAAAGAAGGAAAGACATTCAAACAAGTGTAGGCTGAGTGGTTATTCAGAGATGAAGAGGCAGACAGCTGCATCAAACTAGGCAACTCATACAAATCTCTGGATGTAAGAATTTGTAGGGAAATTGAACTGAACTGTTTTGTAGCCTCTGCCATAGGTAAACAGGTGGCAGACTTTGGTTCATTGGTAGAACACTAAGAAAATAGAATGAGTGCACAAAAGAGATTGCTTGCAAAACACTTCTGCAATCCATTCTAGAATAATGCTCAGGTGTGTGAGACCCATACCAGACAAGACTGATAGGGAATATTCAGAGGATAGAAAGAAAGGCAGCCCAAATGATCACAGGCTTGTCTGACCCGTGAGAGAGTGTCACAGATATACTGCGGATACTGAATTGACAGACTCATCTACATCTACATCTGCATCTATACTCTGCAAACCACGGTGAGCTACACGGCGGAGAGTATGTCCTGTTTTACCAGTTACTGGGGTTTCTTCCTGTGACATTCGTGTATGGAGCATGGGAAGAATGATTGTTTAAATGCCTCTGTGTGTGCAGTAATTATTCTAATCGTACCATCGCGCCACCTCTGTGAGCAATACGTAGGGAGTTGTAGTACATTCCTAGAGTAATTATCTAAAGCCAGCTCTTGAGGGATCATTAACAGAGTTTGTTGGGATAGTTTACATTTATCTCCAAGAGTCTTCTGGTTCAGTTCCTTCAGTATCTTTGTGACAGTCTCCCACAGATTAAAAAAACCTGTGACCATTAGTGTTCCCCTTCTCTGTATACATTAATATCCCCTGTCAGTCCTATCTGGTACGGCTCCTACCCACTGGAGCAATATTTTAGGATAGGTCACACGAGTGATTTGTAAACAATCTCTGTTGTAAACTGATAGCACTTCCCTAGATTCTACCAATAAACTGAAGTCTACTACGTGCTTTATCCATGACTGAACCTATGTGATTATTCCATTTCATGTACCTACAAAGCATATACAAGCACCTGGTTGTAGAGATGGCTGATTCCAGCAGTGACTCATTGGTATTTTGGTCATAGGTTACTACATTTTTTTCATTTTGTGAAGTGCAAAATTTTACATTTCTGAACATTTAGAGCCAGTTGCCATACTCTGCATCATGTTGAAATCTTATCAAGATCTGACTGAATATTTATGCGGTTTCTCTCAATTAGTACTTCATTATAGATAGCTGAATCATCTGCAAAAAGACTGGTTTTACTATTCATATTGCCTACAAGTCATTAATATACAACATGAACAGCAATGGTCCCTGGTGCACAGCCAAAGTTACTTCTACATCTGATGATGGCTCTCCATCCGAGATAACAGGCTGCACTCTCCCTACCAAAAAGTCTTCAACCCAGTCACAAATTTCATTTGATACCCATATGATCAAACTTTTGACATTGCAGTACTAAGACAAATGCTTTTTGGAAATCGAGAAACACTGCGTCTACCTGGTTGCCTTGATCCAAAGCTTTCAGTATGACATGTGAGAAAAGTGCAAATTGGGATTTTCACATGATCAATTTTTTAAAAAACCGTGCATCACTTCTACAACGCTTCTTGTAGATGAGTGTGACCTGTGCCATTTTTTCAAAAATTCGGCACGGCTTTTTGTTCGAGGATCTACGATAGATTGTAGTGAGGAGAGGGGTTAACTTGGCTGCAAATTCAGCAGAGAATCTGACAGGAACTCCATTGGGCCCTGGAGCTTTGTTTAGTTTTAACAATTTCAGCTGTTTCTCAGTACCATTGACACTAACACTTATTTAATTCATCTTTCCAGTGGTTTGAGGATTAAATTGGAGCAATTCTCCTGGGTTTTCCTTTGTAAAGGAACATTTGAAAATTGAGTTAAGCATTTCACCCTTTCATCTACATCTACATCATACTCTGCAAGCCACCTAATGATGTGTGGTGGAGGGTACTTTCACTACCACTTTTTGACCCTGCAACCCTGTTCCACTCCTGAATAGTGTGTGGGAAGATTGATTGTCGGTAAGTCTCTGTATTGGCTCTAATTTCTTGAATTTTCTCCTCGTGGTTAATACACGGGATGTATGTCGGGGCGAAGTAATATGTTGTCGGACTCCTCCTGAAAAGTGCTGTCCTGAAATTTCAATAGGAAATCTCTCCGTGATGCACAATGCCTCTGTTGTAACATCTACCAGTGGAGTTTGTATAACATCTCTGTAATGCTCTCTCGCCAGCTAAAAGATCCCGTGATGAAATGTGCTGCTCTTTGTTGGATCTTCTTTATCTTCTCTACCAGTTCTACCTGATAGGGATCCCAGATAGATGAACAATACTCAAGAATCAGATGAACAAGTGCCTTGTAAGCCACTTCTTTTGTGAATGAGTTATATTTCCTTAAGATTCTTCCGATGAATCTGAGTCTTGTGTCTGCTTTTCCCAGTATCTGTTTTATATGGTCATTCCACTTAAGGTCACTCTGGATAGTTACACTTGGATATTTTATGGCAGACACTGTCTCAATATGTTTGTCATCAATAGTGTAGCTGTACAGTAGTGGATTTCTTTTTCTATGTATGCGCAATATGTTACATTTATTTATGTTCAGGGTCAACTGCCAGAGTCTGTTCCATTCATCAATTCTCTACAGGTTGTTCTGCAAATTCTTATTATCTTCTGATGTTGCTACTTTGGTATAGACAACTGTGTCATCTGCGAATAGCCTTAAAGAGCATCCGATGCTTTCTTCTAAATCATTTATGTATATTGTTAACAGCAACGGTCCTATCACACTTCCCTGTGGTACTCCGAATATTACCTTTACACCTGTCGATTTAGTTCCATTAAGAGCAACATGTTGAGTTCTGTCTGCAAGAATGTCTTGAATCCAATTGCAGGTCTGCTGTGATACTCCGTAACCACATATTTTTTTCATTAAATGGCAATGAGGGACGGTGTCAAATGCCTTACTGAAATCAAGGAACACGGCGTCAACCTGAGCACCATTGTCCACTGTGCTGTGGATCTCATGGAGGAATAGAGTGGGCTGAGTTTCACAGGATTCCTATTTGTGGAATCCATGTTGATTTTTATAAAGGAGATGTTCATTTTCCAAAAATGTCATAATTCTTGAGCATAAAACATGTTCCATAATTCTACAACAGATTGACATCAATGATATACGTCTGTAACTGTCTGGATCTGTCTTACGGCCTTTCTTAAAAACGGGAATGACCTGCCTTTTTTCCAGTTGTTAGGTATTTTTCATTGCTCAAGCGATCTGCAATAAATTACTGCTAGAAGGGGAGCAAGTTCTTTTGCATAATCTTTATAGAATCTTATAGGTATCTCATCTGGGTCTCAAACCTTTCCACTATTAAGCTATTGTAGCTGCTTTTCAGTTCCGTGATCAGTTATCTCAATATCTGCCACTTCGATGTTCGTACGATGGTTGAAAGTCCACGGTGAAGCAACTTCAGAAGACCGAATTCAGTATTTTGGCCTTCTCTTTGTTATCTTCCATTTTGGTGCCAGTGTGGTCACCAAGAGAATGAATAAATGATTTTGACCCACTTACTGATTTTACATACAACCAAAATCTCGTAGTCTTCGTTGATCCATTATGGACGCTGGCATGAACTTCCTGATGCGATAATTTACCAACAGCCGTATGTATTGTAGAAATTTATTTTATTTTATGAAATTCTATGTGCTATCAGTTTCGGCATTACATTGATGCCATCTTCAGGCCCCACACGTCATAGTCGTAAAATTGCTATACACGAAGGGAGCCATATAACTGGATCCGTGATTCAAATCATTGTGCAACAGCTCTTGGTGGCCAGGCGACACAGCCTCTCTTAGGGTTTTTTCTCAGATTTGTTGACAATGTCTTACTTTCAAAATCATTGAACGCTTCTCTCATTGCTCTCCTTACACTCATTTTTGCTTTGTTCAGCTTTTGTTTGTCACCTAGGTTTTTACTTCTCTTGAATCTGAGTTGAAGTGCTCTTTGTTTATGTAGTGCTTTTCTAACATGACTATTACACCATGGTGGATCTTTTCCATCTCTTAAAACATTACTCATAACATACTTGTGTAGGGCATATTGAACGATGCCTTTGAATTTTTTCCATTTGTTCTCCACATCTTTGTCCTCATCACCGAATATTTGATACTAACTGCTGAGATATTCTGAAATTTATATCCTGTCACCCTTGCTGAGCAAATATGTCTTCCTACCTTTCTTAACATTCCTTGTAGGACCCGTCATCATAGATTCTGTCACAGCCTTGTGATTACTGATACCTTTCTCTGCGTTAACTGATTTTATAAGTTCAGGTATGTTTGTTGCCAGGAGGTCTAAAACGTTATCCTCTCGAGTTGGTTCTCTAACTATCTACTCAAAGTAATTTTAGGGCAAGACATCCAGGACAATGGCTCATGATTCTCTGTCTCTGGCACCACTTTTGATGGCATAACACTTCCAATCTATACCTGGCAAGTTGAAGTCACCCCCTATTACAGCGGCACAATCAGAAAAATTACTAATGATATTGTGCAAGTTCTGTCCGAAGCATTCTACAACTACAGATCCTGACCCAGGTGGTCTATGAAAGCATTGGATAACCATTGTTGACCGTTATTTGATACTCAATTTCACCCAGATTAATTCACATTCGGAGTCCGTGGTAACCTCACTAGATATTATCGAATTTTTTACTGCAATATGCACGCTGCCACCATTGGCGACTAACCTATCCCTAGGATAAACATTCCAGTCTGAACTTAGGATTTCATTGTCACTGATGTCTGGTTTCAACCAGCTTTCTGTTCCCAATACTAACTGTGCAATGCCACCTTCAGTAAGCGATACTAATTCTTGGACCTTTCCTGGGATGCTCCTGCAGTTTACTAAAATCATATTAATCTTTCTATCTCTGATCTGCGAGGACCAAGAATCTCCGTGGTTGCTGTGGTTGATTTGACATGCAAATCATCTTTGCTCCCAAGGGAGGAGTTCTCTAACCTGAAACAGCTCCGTGTGCACACCACACGTACTCCACTACTGTAGTAGCCGCATCCTGCATTTATAGTTCAATTCTTTTATCTTGGCGGCTTGCGCATGCCCGCCCAGATGCGGGAGATTGCTGCGTTGCCAGTTGCAAACGACGTACACGCCAAGAGAAGCAGCGCCAACTTACGTTTAGGCGGGAGCGCGCAGTTTATGAAGTAAAGCCACCACGGCCGCACTAACCCTTTCGCTGCTAAGAGACGTGCTCCCCGCATTCCGTTTAACAAAAGTCCTGGAGTACTCTAAAATATCAAGCAAAATACCGACAAACACTGTTGGTATTACCGCTTTTCTTTATTGCAAAAAAGCGGTTCGTGAGAATGATAGAAACACCTTTCCTTGCTATCACCTGAATTAGGAGGCTTATTGCTTGTTTGGCTTAATTAATTAATATAATATGAAGCAGTTGGTATAAAGAATGCTTTTTCCAAACTTTCTATAAAAAAAAGTCTGCTATCAAGACTTTGCTTTTGTTCGATTACTTTATTTATGACTGAACGTTTCTAAAACTTAAGACACTCGTCCGTGCTCTGCACTGCAGTCGAGTTCTGGCAACGTCGTTCTCTGTTCATCGGCTGACTGTGTTTTGTGACGTCAGATGCGCAGAAAGAACCTAAACTTGCCCGCCGTCGTAAATGATGCGCACTTTAGTGCACGCCTGACCTATTAATGGGAACCTTAAAATTCTGCACCCGATAGTGGAGGTCGTGAAATTTGCATCCGATACTGCCACAGAGTCGTCTGAGCCTCTGGTTTAGATCTTCCACTCTGCTCCAAACCGGAGGACCACGATCGACCCTGGGTACGATGCTACAAATAGACAGCTCAGCCTGCAACCTGCGTGCAAATTCTGAGGCAGTGGCTACCTTCGCCTTACACGCTTAATTACGGTTATATCTGTTATTGGTTGCTGATTTTTAAGTACTTTGTCACACACAATGATGATGGTTAACATTCACAACAATCCTCACTGCAATCGATGGTCGTTACTGGCAGACGCGGTTCATGCGAAACACAAAATTCGGCACTTGTCACTTTCGGTTTTATATCACTCACAAATCGGTATTGATGAGGGTCAACCCCACAACGATAATGGGGACGCGCTCATTTGTTACACTTCCGTGAATTTACAATTTACTCCTCATTCGGCACATCCGCCATTGACACCATACTCGGCTCGACCACCCTTCTTGCCCGTCTTCTCAGTACTGCCGCTCACTCGACACTCCTCTCACTGCCTCCTGCAGTGCTCGACAATCGACTCCTGTCTACTATTGACCTGGGCGTCGGATACTAGTATCTGTGTTCGTGGGATCACAGATCCCTTACAACATTAATCTCATTTCCTTCTTTCAAGACATTGTCCATTCTGTTCAGCTGCTCTTCCAGGTCCTTTGCTGTCTTTGAGAGAATTACAAAGTCATCGGCAAACCTCAAAGGTTTTATTTCTTCTCCATAAATTTTAATTCTTTCTCCAAATTTTCTTTTGTTTCCTTTACTGCTTGCTCAATATACAGATTGAATAATATCAGGGATAGGCTACAACCCTGTCTCACTCCCTTCTCAACTGCTGCTTCCCTTTCATGCCCTTTGACTCTTATAATTGCAATCTGGTTTCTGTACAAGTTGTAAATAGTTTTTCGCTCCCTGTAAACAACACCTGCTACCTTCAGTATTTGAACAAGATTATTCCAGTCAACATTGTCAAAAGCTTTTTCTGAGTTTTCAAATGCTAGAAACATAGGTTTGCCTTTCCTTAACCCATCTTCCAAGTTGTAGGGCCAGCATTGCCTCACATTTTTCAACATTTCTACAGAATCCAAATTGATCTTCGGTGACTCAGCTTCTACCAGTTCTTCCATTCGTCTGCAAAAAATTCGTGTTAGTATTTTGCAACCGTGACGTATTAAACCAATAGTTTGGTAATTTTCACATCTATCAACACCTGCTTTCTTTGGGATTGAAATTATTGTATTCTTCTTGAAGTCTAAGGGTATTTCACCTGCCTCGTACATCTTTCTCACCAGATGGAAGAGTTTTGCCATGACAGGCTCTCACATGGCTGAGTGTTGTGGAGTGTTGTCTACTTCCCAGGCCTTGTTTTGACTTAGGTCTTTCAATGCTCTGTCAAATTCTTCAGCCGTATCATATCTCCCATTTCATTTTCATCTACGTCATCTTGCATTTCCATAATATTACCCTCAAGTACATTACCCTTGTATAGACCCTCAATATACTCCTTCCACCTTTCTGCATTTCCTTCTTTGCTTAGGGCTGGTTTTCCATCTGCGCTCATCTTTACAGTTGACCTCTAGCCATCCCTGCATAAGCATTTTGCCCTCCCTGTCGATCTCATTTTTGAGATGTTCGTATTTCTTTTTGCCTGCTTCATTTATGGCATTTTTATATTTTCTTCTTTCATCAGTTAAATTCAATAACTGCTGAGTTACCCATGGATTTCTGCTAGCCCTCATATTTTTACCTACTTGATCCTCTGCTGCCTCCACTATTTCATCTCTCAAAGCTGCCCATTCTTCTTGTATTGTACAGTTAACCATTAGGATTTCAATACTCTCACCTGTGGGAGACATTTCTTTCGATCTTACACTGATACTTCTGGGTTTCCTACATCTATTGTTATTTGGATTGGATGGAGAGTCGCCTAACCTGAGAAACCCTTGTGTGAATCCCACACACAGTGAGTTACCTCTGATGTGTAGTGCATGCCTGACCTACTTAGGGAGTCCCTACAGTTCTCAACCCTATGGTGCAAGTCCAGGAAGTTGTAGCCTAGTTTGTCACACAACTTTTGAATTCTCTGGTTCAGTCCTTCCACTCTACTCATAACCAAAGGGCCACCATCACTTCCGGGGACAATGCTGCAAATTGTGAGCTTCATTGAAACTCCACGCACAATGCTGGTCCTCTCAACCTTCTCTGCCAGTTGTCGGAATGACACAAGAATGATTTCAGAGCCCAGACGACAGACATCATTTGTTCCAATGTGTGCCACAGTCTGTAGTTGGCTGCAACTTATTCTTTCAATGACTCCTGGAACAGCCCGTTCAACATGTTGAATGAGCCCCCCCCCCCCCCCCCCCCAGGCACTGAGTGCACCTGATGTTCTTTCCCGTCCCTTGCTGCCATTTCCCTGAGGGGTACCACCATTCACCGTACATTCAAAGTGCTGACGATTAATTGACCCCTACCCTTTTGCGTTTGCTTCCTCCCGACACTGGACAAAACAGGTTTCCCCACAACAGGTGTAGTGGGTCCCACTGGCTCAGTTTCAGTGAAAGACGGCACTTCGAACTTGTCGGTTAGGGGGATCGGTACGACAGCCTGAGTCCTCCTTGGTCACCGTCCGCCCTGTACAAGCCACGCAAAGTCAGTTGGACAGGTAATGACAGATCCTGTACTTTCTGCAGAGGAGGCAGGATCCACAGGAGAAGAGGTACCTCTGGTAGAGGTACCTCTGGTAGAGGTATCACAGGTACACGACTCTCGGGAGTTCTTCCGACACACCAATTCGCAGCAGCTGTCAATCGTTTGTCAGTAGTCGTGGTAATTTCCGACTGCTTCTGAACGTTGACCAACTCGTATAGTTTACATATATCTTGAGAAAGCCTGTTAAAAGCTTCAAGAACATGCTTGTAATGATAATTCTATAAATATACTACATCCCCTTATATATATTGCTCACATAAGGATTGTGAGAACAAGAGTAGGTTATTTACAGCATGCAGAGGGGCATTCAAACAATCATTCTTCCTGTGCTCCGTACATGAATGGAGTGGAAAGAAACCCTAATAGATGACACAGTGGGTCATCCCCTCTTCCACTCACTTTGTAATGAAGCAGGGTTGCCCACTGATATCCTGTTTTGGTTTTACACTGCTTTAGTAACTTAGTTAAGCAATGAACTTGTTTTTTTTTTCATTTTCACTACTCAGATTCCGACTACAGATTCTGTGACGTTCAGCCTCATCGTACAGAATTCAGAAATAGTTTAAATAAAATTCCCCTTGTAAAATCTATTATTTCAGTACATTCTAATGTCCATTCTGAAAGTAATGAGCTAATTAGTTTTATTGGAAATGCATCATATTAACAGTTATGAACAATGACATATATTGTGCAATACATATTAAATAAAATTTGAGTGAGCTAATAGATCGAATTCAGCTAGAAGACTGCATCCAAAAGAAAGCCTAAATTTTACTGATTCCAGCAAAGTGTTTAAATTAACCTAAAGTCTATTAATTAAATAGATATTAAGACTTGAAATCTGCAGCCTGTATGACTTTAAGTGCCAATTGGGACCAAACTACTGTATAATTCCGAGATCTGTTTTGATACTTTTGCTACCTATATTTTCTTCGTAAAATGACTCCAGTCTCAACTTTGTAAGTGCATTAATTAAGAATTAAGTAAATTTGAATATGTAAAAATTATTGTTCAAGACGTGCCATGGTTATAAGTCGGGAATTCCCACGGCGGATGCATAAGTTAGTTCCCTGTATTTAAATTGATACAGCTCACTCATGTTATTTAAGTAATAAAACCCTATAGTTAACTTCAAAACCAATTAGAAAGGATCATTTTAACCCTGGGAAATTATAAAGTATGATATATTAACTTGACGATTAAGTGTAAGAGGCCTGGTCACATGAATATTGTGTTTGCGAGTGATAACAAATAAATCGCACTGTGGTTGACATAAATGTTCAACAGTGAATACGATCTTGACTTTTGATTTTGGAAAACTTAACCTAGGATCCTGGCTTCTTAATTTCAGTGTGATTTAGGTGAGACAGACGCAGCTACCGGGAAGACAATATTGAATAAGCAAAGCAAGGTAGGTCGAGAACACTGCGCACTATCTACTGGGTGAGGAAATGTTTCAAAACCGGTTCATCCAGTTGTGACATGAACTTTAAGTGGCACTAATACACGATACATGTCCCGGCGCGCTCCAACTTCACTGCGGTTTGCTGAGTGTGGATGTAGATGGTGTTCTTACACTCATTTTCATATTAACGAGAATGCAGCTGTATAAATCCGTAGAGAATATTAATAGCAATACTAGTATTGAGAAGGTTGGTTTCAGTGTATGAAATATGACAATAGTAAAGGAATAGTTACACCCCATAATGAGATGTAATCTATGGAAAATACTGATGTACTAACAAATACACTGCAATTTGTTCTCCCTGCAGCTCCTGAAGTACATATTTGAGAAGTGTCCGAAGATAGAGAAGCTGATAATCGCCAACAACTTACTGGCCGACCGACAGTACGCGGAGTTGGTGTCACGCCTGGAACACTTGCAGAGCCTGGAAGTGTTCGAGAATCGGAGAGGTGCGGGGCCCGTGCTGCTGCGCTTCCTGGCAGACACCTGCTCGAAGTTGCGGGAGATAAACCTCAGCTGTGACTACCACCCACTGGAGGACGTCGAGTACTTCGTGAAGGCCAAGAGGGACACACTCACTTCTGCCACCGTGCGCTGGACCATGGCGGGGAAGAGGTGAGCCTGTCGGCATCTTTCTCCGCGTTCTGGTACGTCACCTAAATTCACACAGACGTAAAATACTCCACGAGCCAGTGTACGGTGCGTGGCGGAGGATACCTTTTACCACCTCTAGTCACTATCTTTCCTGCTACACTTGTAAATGGAGCAAGCTGAAAAGTGGCTATCTGTTCTCCTCTGTACCAGTGCCGATTTCTCTTACCTTACCTTTGTGGTCATTACGTGATACGTATGTCGCTTGCTGTAGAATCATTCTGGAGTCTGTCACAAATGCCAGTTATCTAAATATTCTCAATAGTGCTTCACAAAAATGATATTTTCTTCCCTACAGGCATTCGGATTTCAGTTCTCAGAGTATTTCTGCAATACGCGTTGATCAAACCTGTAACAGATTTCAAATCTGAAATAATTGCATGTATTCCTTTAATCCAATCTGGTACGGATTCCAAACACTTGAGCAGCATTCAAAACACAAGTATTCTATTTGCAGACTTCTTTATAGCTAAGCTACATTTCCATAAAATTCTCCCAAAAAACTAAAGTCAACCACTTGCCTTCTCTTTACACACTCATTCCATTTCCTATCACTTTGCTACATTATGCCTAGATGTTCTGTCAGGTCACACACCACTAATACTGTATTCAGACATTACAGAATTGTTTTTCGTAGTCATTTTTATTAACTTACATTTCCCCACATTTAGAGCAAGCTGCCATCCATCTCATAAAATAGAAACTCTGTCTAAGACGTCCTGAATCTTCCTACAATCACTCAAAGATGACACTTTCCATAAACTACAGCATCAGAAAATTTTCAGTGTCAATGAACTTATTGTATGAAACTTCCTGGCAGATTAAAACTGTGTGCCAGACAGAGACACGAACTCGGGCAAGTGCTCTACCGTCTGAGCTACCCGAGCACGACTCATGAGCCATCCTCACAGCCTCAGTTCTGCCATTACCTCATCTCCTACCTTCCAGACTTCACAGAAACTCTTCTGTGAACCGTGCAGAACTTATTGTATAGTGTACGGGGCCTGAAGATGGCAACACGAACACAAATTGCCGAAACTGGTTGCTTTCAAAATAAAATAAAATATCTTAAAGTGTACAGCTGTCGGTAAGGTTTATTGACATTGAAAAGTACATACTAGCCGATGTCCCCTAATTGCAACGGACCGACTGAGATTGTCAGAAAATTGTTGCTGTTCACCCTATCTGTCTGGTAATTTGTGTATATAGATGTACAGAGGACAAGAGTGGTCCTAGCACACTTCCCTGGGGAAATCCTGATGGTTACTTTCTCTGTGAGGAACATTCACTGTCCTCATTGATGAGGATTTAAATTGGAAAAAACAAATTTTGGAATTCCTGAAACAACTTAGTTCACCCACATTTGCGCTTAGAAACATTGAAAATCCCACGGAAAGACAAAACAGTAAGCTGACATTTTGTATCTTTTAATTCTATAACGTCATATGAAATAATTTTCTGGGATAACTCATCTTTAAAAAATAAAGTCTTCATAACTCAAAAAGGGCTGTAAGAATAATATGTGTTGCTCACCTGTGATCAACTTGTAGACATCTGTTTAAGGAGTTCTGACTACTGCTTCCCAGTGTATTTATCCCCTCATGAAGTTTGTTGTAAATAATCCACTACAGTTCGAAAGGAGCAATGATGTACAAAATTACAATAGGAGAAGGAGAAATGACATTCATCACTCCACATTAAGGTTGTCTTTTGCACAAAAAGGCGTGCACAGTGCTGCAACTAACATTTTTGATCACTTACACAAGGACATAAAATGTCTGACAGGCAGCCAAGTAAAATTTGAAAAGAAATTAAAAAACTTTCTACTTGACAACTCCTGTTCTGTACAAGAATTTCCATTATTGTAACATGTAAAATGTTGTGGGTAAGAGTTACTAACTCACATCTGTATATTTAATACATAATAAAAAAAACTTATAAATGTTCAGCATATAGCCATATTTACAAATTAATTTGCAGTGCGAACATCAAATAAGACTCGTTTGACGATTACGATTTATCATGCAAAAATGATCCGTGGAACACGAAATGAACTAACTAACTTTTCTATTACGTAAACACTCTTAGAGATGCTTACTTATCTGAGAACCTATTCTACGAGCTCGAACCTTCATTAATGGTCTGCTGTTTGGCACCGTGTCGAATGCTTCCTGCAGATCTAGGAATTTGCAGTTTGCCTGTTGCCCTCGATTTACAGTTTGCAGGACATCGTGTGAGAAGAGGACGAGCCGAGTTTCACCGGAATGGTGATATCTAGATCCCTATCGATTTTTGGATACGAGCTTTTCTCTCTCGAGAAGATTTGTTGTAATGGAAACTCAGGGTAGGAATATCGACAATGTAGGAAAAGACAGATTGCTACTTACCGTAAAGAAGACATATTAAGTTACAGACGAGCACAATTTAAAGACATTTATATAAAGCTTTCAGCCACAGCCATCATCAGTAAAAGAGAGACACGTGCCATTCGTACGTACAAGAAAGCATACCTCACGCAGACACGACCACCGACTTCAGTTTCTCGGGCCGGAATGCGACTGCGATGTGGGATACGAGCGACAATCTGGAGGGGCAAGGAAGTGGAAGGGGCGGTAGTGTACGAGTGCAGAGAGAGACGAACGCTGCCTAGCGGAGTGAGTGGGGACTCGAATGCTGACGAGTGCGGCGTTAGGAGGTCGTGGGACAGGTAGGTAGGGAAAACAAGGAGCAAACGAGGAGAGGAGCGAGGAAACGTGGGCAGGTGTAATGGCAGAGAATAGCAAACAAGGAGGGTGGGAGATGGGAATGGAGAGGAGATAACAGAATGTAGGGGAGTGGAAACTGTCGGATACAGAGTGCAGGAACAGTATGTTACTGTAGGTTGAGTTTGGGATAGTTACAGGAGCACAGTTCGGAAAGGCTGGTAGTGAATGGGAGGACCCAGATGCCCCAGGTAATGATGCAGGCGTCGAAATCGAGCAAATTATGTTCAGCTGCACGCCGTGCCCCAGGGCGGTCCACTTCGCTCTCGGCCACAGTTTGGCAGTGGCCGTTCCTCCCGGTGGACAGCTGGCTGGTAGTCGTACTGATATGAAAAGCTGTGGAGTGGTTGCAACAGAGCTGGTAAATGGCGTGGCTGCTTTCACAGAAGGCCTGGCCCCTGATAGGGTGACAGCACTGGAATAGGGAGTGTTGGATGACTGACTGAGCCAATTTTTCACCTCCGTCTTCCTCAGAGATATCTCGTCAATGTGCTAACACGAGGATCAGTAGTGTGTCACACAATTATGAGGCTAAGTAAGCAACATCGTTAAACTTCAGAATCACCACTCTACCATTCCAGCATACCCCCATACTAAGGTATTTGGAATAAAACTGGTTGGACTGCATTGATTTGTACTATTTTTAGGTCGGGTCCTGCCTTCTATTGCACGATTCCTTCCACGTCGACTTACGAGGGTTGCCCAGAAAGTAATGCACCACATTTTTTTTTCTTCAACAACTCTTTATTGAACGTAATGAGAATTACACACACAAAATAATGGTGTTTCATCTGTTGCTGTTGTTGTGGTCTTCAGTCCTGAGACTGGTTTGATGCAGCTCTCCATGCTACTCTATCCTGTGCGAGCTTCTTCATCTCCCAGTACCTACTGCAGCCTACATCCTTCTGAATCTGCTTAGTGTATTCATCTCTTGGTCTCCCTCTACGATTTTTACCCTCCACGCTTCCCTCCAATACTAAATTGGTGATCCCTTGATGCCTCAGAACATGTCCTACCAACCGATCCCTTCTTCTGGTCAAGTTGTGCCACAAATTTCGCTTCTCCCCAATCCTATTCAATACCTCCTCATCAGTTATGTGATCTACCCATCCAATCTTCAGCATTCTTCTGTAGCACCACATTTCGAAAGCTTCTATTCTCTTCTTGTCCAAACTAGTTATCGTCCATGTTTCACTTCTATACATGGCTACACTCCATACGAATACTTTCAGAAACGACTTCCTGACACTTAAATCTATACTCGATGTTAACAAATTTCTCTTCTTGAGAAATGCTTTCCTTACCATTGCCAGTCTACATTTTATATCCCCTGTACTTCGACCATCATCAGTTATTTTGCTCCCCAAATACCAAAACTCCTTTACTACTTTAAGTGTCTCAGTTCCTAATCTAATTGCCTCAGCATCACACAACTTAATTCAACTACATTCCATTATCCTCGTTTTACTTTTGTTGATGTTCATCTTATATCCTCCTTTCAAGACACTGTCCATTCCGTTCAACTGCTCTTCCAAGTCCTTTGCTGTCTCTCACAGAATTACAATGTCATCGGCGAACCTCAAACGTTTTATTTCTTCTCCATGGATTTTAATTCCTACTCCGAATTTTTCTTTTGTTTCCTTCACTGCTTGCTCAATATACAGATTGAATAACATCAGGGAGAGGCTACAACCCTGTCTCACTCCCTTCCCAACCACTGCTTCCCTTTCATGCCCCTCAACTCTTATAACTGCCATTTGGTTTCTATACAAATTGTAAATAGCCTTTCACTCCTTATATTTTACCCCTGCCACCTTCAGAATTTGAAAGAGAGTATTCCAGTCAACATTGTCAAAAGCTTTCTGTAAGTCTACAAATGCTAGAAACGTAGGTTTGCCTTTCCTTAATCTACACACCCTATTTTTCTATGTAATCTCCATCCTGTTCTACAGCCTTCCTCCGGCACGAGACGAGGGCGTGTGTGCCCTGTCGGTACCGATCCTTGTTCTGGGGCCAGAGCCAGTGCTTCACTGTCTGAATCGTCTCCTCATTGCCCTCAAAATGTCTTCCACGAATTGCATCCTTTAATGGCCCAAACAAGTGGAAGTGCGAGGGGGCTAGGTCAGGTGCGAGAGCTGTCAACGGTCTCCCCGACCGCTGAAAATCGTGGAGCTCTGCCGAACTGCCTTCGTGTCACTTCACCCTCAGTGCCCAACAACTGACTGTACTTCTGTCAACAGCAGGTGCTCCTTAAACTCTGGACAAGCGTTTTTGAGTATTCCCCACAATTTCTTTTCCTGCAGCGAGTCATTCGATGATGGCACATCACTCGTAACGTCTGTCACCTACAGACGCCATTCTGAAACTGTCCCGAAGCTACGCTATCCGTCGGAAGTGACTGAAACTTGGCACACTCTCTCGGGAGACTTCAAATAATACGTATGTAATGTTTTGCATTTGTAGCATTGTTTCTGGCTGAAAAAATAAAATGCTTTGCATTATTTTCTGGGCAACCCTTGTATTAATGAGAGCATGTAGTTGTCTCAGAGATGAGGCAACAGAGCTTACCTCATCAGCTGTGTCATATCTACTAAGAAAGGTAAAGCTGTGCCAATAGACATTTTTGCTGGATCTGAGCTTTGCAGGTTTGTGTAGTCTGTACTTGAAGCAGCCCATTAGTTAGCTGGCTGGCACATACATTCCAGTGTCGACTACAAGCTCGACGAGAGGTGCTTGATAAGTTATGGATGGTGTTGCATAAAGTGTGAAACCTTTTATCTCTTCTATATCTGTCCCTCTCCTCTCTGTGGCAGTGTGGAAGCTAATTTCATCTCTGCAATCTAGCCATTGTCCAGACTCGAAATCAATGTAAGGCGGTCTTGCAGTAGTTTGCGCACGCACACACAACTGTTTTGAATTTAAATTCTCAGTTCAGAGGCAGTCAGAATCCAGATAGTGCCCAGCACTTTTAGCGTCACTAACGTACATCTACATCTAATCAAGATTTCACTAATCACTGTGAGGTGCTTGGCAGAGGGTACCTCCCACTGTACCTGTTATTAGGGTTTCTTCCTGTTCCACTCTTGTACAGAGTGCAGGAAGAATGATTGTTAATGCCTCTGTGCATGCTGTAATTATTCTGATCTTGCAACTTCCTGGCAGGTTAAAATGGTGTGCCAGACCGAGACTCAAACTCGGGACCTTTGCCTTTTGCAGCCGGCCGAAGTGGCCGTGCGGTTAAAGGCGCTGCAGTCTGGAACCGCAAGACCGCTACGGTCGCAGGTTCGAATCCTGCCTCCGGCATGGATGTTTGTGATGTCCTTAGGTTAGTTAGGTTTAACTAGTTCTAAGTTCTAGGGGACTAATGACCTCAGCAGTTGAGTCCCATAGTGCTCAGAGCCATTTGAACCATTTTTTTGCCTTTTGCAGGCAAGTGCTCTACCAACTGAGCTACCCAAGCACGACTCACGCCCCATCCTCACAGCTTTACTTCTGCCAGTACCTCATCTCCTACCTTCCAAACTTTACAGAAGCTCTCCTGCGAACCATGCAGAACTAGCACTCCTGAAAGAAAGGATATTACGGAGACATGGCTTAGCCACAGCCTGGGGGATGTTTCCAGAATGAGATTTTCACTCTGCAGCGGAGAGCTACTGTAAAGTTTGGAAGGTGGGAGACGAGGTATTGGCAGAAGTAAAGCTGTGAGGACAGGGCGTGAGTTGTGCTTGGGTAGCTCAGTTGGTAGAGCATTTGCCTGCGAAAGGCAAAGGTCCCGAGTTCGAGTCTCGGTCCAGCACACCATTGTAATCTGCCAGGAAGTCTCATATCAGCACACACTCCATGCTAGTTCTGCATGGTTTGCAGGAGAGCTTCTGTAAAGTTTGGAAGGTAGGAGACAAGGTACTGGCAGAAGTAAAGCTGTGAGGACGGGGCGTGAGTCGTGCTTGGGTAGCTCAGTTGGTAGAGCATTTGCCCGCAAAAGGCAAAGGTCCCGAGTTTGAGTCTCGGTCCGGCACACCGTTTTAATCTGCCAGGAAGCTTCATATCAGCGCACACTCCGCTGTACAGTGAAAATCTTCCTGTGTGAGTGATATGTAAGGCATTGTAGTATATTCTTAGAGTCAGCATTTAAAGCCAGTTCTTAGAACTTCAGTAGACTTTCCTGGTATGGTTTATGTCTCACTTCAAGAGCCTGCCAGTTCACTTCTTTCAACATCTCTGTGACAGTCTCTTGCTACGGCTCAAACAAACCTGTGACCATTCATTCTGCCCTTCTCCGTATACGTTCAGCATCTCGTGTTAATCCTACGTAGTACAGGTCCCACACACTTGAGCGATATTCTAGAATAGGTCGCACAAATGATTTGTAAGCAATCTCCTTTATAGACTGATTGCACTTCCCCAGTAATCTACCAATAAACTGAACTCTACTGCCTGCTTTCTTTACTCATTACTGAGCCTATGTGATCATTCAATTTCGTATCCCTATAAAGTGTTACACCCAGGTATTTGTATGATTTGGCCGATTCCAACAGTGACTCATTGATATTTTCGTCATAGGATACTACATTTTTTCTGTTTTTCGAAGTCCACTATTTTACATTTCTGAACATTTAGAGCAAGTTGCCAATCTTTGTACCACTTTGAAATTTTGTCAAGAGCTTACTGATTATTTATGCAGCTTCTTTCAGATAGTATTTCATTATAGATAACTGCATCACTTGCAAAAAGTCTGAGATTACAGTTAATATTGTCTTCAAGGTCATTAATATACAACATGAACAGAAGTGTCTGGACACACTTCTGTGGGGCACACCCTGAGTTACTGCAACACCTGACAGTGACTCTCCATCAAGATAGCACACTGTGTCCTCCCTCCCGAGAATTCCTCAGCCTGCTCACAACTTTCACTTCACAGCCCATACAATGATCCTTTCAGTAATAAGGATAGCTACGGTACTGAGTCAGACGCTTTTCGGAAATTGAGAAATGTTGCATCTCCGTGACTGCCTCGATCTGTGGCTTTTAAGATTTCCTGTGAGAAAAGTATGAGTTGGGATCCACACGATCAATGATTTCAAAATCCATGCTGGTTGGGATGGAGGAGGTCATTCTGTTCAACATACAGCATTACATTTGTACTCAGAATATATTCTAAGATTCTACAGCAGATGGATGCTAAATATATTGGATGGTAGTTTTGTAGATCACTTCTGCCATCCTTCTTGTGGAAGTGTGTGTCCTGTGCTTTCTCCCAACTAAGGGCACAGGTTTTTGTTTGAGTGATCTGCGATAGATTATTGTAAATTAGCCACAGGTCTGATATGGAATTTGATGGAGATTCCGTCAGGCCCTGTAGATTTGTTCAGTTCTAGTGATTTCAGTTATTTTTCAACACCACTGACACTGAAATCTATATTGCTTATCTTTGCAGTGGTGCAAGAATTAAATTGAGTCAGCACCCGTAGATTTTCCTTTGTAAAAGAACATTTGAAAATCAAGTTAAGCATTTCTGCTTTTGCTTTGCTACTCTCAGTCTCAGTCCCTGTCGTGCCCACGAGTGTCTGGAGACATACCAGCAACAGCCTTTACTCGCGATCTGAATTTCTTTTGGTTTCTCGACAGGCCTTCGATAAATTTCTGTGACGGTAGTCATTGCTCTCTTGGCAGCCAAATTTGTAGCGCCTCTCTGTCCGTAGCCCAATGTTTAAAGAAAATGAACTGCTCTACTAGGTACATATCTGTCAAATTTATGGGCAATTATTTTTTTAAACCTAAGCCACAGTTTGTCTGCAGTATTCTCACTAGAGCTCAATGTTTTGAGTTCCTTACTGAGATATGGCACTACGTCATCTCTATCTAGTTTACTGAATTTGTGAATGTTTCTACTCATTTTGGTGCTTTTTGTATTTTGCTAATCATTGTTACTACAGCTGCCTCAGTCACTGATACTGGCCTATGTGTAAATCCTCAAAGAGCTCAGGTTTATTTATTATTGTTATATCCAATATATTTCTATCGTGACTGGTCTTCCAGACAGTATGAAGTAGGTGGTTTAATAATGTTTTGCAGGGTACCCTGCCATGCCCACCACTTATAAAACTGTATTCTTCTCATCTACTATGAGAAATACACTACATCCATTTACATTAGCCTACTCTTTCAATACGCATTTAAAGTTTTCACAAAAATCTCACTGCCATCAGTTTCCGGTTTTAACCGGATTTCTGCACCTAGCATTATGTGAGTCACTCTCATCTGAATCCTGCTGCAATTAATCAGTAGGATTTTAAGACTCTCACCTGTACGAGGCATTTCTTTGAATCTTATACGGACACTTCTGCGTCCCCTACATCTGTCATTGTCTGGAGTGAATATTGGGTTACCTAATCTAAAAAGCCCTTGGGTGCACTCAATACACATTCAGCTACCTGGGTAGCAGCCTCTGATATGTAGTGCATTTCTTATCCATTTAGGGGGACCGTACAGTTCTCGATGTTATCTTGCTATTCCAGAAAGTTTCAGAACCTTTGAAGCCTGTCATTCGACCCTTCCACTCCATTCAGAACTGTGGTGCCACAGTAAGTTCTGGGGTCAGTGCTGTAAACCGTGACCTTTGAACAAGGATGGTCTCCTCAGCCTTTCCTGCCATCTGCTTGGGATAATTTGAGTATGACCTCGGAGCCAAGATGACAGGCATCATTTGTTCCAACACCCACCACAACCGGTTCTCGGTTGTACCTCATTTTGTCAACGGCTGCCAGACTAGCCTCTTCGGTATGCTGAATGAGACCCCCCAGGCAGGTGAATCTTATCTTCCTTTACATCCCTAGCTGACATTTCCCTAACAGGTACCATTATTTGCCATACATTTGAACTACAAATTAGTGATAGACTGTACACTTTCACATTTCCCTTCTCTTGACCTGAGACAGAACAGGTTTCTGACAGTGAAAGTGAGTCTCACTGGCTGAGTGTAGTTTCAGGGGAAGTCAGCATTTTGAACTTGTCTGTTATTGAGATGGGTCTAACACACGGAGTTCTTCCTGGTTCCTTTCTCCCCTGGAAATGTTGCCTAGCCCTCCCACTGACACGTCACCCACAGCCGAGTGGATGAATAGTCTTCTGTAGAGGAGACAGGAGAGGATAGTGCTGGAGGTAACTTTGTTACCTCTGGTACAAAACTCTGGGGAGCTCTCCCAACACACATATTCAAAGCAGTTTCCAATTGTTTGACAATAGTTAGGCAATTTCCATCTATCTCATCCCATGTTTGAGAACAGCCTTCACAGTGAGGCTCCGTTGTGGCGGGTGCAATGTTTTACTAAACAGCAACAAATAACTTTAAAATAAGTCTGCTGATTCTCTTTTAATTTCTGGATTTGTTAAGCTAAAAGTATTACTAATTACCTTTAAGTGCTGAAGCAATAAGCATACAAAACAGTATTTCCATAAAGCAACCTGGGACAAAAATTACTAATTTCATGAAACTTACTTTCAGAGTTATAGTCGTTAAAATTTACGAGAAATGTGGACAGTGGAAATGTCGAGACATTACTGGCTGTCACCTTTGATCCAAGAAGTCACGAATATAGCATACTTAGCCATATTACCTCTGTCCACCACATTGACAAACTCAGTAAATTAACAAAACAAAAACAAATACAAAATTTGATTATAGTAATTTAAAGAATAACATGAAAGTAACAGGAAACACGTAGGAATTAGGGGATTTTGGGTAGTGATAAACAAAACAAATGACTTTCTGTGTTAACTCACATACCCAAGCAAAATAATACACAGGAATCAATAACATCTACATTGCATGAAGGCCACAAAAACCCACACAATTTGGTATTGTCATTTTTTATTAACCTGTTTAGGTAAACCGAGCTTTATAATACCAATTAATGAGTAAATCTGTAAGAAAATGTATCAAAAAAGTCTAACCAAAAATCCAAACCTCACTACAAATTCTCGTATTGGAAACTTCAATTGACCACATAGCTAGAAAGAAGTCCACGATACTAAGGAAGCAAAACTTGCTACAAAAATTGGCACTGAAACCTCCACTTGACCTATATAACTAGAATTCTGTCCTCAGTACCAAGAAAGCAAAACATGCTGCAAAAACTGTTACTGAAAACATCACTTGATGTACATGCATAACTGACACATTGCCAACCTATGAGCATCAGACACACAGCATTCACTGGCCCTGACACTCATATATTTAGGTATACAACTGAATCACATTCTGCTATATCAAATAAATCCACGACATTCTTCTTAAAACGCAAAAAATTAAAAATATACTTACCAAGCAAAATCCCCCTTCACACGCGCACGTGCACACACACACACACACACACACACACACACACACACACACACACACACACACACACACACGCGCGCACGTGCACACACACACACACACACACACACACACACACACACACACACACACACGAACTTCATTAGCAGGGAAAGATGTGTGTGTGTGTGTGTGTGTGTGTGTGTGTGTGTGTGTGTGTGTGTGTGTGTGTCTGTCTATTTTTACAAAGGCCTTATTTTGTGACAGTCTTTTTGTTGTGCCTATCTGCAACTCAGCATCTCTGCTATATTGTAAGAAGTACGTCATTTTATATAAATCACCAAAATTGCTAAGCAGTGCACTGAAAAGTATCTTTTAAGAGAAATAGATCAAATATGGGAACCAGTGAGACAAAAGCGTATGATAAATGTAATCATGGTGAGTAACTGAAAATACAGGGCGGTATAATGAAATATAGGTGTGCAGAATGCTGACATATGAAATTTAATGCTGTGTAATATTTAAGCTGTTCTTTTAGGCTCCTGCGAAATCACGACCTTGGAAAATGGAGCATTCCAAAACAAAACAAAAACCACGCTACGTTTTTGAGATTATTATTTAAACTCCCACATTCAGATGTGACTTAGACTTTGGGCTACACTACAGATCAGTCTGCCGCGGCAGCCAGTTTTCTTCCATTCACATTTGATGGCTTCCCCAACTGACAATTAATTAAACATTCCACATTAACATAAACTTCAGGCTATGCTACATATGTGTTTGTCATCACAGTGAGTTTTCTTTGATTCACATTTGTTGGCTTCACCATCTTGCAACCAAACTGTGACATTCCAAAGTAGCCTAGGCTTATAGCTACACTACAGATCCTTGTGTACTGTGATCATTTTCTTCCATTCACATTCATTGACTTCACCAGTGCCCAACCACACTAACATTTCAACTGTACATTGATCATTCCATAATACTTTGCTCAAGAATGTGTTTATTTTAGGAATGTCTTTTAATTTTGTTTCTCCCTGCCCAAAAATCTATAATTCTCAAGCGTCATGTTAGTTTCATGTTCTGAAGTGAAATAAAATGGTCTCCGGTTGTCGGTAGTAACCGAGTCCTTGTTTATAGTTCTGTCTGTCATTCTGATGCTTCACGCGATCACCTTTGTCTCATTTGAGCCCGATGCTTGCCTTCTCGTAGCTCTCTCGACGCTGTGGAAATGCTGCACAGTGCCACTACTTCTGGCCGTGTGACTTCGACTCCTCCTGCAGAAGGTCGAGGTTGTAATACCTCTTTATATTCGATGAATTATTCTGATACAATTCTACCCTTGAATGATGTTTACTAACTTTCTATCTTCATACTTCCAGAATCCATGCGCAAAGTAGTTTCATACAATAGCTATGCCATGAGCACATAATTAATCTTTGTAGTACTCTCTCTGGTGGTTGTCAGAAAAAGCTTCCGAGATTGTCTTCGTGCCGATTAGCCTGAGCTTTGTTTGAAGAATTGTAATCTGAATATTGAAATTTATGACAAAAGATAACTGATACGAAATTGTACGATTAAAAGGGATATATATATATATATATATATATATTGCTCCTTTATACAAAAGGTGTGTATTTGACATTTGAGAATTAATGATATCCATCAATATATTGCGTAGTTGTTAATCAGAAGGGACCTTCCGAAAGACTGGATACGAACCTGCATTTAATAATCCAAGAGCTCCATTACTTCTTCAGAAGGTTAAACTTCATCAAAGCCAAATATCCGCATAATCTGCGGTTTCCCAACTGATTATACAACGCTCCCAAAATTACGAGGCATTTTATTTGTACAGATTAGCAGACTGCCACAAAGCACGAGCCTGCAGAGAAGAAGAATCATCGCCTGATTTCATTCTAACAAGTAAAATTTCTGAATCATTTGAGTGACTGAGATATGATTGTGTTTCCTATTATGAATGACTGATTGCTTGAACGAATTGAGAACTACATAACTACATAATTACATAGATAGGAGGAAAAATTACTCAGTCTGTAAGAGAGTGCAGATGTACGTCAACTATTTACACAAAGATGTAAACAGTGTATCGTTAAATCTTCTGTATTATATGTTCACTACTTCTCTGTGTACAACTTCAGTGACACTCTAGGTGAACAGATCTCAGGAAGTCTCAACATACATAAGTCTTGCTTTGATATTAGCCAATGACTGAGTGACAGTTCTAACAACTTTCATCATTTGATTTCTCTGTTGACTTTCTTGCACACTTCTTTTCACTCCTCGTCCTTCAAGCCACCACTGAGCTGCGACATCCCAAAGAAAAAGTGCTCTGCCACGGCAGGTGGAGTGTTTTATTCACCGTCGTGCCTTGCTGATGTCTGGAGCTGACATTATTTACAGTTCATCTGCACAGACGTAAAATTAGGGCACACACAGTGTAAGGTTGTCCACTTAATAAATACCTAAAATATGTTTTCCACTCTAATACAGCCGGTATTGGAAATTTTGGTATTTCTGTACATCCCGTATAATAAAAATTTTTAAAAAGCTTAAAGTGTGTCACTTGCTGACAGATGTGTGGTTCCCGTGCTGAAAGAGGCCGCCAGCTCTCTCGAGAAACTGCAGCTGCGCCTCTTTGACGTGGCACCCGAGGAGGAGGCCGCGACGTTTGCAGATCTCGGAGAGCTGCACAACCTGTGTGAACTGCACTGCAACCAGCTCTGCCCGCACCGGCCTCGCCTCATCTCTCTCGCCTTCCAGTAAGTCATTCCTCACTATTTATAGGTACAAGGCTGAGTCGATATAAATCAGATTTTATTTTTTAAAAATTCATTTATTGAAAAAAAGGCAGTTACAATTTATTTTTCCACATAATTCCCTGCTTTAGAAGTACATTTTTCCCAGGGAGAAGGAAGGTTTCTTTATTGCAGCATTATAGAATGCAGCTGGTCACGTCAGAAGCCAACTGCGCACGGATTCCTCCACACCCCCGTCATCTTCAAATTGGTGCTCTCCTAGAGCTTTTTTCAAGCTGTCTAAATAAATTGAAATCACATTGTGATAGGTGCGGGCTGTAAGGAGGACGACTAAGTTAAGTCCAGTGCATTTTCTGTAATTTGGAGATCACCAGAGCTGCAGTATCGGGTCCAGCACTGTCACAGAGGACGACGATCTGTCAAAGCGGTCGACCTCGTCTTTTGAAGCGATACGCAGCCCTCACCTTCTTCGGCAGCTCACAGTAGCGTGCAGCACCGATTGTGCATTGCTCGTGTAAAAATGCAGTGAGCAAAATGGCTTACCGGTAAAAATGAAAAATGGTGGAAAGAACCACGCCAGCTGACAGCTGAGCCCTGTCTTTCCCTGGGGCTTCCTCCCCCTTCCTCCAACACTCCTTACTGGCCCGTCTGGATGTGCGAGTGCAGTGGTGGAGCGACACACAGGTCACAGCTGACGATCCGACTCAAAAGTGCATCACTTTATTTCTCAAACCTTGCTGTAAGACTTTGACAGACCTCCGAATGTGTCAGCTTCTGATTTTTGATCAAAAGGCGAGGTACCCATGTGGAACAAACTTTCCGGAGCTGTAGGTAATTTGTGACGATCACTCGAAAGCTCCCGTAACTTATTTCTGATACTCTCACCTATCGGTCGCCTTCGAGAATGTATCGAACTGCACAAATGTCTCAGTTTGTAATACTGGTCCGAGGATGATGATCGTATTGCTGATTTTCCACACGTTCCCATTCTTCCTCAAAATCTTTATGCCAGCAAACACACGCATCCTTGACAGTATTTGATCACCGAACTGTGCAATCAGTCTCTGGAAGATTTCTATCACTCTAACTCTTTCACGAGCAAGAATTTTTGTAATAATTATGCATCGCGCAGTGGAGAGGTAGACCTGTCACTCAGATATCTTGCGCATTACGGACGGAGCTGTCGGAGGTATGCGATAGCCGGCTCTCCCTGCTCCTCACGGAACCACCCGACAATACTAGCAGCACAGGTCCGGTCCTACCAACTGTTGGTGCTCAGGAACAAAAATCCCATTTGTATTTGATTCACCCTCGTACCAACTCTGTTAAGTGTCAGGATGGTTTGAAGAAGACTGTAAAAAGAAAATGACAGAGGGAAATGAGGCAAGAAAGAAAATGATAAACAGGGCAACAAAATCTAATACGGAAGATTTCACAAAGGAAAGGGAGGAAGTAAACAGAATCAACAGAAGAAAGAAATGAAAATCAGAGAAGACACGAAGTATGGAGCTAGAATAAAAATGTAACGGCGAAGAAGTAAGAAAATTCTATGAAAGGGTTCGTGAACTAAATAAAGGCTTTTATTCGTGTACTGTATTCTGCAGTGCTAAAGGAGGAAATTTTATAGGAGGAGAAGAACAGATTCTAGAATGGTGGGCTGAATATTTTAGTAAACTGCTGATCAGAGATATACGGAAACCTCTTTATAACTTTCCCTCAGATAATGTTTCCCCCGTGTTCTGTCTTTCTTTTCCAGTCCCGACGAAAAGCCCGTTTGCCCACTGCTAAAGTTTCCTATTTAGTATGTTTACTCTGTACAACACTTTCCTCCATGTAACATTCATATTTTTGGAACCCTAACCAATTATTTCTCTCCTCATAGCATTTAAGCCTTTGGTGGAGGTGCTTCATTTCCCGTCCTGTGTACTTGCACAAGCTCTGAAAGGTCACACTGGGCGTGAGCCACACGTCAGCGTCAGTGCCCGCGTGATGTGAGATGTGACACACATTGTGCTTGTCGTTTGTCTCGTCGGCACTGTTTTTTTTGTTTTTCGTGTGAGCAAATGGTGAACAGCTGTACGGTGTGTTTAACACTCCACCTCAATTACACTATACACCTGAGGTGCACTGCAGGCATACGTGTTTGGAACTGCAGATTGGTTCACGTCAACCAATTACACAGTACACACAGGGTATCCCTGGCACGAATCTGCGTGTTTACACTAGATGGAATAAAATGTGAAAATGGAAGGAGAATTAGTGATTTTTCGTAACATAATTCATTTGAATTAAAAATTTCTGACAGGTGTGACCTTGAGGTTCCTATTTTTTAAAGTAATTGTTGTTCTGTTACGTAGCTAGCACAAAATTATTTTATTACTGTTCTGAATTATGACCCAACTGTTTTGTATTATAATGGTTGTTTGCTCAAGGACACTTTATCTAAATTTATAACAATAATGGAAATTCCAGGATGGAGCAATACGTAAAATAAGGGAAAGGCAATTACCTACGGTCTAACAGATTGGTATGTGGAACATAGAAACACTTAAAAGCAACAACATTCATCCTAGCTTTTGAGCATTTACTCTTCTTCCAGCAGTAGTACACACAACCACACAGGCCACAAATTTACACACGGTAGACGTAGCCGTTTTTCGAATATTTCCCTGGCAGTGCCTGTAACCATTAGGATGAGGGCAGGATGATGATGTCAATGACTGTGATGAAAAAAACAAACGTTTTTGGGTTCACCCTGGATGGGAAGAAGGAATCTGGGGCCTGAAGATCCATTTATACAAAGGTGGCTGAAGGATTTGAAACATTCAAAACATTCAGAAGATTTATGATGACCCCTCGGGTACAACAATAGCACAACTTTCTCATTTGGAGCAAGAAATGGTTCTAATACAGCCCAGAGGAAATAGGAAGCAAACATGTTTGCTTGATTACTTCAAAGAACCCTGGGTACAGGATGTTCAATTTGTGTCAGTTCATAGATTTTTGCGAAAGTCTGACAAGTTGTATTTTACAAGTTCATTATTAAAGTAATTATTTGTAGCTAATTCTTTTTTAATTTTTACTATTTACTGTCTTCTTATGTAGTATAACCTCAGTAAAATTTGACTCAACTTTTATAATCATCAATTAGAAGTCTTCACCTTTACAGTGTTTACCTCGATGCAGTGTTGAGAATTCGTGTTCCCTTGAAAAAAAATATCATAGAGAGATTTCACTGTAGTAATACTGGAAGAAAATGAAACAGGGCACAGTCGGCCATGCACAGTGGTAGCTAGGATGAAATATTTGCACCCACAACAATAGTAGAGAAAATTAGGTTGCCAGTTAAAAGCCTGAAGAATAATGGGGTCTCGGAGAACAATAACATTTCAGCAGAGATGACTGAAGGTGGTGGTGAACATCTGACACACCCTGTCCACCAGCTGATCTTTGAAATATGAGAAAAAGAAGTGATGTCAGACCAGTGGAACTTGGCCATTATTTGCCCGATTTATAAGAAGAAGGAGAAAGCAGATTGTGAAAATTACTGTGGTATCGCCTTATTTGATGTTGTGTACAAAGTCTTAGCCAAAGTCATTCCTGTGAGACTCATTCCATTTGCAGAAGAGATACTTGGAGACCATCAGTGTGATTTCTGACAGGGCAGATCAGTGACTGACTGTATATTTACTATAAGGCAAATAATGGAGAAGCACTATGAACATAATGTGGATGTACATCAGCTCATTGTAGGTTTCAAAAAGGCTTACAATAGCTTTAAAAGGAAGAAGCTATATCAGATTGTAATGGGTATGAAATTTCATTATAAACTAATGAGATTGGTACAATTGGTCCTCACCAGCATGAAATGCCAAGTGCAAATAGAAAGAAATTCTTCTAAAAATTTGAAGTTAACCAAGAGTTACGACAGGGGGATCTACTATCTGCACTACCTTTCAACATAGTGTTGGAGAAAGTGATGAGAAGGGGAAAGATCAATAACCCATGTGGTACTCTGTTTAACCATGTGAACCAAAACCGAGCATATCCCTATGATGATTGCATGTTGTCCAGAAAATTGAAAGAACTGGAACAAGTATTTGGCAGACTAGAAAAGAAAGCAGAAGAGTTGAGCATTTGAGTAGACGACATCAAAACTCAGTACTTCTTTGCTTCCAGGAGAAATGCTGCTGTTAAAGAGAAATACATCGAGTTGAACGGGACCAACTGTGAGAGATGAGAGAAAGTCTAGTGCTCAGAAGTGCCGATAATTGATAATAACAGCATAAGCGAAGAAATAAAAGGTGTGGATTGCTGTGTGAGATAGAGCTTACTGGCCCCCGATTAAGATTATTTAGTCACATAGACCGAGCAGAAAATTGAGGTGACTTTCTGTCAAGCAGTTATGAGGCAGGTTGTAAGACAGACTATGTGATCAAATGTATCTGGACACCTGACTAAAAATGACTTACAAGTTTGTGGAACCCTCCATCGGTAATTCTGGCATTCACTTTGTTGTTGGCCCACCCTTAGTCTTGATGACACCATCCACTCTTGCAGGCAAACGTCCAATCAGGTGCTGGAAGGTTTCTTGGGGAATGACAGCCCATTCTTCACCACAGAGCACTGCACTGAGAAGAGGTATCGATGGCAGTAGTAAGGCCTGGCATGAAGTCAGTGCTCCAAAACATCCCATAGGTGTTCTATAGGATTCAGGTCAGGACTCTGTGCAGGCCAGTCCATTACAGGGATGTTATTGTCATGTAACCACTTTGCCATAGGCGGTGCATTATGAACAGTTGCTCGATCATGTCGAAAGATAAAATCGCCATCCTTGAATTGCTCTTCAACAGTGGGCAGCAAGAAGGTGCTTAAAACGTCAATGTAGGCCTGTACTGTGATAGTGCCACTCAAAACAACAAGGGGTGCAAGTCCATTCCATGAAAAACACGTCCACACTATAACACCACGAGCTATAAATTTTACTGTTGCCACTACACACGCTGGTAGATGACGTTCACTGGGCATTCGCCATACCCACACCCTGCCATCGGATCGCCACATTGCATACTGTGATTTGTCACTCCACACAATGTTTTTCCACTGTTCAATCGTCCATTGTATGTTTATGCTCCTTACACCGAGCAAGGCGTTGTTTGCCATTTACCGGTGTGATGTGCGGCTTATCACCATGAATTCCAAGTTTTCTCACCTCCTGCCTAACTGTCATAGTACTTGCAGTGGATCATAATGCAGTTGGGAATTCCTGTGTGATGGTTTGGATAGATATCTGCCTATTACACATTACGACCCTCTTCAACTGTCAGCAGTCTTTGTCAGTCAACAGACGAGGTCAGCCTGTACGCTTTTGTGCTGTATGTGTCCCTTCACTTTTCCACTTTACTGTTGTTGTTGTGCTCTTCAGTCCAGAGACTGGTTTTATGCAGCTCTCCATGCTACTCTATCCTGTGCAACCTTCTTCATCTCCCAGTACTTACTGCAACCTACATCCTTCTGAATCTGCTTAGTATATTCATCTCTTGGTCTCCCTCTACAATTTTTACCCTCCACGCTGCCCTCCAGTACTAAATTGGTGATCCCTTGATGTCTCAGAATATGCCCTACCAACCGATCCCTTCTTCTAGTCAAGTTGTGCCACAGACTCCTCTTATCTCCAATTCTATTCAACACCTCCTCATTAGTTATGCGATCTACCCATCTAATCTTCAGCATACTTCTGTAGCACCACATTTCGAAAGCTTCTATTCTCTTCTTGTCGAAACTATTTATCGTCCACATTTCACTTCCATACAAGGCTACACTCCGTACAAATACTTGCAGAAACTACTTCCTGACGCTTAAATCTGTACTCGATGTTAACAAATTCCTCTTCTTCAGAAACGCTTTCCTTGCCATTGCCAGTCTACATTTTATATCCTCTCTACTTCAACCATCATCAGTAACTCATTTGCTACTTTAAGTGTCTCATTTCATAATCTCATTCCCACAGCATCACCCGATTTAATTCGACTACATTCCATTATCCTCGTTTTGCTTTTGTTGGTGTTCATCTTATATCCTGCTTTCAAGACACTGTCCATTCCGTTCAACTGCTCTTCCAGGTCCCTTGCTGTCTCTGGCAGAATTACAGTGTTATTGGCGAACCTCAAAGTTTTTATTTCTTCTCCATGGATTTTAATACCTACTCCGAATTTTTCTTTTGTTTCCTTCACTGCTTGCTCAATATACAGATTGAATAACATTGGGGAGAGGCTACAATCCTGTCTCACTCCCTTCCCAACCACTGCTCCCCTTTCATGCCCCTCAACTCTTATAACTGCCATTTGGTTTCTATACAAATTGTAAATAGCCTTTCGCTCCCTATATTTTACCCCTGCCACCTTCAGAACTTGAAAGAGAGTATTCCAGTCAACGTTGTCAAAAGCTCTCTCTTAGTCTACAAATGCTAGAAACGTAGGTTTGCCTTTTGTTAATCTGTTTTCTAAGATAAGTCACAGGGTCAGTATTGCCTCACGTGTTCCAACATTTCTATGGAATCCAAACTGATCTTCCCCAAGGTTGGCTTCTACCAGTTTTTCCATTCGTCTGTAAAGAATTCGTGTTAGTATTTTGCAGCCGGGGCTCATTAAGCGTATAGTTCAGTAATTTTCACATCTGTCAACACCTGCTTTCTATGGGATTGGAATTATTATATTCTTCTTGAAGTCTGAGGGTATTTCGCCTGTCTCATAGATCATGCTCACTAGATGGTAGAGTTTTATGTGGCCTGGCTCTCCCAAGGCTGTCAGTATTTCTAATGGAATGTTGTCTATTCCCGGGACCTTATTTCGACTGAGGTCTTTCAGTGCTCTGTCAAACTCTTCATGCATTATCGTATCTCCTATTTCATCTTCATCTACATTCTCTTCCATTTCTATAATATAGTCCTCAAGAACATTGCCCTTGTATATATCCTCTATATACTCTTTCCACCTTTATGCTTTCCCTTCTTTGCTTAGAACTGCGTTTCCATCTGAGCTCTTGATATTCATGCAAGTGCTTCCCTTTTCTCGAAAGGTGTCTTTAATTTTCGTGTAGACAGTATCTATCTTACCGCTAGTGATATGCACCTCTACATCCTTACATTTGTCCACTAGCCATCCCTGCTTAGCCATTTTGCACTTCCTGTTGATCTCATTTTTGAGACGTTTCTATTCCTTTTTGCCTGCATCATTTACTGCATATTTATATTTTCTCCTTTCATCAATTAAATTTAATATCTCTTCTGTTACCCAAGGATTTCTACTAGCCCTCGTCTTTTTACCTACTTGATCCTCTGCTACCTTCACTATTTCATCTCTCAAACCTACCCATTCTTATTCTACTGTATTTCTTTCCCCCATTCTTGTCAATTGTTCCCTTATACTTTCCCTGAAGCTCTCTACATCCTCTGGTTCTTTCAGTTTATCCAGGGAAATGGAGGGTCTTTCAAAAAAAAGTAAAGAATGTTTTGATCTGAGAGCTGCACAATTCTACCCCCAATCCCGCCACTGTGTCTTACACCTTCATTGTCTTCAGTGCCAGTATGACACAAACAGCATGTGTCATTTACTGTTTATTTGTATGATTTTTAAACGTGTGACAAAATTAATGATCCCACCAAGTGAGAGTGTAGAGTGTTTTTCTGTATGGCTGTGAAAGCTGGGAATTGAAGGCGAGAGAGACAGAATATAATAAATTTAAGAAGAATATAATTAACTTTCTTGAGAATGAGAAGCTTATGTACACGGATCAGCACAGTTTCGCTTGTGTGAGTCAGCTTGCCCTTTTCCCACGTGACATACTGAGAATTATGGATGGTGGGCAACATGCAGATTTCCAGAAAGAATTTGACACGCTACCCCCTTGCAGGCTGTTAACAAAAGTACGAGCATATGGAATGAGTTCACAGATATGTGAGTGGCTCGAAGACTTCTTAAATAATAGAACCTAGTATGTTGTCCTCGACGGTGAGTGTTTGTCAGAGACAAGTGTTTCTCCAGGAGTGCCCCAGTGAAGTGTGACAGTTGTTCTCTGTATACGTGAATGATTTCGTGGACAGGGTGGGTGGCAATCTGCAGTTGTCAAAGTTCAGTGACTGTATGAAGATGCAAGATGACTCAGACAAAATTTAGTTGGTGTGATGAATAGCAGCTAGCCCAAAATGTGGAAAAATGTAAGTTAATATGGATGAGTAGGAAGATCAAACCTGTAATGTTCAGATACAGTATTACTAGTGTCGTGTTTGACACAGTCAAGTCATTTAAATATCTGGGATTAACGTTGCAAAGTGATACGAGGTGGAACGAGTGTGTGATCACTGTGGCAGGGAAGCTGAATGGTCGACTTCAGTTTATTGGGAGAATTTTAGGAAAGAGTGGTTCACCTGTAAAGGAGACTGCATATAGGAAGCTAGTACTACTCGAGTGTTTGGGATCTGTATCAGGCCGGATTGAAGGAAGACGTCGAAGCAGTTTAGAGGTGGGCTGCTAGGTTGGTTACCAGTAGGTTCGAACTGTACGTGAATGTTATGGAGATGTTTCAGGAACTCAAAGGGGAATCTCTGGAGGAAAGGTGAAGTTATTTTCGAGAAACACTATTGAGAAGATGTAGAGAACCCACATTTGAAGCAGGGTGCCAAACGATTCTACTGTCAGTAATATACTCTGTGTGAAGGGCCGTGAAGATAAGATAGAGAAATTAGGGCTCATATGGAGGCACGTAGATAATCATTTTTCCCTTGCTCTATTTGCGAATAGAGCAGAAACAGAAATGACAAGTATTGGTACAGAACACCCCCTGCCACACACCATATGACGACTTGCAGAATATCTATGTGGATGTAGATCTAGATGTAGAGAGAGAGAGAGAGAGAGAGAGAGAGAGAGAGAGAGAGAGAGAGAGAGAGAGAGAGAGTGTGTGTGTGTGTGTGTGTGTGTGTGTGTGTGTGTGTGTGTGTGTGTGTGAGGGAGGGAGATTTAAAGAATTTGAGATGTGAGGTTGAAAGAAGAATGGAGAAAACAACATGAGTGGGTAAAGTGAGGAGTAATGGGGTAGTGAAAAGCATAAAGAAGCAAAGAAATCTCCTAAACTTCATTAAGAAAAGGGGAAGAGATTTAGCGGAACACATAAAATGAGTAAAAGGATTTCTGACAACAGCTCTTGAAGGTTCAGTGAGAGCACAGAAGAAAGTGGGAAGGAGTAGAATAAAAATGTAGGATGTAGTCAAAAGAGGAAAATTCCAGCGCAGGAAGCAGTTGACCTATGGAAAATGGTGTCAGCAAGTAGGCAATAGTCACAGCACCTTGTAATGATCATGAAGTGTGAGGTTCTTAGCATAATGTGGTTTCTGAATGCCAAAAAGTCTGCTCTATTGAAATTTATAAACACATAACAAAACATTATGGAAGTGTGTTGAATGAAGTTTTAGTTCAAAAATTGTGCATCACATTTAGTGGCAGACAGAGGAAAATTTATGATGAAGAACGATCAGCCAGACTGGCAGTTGCTACTGACAAACCCAGGAAAAAAATTCGATGCCATAAACGTTCCACTTTTGATGGACTGAACTTGTACTTTCCTGAAATTTCATGATCAGTTTTTTCAAATTGATTCTGGTGATTTGGGCTATAGAAAGTGTGTACCACATGGATTTTATCAAACTGATTCTGGTGATTTCGGCTATAGAAAGTGTGTACCAGGTGGTATTCTTGACATTTGGCAGCAACATTTCTCACACAGCATAACAAGTATGGTGGGGATTTTTGTAACCGCATTGTCACTGGTTGCAAGACGTGGGTTCCATGTAAAAGTACAGAAACAAAGTGCGTGTCATTCAAATGGCACCATTCGTGATTTACATCAAAACAAAAAAAAATCAACAAATTCTGATCACCAGAAAGGCTACAGCCACAGTGTTTAGGGATTGAATGGGCATCCTGCTCGTTGGCTGTAGGGTTAAAGGAGAGACCAAAAATGCTGCAGCCTGCCGTCAGACCCTTCGGAGACTGTGCCAGGCAAATCAAAACTGATGCATGGGTTGTTTTCCGGCAGCACTGTGGTTCTTCACGATAATGTTCAGCCGCATTCTGCTGCGTCGCCATGGCAGTTTACGTGGAAAGCTTTTGAACAGCGACGTCATAGCCCAGATCTGGTCATGAAATGATTATGATATTTTTCACAAAATGAAGAACTGAGAGCTGAGAGCACAATGGTAATGACAACAAACTGAAAGAGGTCAGTAGTGACTGGCTCAACAACTTGATGGCAAATGAGTCTGTGACAGGTATTTAAATTTGAGTGGCAGCTACATAGAAAAGTAGCTCAGCTACCAAAATATGTTGTAAAATAAGTTTTCTTCAATTATCTTCAATGAAAAGTGCTGGAGAACCAAAAACCAAATATTTTTTTCCTCGACTCTCGTATTTGGTACTATTCGAGAGTGTACTTGTTCAAATGTCTTATTAGAACACAGCTGGTGACGTGTTTGACAACCGCCAATATTTCGATAGGCACACACCCCACCGTTTGAGAGCCACATATGCAATGAGAGATGAGAGTGTGCTGTGCAAGGAAGTTTAAAACCTCGGTATGCTGGTCAAAAAGGACACACACACACACACACACACACACACACACACACACACAGAGAGAGAGAGAGAGAGAGAGAGAGAGAGAGAGTAAATACTAGCTCCACTGCACAACCAAAGATGATGAACACCGGAAGTTATTGATTGTGAATATTAATTATCAGCAGGAGAGGAAGTAACATTAACTCTGTCTCTCTGTTGTTTCAGGAGAGAGAGAGAGGGAGAGAGCTGGATTTTAAATGGAATTTAAGCAAAAACTTCCATTTCTAGAGACGTCACCATTTAGTATTTGCTATTGATAACTTTTGACATCTATCATCACAGTGTTTATCTGAATGTGACCTGCATATTGAGGTTTTAAACTTCCTCACACAATGCTGCCCTACTGCATTTGTGCTGCGAAAATGAAGGGCTGTTCACCTGGCTACGTGTCATTGGTTGCCTAAAACATCTCCTGACTGTGCTCCCTCAAGTTGTTTGAATATCTTATACATCAGCAGAAATTCAAGTTTCACAAGTTTGTGATTGGCTTTGATACGACCTAAGTGAACATTTGCGTGTGCCAGCAGAGAGTGCCATTCTAAGTGCACCGTACACAAAGTTACTCACCCCATAAAGACATCACATTAACACCTTCACAGTGGCTGAGAGTCCAGACGCTGTTTCAGGTATGCCAAACCCAGCCGGAGCCACTCGTCAATGCTCAGATCATCTAGAGCTACGCCGGCACGGTAGCTCAGCGTGTTCGGCCAGAGGGTTAGCTGCCCTCTGTAATAAAAAACTGAGTTAATCGATCAACAACGAACTTCAATGGACGTCTTACGACGTCCGCCCCGAGCAAATGCAACGAACAAAATGAGATTAAAAAAAAAAAAAAGAAAGAAAAGAAAAAAAAACAAAGAGCTACAAAAAATGTGGGGATATCGATTGCTACTTCCCACCACTATTTGAGATAGTCCTACATATTTTTCAGTTGAAACTTCTGGGCTGAGAGGCCGTGGTCGATGTATAAAATTTCCACCTGACGTTTCGTCTCCATCTGCGGGAGACGTCTTCTGAGGTCGACCGGCTACTGCCACTGAGGCACCATGTACTCTCGCATTTATAGAGCGCATAGAGGGCACCACCATTCGTCACGTGATGCCGACGGTATGCCTATCTTTGGGAGGCGTCATCATTCTCGATTAAGAGTAATTGATTGTCATTCTGCTGGCGCAACGTCGACATCCATATTTTGTCCAACTTTAAAACTTCCTCTTTTCTATTAAAGTTGTTATGGTGTTTGTGAATTTCTATTGCTTCTCTACACATGCGAGCATGATAATGGGATGTTCGTGCTAGAACGCTTGTCTCATTAAATTTAATTTCGTGATTCCCATCTCGAAAAACATGCTCAGCTACGGCCGATTTTTCGATGTGTCCTAAGCGGGTGTTTACACTTCTTTTCGTTGTTGAAATATATACTTGTCCACAACTGCATGGAATTTTGTATACCCCAGGTGTTGATAGGGGATGTCGGGCGTCTTTTGCATTTCTTAAATATTCCTTAAACTTCATGGTGGGTCACGGACCGTATCGAGAAAGTTCTGGCCAAGTATGGGTTCGAAACAATCTTCAGACCCACCAAGAAGATTAAGGAATATTTAAGAACTGCAAAAGACGCCCGACATCCCCTATCAACACCTGGGGTATACAAAATTCCATGCAGTTGTGGACAAGTATATATTTCAACAACGAAAAGAAGTGTAAACACCCGCTTAGGACACATCGAAAAATCGGCCGTAGCTGAGCATGTTTTTCGAGATGGGAATCACGAAATTAAATTTAATGAGACAAGCGTTCTAGCACGAACATCCCATTATCATGCTCACATGTGTAGAGAAGCAATAGAAATTCACAAACACCATAACAACTTTAATAGAAAAGAGGAAGTTTTAAAGTTGGACAAAATATGGATGTCGACGTTGCGCCAGCAGAATGACAATCAATTACTCTTAATCGAGAATGATGACGCCTCCCAAAGATAGGCATACCGTCGGCATCACGTGACGAATGGTGGTGCCCTCTATGCGCTCTATAAATGCGAGAGTACATGGTGCCTCAGTGGCAGTAGCCGGTCGACCTCAGAAGACGTCTCCCGCAGATGGAGACGAAACGTCAGGTGGAAATTTTATACATCGACCACGGCCTCTCAGCCAGGAAGTTTCAACTGAAGACAACACCGGCTGTGAAAGCCTACATTGTATTAGTCCCACATATTCTCCAATGGGATTTATACTGGCTGGTATAGAGGAGAAGTCAAGGTGTGGCAGGGCTATTGAATGTTCATGAAACTGGGTATGTATGCTTACAGCCCTGTGAACATGGCTGTTGTCATCTCAAATGACAGGAGGGTCCACAGCATACTGATCAGGAACATACACAGAAGGAAAACGTTTGGTTACTGAGAATGTGGAAATAAACACTGTTAATGTTCACAGTAACCTCAACAAAAGTGCTCAAGTCACGGTACATACTGCAGATTAAACACCTCATTGGGTCACCAGTACACTCGATACCTCGTGTCGTACAAAAATGAGCAGTATCACGACCCACTGGACCAAACCGTACAACTCCAACTGGGTACTGTCTAGTCCGTGTCATTTGGCTCGTCGAATGTGTGCAGCTCGCGGTTGCTCCACCTCTTCCTCACGGTCAGATGGAAGGTGTCAGTGTAAAACTATTGCTTAGGTGGTTGGGCTGCAGAGAATTTTCCACTGTGTTCGTGCCGGTTTCACGAGTGTGCAGAGTCGGAGCGAGCCAAGCTAGCACAGAATGTCACCAGGGTGCGATAGCGGTCAGGTGTCGCCACCTGTAGTGTAGGCGTCACTCGTGCTTTGCGTCGTGGCTCGGCTGTGTCTCAGAAGGCAGAGAATGAGACGGGCCACCCAGAATGACGACGTCCAGACGGACGGTTGAAAGGAGCTGAAGAAAGGTGTCATTCTCTTCTGATCTGTTCTGAGATTCCTTTTGGATATGTTTTTCTGATTAACAAGAGATGCAATTATAAGCTCCCGTCTCCTTGGAGATTATATGGCTTAACTAATGATTATTATGTTACATTCCTCTTGTTTTAGTTGACCGTGTATATCGAGATTTCGTTCATTGTTACATGCAGTGGTGTGGTACTAACTGATGGAGACGCATTAAGAAATGGTAAAATTAAATTTTTTTCCCTTCTCACACTGCACAAACATAAACACACTATTAATCAAACTGTGCCACTACTATTAAACACAGAGGTAAATCCTTCGCTACGTAACCGCCTTCGGCTCACGCAGCCTACACCGTCCACAGCCTCTCGACAACTGCCTCTACTTAGCGACTCTCTGCGCCACTGGGCATTGTCGCCCACCAAAGAACAACCACTTACAGATACTACACACCACTACCCTCACACTGTGTTGTAATTGTTAGAAAGAACAACCGAAAACATAATGGTTCTTCAAAGAGTTGTTACATCATTTAGTAGTGTAAATACTACAAAGCTCTCTTCCCGCCCTCGGTATTTTGTAGACGGAGAAGAAGTCAGACTGTAATATTTGGCATTGTGTAGCAGGTCCTGTGCACCGAGAAAATTTGAGAAAGGCAACTGTGTGAGAAGACAATCGAGGTAAAAGTCATCGAGAATAATACTCGAATGACAGACCGCTCGTGAAGTTGTCGACTCAATTACAGTGCGTAACTCGAGCTGCAACTTTGAGCTTTACGTGCAGCTCTGAATGACGGCCTTCTGTGAGGCACCAAACACCGTTCGTTCGTTACGTGCAGTTCTCTTTACAATGTTCATCTCGAAAATGCAGCAGTTCTTGTCAGGTACGAAATTATCGTCGAAAAGGCGCGACACTCGTCTCCCTGTCAGTTAGAATCTCGTTAGGACCTCTGTTCTATTATGCTGTGAGTTGTGCAGTAGCCTCTGAAGGCACAGCAGACGCTCTGTGTCGATACCCCAATAAATGCGGCAACTTCGCTGACGGTGTGGTCACGGGCACCTGCAGACGAGACACCTCCTCTGCGCCACTCTGCCACGTCTCCTGCTCAGCACGCCTTACTGCACCGCCTCGTGACCGCTCACTACCAGTTCCACACGTGTGCAGCGCTCCAGAGCGATCCGTGTACCGTTGTTGTTGTTGTGGTCTTCAGTCCTGAGACTGGTTTGATGCAGCTCTCCATGCTACTCTATCCCGTACAAGCTGCTCCATCTCCCAGTAACTACTGCAACCTACATCCTTCTGAATCTGCTTACTGTATTCATCTCTTGGTCTCCCTCTACGATTTTTACCCTCCACGCTGCCCTCCAATACTAAATTGGTGATCCCTTGATGCCTCAGAACATGTCCTACCAACCGATCCCTTCTTCTAGTCGAGTTGTGGCACAAATTTCTCTTCTCCCCAATCCTATTCAATACCTCCTCATTAGTTATGTGATCTACCCATCTAATCTTCACCATTCTTCTGTAGCACCACATTTCGAAAGCTTCTATTCTCTTCTTGGCCAAACTATTTATCGTCCATGTTTCACTTCCATACATGGCTACACTCCATACAAATACTTTCAGAAACGACTTCCTGACACTCAAATCTATACTCGATGTTAACAAATTTCTCTGCTTCAGACACGCTTTCCTTGCCATTGCCAGTTTACATTTTATATCTTCTCTACTGCGACCATCATCAGTTATTTTGCTTCCCAAATAGCAAAACTGCTTTACTACTTTACTGTCTCATTTCCTAATCTAAGTCCCTCAGCATCACCCGACTTAATTCGACTACATTCCACTATCCTCGTTTTGCTTTTGTTGATGTTCATCTTATATCCTCCTTTCAAGACACTATCCATTCCGTTCAACTGCTCTTCCAAGTCCTTTGCTGTCTCTGACAGAATTACAATGTCATCGGCGAACCTCAAAATTTTTATTTCTTCTCCATGGATTTTAATACCTACTCCGAATTTTTCTTTTGTTTCCTTCACTGCTCAATATACAGATTGAATAACATTGGGTAGAGGCTACAATCCTGTCTCACTCCCTTCCCAACCACTGCTTCCCTTTCGTGTCCCTCAACTCCTATAGCTGCCATCTGGTTTCTGTACAAATTGTAAATAGCCTTTCGATCCCTGTATTTTACCCCTGCCACCTTCAGAATTTGAAAGAGAGTATTCCAGTCAACATTGTCCAAAGCTTTCTGTAAGTCTACAAATGCTAGAAACGTAGGTTTGACGTTCCTTAATCTAGCTTCTAAGATAAGTCGTAGGGTCAGTATTGCCTCACGTGTTCCAATATTTCTACGGAATCCAAACTGATCCTCCCCGAGGTCGGCTTCTACTAGTTTTTCCATTCGTCTGTAAAGAATCCGCGTTAGTATTTTGCAGCCGTGACTTATTAAACTGATTGTTCGGTAATTTTCACATATGTCAACACCTGCTTTCTTTGGGATTGGAATTATTATATTCTTCTTGAAGTCTGAGGGTATTTCGCCTATCTCATATATCTTGCTCACCAGATAGTAGAGTTTTGTCAGGACTGGCTCTCCCAAGGCTGTCAGTAATTTTAATGGAATGTTGTCCACTCCCGGGGCCTTGTTTCGACACAGGTCTTTCAGTGCTCTGTCAAACTCTTCACGCAGTATCATATCTCCTATTTCATCTTCTTCTACACTCTCTTCCATTTCTATAATATTGTCCTCAAGAACATCGCCCTTGTATAGACCCTCTATATACTCCTTCCACCTTTCTGCTTTCCCTTCTTTGTTTAGAACTGGGTTTCCATCTGAGCTCTTGATATTCATACGTGGTTCTCTTTTCTCCAAAGGTCTCTTTAATTTTCCTGTAGGCAGTATCTATCTTACCCCTGGTGAGATAAGCCTCTACCTCCTTACATTTGTCCTCTAGCCATCCCTGTGTACCGTGTTTACTCGAATCTAAGCCACACTTTTTTTCCAGTTTTTGTAATCCAAAAATCCGCCTGCGGCTTAGAATTGAGTGCAAAGTAAGCGGAAGTTCTGAAAAATGTTGATAGGTGCCGCCACAACTAACTTCTGCATCGAATATATGTAGTGCTACACAGGCTTGCTTTGCAGGCACAAAGATAAATACTGGTGCCAAAACCTCTGCGTCAGTAAATAAATTAAAAAAAAAATGGAAGATGAGCTTTTTCCTCCGCCCCGAGTTTCGACCACTGCATTTTCATACATTATCCAACGAAGTAAATACAAATACCGTATTGTTCATCTTCGAATGTAGCAGCATTTCAATGTACTATGAAAATCCGACTGGCAAGACTGTTTGGGGTTTTTGTCAATATGGCCAACTCTACATTCTGAATTTTTACCTACCTGTGAGAAGAGATGGTTGCTAATAGGAAATTTTATGAATTGTGAATCACATGCGGTATTCTCTTCACCACAATATAATAATACTAATATATAAACATTTTGCCATGTATTCTTTCGTGTTTGCTGCTATCTCATTTAAATCCTGTCTGCGTAATAAACTACGAAACTAGAGTGAGACAACAGCAAACGCGGAAGAATGTACATATCATGTCATGTTTATATTCGTATTAAATGGTTCAAATGGCTGTGAGCACTATGGGACTTAACATCTGTGGTCATCAGTCCCCTAGAACTTAGAACTACTTAAACCTAACTAACCTAAGGACATCACACACATCCATGCCCGAGGCATGGCGACTGTAGCAGTTGCGCGGTTCCGGACTGAGCGCCTAGAACCGCTAGACCTATTCGTATTATTCTTATGCCTATTAGTGATACAGTCAGAAATGAAGCACGGCAATTGACTAGATTTTTAAATCTAAGATGACTCTAATTTCTGTGCAGAATGTAATGTACTAAAGAGGCGTCTGCAAAGATTTTCAAACGGAGAAAAGTTTTCGCTAAACTCTCGTTCAGAACATCTTCCCCCGCCCCCTCCCCCCCCCCACCCCCCACCCCCCGCTGCCATTGTAAGCGGCGGTAGCGCGCACATAAGCAAGCCATGCCGCGAGCGGCGACAGGCCGTAAACACTCACTATCATAATGCTACAAACAATGCGTGACACAGTACATTAATGCATTTTCCGCTCAGAGTGACGTAAACACCTATAACAAAGAGAACGGCACTTACGAGATCAAAGAAATATAAGCAATCAATGCAAACCAGACGAAGCACGTGAAAAAGGAAGGGTACCCGTATAAATACCGACGGAGCGCCTGACGCATAGCAATGGCTACCTGGTAAAGCTTAATTGCTAAGCTTACGACTCGAACCAAACTACTGTAGCTGTATCGTCATTCATTCGACCTAAATTGTGTCTCGTATTAAAATGAACCAACTTTGTTTCGATTTGGAGGTGCGGCCTAAAACTTTTCTCTCCCCTTGAATTTCGAGTCTCAAATTTCAGGTGCAGCTTAGATTCGGGAAAAATTTTTTTCCTTGCTTTCGAGTCTCATTTTTCAGGTGCGGCTTCGATTCAAGTGCGGCTTACAAGGGGAAGGCCTCAGACACGGCCAACCGATTCGGCTCAAATTTGGCAGGTCGCTTGTGTACAACCTAAAACGAAGGAATCTAAGTTATTTTGGGTCAACACCCCCGCATTTTTGAGAAAATCGCCCCTAAAAGTTGTGAAGAGCAATCGACTCGAAATTGGAGGGATCGATAGATAATTGTAAATAGAACATTTTTCATCATCGGGTATGGGGTCCGTAAACGCAAACTTTTCCGATCTATGCAAAAAATGGCAGTAGTATACGGCGCTCACAGTACAGCATTCTTGGACAAAACTGATGAGAACTTCCTTAATATAAAAAAAGACTGTCGCAATAACCTTCCCCACACAGAGACAATTTTAGGCACTCCGTGGGTGTAGAGTCGTCAGTGGGTGTAGATTGGTCTTTTTTGTGCCATTTTGGGCTGCTTTTTTCGATTCCCGTGCGTAACAGTGTACCCACGTTTCATCACAGATCAAAATCCGGTGCACAAAATGTTCCCCTTCAATTTGGTAGCGTACCAGTAGCTGTTTGTACGCCTCAAGGTGATGAAATTTGTCGTCTGTGGTGAGAAGATGGGGTACCCACTTTGTGGACTCTGTTTGAAATCCGACGTTGTCACTAATGATCACCGGAGCACTACCGTATGTAATGTCTCTTGCGGCGGTCTCTACGCGATATTTTCAGAAATATTATAAAAATATATAACTCAGTACATATCTCGAAATATCTCTTCTTATCTTTTATCAATGCAAAGTAGTTTCAAGCCCTATTATTCCTTGGAGCGTGCATTTACTCCATGGAATACCTTCTCTGCTATCTATGTTTTCTCTTATGAAAAGAATGAAGGAGATCTTGCCGATTAGCCGTGAAAGAACGAAGATGTATATGTATGTATTGTTGAGCTAGTAGCCATCTTGATGAGATTCTGTATAAGGAATTTAATACATGAACTAAACTAAAGTAAGTGTGTTCGCGTATTATTTGACTGATTATTATTGACAGTGTCTGCTTACTACGCTGTGTTGCACGGGATCAGTGGGGAACGTCTGATTTACACTGGACGAACCTGCCGTTTTGTACGCTCGAGATATCCAGTTTATTACTTCCAATAAATGGGCTAACACGGTCTTACCAGCACATCTCCGGTCTTCCCCGTGTGATCACTGAAAGTTAATAATTATTACAAATGTTTTCAGAAGATCGACTGACAATTTTCGTCGCACCGAGACTTCGAAATTGCTTCACTGCCTTATGGAATTTAAGTTAAGCTCAATTTAATCAGGATAGGACAGCATTGAACTGTGTGAATGTGATAAGCCTGCTTTGTGAATGAAAATTCCCTTAATATTCGCGTGTTTTTTACTATCCTGATCTGTGAAGCTCAATCGGGCCGGTGTGAGAGAGGTTTTTAAATTTCAGATCCCACAAAAAATATTAAACGTAGCTTATGCCAAACTTGTGGCAGGCATCCCAAAGAATCACGTGGGTAGCAGCACGTCAGTGTTTACCTGTGGGAGGAGATTTAATGGCCGGGCCAACCTGTGACGACGGTGGAGCACCCAGCGAAGCAAAAGCCAGTGCGAGCTAGACCTCCACGCCTCGTGGACAGTTACGCCTATTTCCGATTCTGTCAGCCACGGACCACGCGGATCGAGTACAATGCGTGGCGCCCCACTGACACCTTGACGGATTTGAACGAGTGCCGACTGTTTGCATCGTCCTGTCGTGTCCACGAATCAAACGGTGCCAGTGAGATGAGCCGGCCGCGGTGGTCTAGCGGTTCTAGGCGCGCAGTCCGGAACCGCGGGACTGCTACGGTCGCAGGTTCGAATCCTGCCTCGGGCATGGATGTGTGTGGTGTCCTTAGGTTAGTTAGGTTTAAGTAGTTCTAAGTTCTAGGGGACTGATGACCACAGTAGTTAAGTCCCATAGTGCTCAGAGCCATTTGAGCCAGTGAGATGAGACGTAGTTTGCACATTGGGCGGCACGCGACGGCAGTCCGACACAGTTCCGGGCTCGTCGTCGTGCACGTGACGTGTGCGTAGCCACCCGGAACGGCTCCACTGTATACCGGAAGCATCCCTGACGTGTCACGGCATCACCCGGACGGACGCACTTCGGCTCGTACTTCTCGGCCTGCGAATAATCCCAAGGACGACATCGGTATTCCACCTGTACACCTCGCCTGTGCTCACTCGCTCGCCATTCCCGGTGAATTAGTGGAGGAGGTACTACCGTCACACGCTGCCTCGGTGCCCGACACCGGCAGAACATCTGCGCAGTCGTACAGCCGACCTCCGACTGCACGCGCCGACACGGCACAGTACCGGTGGGTATTTGCTCGAGCCGATTTACACTGTTCCACATTATACAGGGTGAAAAGTATTTATACCGACAAACTCTGGGAGGTTGTAGGGGACATCAAAACAAATATTTTTCCCCAATGTCATTTTTTCCTATGAGGAGTATTTAAACCGGTAGAGGAAGATTTCTCTGGCGGCAAATTAATTAAACCAAGAAACACTTTTCCATTTTTTTATGACCAAGAGACAACACATTAACACAACCCAATTTCAATTACAGTAGATTTTCAGAAATGCCTCCATTGACCCACGTAAACAAATGTTACACCATCGGATCATGTTATGTCTGACACGGGCAAAACCCCAGGAGTATCCTGAACTGTTCCTGCTGCTGCTACTATCCGGGCAACCAGACCCTCTTCTGATGCAACAGGAGGTGCGTAAACAAGGTTGCGCATCTCTCCCCACACAAAAAAGTCCAGAGGGGACATATCTGGGGATCGAGCAGGCCACGGTACAGGACCACCTCTGCCAATCCACGTTTCTGGGAACCGTCGGTCCAGGAATCGACGCACGCGACCACTGAAATGTGCCGGCGCCACATGCGTTGTCTTGTAGGGAGCGGCACGTCTTCCAGCAATTCTGGCAATGCTCTGGCGAGAAAACTGTAATAGTGCCTGCCATTTAATGGCCTAGGTAGCAGATACGGCCCAATTCAACAGTCCCCAACAACACCGACCCACACATTAACGAAGAACCGCACTTGATGAGCGCTAGTAACTGTGGCATGTAGGTTATCCTCACTCCAAACATGCGAATTGTGCATGTTGAAGACTCCATCGCGCCCGAACGTTGCTTCATCGCTAAACAACACAGAGGATGGAAATGTAGGATGCATTTCACACTGTTCCAGGTACCACTGCGAAAACTGTGCTCTGGGTGGATAATCAACTGATTCCAGGTTGTGGACACGCTATAAGTGAAATGGACGTAACAATTGCTCTCGAAGGACTGTTCTTACATTCGTCTGATTAGTCCCAATGTCACGTGCAATTGCACGAGTGCTGACTGAAGCACCCGGCTCCACATGCTACAAGACAGCTTCCTCAAACTGCAGTGTTCTTACCGTGCGACGGCGTCCCTGTCCAGGTAATGTGCTAAATGACCCGGTCTCACGCAGACGTTGGTACACAGCAGCAAAGGTCGTATGATGCGGGATACGGCGATTAGGATATTGCTGTTGCTAAACCCGCTGTGCAGCTCGTCCGTTGTGGTGCGCTACGTAGTACGCACCAACCGTGTCAGTGTACTCACTCCAGGTGTATCGCTCTACTAGTAAACAGAGACAATGCACTACTACACTGGTGGACAGCAGTTGCCCACAACTGAAGAGCGTAATAAACCCTCTAACATCTCAAGATCGCAATACGGCGTCTAACAACTGACGAGCATAATACAGCCTCCACCAGTTTAAATAATCCTCATAGGTAAAAATGACATTAGGGGAAAATATTTGTTTTGACGTCCCCTACAACCTCCAGGAATTTGTCGCATTAAATACTTTTGACCCGGTATTGTGCGTAGACGTGGCACGGCCACCACTTACGCTGCCATAGAGTGCACCGCACGATCACCGTGACGAGAACATTTTGCAGATCAAATGTAATGGCGAGCCGACTAAAGTCTCCGTGGACAGAATTGAGACAGCTTTCACCTCAACTACTCCGATTATCGTTCAGTTCTTCAAACCAGTGGAGGACTTGAATGCGATTTTCACTCTGCAGCGGAGTGTGCGCTGATATGAAACTTCCTAGCAGATTAAAACTGTGTGCCGCACCGAGATTCGAACTCGGGACCTTTGCCTTTCTTGGGCAAGTGCTCTACCCCTGAGCTACCCAAGCACGACTCACGCCCCGTCCTCACAGCTTTACTTCTACCAGTATCTCGTCTCCTACCTTCCAAACTTTACAGAAGCTCTCCTGCGAAACTTGTAGAACTAGCACTCCTGAAAGAAAGGATATTGCGGAGACATGGCTTAGCCACAGCCAGGAGGATGTTCCCAGAAAGAGATTTTCACTCTGCAGCGGAGTGTGCGCTGATATGAAACTTCCTAGCAGATTAAAACTGTGTGCCGCACCGAGATTCGAACTCGGGACCTTTGCCTTTCGTGGGCAAGTGCTCTACCCCTGAGCTACCCAAGCACAATTCACGCCCCGTCCTCACAGCTTTACTTCTGCCAGTATCTCGTCTCCTACCTTCCAAACTTTACAGAAGCTCTCCTGCGAAACTTGCAGAACTAGCACTCCTGAAAGAAAGGATATTGCGGAGACATGGCTCAGCCACAGCCTGGAGGATGTTCCCAGAATGAGATTTTCACTCTGCAGCGGAGTGTGCGCTGATATGAAACTTCCTAGCACTTCGAGTCTCGGTCCGGCACACAGTTTTAATCTGCTAGGAAGTTTCAGTGGAGGACTTGTCCACGGACGACACTCCCCGTGCGACCTGTTAGGCAGAGCCCACTCCCCTAGCCGTCAGCGGTGCACGGGTACCGCCAGCTGCCAGTGCGCAGCCACACCCACCTCGTCCCGTCCCCGACCTGGCCGGGCAGCCCCCGAGACCGTGCTCCAAACGGGCACTCCGGCAGCCGGCAGACTGCGTCACGCGAGCTGGCCGCCGCGTCCATTTCGAATGCCCGTGCCGCACCGTAATGACGTCACACCACACGACACGGCCAGCTTGCACCCTGCCTGCCATCTGCTCTTAACACACTGTCCCCGGCAGGCCACTTCACTGGCTGTGATCTCGTCTTCAGTTCTCCAGACGTCTCCTCCCGTCTCGTCGGCCGACTGCCCGTCACAGCTCCCGGGCCCACCGTCGTCGCATCGGGCATTGGGGCCACTGTCGGTGTGCGTGTCACGTTCCCGCTGAGCTCCAGATACTACCCCGACCGCGTCCGGGCTCGTCCGTCGCAGTTCCCGGACCCGTGTTCCGGTCCCAACGACACAGCGAGCCTGTGCTCTCCGTAGTCACGTAGTGATGTAAAATTATGATGTAAAATGTGCCCGTATAAATCAATAAATGTATGAAAATGCACCACTCATTAATGAAGACCCTGTACTTTTTCCCCTTAGCTGCAAAGGCCCAGAAGATTGTGCCACGGGACAGAGCTGAGTGAAAGTCTGTTCCCGTGCATGTACTTGCAACAGCTGCTGCACTTAGTGTGCACAGGAAATTACTCACGTGTAAATGCCGCTCTAAGTCAAGAAAACGTCACACCACGAAGGAATTGTCCAGAGGGATGGAAACTGGCAGATGTGATGTACGTGCACAGACAAACAAATCATTAAAATTTCAGAAAAGTTGGATGATTTATTCGAGAGAAAGAGCTTCAGAAATTGAGCAATTCGACTACGCGTCGGTCTACCTCTGGCCTGTACGCAAGCAGTTATTCGGCTCGGCTTCGATCGACAGAGTTGTCGGATGTCGTCCTGACGGATATTGGGTGCCCAATTCTGTCATCGAAATCCTGACATCATTAAAGCCCTGCCTGTAATGCTCCAAATGCTCTCAGTTGGGGAGAGATCCGGCAACCTCGCTGGCCGAGGTAGAGTTTGGCGAGCGTGAAGACGAGCAATAGCAACTCTCGCAGTGTGCGGGCGGGCATTATCTTGCTGAAATGTAAGAGCAGGAAGGGCAATCAAAAGGGGCGTAGAATATCGTTGACGTATCACTGTGCTGTAAGGGTGCTGTGGATGGCAACCAAATAGTGTCGACTTACTGCTATGCCACAAGTTTTCCGAGGATAACAACCGAAAGTGACCTGCTACGAAAACAAGTGGCACTCCAGACTATCAGTTCCGGTTGTTTTGCTGTCGGTTGGTACCCCACTACATTCCGGGGTGTCCCCAGGCAGGTCTTTGCTGGTCACTGTGGCTCAATTTCAAGCAGAGCTCATCACTGAAGACAATTTTATTCCAGACTGAAGACGCGTCTGGAGGTACCCCGGATAGCAGAGGGATATCAACGTGTCTGTCACCCGCCATACGGTGCGACAACCGGAAGTGACGGTTTGAGGTGCCATTTGTTTTCAGCACTCCTTCGGTTGTCGTCCTCGGAACACTTGCGGCACGACAGTAAGTCGGTGCTACTCAACGCCCCGTTTTGTCGCCGTTCGTGGCGAGCTGTCCTTGGCTTACGTTTCGGCAAGATAATGCCTGCCTCCACAGGGCGAGAGTTTCTACTGCTTTTCTTGGTGCTTCGCAAACCCTACCTCGGTCAACAAGTTTGCCGGATGTCTTCCCAATTGAGAGCATTTGGAGCGTTATGGGTAGGGTCCTCCAACAGTCTCAGAATTATGACGATCTGATGGATCAATAGGACAGAATTTGGCCCGATATTCCTCAGGAGGACACTCGACAACTCTGTCATCAGTGCCAAGCTTGCACAGGTGCCAGAGATGGACCAATGCGCTATTGATTTGCTCAATTTGTGGAGCTCTCTCTCCTGAATGAATCATCCAGTTTTTTCTGAAATTGTAATGTGGTGTGCGTACTGTAAGACATTCGGTACACACACCATCAGATTATTTGACTTGTCGATCTAACGAAGTAGGCGAGTGTCAGCAATACGTCTCGTGGTCTTATTGTGGCGTGTTTATCTTCTGCCGTTAGGTCGGACGGTAGATATGCCACTTGCACGCTTAGAGTAGCAGGTTGACGGTGACCGACTTCAAACAGAACTTGATTAATTTTCTCACACATTTATTGAAATGATAACAAGCATAAACATTACGTAACTTGATTCTGGATGCTATTTACAATTGACAATCTGAAGTTCCTTTGGTCTTGGTACGTTAATCTTATTCTCACATATCTCTGATACTTGACAAAGTGTCTATACATTTATCTTCATGGCTATGTACAGGAATATGATAATCTTATTAGGCGCACACTGAAACTTGACTATAGACTGGTACAGACTAATGCAGACTGACTAATTGGAGGTCTGTACACTCGTTATAATACCTCGCTCGTTCAGGTATCACTGCGCGAGTGTGATCCGAGAGGAGAAAAGGTTCTACGTTAGCAGCAATCTCATTGGCTGCGTTACATATTAATACGCAGATCGACGGAAGCAGAATTTGGTCCGTCTCTAAGGCAGCGCCATCTCGTAGTGCGGAGACGGACGAGCGCTGCGCCTGCGCTGCTGTGCTTAGCGGGGTGCGCTCTAGTGGGACAGTTGTGTACGCGCCGACTACACGGAACTATGTATACAACATGTAACCATTTGTTTGTCTGTACATGTACTGATTTCTGTCCCATTTGGATAATTCATTGCCTTTCTTTTTTGTCGTACTGTGTATTACACAGCAAATTTCATGTTGTCAGCAACATCTTAAAGTGTTACATTATTTTTCTGTTTGTTCTTCTAGACTGGATCTTTCCGGATGCAGTGGGCTGGGCGGATCTGCCGTGGCGCACGTGGCGCAGCTGCCGGCCCTCCGCACGCTGCTCCTCCAGTACATTGACGACCTGACAGATCTGCAGCCAAGCCTACGGCACGTCCTGGACTTGAAGCAACTGCGCTGCCTCGATATCCTGTACAGCGGCCACATCAGAGCTGTGCCATTTGAAGAATTTTCTGTGAGGCTCGTGAACCTCAGGTAGGTTGCTCCTGCTGCTTCTGTTCACCGTCCGAGCCCGGTTCTGATGACTTTGCGTTTCTACCGCGCGACCTCGATGACTTCCACGAGACTGGGAACGGAGTGCTAGTATTAGAGAGAGCGTAAGGCAGGGATATAAACTTTCAATCCCAACTTTCCAGTTTATATATCAAAGAAGCAGTGAAAGAAACAAAAGAAAGATGGAAGAGTGGATTAAAATTCAGGGAGAATGGATATTAATAATATCATTCACTGATGATACTCCTATTGGCTTGTGAAAGGGAGGAAGAATTTCAGAACCTGTTGAATGGAAAGAACAGTCTAATGAGAACACACTACAGATTGAGAAAGAAACCAGGAAAGATTAAATTAATGAGCATTAGCTATATCAGATTAGTTATGGATTTAACATCAAAACTGGTGTCCATGAAGAAGTGATGCAGTTCTGATACATTGGAAATAAAGTAACACACGATGCATGAAGCAATGATGACATACCAAATGGCTGTAATTAAAGTGCAGATACTCGCAGATGTCCAGTAATTATCATATGGAAGCGAAACTCGATTTGTATTCTAATGCGTTAACGCAGAACAGTTTTACGCTGGAGAAAAATTAGTTTCAATTTTGGCGACCAGGTGCGAATCTGGTGCTGCGAATGCAAATAGTTCCCACTTATTTGTTTTCTCTTTAAGTTCAGTGGTAATCCGTGTTCCCACTTCTAACTTATGCTACCATCTCTGTTAGCGTGTGCTAACTATGTATAGATTGTCAACAGTTAGGCTAAAGCTGTTGTTTTTCTACCTTGTGAGTCAATCATTGCAGAAGCGCAGTTCCCGTGTGAAAACGAGCCACTGTTTCGACCGCTACAGCGTTTTTTGGATAGTGTGCTTTCCTTTTGCGTGTGAAGTGACTTGTGTTGTATTCATCTATTTTTGTATTTATGAGGGAGATAGTATTCGTGGATATTTGCTGCATTTGACTGAAAATTACATAAATATTACAAGGTAAGTTAGTGGAAGCAGAACTGAAGTATTCTGCCCATTGGCTGTGGCAGAGTATAATAAAATAATGGGAGGAGTCGATAGATTTGATCAGCTGCGTCAACGGTATGCTGTAGGCCGTCGTTCGTGGAAGTGGTGGCACAAACTGTTTTCCTTTCTTGTGCATTTGGCAGTTGTCAGTTCCTACGTTATGTGGAAGCTACAGAAGACAAAAGCAGACCAGCTAACATTTAGACTGCACTTGGCAAGGCAGCTTATCTCTGGCTTCTCAAGTCGTAAGAGAAGAGGAAGGTCAAACACCAATAAGAGGTGTGTCTGGAGTACCAGATGAAGTTCGTCTGGAGAAAGTTGGAACTCATTTCCCTACAAAAGGTACAACAAACAGAAGATGCCGCCAATGTAGCACCAAGAACAAAGAAAAGCGAACAAAAGTAATGAGTAGCAACTGTCGTGTACCTTTGTATGTAGCACCATGCTTCTCTAAGTTCCATAGTACATCACCTTAGTGAACTCAAAGGACAGTATGAACTAATACAAATATAAATGTAATGTTTAACATGTTTTTGTACTAAAAAATAAAGGAAATACATTTGTTTTAAATTAGCAAGTGAAGTTACTCCACAGTTCCAATAGTTCCCACTAATTTTTTTACACTCATAGGCTAAACTCTCATTTCAAGATTTAAACTATGATTTTATGAACGGTTTCTTAGCCCAATAAAGTGTTCATAAAAAATCTACAACTTCCAGAAATAATTTGGTCACTAAAGGGTTAATTCATTCTGTACGAGCACTGGAGATGTCGAATGAGATGCTACTTCTGTAAAACGATGTGATCAACACTTGCTCACAGTAGTTCCGGTGGAATTTAAGCTATGTGTTCCTGCGTACTGGCCTTCAGATCAGGTAGAGACCTAATGTGCCTCTGGTAAAGGTATTCTTTTAGGTATTCCCAGAGTCGAGAGTCATATGGATTCAGATCAGGTCATCTTGCAGGCAATGCATCTGAAAACCTCTCGATATAATATGTTTTAAGGAAGGTTGCACTAAGCAGCTCTTTCGCTGGGTGAGTGACATGCAATGTTGGCCCATCTCACATGAAAAGAATGGTTTCCACACAGTTGTGCTCTTCCAAAGCAGGAATCACGTGCTGTACAAGGAGGTCTCCATAACGTAAAGGCATCACAGAGGGCCCCCCCCCCCCCCACCACCCCCGACAGGCGCTATGGATGTATCCTCTTCACAGAACGGACGAAGAATAAAGATGCTTGTGACTCCACACCAAGCAGTCATATACAGCAACTGCAGTGGTTCTTGGTGCACAACATGCAGTTTAACAGTACCCTTAAATTTGGCAGTTCTGTGTATTTACTGTACCCTGTAGTGTAGAATGTGCCTCTTCACTCCATAGAAAATTGCCTGGTCGCATGTCATCGACTTCTATCTGTCCGAAAACTGAAGAGCTAATTCAGTACGTTGCTGCAGATATGATGATTTGGTTGCTGCACCGTCCGGATCTTGTAGGGGCACCAGTCTAAATGCACGCGTTTTAGCTCACGCAGGCTGGCGTGAGGAGGGAAGGACTATGCTGACGTGAGGTCTGGAACATGACAGGGAATGAGAATTCAGAAAGCGGACGTAATTACTTTCATACTTAACTTTAATCCATTGATTAAAGTTGACGGTACATGATTCACAATATTATTTGTTCAGAATACAGTCTTGAAGTAATTAGTTACAGTAACTGAATATGGCGCCTTGCTAGGTCGTAGCAAATGACGTAGCTGAAGGCTATGCTAAACTGTTGTCTCTGCAGATGAGAGTGTCTGTAGTAAGTGAACCATCGCTAGCAGAGTCGGCTGTACAACTGCGGCGAGTGCTAGGGAGTCTCTCTAGACTAGACCTGCCGTGTGGCGGCGCTCGGTCTGCAATCACTGACAGTGGCGACACGCGGGTCCAACGTATACTAACGGACCGTGGCCGATTTAAAGGCTACCACCTAGCAAGTGTGGTGTCTGGCGGTGACACCACACAAAAATTGTCCACACCATTGACCACAGGATGGACAATTCTCGTGGAAGGGCACAAACACTAGCATTAGCCGGGACACGTGCTGCATACTGAGTTGCAGCAACAATAACTGTGTCAATAACTTCCACTGCGGTAGGATGCATTCCTCTTCCAGGTGCCACACCTAGCCCACCCACGTTTTTAAATTTCATCGTCATTTTCTTTAAAGCATTTAATTACATCTGGCCCCTCTGTCAGTGCAGCACTGGAATTGCTGCCGTTCACATGAAACTGTTTCACTAACAGCACACAGTCTTTCTCCTCAATTATCACTACTGTTCACTCACGTTACAGCTTGTCAAACGATAGTGTGGATGTCGTACAAACGGTGTACTGTGCCAGATTTGCTCGTAGTGGCCGTAGTTGGAAGTAATTGTTTTTCCAGCATAAATTGGTCCTGCATTAACACATTAGCATACCTACCAAGATTCACTGCCATATGATAATTCAGCCCACACTGGACCTGTGTAAGTGGCTGAACTTTAATTATAACCAAACAATACGTATAAAGCAAATTAGCACAGGCATAGAGGGCATTTCTGGCCAGGAGAAGTCTGCTGGTATCAAACATCAACCTTAATTAGAAGAAGAAATTTCTGATAATGTACGTTTGGAGTACAGCATTGTATGAAAGCGAGGCACAGACTATGAGAAAACTGGAAGAGAAGAGAAGAAAATTGATAGAAGAGTGTTGAAAGTTAGGTGGGCTGTTATAAGAAATGAGAGATGGGTTATGTGCAGAATCAGTGTGGAGAACACTGACAAGAAGAGGGATAGGATGATAGGAGAGAAACAGGATGATAGGATATGTGTTAGGACATTGAGCAATGACTTCCGTGGTACTAGGAGGAGTTGTGAGGAGTAAAAAGTGTAGAAGGAGAGTGTAATACATCCAACAAATAATTGAGGACACAAGATGCAACTGAAATCAAGAGATTGGCTCACGGGAGGACTTTGTGGTGGGTTGTATTGAACCAATCAGAAGACTGACTGGAAAAAAGGGAAAATTTTGAAAATATCTTGTAGGATGGTCCTCAGGTATTTAAGGCACAGAGGAAAAAAACACTTTCTTTAAAATCATCAGTCGCAAAATAGTGCATTATTCCAAATTTCATTGGATTTGATGTATTCGAGAAATAATTAGAATGAAAAACACAATAGAAATCATTTAGTACTTACCTCAGCTGCATGTTGAGACCAGTTTTCACTGTTTTTGTAGGTTCTTCATTTCTCCAAGTCCTTTATTGAGATATCAGTCAAAACACCATATGCTACCCACATATTTCCACAGTTAAAACCTGTTTAATATGAAGATAGGTATTAACTAGAATTTGTATCTCCTAAGTTTAAAAATTCTGATAAATTTCCTTTGCACTTCATTTATGACACAGTTCATCAATGTTTATGGTTTGTAGTATTACAAGAAATAGGGTGTAATAAAATACAGAAATACAAATTTTGCAGTTACTTTTTCTCTTTCTTTTTCCAGAGAACTACATGTGACGTATGAGGAAGAGGATGAGGTTTTCTACAAAAATGTTTTTGCTGAGATGCAGAGTCAAATGCCTCGGCTCAGGATAATTAATACTTTCCGATGGACAGATAATGACTTCCTAACAGATTACGAAACGGATGATGATGATGACACTGACATAGGGTACTGAGAAATAATTTTGGTTTTCAGACTGCAGAATGTAACATTGGAGCCCCTGGATGAGTGAACTGTTTGAAAAGCAAGTAAAAGACAAAATATGGATTTATGAAATTATTGTATAAGAGCCAAGAAAGTGTTGGCCGAAATAAAAATGCAATTTTTCGTGTTTAAAAAAATTTTATTTCACAAAAGAATTCATTATGTCAGACACTGAAACTGATTTTATTTCCCTCCATATTGAAACTCATTGTCACAATTATCATTACACAAATGGGAATTTTTGGCACCATAGTGAATGTCATATTCATACCTTTTATTGCCATATCCTTGTGTTGATGAAATTGTCCTTTAAATCTGAATGGGCAGGCAATCCTACCTCCATGTGTCCTGAATGTCTTTCAGATGCCTGTTTCACACTTTTCAGTCATTTCATATGTGCACTATTTTGATGTCACCTGCAGATAGTAATACACTAACGAAAGGACACAGCGATTTTTATTTGGGACGAAATGGAAATAAATTAATAAAGTGTCAAACAATGGAAAATCCAGGACGAACTCGGCATTTCCGCTATATGTTGAGTAGCAACTTTCCTTCTCATAATGTTGTTAATAAAGTGTCAGTCATACATACATTACATGCTTTCCATGTTGCACTGATCCAGAGCTCAACTGTCAGATCTGACCAGTTTTCATATTCTAGAGGTTCTGAAACACATTGCTGCACAGTCAGTGTCACCAGAAGTCACACTTCACTGCCATTCCATTGTTCAGTATTTCTAATCTATATTTCACGATTTACATATAATTAGAAGTTATAAAACATAAACATTAACAACATCACAATTGGAGGGCTCATTAGGAAAACAATTTTTGTCATTTTATTTCATTTGTCGTGGTTTCAGCACACATTGTGGATTGGCACAAGTGTGGGTTTGGTGATCCACTCCATGAATGATCTGTCACCCTGCTGATGTGTGTGCCAACTTACACATTATAAATATCTTGTGGTCACCATTCTCGATTTTGCTTGCTGACAGACCTGCAAAGCTGTGAGTCTAAAGCCTAAGCGACCCTCCACAGCAGGTGGAAACACGCACTCACCGTCGCGCCTTGTCGTCATTCTTATTTGTCTCGTAATACACAATTTGTGGGAGACGTGTCAGGATTTAAAATAAGTAACATTTTTAAAGAGAAATGCAATAGTTTACATTATTTTATGTATACTACTGAGATACTGCTACACAAATGCATACTGCAGTTTCCAGTATACAAAAATAAAATGCATAATTACCATCTTAAAACTCTGAAACTGTCCCCATTGAATTCGTCAATAGACTAATAACACTTTTCCACTAGAGTGGTAAAAACTAATCTTTTAAATGAACCAAACTCCATGTTAAATATATTACTGCCTTTTATTTTATTGTAAATTTTAAGTCCCTTCTACCCTGGTGTTTGGGTAAAAAGTTTTCAGTAGTGTTTCAAGAGTTTAAAATTCTCTCTGTGGTGAGTATTTTAGTTGTGGACGAAACAGAGTTTACTGTATGCTGACTTTTATATAAGAATAACATCACCTCATATATGTAAAGGGAGGGTATAGATAGTGTATTGAAATCTTTTAACAATAGTTGACAGGACACCTGTTGTTTGGTAACACTTATGTTCCTAAGTATTTTCTTCTGTAATACTAGGAGTCTCATTTGTTGAATTTCCCCATAAGATTATGCCATAATGAATAACTGACTCAAAGTAGAAGTTATAGACTACCTTTCTAGTCTGTGTTTCTCGCACCTGCCAAAATACAAATTGAAAATACTAAGCTGTTAAGTAGTCAATGTGTGCCTTCCAGTTTAGATATTTTTGGAGATTTAAGGTGTAAAAACGTCATACGTTTTGCTTCTATGACATCCTAATCATCGTATGTTACCTTTTAACGATTTAGCTTCAAATAGCATCATTTCGGTTTCTCCATTCCCGTCAACCTACAGTCCCCACACCCTCCGTCCGACAGTTTTCGCACCCTCTGTCCCGTCACCTCCTTCCCGTTCTCGCCCGCTCACCCTCTTTGTGTGCCACACTCTGCCAATGCGTCCCCCCGTCTTCCCCCTTCCCCACTCCTGTCCTTTTCCCCTCACCTCCCAACCCCACAACCTGCTGACACTGCGCCTTTCGGCAGTCTGGTCCTACACAGTCCGCCAGTCAGCGTTCCTCTCTCTCTCCCCCCCCCCCACCCATTTGCTGCTGTCCCCCCCCCTCCTCTAGAGATTGCTGTTTCCATCCCACATTACAGCCACATCCCTGTCCCACCTGTCAGAGATGGTGGTCGTGTGTGTGTGTGTGTGTGTGTGTGTGGTGTGGTTGCTCGTGTGAGTGAATGTGTGTGTGTTTCACTTTCTGAAGGCTTTGACTGGAAGCTAAATGTGTAAGCATCTTTTCATTGTGCCTGTCAGCAAGCCAATGTGTCATCTTTACAGTTAGTAGATCTATCTTTTCCTTATACTGTTGAAATTCAAACCTGGAGTTTCCATTGTTTGATTTTTGCCTAACGGGTTTTCTACAATCGCACAACTCTGCAATGTTTTCCTTTGTTACTATTCTCTATAGTATTATTCTTCTCTCTGTACATTTCCTCTCTTCTTTCCAGTGTTTATTCACCGCCTTTCAAACTGCACACACTTCCGAGCAACTCTGTACGAACGATTTCTTCCACTAAAAATGTGGCTTCGTGACTGCACGGGGTGTCGGTGCAGCATCTGATGCTCCAAGTTCTTCCCACTGCAAATAATAATTATTCCTATTGATCCCATTTTATCCCTCATCCTCACTTATTTTTACATTTTATTCTCCACACCTACCTGTGCCACACGAACTTTGATCCTCAGTCTAACCGATCCCCCGTCCCCCACTTTTCCCTTACGCACGCATATCCCGTTCCTCATCGGTTCCTTTTTTCGCGTGTTTCTGTACATTTTTAACGTATCTGTGCATGTTTTTGCGTGTCGTATTTTTTTACTCCTCTTTTCTGTTATTGAGCTCCCCTCACGACAATCTAACTCCTTCATTTGCCCATTTCCGTGTCCTTCCCGTTTTACCTACAGTGTCCCTACCACAATGTACCCGCTCCATCTTTCTGCACCAGTTGAGAAGAGTATCCCTTTCCCTGGCTAAAACCCAGTCCCACATCCTGTTTCTTAAACGCTGCCTAAACCACAGTACACCCCCCACCCGTACAATGGTCTAACTGCAAAAATTCCTTTCTCTGGATCCCACCCCTGCTTTCATAATGAGCATCTTCTCAGGTTGTGCTGGTCCCTGGTCCTCACTAAACTGGTACTGCAAATACACATCTGTACGGCACAGGCATGCCAGAACTACCTCAGCAACCCTCCAAGACAAGCTGTATACGTCGTGTCTCTGAAACTGAATCCCACACTGTCCAGCACCTGGAACGGCATTATGAGCACCGCTTTCATAAGTCATCCAACCTGCTGACATGCTACTGCCACCTCAGTGAACCAGTATCCAGTCCCTATCCTCCCCACAGCGCTCCAAACCCTGCCTAGCTGATCTTTTCAACTTGCCACATCCCAAAAACTTCCTGGTAACACTGCACCAAATCCAGAGCCAGAACATTCCCCTAACACTGTTGTTAACCTTTCCTCCAAAACCCTCAGCCCCACAGAAGTTTCGGTCGTAGGTAGAGGGCTCACCTTCCGCCCGACACCTGAGCTTGACCTTGATGATGTGTCAAAGACCTACTCTCCTTCTCCTGATTCATGAAATGGAAACACGTCTTTTGCCACCAGTCTCTCCAACCAGACCCAACCTAATCCCAACACTGATCCCTGTCTCTCCTAGTTCATAGCACTGTCCAACCATGATCCTCACCCCCCCTCCACCCTCCACCTAACCAGCCGCTGGTCACGATCCAGGAATTCCTTACCTCCAGCTTGACCTGTCCCTTCCTCAGAACACCAGCCTTTCAGCAGAAGCAATGTAATACACTACGGGCCATTAAAATTGCTACAGCAAGAAGAAATGCAGATGATAAACGGGTACTGATTGGACAAATATATTATACTACAACTGACATGTGATTACATTTTCACGCAAGTTGGGTGCATAGATCCTGAGAAATCAGTACCCAGAACAACCACATCTAGCCTTAGTAACGGCCTCGATACGCCTTGGCATTGAGTCAAATAGAGCTTGGATGGCGTGTACAGGTACAGCTACCTATGCAGCTTCAACACAATACCACAGTTCATCGAGAGTAGTGACTAGCGTATTGTGACGAGCCAGTTGCTCGGCCACCATTGACCAGACGTTTTCAATTGGTGAGAGATCTGGAGAATGTGCTGGCCAGGGCAGAAGTCGAACATTTTCTGTATCCAGAAAGTCTCGTACAGGTCCTGCAACATGCGGTAGTGCATTATCCTGCTGAAATGTAGGGTTTCGCAGGGATCGAATGAAGGGTAGAGCCACGGGTCGTAACACATTTGAACTGTAACGTCCACTGTTCAAAGTGGCGTCAATGCGAACAAGAGGTGACCGAGACGTGTAACCAATGGCACCTCGTACCATCACGCCGGGTGATACGCCAGTATGGCGATGACGAATACACGTTTCCAATGTGCTTTCTCCGCTATGTCGCCAAACACGGATGCGACCATCATCATGATGCTGTAAACAGAACCCGGATTCATCCGAAAAAATGACGTTTTGCCATTCGTGCACCCACGTTCGTCGTTGAGTACAGCATCGCAGGCGCTTCTATATTGAGCTAACAGTCATTAGATCTGGACCAACGCGAGCAGCAATGTCGCGATACGATAAACCGCAATCGCGATAGGCTACAATCCGACGTTTATCAAAGTCGGAAACGTGATGATACGCATTCCTCCTCCTTACACGAGGCATCACAACAACGTTTCACCAGGCAACGCCGGCCAACTGCTGTTTGTGTATGAGAAATCGGTCGGAAACTTTCCTCATGTCAGCACGTTGTAGGTGTCGCCACCGGCGCCAACCTTGTCTGAATGCTCTGAAAAGCTAATCATTTGCATATAACAGCATCTTCTTCCTATCGGTTAAATTTCGCGTCTGTAGCACGTCATCTTCGTGGTGCAGCAATTTTAATGGCCAGTAGTGTATATAGATTTTTCCTTGCTACTGCAGTGTTATCTTGAAGCTGTGAGAAAGGAGGACAGGCCCACCAAGGTGCGGAAGCAGAGGGGAGTGTTTTGGGACCATTGCTTTCACAACATATATATATATATATATATATATATATATATATATATGACCTAGTAGATAGTGTCGGAAGTTCCATGCGGCTTTTCGCGGATGATGCTGTAGTATACAGAGAAGTTGCAGCATTAGAAAATTCCTGCGAAATGCAGGAAGATCTGCAGCGGATAGGCACTTGGTGCAGGGAGTGGCAACTGACCCTTAACATAGACAAATGTAATGTATTGCGAATACATAGAAAGAAGGATCCTTTATTGTATGATTATGTGATAGCGGAACAAACACTGGTAGCAGTTACTTCTGTAAAATATCTGGGAGTATGCGTGCGGAACGATTTGAAGTGGAATGATCATATGAAATTAATTGTTGGAAGCCGGGTGCCAGGTTGAGATTCATTGGGAGAGTCCTTAGAAAATGTAGTCTATCAACAAAGGAGGTGGCTTACGAAACACTCGTTCGACCTATGCTTGAGTATTGCTCATCAGTGTGGGATCCGTACCAGGTCGGGTTGACAGAGGAGATAGAGAAGATCCGAAGAAGAGCGGCGCGTTTCGTCACGGGGTTATTTGGTAAGCGTGATAGCGTTACGGAGACGTTTAGCAAACTCGAGTGGCAGACACTGCAAGAGAGGCGCTCTGCATCGTGGTGTAGCTTGCTGTCCAGGTTTCGAGAGGGTGCGTTTCTGGATGAGGTATCGAATATATTGCTTCCCCCTACTTATACCTCCCGAGGAGATCACGAATGTAAAATTAGAGAGATTCGAGCGTGCACGGAGGCTTTCCGGCAGTCGTTCTTCCCGCGAACCATACGCGACGGGAACAGGAAAGGGAGGTAATGACAGTGGCACGTAAAGTGCCCTCCGCCACACACCGTTGGGTGGCTTGCGGTGTATAAATGTAGATGTAGATGTAGACCTGCAGACAAAGGTTCTTCCACCACTGTTGTTATGAATCACAGTTAATAGAAGGCGGAAGGTCTCTGCCAGTTACCTGACTCCTCCACCTGTAAACTCTGCCAGAATAATCCCATCCCTGAAGTCCAACGTAACCTTCAATCTGCTTAAAGTGGTAGGCCCTTCCGGCAACCACTGCCCTAAATCCGTATCACGGTCCTGGGAGGACCGCCTGGGCGTCAGCAGGCGCCTCCAGCGGCTCCAGCGGCTGCGGGCTACACGACACCACGCCCGGCCCGAGATAGCGCAGCTCTGGACAGGTGGTAGCAACTCGGCTCCAAGGGCAGCATCTGCACGTACCACAATGGAGCAGCGCCAGCTTGCCTCTACTCAGCACTTCGCATCACAAACACAGCGAGTCATGACGACCCCTAACTCTGCCGATACTGAGAGCAGTATTTCAATAAGCGATGCGTTACAGTTGATCCCTCAGGCCTTTGATGGCACTAAGTCAACATTAAATGAATTTATAAAGAATGTACCTACCACCTTTTGACTATGATGTGAAGGAGATCATCCTATCCTTTTAAAATTTGTCAAAACAAGAATCCAGGGTCCTGCACAAAGCAAATTTCTCGTGCGCGAACTACACTACTGGCCATTAAAATTGCTACACCACGAAGATGACGTGCTACAGACGCGAAATTTAAGCGACAGGAAGAAGATGCTGTGATATGCAAATGATTAGCTTTTCAGAGCATTCACACAAGTTGGCGCCGGTGGCGACAACTACACTGTGCTGACATGAGGAAAGTTTCCAACCGATTTCTCATACACAAACAGCAGCTGGCCGGCGTTGCCTGGTGAAACGTTGTTGTGATGCCTCGTGTAAGGAGAAGAATCGCGTTTCATTACTACAGAAACAATGTTGACTTCTCTCCAAGCAACTAAGGCAGCTACGTTCACCGCTTGAAACCTCTCTTCGGAGTCCAGTAGCTTGTTTCCGACAGACCACAGATCATGCACATTAACCCATCACACCGGCACACTGACGATGCGTCACAGAAATTGCGTCTCGTTTGAATACTACGGGCTCCATGTCGACTGCTCTCCAAGCTACTAACGTGGATACCTTCAGCACTTGGAATCTCTCATGGGAGGCCAGCAGCCTTTTTCCGATGCTCAACTTCCCATTTGTTGTTACCCTCGCACCTTCACATCGATGATGCAACACAGAATTTCTGTCACAAATGAATGCTACAGGCTCCATGCCGACTTCTGTCCAAGTGACTAATACGGCTACGGTCACCGCATGGAATCTCTCTTCCGAGTCAGTAGCTTGTCTCCGGTGCACCACTGCCCATTTACTGTTACCCTCGCACCCTCATATTGATGATGCGACGCAGAAACTGCAATGCGATTGAGTACTGCAGGTTCCATCCTGACTTCTCTTCAAGTGAAGCGAGTAGTCTGTTTCTGATGCACCACTGCCCGTTTATTGTAACCCTCGCACCCTCATATTGACAATGTGATGCAGATATGCCATCACGATTGAATACTACAGACTCCACGCTGACTTCTCTCCGAGCGTCTGACACGGCCACAGTCACTGCATGGGACCTTTCCTGGGAGACCAGTAGGTTGTTTCAAATGCCCTACTGTCTGTTTACTGTGACCCTCACATTGACGATGCGACACAGAAATTGCGTCGCGTTGAATACTACAGGCTTGATGACGACTTATCTGCATGTGACTTACGTTACTACGGTCACCAAATGGAACCTCTCCTGGGAGGCCAGCGGTTTGTTTCTGGTGCACCACTGTCCATTTACTGTAACCCTCGGAGTATCACATTGACGATGCAACACAGAAATAGCGTCGCGATTGAATACTACAGGCTCCATGCCGGCTTCTCTCTGAGCGACTAATGCCACCACGGTCACCACAAGGAACTTATTCTGGGAGGCCAGTAGCTTGTTTCCGATGCACCACTGCCCATTTACTGTAAAACCTCTCACCATCACATTGACAATGCGACACCGAATTTCTGTCTCGATTGAAAACTACAGGCACCATGCCGACTTCTCTCCGAGCGACTAACGCGGCTACAGTCACCGCATGGAACCTCTCCTGGGGTGCCAGTTGCTTGTTTCTGTTTTGCCACTCCCGTTTACTGTATCCTTCACACCCTCACATTGACGGACGACACAGAAATTGTATCGATTTTCAAAACTGCAGGCTTCATCCCGAATTCTTATCAAATGACTTACGTGGCTACATTCATCAAATGGAACCTCTCCTGGGAGGTTAGTAGCTTGTTTCCGGTGCACCAATGCCCATTAACTGTAACCCTCACACCATCACATTGACAATGCGACACAGAATTTCTGTCGTGATTGATACTACAGGCTCCATGCTGATTTCACTCCAAGCGACTAACGCGGCTACAGTCATTACATGGAACTTCTACTGGGAGTCCAGTTTCTTGTTTCCGATGAACCACTGCCCATTTTCTTTAACCTTCGCACACGTACGTTAATGATACTACACAGAAATTACGTCGAGCTTGAATGCTACAGTTTCTATGGTGATTTCTCTCCAAGCGAGTGACGGTGCTACGGTGACCGCACGAATGCTCTCCTGGGAAAGCGGTAGGTTGTTTCTAATGAACCACTCCCCGCTTACTGTAACCCTCGCTCCACCACAGTGACAATGTAACACAGAGATTCCGTCGCAATTGACTACTACATGCTCCATGCCGACTTCTATACGGATTAGCCGCGACAGCAGCTAAAACACCTACTCGGGCATCATTATTTGTTGCAGGTGGTGGTTGACGTTTCACATGTGGCTGAACACTTCCTGTTTCCTTAAATAACGCAACTATCCGGCGAACGGTCCGAACTCTTGGATGATGTCGTCCAGGATACCGAGCAGCATACATAGCAGACGCACGTTGGGCATTTTGATCACAATAGCCATACATCAACACGATATCGACCTTTTCCGCAATTGGTAAACGGTCCATTTTAACAAGGGTAATGTATCACGAAGCAAATACCGTACGCACTGGCGGAATGTTACGTGATACCACGTACTTATACGTTTGTGACTATTACAGCGCCATCTATCACAAAGCGAAAAAAAGTGGTCTAACTACAACATTAATATTTCTTTACGTACTACACGAATATGTAATAAAAAATGAGGGTTCCTATTTTAAAAAAAACGCAGTTGATATCCATTTGACCTATCTAGCGGGCCAACCATAGCGCCATCTGGTTTCCCCCTTCAAGCTAGACGAGTTTCGTTCTTTAGTTTTTTCGTTTGATGCTTATTTCGTGAGATATTTGGCCCGGTCACTGTCAGTGGACCACCCTGTATCCTAAGTGGTGTTCGGAAAGTATGTGGCAACTCAGTGACGGACTGGAGCTGCATTAACCTACTCTTTTCACTGGATATAATTGTAATTTTCTGAACAATTCGTGTTTAATAAGTGACAGCGGTTTTGGAAAACTTTCGTTTGCGGGTCGGTTACTTTATGCGATAATTAGGGTGTCTCTCATCGTTTACTTTGTGGGAAAGCTGCTTCTTTCCGCCTCGGCCTATACTACAGCAATGAGTGAATGCTCACATTCATGATACCTCACTGGATGTACTACTGCAACTGCAGCTAAAGATTCAAATCCCGCTGGAAAAGTATATTTCAAGTCAGATGGTTTTGTTCCTCCTCTACTGTCATTGAAAACGATCACAACGCAATAAAGTGTAGTAATCCTACGAAACTCTTAAGTTCATACTGCGGTGCTGAGCAGATGAAAAAAGTAGTTTTTCACAGTTACCAGTTGGCCACATTCCACTAATTATGACCGCTTTATTAATTGTTGGTTCACAGGCGCTTTTCTGCCGCTTATTGTAACTGTCTTTTGAAAGTTAGAAGAATAGAAACATCATATTTTCGCCGTATGGGATGTTCGAATTCAAATTAAAGTCTTCACGTTTCGAGCAACGGCAGAATATCCGTCAGAAAAGCTAACAACAAGAAGCTAGGTCACGTCTGTGTTCTGGAGGGTGTGCCAATGTCAGGTATCTCAATAACAATAATGTATAGCAAAGATACGTTGTCAAGTCAACCACTGGAGAAGATCCGAAATTGTGAATCGCTTCTGGTGAATACGCTTCCAAGGTTTTGTTCCGATTAAGACAGTAAAACATAAATAATTTCGGAGCTATTAATTTATGACGTATCGTTTGCACTTAGTGCATCGTTGTGTTACAAGTAATTACACTCTAGCCCCTAAACCTAGACAGAGAAGTGCGAATAAGACTCACTGACTTATAATGAGGGTACTCCGGCCCTTGCCACCCACAGCTTTGACGCGATCCTGTGGTCACTTTCGAGGTCACCCACAGAACACATCAGGTGGTATCCTTCCTGGAAGTATAACTGAATATGTACGGCAACTCTGTGACCGACGAGTTACCTCCTTGATGGTACAGAACTATCCTGCTACATTCACTTGATATTATCATGACATTTCAATTGAATAATGTGAATGATTTTCTCTTGAGATGTGATAAAAGGACATCAGTTGATGCTTTGTAGTCCACGTCGTTCCACACGAGAAATACAGCTACTCTCGTCTCTTGTGTTGCGGTTTATCTATTTTAGAGACTGTTGTTGTTGTTGTTGTTGTGGTCTTCAGTCCTGAGACTGGTTTGCTGCAGCTCTCCATGCTACTCTATCCTGTGCAAGTCTCCCAGTACCTACTGCAACCTACATCCTTCTGAATCTGCTTAGTGTATTCATCTCTTGGTCTCTACGATTTTTACCCTCCACGCTGCCCTCCAATGCTAAATTTGTGATCCCTTGATGCCTCATAACATGTCCTACCAACCGATCCCTTCTTCTTCTCCATGGATTTTAATACCTACTTCGAATTTTTCATTTGTTTCCTTTACTGCTTGCTCAATATACAGATTGAATAGCTTCGGGGAGAGACTACAACCCTGTCTCACTCCCTTCCCAACCACTGCTTCCCTTTCATGCCCCTCAACTCTTAAACTGCCATCTGGTTTCTGTACAAATTGTAAATAGCCTTTCGCTCCCTGTATTTTACCCCTGCCACCTTCAGAATTTGAAAGAGAGTATTCCAGTCAACTACAGTTCACAACCAATAGTTGTGGTCAGAGTCAACATCTGCCCCTGGAAATGTCTTACAATTTAAAACCTGGTTCCTAAATCTCTGTCTTACCATTATGTAATATATCTGATGCTTTCTATTATCTCCAGGATTCTTCGATGTATACAACTTTCTTTCATGGTTCTTGAACCAAGTGTTAGCTATGATTAAATTATGCTATGTGCAAAATTCTACGAGACGGCTTCCTCTTTCATTTCTTACCCCCAATCCATATTCACCTACTATGTTTGCTTCGCTCCCTTTTCCTACTCTCGAATTCCAGTCACCCATCACTATTAAATTTTCGTCTCCCTTTACTACCTGTATAATTTCTTTTATCTCATCATACATTTCATCAATTTCTTCATCATCCGCAGAGGTAGTTGGCATATAAACTTGTACTACTGTAGTAGGCATGGGCTTCATGTCTATCTTGGCCACAATACTGCGTTCACTATGCTGTTTGTAGTAGCTTACCCGCACTCCTACTTTTTGTTCATTATTAAACCTACTCCTGCATTACCCATATTTGTTTTTGTATTTTTAGCCCTGTTCTCATCTGACTAAAATTCTTGTTCCTCCTGCCACCGAACGTCACTAATTCCCGCTATATCTAACTTTAACCTATCCATTTCCCTTTTTAAATTTTCTAACCTACCTGCCCGATTAAGGGATCTGACATTGCACGCTCCAATCCGTAGAACGCCAGTTTTCTTTCTCCTGATAACGACGTCCTCTTGAGTAGCCCCCGCCCGGAGGTCCGAATGGGGGACTGTTTTACCTCCGGAATATTTTACCCAAGAGGACGCCATCATCATTTAATCATACAGTAAAGCTGCATGCCCTCGGGAAAAATTACGGCTGTAGTTTCCCCTTGCTTTCAGCCGTTTGCAGTACCAGAACAGCAATGACGTTTTGGTTATTGTTACAAGGCCAGATCAGTCAATCATCCAGACTGTTGCCCCTGCAACTACTGAAAAGGCTGCTGCCTCTCTTCAGGAACCACACGTTTGTCTGGCCTCTCAACAGATACCCCTCCGTTGTGGTTGCACCTACGGTACGGCCATCTGTATTGCTGAGGCACGCAAGCCTCCCCACCAGCGGCAAGGTCCACGGATCATGAGGGGGGGGGGGGGGGGGCTACTGGGCCTATAAGTAAGGCACATCTGCCGCACATTTTCGCTCGCTGCGAGGTAATGTTCTTGCCTACCAGGTGCAAGTTGCTTTCGTTCGCCTTTCGAGATTCGCTGAAAGCCATGTTTTCAATTCCGTTCGTAGCAGAGCTAGAAGCAGGTAGGTAGAAACTCAATAAGGCAATCGTAAGACAACTCTCGAGCAAAAGTCGTCTTCCTACATTCAGTACCCCCTTAGCGTCAGAGCGAAAACCTTATGGTACTACGAATATTCATAATTCCACTTTTGACTTCTGCCGACATATATTCTGTTGTTGTGGATACGTAATTTGAATTATGAACTGCCACATTTTCATAAGACTTGAGTATGATACAGGACATGAAGTAAATACATACCTTTTCGGCGTCAAAAGTCGGTAATATCCTACTAATTCGTATTAAAATAGGCACAATCGTGTTACAAGTGCTTAATGCTTTATTAAGGTAGACTGGCGTCGAGATGTTTCTGTAGTAAGTTGAATTCAATTTGCTTTTAGTAAAGTGAATATTTAATTGCGTTTTACGTTAGTTTATTGAACATAACAGTAATCATCAAAGAGAAATTAATCAGCAACAGTATATTCGTCCACAATATGTAAAACAATCTGACAATGCTAAAGTAGTTTACCAATTCTACTCCTGTAGAAACCTACTGGATCTAACGATGTCATTAAGCCAGTGTAGTCTGAAGAGCATTTTCGTCTAGAAATGAATTGCCTTCACGGTTGATTGATCAAAAGCGGGAAAGGTAAAAGGTTATGAGTAAACGATCAGAGGGACAAGTGCCTAAAATATGACTTCCCTATCAAGCTTATGGCTAGTTTTGTTTCTCAAATCAACAGAGTGCATTATCATGTAGTATCAGACGTGATGTAGTTTTGTCGGCCGATTTTCTTACACTGCGAACAAAAGTTGTCTCAATTCTTAACACCAAATTCCAGCTGTGATGGACAAACCCTTGATGAAGAATTCGTTGTGCAAAACACACATTTGGAGCTAGCAGATGCAAAACATTCTGTGCACACTACTCTTTGCTCGAGTTTACGTCTTTTGGTGGGGCTCAGCCTTTCATTTCTTCTTAGGCAGTTAACGATAAAGGCACCATAACGCGTCACCAGTAACAGTACTGCGTAGGAATGCTCAATGAGCGACCTGACGACGGTCAAGCAGAACTGCAATAAAAGGCACTTCGTTGATTTTTGTTGTTTCGAATTAGTGCATGCGGTACACCTACATCAGACTTCTGGACTTTGTCTGCTGAACGTAAATGTCGCATGATGGTTAAATGGTAATCCATCACTTATATCAGTAGTCGAGACTTCCTTAATGTGGAAAATCATTCAAGCCACAACGATCTTTGTTGAAGCAAGAACTTCTTTATCTGGCATATTTTTTTCCAAAAGCAGTCACTCCACACACAGTTCAAATCTTACGAGCTGCCTCCTCTGCATTCACCCCTTTATTATACCAAAAGTAAATATTGTGTGGCAGATGTTACACCTTTTTCCACTTGCGACCCAATTTTACAACGCTTAACAGTAGTTCATGATTTTCAAGTATGCAAAATCCAATGCTTAACTGCAAGATGATAACTAGAACTTCAGATTCGAAAATGGCAGTTGATACATACACTGGCACCCAACTTCAGGCGGCGGGTGGCGTCTGGCCGGAGGCCGGTAGCCGCTGCAGCGCGGGGAAACACTCGAGCGTAAGCTGTTGTGATCGCGACGCAGCCACGAGCTGTTCTGCGGAATTGTTTCTGGAAGTATTAGTTATTGCTTGTGGGTAGAATGTGAAGCCAATTATCTCCGATGCTCAATCAGCCTCAAAACTTAAGACGACGGCCGAAAAGAGACAAAAAGGAAATTATAGAACTGGACGCGAACACGCGACTGTAAGATTAGAATTCGTGACGGTTACCACTAGACCACGGGCTCACCCAACACAACCATCTCTCGCAAGTAGACAACAGTTTCTGCTGACACTTCCGCATGTAACAGTGTTGCCACATTGTGTGGATGGCCGGACTTAGCGTTGTCAGGGGCGGTCGGTTTTATTCTCCACCTTAAGTGAACGACTCGGACTCAGTCTCTGTGGCGGCCGGCCTGCGGTCACTTTTTATGTCTAAGACTGTACATTCAAAAAATATTGTGACTTGAATGACTAGTGGCAGTTGAAAAATCTAAAAGCTATTCTATTCACGACACGCACATGCTGAGTAAATATACCGGGTGATCAAAAAGTCAGTATAAATTTGAAAACTTCATAAATCACGGAATAATGTAGATAGAGAGGTACAAATTGACACACGTGCTTGGAATGACGTGGGGTTTTATTAAAACCAAAAAAAATACAAAGTTCAAAAAATGTCCCACAGATGGCGCTTCATCTGATCAGAATAGCAATAATTAGCATAACAAAGTAAGACAAAGCAAAGATGATGTTCTTTACAGAAAATGCTCAATATGTCCGCCATCATTTCTCAACAATAGCTGTAGTCGAGGAATAATGTTGTGAACAGCACTGCAAAGCATGTCCGGAGTTATGGTGAGGCATTGGCGTCGGATGTTGTCTTTCAGCATCCCTAGGGATGTCGGTCGATCACGATACACTTGCGACTTCAGGTAACCCCAAAGCCAATAATCGCACGGACTGAGGTCTGGGGACCTGGCAGGCCAAGAGTGACGAAAGTGACGGCTGAGCACACGATCATCACCAAACGACGCGCGCAAGAGATCTTCCACGCGTCTAGCAATACTTTGTTTTTTTTGTTGCTTTTTTGTTCTTGTTGTAATAAAACCCCATGTCATTCTAAGCATGTGTGTCAATTTTTACCTCTCTATCTACATTATGCCGTGGTTTATTAAGTTTTCAAATTTGTACTGACTTTTTGATCACCCGGTATATTTTGAGGCTAGACATAACATTGCGTATGAACAACTATATAAATATATTTTTCTACTTTTTTAATATTTTTTCTGTTTATGGTTATTCTTTCTTTCGCACACATGGTGTGCATATATATAAATTTTTCACTTTTTCTTATTTTACCCTTTATTTTCCCACACACACACACACACACACACACACACACACACACACACACACACACACAAAAATAACTTACAATATGATAAAAGTGTCATACTACTACTCTGCGGACTCTCTCTCTCTCTCTCTCTCTCTCTCTCTCTCTCTCTCTCTCTCTCTCTGTCGCTCGCTCCCCCTCACTCCCCCCAGCCCTTTTCTCGTTACAAGTGAGTAGTGTAAGTATGGGAGACTTTAAATCCCGTCATCACAAACATCCCTATTATCGTCATGAGGCAAGAGGCCGATTTTAGGCTGCGGTACAAAGTACCTCGTGTCCTCTCGATCGAATACTGGTCTGCCATACCATATGCGGTGCTTGGAAACAAGTCAGGATGGAGCCTATAGTATTCAATCTCGACGCAATTTCTTTGTCGCATCGTCAATCACAGGGTGCGAAGGTTACATTAATTGGCAGTGGTGCATCGGAAACGGGCTAATAGCTTACCAAGAGAGGTTCCATTCAAGAGACCGTAGCCCCGTTAATCGATGGAGAGAAGTCGGCATGGAGCCTGTAGTATTCAATCGCAAATGAATTTCTGTGTCGCATCATCAACGTGAGCGTCCGAAGGTTGCAGTAAATGGGCAGTGGTGCATCGGAAACAAGCTACTGGAAATCCAGGAGAGATTGCATGCGGTAACGGTAGCCGCATTAGTTGCTTGGAGAAAACATCGGCATGGAAACCGTAGCATTCAACCTCGACGCAATTTCTGTGTAGCACCGTTAACGTGAGAGTGCGAGGGTTAAAGCAGTGGTCCACCGGAAACAAGCAACTGGACACCCAGAAGAGGTTCCATGCAGTGACTGTAGCCGCATTAGTCACTTGCAGGGAAGTCGGCGTGGAGCCTGAGTACTCAACCGCGTCGCAATTTGTGTGTCACATCGTCAATGTGAGGGACCAAGGCTTGCAGTAAACGGGCAGTGGTGCATCGGAAACAAGCTACTGAACTCTGAGGAGAGGTTGCATGTGGTGACTGTAGCCGTATTAGTCGCTGGGAGAGAAGCCTGCATGTCGCGTCGTCAATGTGAGTGTGCGGGAGTTAGAGTAAATGGGCAGTAGTGCATTGGAAACAAGCTACTCACTTCCCAGGAAAGGTTCCATTTGGTGAATGTAGCCACGTAAGTCACTTGATAATAAATCGGCTTGAAGCATGTAGTATTCAAAAGCAACACAATTTCTGTATTGTCCGTCAATGTGAGAGTAACCGCGCGACTGCTACGGTCGCAGGTTCGAATCCTGCCTCGGGCATGGATATGTGTGATGTCCTTAGGTTAGTTAGGTTTAAATAGTTCTAAGTTCTAGGGGACTGATGACCACAGCTGTTAAGTCCCATAGTGCTCAGAGCCATTTGAACCATTTTTCAACCAATGTGAGAGTGCGAAGGATACAGTAAACAGGCCTGGCAAATCACAAACAAGCCATCACAGGAGAGGTTCCATGCAGTGATTATAGAAGTCTGGAGTTCTGGATGACACTCGGTCGGAAGTAAGGAAGACTTTGAACCAGGCAAAGAAAAGGGCACGAAAGGGAGAGACTTCTATTTCCAAAATATATTGAGAGGAGCTGGGTTGCCTGCATAATCGAGGATATGAGCAGCAACCAACTAAGAGAACTTTATATTAGCAGGGGCAAAATCGCAGGAAAATCAGAGAGATGCACTATAGATGGGCAAACTCGTTCATTCTTGGGAACTAGTTCACTGCTGATCGTTCTTTTTTGCGAACCGTTCATTTTTACTCGTTCACCGTTCATTTGTGCTTGGTATACGGTCCTTACGAAAAGCTGAAAACTAGGAGTGTAGGTGACTGAAGGATGGAGGGCACCAAGAGGGGGCACTTGCCTCCCCCTGGGGGTATAGAGTTTTTATTCATTACAGAACTCTTACACACTTTTAGAAGTAATTTCTATGATTGTGCAGAACCTCTCGTTCAGCCAACTGTAGCGTTGTGTGGCTGATCGCAGGGAAATAATATAGGGTGGCGTACGGAAAACCGGCCCCGAGTACAGACTGCTCGCCAATTACGGGCGATGTGTTACCCGTTACGAGCAGATACAACAGATACAACAAACAGACAAACATATAATAATTAGGCAGTGAAGAAATAACAAGCTAATGCAAGCAACAACTGCAAAACAACCGATGTCGATGTGTAGAGAGCTGGAGAAGAGAACATGAAAATCTCACGCGACGCGCATGGGCTATATAGCACATGTAGTCTTGTAAACCTGTTTGTGGCTGTTTCCCAACTTAATAGACCACAAGTGTCTTGTATAAAATTCTTCGTTTCGGCTTCCGCTACATAGCTATGCTACGTTCTAAACAATAATCGTTTACACGCTGTGTATACTTCACGTTGTCTCTGAGTTCGTAGGCGAAGGACAGACTCTTTGGAAGCATAAAATAAAATGTGGTTTTCTCATCATACTTGCGTCACACGCTTAGTAAAAATTAGGTTTCTATGTCGCATTATTAAAGTTAATGCAGCAATAATAATAATAATAATAATAATAATAATAATAATAATAAAGTTCGCAGTAATAAAGTTTTTGGTTTGAAAGCTCCTTCTGAACAATTGTTTTTGAGATAATAAGTAAATACGATTTTATGGTAATCTGAGTCTTTTCAAATGGAGAGGCACCGCTTTTCCTACTGAGCCAGAATGACCCACAACCCACTTTTTTTTTTCACAGAAACCAAACTAGCAGGTAATGCAAATTGGAAACAACTAAACTTAAAAATAATTAGAGCCTTCCTAAATGTAATGTTTTGTATATGAAAGATACACGAAAATCGTTTTATATGAATTTCTTACACTACAAATTAAGCAAATTATTGAAAGTTAGTTGCCAAATCAAGTCGATGAAACCAAAAAATATATGAATAACAAAAAAAACTTGCCTTGTTATAAGTATGTCTTCTGCTGTTCATCGATATAATGAAGTGAGCTGAAATGCCCTTTTGTTACCTGAAAAGACGTACCTATTACATACAACGTAACTTTTATGTAATTTACGTAACTATAAAATACTCTCTGATTACCGGTCGTGGACGCTGAATAGCCAGAGCCAAGTGCAAGAAAAGTTTGGAACACATGTAAAATAGGCGAGCGCAGTGAACGAAACGAGCAACTGGATACTGAACTAACTAGGAGCAGTCGGCAGTGGAACTGAGACAGGTGGTCATGCGAAGAACGACGAGTGCGGCCGAGGGAGACCGAGACTGAGGCGAGCACGCGACCGAGGCTGGAACGAGAACTGCCGAAGTGACCGCTGCGACCGAAGTGAACTAGTGAACTATGAACCGATCGTTCCTCGTTCCCGGGAACTGTAAGTAGACCGCCGCGACCGAAGTGAACTATGAACCGATCGTTCCTTGGAATTCGTTCCTCGGTCCTTTCGTTCATCTTGGTGAACCGTTCCTTTGCACCCGTTCGTTCGCGAACTACCCATCTCTAAGATGCACAGACAAGAGAAAATTTTTGGAAATTTGTTTTAAGCTTCTATGGGACCAAACTGCAGAGATCATCGGTCCCTAGACTTATACACTACTTAAACTGACTTCGCTAAGGACAACAGACACACTCATGGCCGAGGGAGGACTCGAACCTCCGACGGGGGCAGCCGCGCGGATCGTGAAAGGTGCCTCAGACCGCGCGGCTACCCCGGAAGAGCAGGGAGAGAGGCTGTAAGAAGTAAATAAGACTTGTCAACAGATGATACGTCCAAGTGTTGTAGCAAACAGTTTTCGCAAGTATACACCATTCTCGCCGACTTTGGGCTTTCAAATAACGAGACAAACATCTATAAAGCTGCCTTGGCATTATTGCCCAACGAAAGAAGAGAGACATTTGGTGAAAAATATTCCAGAATGAAATGAGCGCAGATTTCTGCGATTCAAGTTGTACTACCGAAAGTGGAAGTGCATGGAGTCTTTGTATGTTCATCTTTCCAGAGATGGTTGCGGGACTCGGCTGTTCGGTTCAGGATGTCAAATCAAACACCTTTCAGTCGCCTAATTTCCAAACATTTTATTTGGCTACCAGTTTCAGCGATTTACTACGCTATCTTCGGGCTCCTGACGTGTAGGGCGATTCCACCTCGGTTCTGGTCAAACCAGGTGCCAGCACTGAATTTCTGGTATCTGTAGATTTCTGCTTGCTACAGCGATCACTTCAAGCACCATCTTCTACATCTACATGGATACTCTGCAAATCACAATTAAGTGCCTGGCAGAGGGTTCATGGAACCACCTTCACAATTCTCTATTATTCCAATCCTGTACAGTGCGCAGAAAGAATGAACACCTATATCTTTCCGTACGAGCTCTGATTTCCCTTATTTTATCGTGGTGATCGTTCCTCCGTATGTAAGTCGGTGTCAATAACATATTTTCACATTCGGCGGAGAAAGTTGGTGATTGGAATTTCGTGAGAAGATTCCGCCGCAACGAAAAACGCCTTTCTTTTAATGATGTCCATCCCAAATCCTGTATCATTTCTGTGACACTCTCTCCCATATTTCGCGATCATACAAGACGTGCTGACTTTCTCTGAACTTTTTCGATGTTTTCCACCAGTCCCATCTGGTAAGGATCCCACACCGCACAGCAGTATTCTAAAAGAGTACGGACAAGCATAGTGTAGGCAGTCTCCATAGTAGGTCTGTTACATTTTCTAAGTTTACTGCCAATAAAACACAGTCTTTGGTTAGCCTTCCCCACAACATTTTCTATGTGTTCCTTCCAATTTAAGTTGTTAATAATTGTAATACCTAGGTATTTAGTTGAATTTACGGCTTTTAGATTAGACTGATGTATCGTGTAACCGAACTTTAACGACTTTCTTTTAGAACTCATGTGGATGACCTCACACTTTTCCTTATTTAGGGTCCACTGCCACTTTTCGCACCACTCCGTTATTTCTTCTAAATCATTTTTCAGTTTGTTCTGATCTTCTGATGACTTTATTAGTCGATAAACGACAGCGTCTGCAAACAATCGAAGACGGCTGCTCAGATTGTCTCCAAAATCGTTTATAAAGATAAGGAACAGCAAAGGGCCTATAACACTACTCGATGACTTTCCGTCAATTACTATGAACTGTGACCTCTCTGACAGGAAATCACAAATCCAATCACATAACTGAGACGATATTCCATAAGCACGCAATTTCACAACCAGCCGCTTGTGTGGTACAGTGTTAAAAGATTTCCGGAAATCCAGGAATACGGAATCGATATGAAATCCCTCCCCCCCCCCCCCCTCCCCTCCCCCTCCCCCATGAACCATGGACCTTGCCGTTGGTGGGGAGGCTTGCGTGCCTCAGCGATACAGATAGCCGTACCGTAGGTGCAACTACAATGGAAGGGTATCTGTTGAGAGGCCAGACAAACGTGTGGTTCCTGAAGAGGGGCAGCAGCCTTTTCAGTAGTTGCAGGGGCAACAGCCCAGATGATTGACTGATCTGGCCTTGCAACCAAAATGGCCTTGCTGTGCTGGTACTGCAAACGGCTGAAAGCAAGGGGAAACTACAGCCGTATTTTTTCCCGAGGGCATGCAGCTTTACTGTATGATTAAATGATGATGGCGTCCTCTTGGGTAAAATATTCCGGAGGTAAAATAGTCCCCCATTCTGATCTCCGGGCGGGGACTACTCAAGAGGATGTCATTATCAGGAGAAAGAAAACTGGCGTTCTACGGATCGGAGAGTGGAATGTCAGATCCCTTAATCGGGCAGGTAGGTTAGAAAAATTTAAAAATGGAAATGGATAGGATAAAGTTAGATATAGTGAGAATTAGTGAAGTTCGGTGGCAGGAGGAACAAGACTTCTGGTAAGGTGACTACAGGGTTATAAACACAAAATCAAATAGGGGTAATGGAGGAGTAGGTTTAATAATGAATAGGAAAATAGGAATGCGGGTAAGCCACTACAAACAGCATAGTGAACGCATTATTGTGGCCAAGATAGATACAAAGCCCACACCTACTACAGTAGTACAAGTTCATATGCCAACTAGCTCTGCAGATGACGAAGAAACAGGACAGTGCATGACACCGAAGAAAATCGCAGGAAAATAGGTCACTTGGACCACCTCCACTAAACTAAGTCAAAAAATGGTTCAAATGGGTCTGAGCATTGTGGGACTTAACTTCTGAGGTCTTCAGTCCCCTAGAACTTAGAACTACTTAAACCTAACTAACGTAATGACATCACACACATCCATGCCTGAGGCAGGATTCGAATCTGCGACCGTAGCGGTCGCGCGGTTCCAAACTGTAGCGCCTAGAACCGCTCGGCCACTCCCGACTGTCAATTCTTCCTATGAAATGCCGCCAAGTTTGAATTTTGGCGGTAAACAAAGGTCAATTCGTGTCTCTACTAAGCTAAGGAAATGACGTGACAGAAAGGACACTTGTACTAACCTCAGTCACCCGATTGCCACCTCCTCTTAAAGATACTTGGGAAAATGACATGGTCATAAGTCTTTATTTAATCATTTTCATACAGTACGGCCATCCAGTGCGTTTACCAAGAGCTCCGGACTTAGTACACAGCGCCACCACCAGAGGGCGCCCTCATCTGTGACATAATCCAAGATGGCGGCAAATAGTGTGTTCGCCAAGAGATCTGGACTCAAACTGACATAGTACACAGCACCAGCACCAGAGGGCGCTACTGTGACTTCAGGTGATGATGCAAGTACTATTATCCAAGATGGCCGCATACAATGTGTTCACCAAGAGCTCCAGACTCCAACTGACTTGGTACACAGCGCCCCCACCAGAGGGCTCTGTCAGCTGTGACATAATCCAAGATGGCGCCATACATTGTGTTCACCAAGAGCTGCAGACCCTAACTGACTTAGTACACAGTATTTGCACCAGAGGTTGCTGTCGTCCATGACGTCATCTTATGATGCGACTACCGTTATTAAAGATGGCGGCATAGATTATGAGGCCTAGTACATATTGACACCACCAGAAAGAACTACCGTGCACTTGTAATGAACATTCGTGAGTGGCTTGCCCACCTTGACTTGGAAGGAAATAGTTAAACTCTCCACCAGGATCCTCAACCGACTGACATCTCAGTGCAACATGCACTAACGTGTGATAATGTGCACAGCACATGGCGCCATCCAAGATGGTGGGGGAATTGGCAGGAAAACGCCTCTGCCTATGATGGACATAAGTTTTTATTTTGCAAGCAATGTCTCCACCACTAGATCTAGACTCCAACTGACCTAGTACACATTACTGCCACCAGAGGGCACTGTCATCCCTCCTGCGACCTTATCTCAGTTTGTGATCTGTAGGGGGAAAATGGCACAAAAATGATTCAGGCTGTGCTGGGCTGCTGGGGAGAGTAAGCAAGGAGTGCGCTCTGTTTATTTTGGAACATTTTATTTATGGATGGAGTATATTTATCACACTGACACAAAACACTCCCCCTGATGTGCTTGGGGTCACAATACACAGTCTGCAGACACACAAACAACTCCTAATTTACCGAAATAATTTCAGTACAGACCTGAAAACTGCAGCACAGTGATGTGTAGACATGCTCAGTACTCATAAACTGTCCAAATAACGCATAGCACAGCCTACAGCCCTACGCGCAAAATAATGCAATCAACACTTAGAAGCACCACCGCCACCCCCTATGCACTAGAGCCCACGGGAGGTTAGCGACAACCCCTGCCAAGTGACGCAGCTATCAGCTGTCAAACCACACACAGACGCCCAATAAGGGCCCGCACACATGAGGTGGTGGTGCCCCTTTCATACTTGACAGCAGGGAAATTGCTATCCAAATACGTGTTCACCTAGACACTGGTGCTGGTGCGACCAGCCAGGGACCCACGATCTGTAACACACGCGAGCCACCGCCGAATGCAGTTGGAAGTTGCATCTATTTTCAGGTATACAGCCGCTGTTATACTGAAGTCACAGAACTCCAAGGCGCAGCCCCTGTTTGCGGGGCACTTCACGGCAGCGCCTGTCTTCACTGTTGATGGCAGAGTAGCCACAAACTTTCGCAAACGCATCTAATAATGTTCTCAGTCTTATAGTCATATCACGTGACTGTGTAAAAAACAATAACTGGGTTGACCTCACACAAATTGTATACTGCCCCAGAAATAGTTAACGCTCGCTTTCTTGATGTCTCAGCCTGTATGCACAAAAATTCCTGCCCTAACGGAACCTGTTTACGAAAATAACGCAGAATAATGTCGAATGCAGTCTTCCTCGTGGATGTAACGTGCTACCCACTCCATCACATGTTACGCTCCCTGCTCTCAACATACGCAAATGTTCTCACTGCTATGTAGAGGCTCCTATATCCCAGCACAAAGGACGTGAATGAATCGAGCACTATGATTGCCTCTAACCGAATGTACCCACCAAATTACTGTTGTCGGTATCGAAGCACCATCCACCTTTTCTTTCTGCAGGCGAGACTTTCAGTGGTAAAATTATTTTGCACAGATCGCTAAAGTGCATTCACAGTTAAACCCCTAAAGTTGTCTATAGATCATCAAATACATACTAGACTCACAAGGATAATGGAAGCCAGGAACTAAATTATTACCAGTGTAACTACAATTAAATATTACCATTGCTGCTACAGTCTGACACAGATCCATGCATAGGTAATGTCTGCAATTCACAGCTGTGCTTCTGGAACCAATCTCAGCATCTATAGCGCACATAATTTTCCATGTAAAAAAATCTCTCACGGTTATCGATGTGCTGAATCCATACGTACCTCACAATAGGACACACAGTCATCCTCTCTAGTCATGCCACAACATTGACCACAGGAACTTTACAATGCAATATATAAGTAGTAGGGCAACCTATGCGTCAATACACGCTGCTTTGTTGCCAAATTTATTCAAGGTGGCGGCGATGGCGTAATCCAAGATGGCGGCAGCCTCTGGTTACCCATCCTTTTTAAGTGTCCATAAAATGTAATCTTCCTTTTTCTCGTTGTATCTGTTATACAAGGTGACTCAGGAGGAAAGGTACACGCTTTGACTGGTGTCAGTACTGGTGACGTGAACAAAAAAACTTCAAATGAACATTTGCCCTTTACCTTCACCATATCTGATACAGCTGTTTGAAAATCACGGGTGTAAGTACCACGCGCATCATCGCAAGCACTCACACGCGAAACAACCAAAGTGACATTAGGCTACGTAGTGTCGCGGTGCGTGACAGTTTCAAGGCGTAGCTCACTTGCGTGTGCTCAGGCGAGGAACACAGCCGCTGCCTGCAACAGACGCTACAGACGCTATGTGCGTTGCAGTTGACGGCGAGCGTTTTGAACATCATTTGTGAGGAAATGTACGCAATTAAACAAAACGTTTGTCCTGTTCCCCATCGTCTTCATTAGTTTCGCAGAAACAGTCAAGAACAGTATAATTATCTGTTCATACGAAGTTTTGGAGCTTTCAGAGCTATGGTCTGTGTGGATAGAAGTAAGAAAATATCCTGCTGCTCAGCCCGTGTGCACAGCTCGGACACCCCTGTGTTGCAGGGCCGTTGCTAGACAAGTCGTGCAGAAGCGGCAAGACGCCAAACACAGGATGTACCAAAGAGAATCATCCGATTTCGCACGTCTATATTTCTAAAACCAATAAACATATACAATGAATTTGGTTTCTGATGAACGGGAAACTCGAAAAGTTTTTCGCATACCTTTTCATAGGTGTCCAATATGACCCCCTCGAGATGCGGTGTTCAAACTGTTCCCACACTGCAGCGAGCATGCCTCGAGTTACAGCTTCCAAAGCAGCTGTTACGTGATGTCTCGGTTCATTCCTTGTTGTCGGTAACGGAGGCACATAAACACTTTTTTATAAGCCCCCACAAGACATACTCAGATAGGGTCGGGTCCCGTGACATTTGAGGCCACTAATGTAAGGCTGAATCATTTGGTCCAGTGTGGCCGATCCATCGTTCAGTAATCCTTTGATCTAAAGACTCCCGCACTTCCGCGCGACAGCGTCGCGGTGCCCCATCCTGTTGCTAGATGAAGTTATTCGAATCGGACTCCAACTGTGGGAAAAGAAAGTTCTTAAGCATATCGAGATATGTGCTTCGAGTAACAGTGTTGTCAGCGGTGAAAGATGGACCGTACGCCTTTTCCCGTGAAACTGCTCAACATACATTACATTTTGCAGAGTCCCTCTTGTGTTGTACAACTTCATAGGGTTGTTCTGTACCTCATATTCTCACATTATGACGGTTCACCTTTCTATTTAAATGTAATGCTGCGTCGTCACTAAACACTAAGCGTGGAAGAAAACTGTCATCCTCCATCTTGCCAAGAACGAAATTACAGAACTCCACAAGTTGTTCTTGTTTGTCACCTTCACCAAGAGCTTGCAGTAGCTGGATTTTGTGCGGTTCCACGTCTAAACGTAGACGCAACACGCGCCAGACGGACATCGGGTACATGCTGAGCCGTCGAGCTGCACGCGAAAGGGTTTCTGAGGACTCCTTGTGAAACTGTGGCGGACGCGTTCGACGTCGTGTCAGACACTCGGGGACGGCCCGGCGATTTGCTTTATCATCCTGTTTCTCGGAACTGTTTGTGCCATCGCCTAATGCTCTGTGCTGTACGAGGATCCACACCATACCTAGTACCAAAGACACGCTGAACAGTTATTACTGACCCATACTGCGCAAAACGTGGAACACAAAACGCTTTCTGTTGCCCCGACGCCATTTTTAGTATCTGTTTCGATAGCTTAAATAAACTAACATTCGATAATCTAACCATGCAGGTTCGTAAAACCCATCTGTGTAAAGGTTTCTTAGATCGTCGCTGAGCAGCGACCACCTGATATTTCAAAGAATACCTTACGCGCCACGGCGCGGAACACGAATTGTTCATAATTTGTATCGCTAGAGATATTTTGTGTTTCTTATCTTTTGACAGCTGAAGAATTGTAATCCTCTTCTTTTAACACAGTCGTGATATTATTTAAAGACGGCGGACGGTGGTCCGCAATCACTAACTAGTTATAATAAAATATTACTATTGTGCTGTGCTATGTAAGAATTTATGTGTGCAGCTAAGATGAAATGTCGTAAATATTAAAGGACTTTATTTAAAGAAACAGCCAGCAAGATATAAAATTGAAATGTACGGAGCCTATTGTTAGAAATACTGACTAAGGTAATTAAATTGGTTTATTGTGGTCTCAAATGCTGTAGTGCCTGCTTATTACTTAAAGTACTTCTATACTATCCATCTCCTATTAATGGCAACAGAAATAACGGTGCGTTTATAGTTTTCATACAGCTACCAGGGACCCACTGCATCTCGGCAAACGTCATAGTTAAGGCAGAATGCGCACTGCTATTTACCTTGTTTGCGATTTAAATCCAACTACTTTTAACGTGTGGTGTAGTATAGCAAAGAAAATTAACAGCTCTGTCTGGTCCCTTAGGTTTCTCTGTTCGTAGTTGCTATGTCTCATATCCGAACATGATCACGAATAAATTAAGTGGCAATGCGAACTGTGTTCTTAATCTTGAGAACGCTACGCCTTCTGCAAACGATGTCAGGTGATATATAGATAAACTACACTCCTGGAAAATGAAATAAGAACACCGCGAATTCATTGTCCCAGGAAGGGGAAACTTTATTGACACATTCCTGGGGTCAGATACATCACATGATCACACTGACAGAACCACAGGCACATAGACACAGGCAACAGAGCATGCACAATGTCGGCACTAGTACAGTGTATATCCACCTTTCGCAGCAATGCAGGCTGCTATTCTCCCATGGAGACGATCGTAGAGATGCTGGATGTAGTCCTGTGGAACGGCTTGCCATGCCATTTCCACCTGGCGCCTCAGTTGGACCAGCGTTCGTGTTGGACGTGCAGACCGCGTGAGACGACGCTTCATCCAGTCCCAAACATGCTCAATGGGGGACAGATCCGGAGATCTTGCTGGCCAGGGTAGTTGACTTACACCTTCTAGAGCACGTTGGGTGGCACGGGATACATGCGGACGTGCATTGTCCTGTTGGAACAGCAAGTTCCCTTGCCGGTCTAGGAATGGTAGAACGATGGGTTCGATGACGGTTTGGATGTACCGTGCACTATTCAGTGTCCTCTCGACGATCACCAGTGGTGTACGGCCAGTGTAGGAGATCGCTCCCCACACCATGATGCCGGGTGTTGGCCCTGTGTGCCTCGGTCGTATGCAGTCCTGATTGTGGCGCTCACCTGCACGGCGCCAAACACGCATACGACCATCATTGGCACCAAGGCAGAAGCGACTCTCATCGCTGAAGACGACACGTCTCCATTCGTCCCTCCATTCACGCCTGTCGCGACACCACTGGAGGCGGGCTGCACGATGTTGTGGCGTGAGCGGAAGACGGCCTAACGGTGTGCGGGACCGTAGCCCAGCTTCATGGAGACGGTTGCGAATGGTCCTCGCCGATACCCCAGGAGCAACAGTGTCCCTAGTTTGCTGGGAAGTGGCGGTGCGGTCCCCTACGGCACTGCGTAGGATCCTACGGTCTTGGCGTGCATCCGTGCGTCGCTGCGGTCCGGTCCCAGGTCGACGGGCACGTGCACCTTCCGCCGACCACTGGCGACAACATCGATGTACTGTGGAGACCTCACGCCCCACGTGTTGAGCAATTCGGCGGTACGTCCACCCGGCCTCCCGCATGCCCACTATACGCCCTCGCTCAAAGTCCGTCAACTGCACATACGCCGCTGTCGCGGCATGCTACCAGTGTTAAAGACTGCGATGGAGCTCCGTATGCCACGGCAAACTGGCTGACACTGATGGCGGCGGTGCACAAATGCTGCGCAGCTAGCGCCATTCGACGGCCAACACCGCGGTTCCTGGTGTGTCCGCTGTGCCGTGCGTGTGATCATTGCTTGTACAGCCCTCTCGCAGTGTCCGGAGCAAGTATGGTGGGTCTGATACACCGGTGTCAATGTGTTCTTTTTTCCATTTCCAGGAGTGTATAACTAACAGTACTTAAGTTTTTTCAAAAGTCTTTGCTCTTCCCGCCAATAAGTGATGCAAAACTCACATTTCTGAATCTTCACAAGAGAATAATAATTTGATCAAAATATAATATTTTTAAAAGAAAAAAATACCACCACACTTGGCGCCCGAACAGGGACTTGACTGAAATCACGAAAATCTGTCCTCTTTGCTGTTAATAAAGATGTATCTAACAATACATTTATTTTTCATGCGGACGCTACGCGCTTAAAAAATTGTGGATGTAAATTTCAAGGAGGAAAGGCGAGCCGACGGCGGAAAAAGGAGAAATTTTATACCCAGTTGCCGACTTCCAAGACATCAAACGTAAATTAAGAAAAAATTTCATATGCAGTTGTGACGCTTCAGTAGTACAGTTGTCTTTCGACCTACATTACCATTCTTCCTTTTATTTCCATCAGCACATTTATAAAATCAGCTTAAACTTATTTTTTTAGTCAGAGTTTAGTAGGTTTTGCAACGTAGTGTCGGAATTCCATTGTTGAGCTTGATGTCAATGTTTAAATATGGCGTCGTGTTACATGTAAAATGCTAGCGCTGTGTGCTAATTCAGTTGTTTAGTGTACCCGTCTTCCATCTTGTCTTGTCCGCTTCAGTTCACAGTCGCTTGTTAGGTGAGTGCAACTCCCATACTTGACAGACAGCACGTGACCTGACGTCACAAGCAAAGGACAGACGACCCGCGTAGCAGACCGCGTGTAGCTGACGTAATACTGTTGACGAACAGACACCGCGAGATGGAGGAGGGTAAACAGAAATTAATCCCGACAGCAGGTGACAATGACAATATGAACAGCACTCAATATTCGTTGCGCTCACGTGCAATTAGCATGCGAGTGGAGGCGGGGGCTAACGCCGGTGATACGATTAACAAAGACCAAACAATTCAAACGATTCCTGCGGGTAGCAACCCAACTGTAGATACGAATGCTACGCGTCTTCAAATCCAAAATTGGATGGAAAATAATGATAGGTAAAAGGGACAATTGCGGTTAGAAAAAGAACGAAAAGCAAGAGAGAGAGCTGAACGAGAGGAGGAAAACAAAAAGAACTAATGCGAGCTTTTACCGATTTAAATAAACAATTTGAAGTGGTAAAAACTGAAATAACTACCGACTTGAAAACTGATCTGAATACCCGATTGGGCAAGGTCAAGTCGGAAATAAGTGGGCAAATCGAAGCAGTAAAAACTGAGATCTGTAAACAGGTTGAGGCTGAGATCTCTAATAAATAATCTGTCTCTAATAAATTTGATGCAGCACTAGGAGCTGCCAAGGGTGAAATTAACCCTTTCGTGATCCGTGGGAAACATGCTTCCCACTACAATGAACTAGCTCCTAGTCCCGTGGGATTCACAGTTCCCACTGTTTTTTTGCTGTACCTTCGCGCAGAGGCTTAGTATAGCTGAGTGTTGCTCTGTAGAGGATCCTTTCAGTGCTGTTTGCGTGACATTTTGTGATACTTTTGATTTTTGCTATGGTGTCTTATTATCTGCTGTTCCCTGTTTGTTGTAAAATGTGTTTTACTTACATTACTTGTGGACTTTACTTGTAATATTTGATTTTGTTGGTGGGAAGTGTCCGTCCCACCGCCTCTTTGGTAGCCCATTGTTTTACGTCTCTAGAACGAATATTTCTATATTTAGCCACATTTATTTGACACTTTTGACTTAGTGGGTTTCAGAAATAATGCACTGATCATTATGTTACTAAAGAATGTCAAGTTTACCATACCAAACCAAGTGCTTGCTTCCGTTGAATCTGTCATAGTATTTTTTACACTCTCCAGTTCTCTATTTATTTGCATTGCCTTCCTTTCAGATGCCTCATTCCCTAGACCTCAGCAATCCTAAACATGTTAACGAAATTTACAATATATTATTTTCATTACCTGATGACAGAACCTGAAGGAGATGAAGGTGCAGCAGATGAACTGAATGTTCTAGGTAATACAGTCACCAGTGATTCAAGACATTTTTCTGTGGAACAAGACATTTATGGTGATAAACATGACAGTGAATCATTCGTGCTTCCGTCTGTTACCAGTAGTGATACGTTGGACAGTGAAAGTGAAGAAGAATGCAACGGCGACTGTTATTACTTCAACAATGGAAAGAACAACTTTGAAACACGAATGGAAGGAAAACCAAAATTTCTCTGTAGTGCCAATGATCGGGAGCTCACTTATTTTTCTAAGTTCTTTGATGACGATGCTTTCACTCTTATTGTAAATGAAACAAACTTGTATGCAAAAACAAAATCGTGGTAGTATATGTCAATCAAACACCTGGGTGGACACAACTACTCAAGAAATGAGCGCTTGGATGTCTTATTCTAATGGGAATTCACCAACTTCTTGCTCTCTAACTTCTGGAGTTCAGACCCTATACTAAAAGTAGAGCCAATTGCTAATGAAATGACAAGTAAAAGATTTAAAAAGATTGTAGAGAATGTCCACTGTAATAACAACGAAACTGCAAAGCCAAGAAATCGTCCAGAATATGATAAATGCATAAATTGCCATTGATTGAAAAGCTTTTGCAGAGCTGTAAGAATAATTATGAGCCCTCATCATTTATGTGAGTGGATGAATCGATGATTCCTTTCAAAGGACGATCATCTGTGAAACAGTATATGCCAATGAAGCCGGTGAAACGAGGCTACAAAGTGTGGTGCTTGTCAGATTCACTCACTGGATATATAATGAACTTTAATGTTTACACAGGGAAGTATAGGCAGATAGTGACTTTTCATTGGGCGAAAGGGCTGTAGTAGATCTAACAAAGGAAATAAATAATAAAAATAATGTAGTTGCATTTGACAGATTCTTCACCACCGTGAAATTGATGTCAACACTTTTGAAGAAGGGTGTGTATGGATGAATGACAGTGAAGACCAAAAGGAAAGATTTACCCAAATTTATGAAGGAAAACGTAAAATTGGAACGAGGAGAATTCCAGTTTGAAACAAAAGGAGCCATTTCTGCAGTAAAATGGATGGATAGCCGCCCAGTTACTTTTTTGTCCTCAATTCATGACCCAAGATCAACAGCCACAGTGAAAAGGGAAAACAAGGATGGTACTAGTACAGAGATTTCTTGTCCTGAAGTTGTGGCTGTAAACAACAAAATAATGGGTGGTGTCGATAAGTTTTATCGATTACGAGAAAGGTATGCTACTGGCAAACGTTCTGTAAAATGGTGGCACAGAATATTTTGTTTCCTGGTGGGCGTTGCCGTAGTGAACAGTTTTATCCTGTAGAAAATAAGTAACAGCGAAAGTCGACAGCATGATCAGCTCACATACAGGATCCATGTAGCCAGACAATTGATCGCTGGCTTTTCATCCCGAAAAAGGCGTGGACAAAAATCTTTCTGGCAGAAAGGGGTAAAGTACCTGAAAATGTTCGTCATGTGGCTGTAGGGGAGCATCAAGCCATTTTAGGAGAGACCTACAGGAGGTGGCATGATTGTAGTACCAAAGCTGCGGAAAAGCGCACTTGCTGTGTTTGTACATATTGTCAAATACTACTTTGTATAGACCCAAGTTTCAGAAAATTTCATGGCATGTAATTGTGAATAAGCATTGTAACAAGAGAAGTAAATTTATCAAATAAATATGACATATATTGAAAAAGTTGTTTTTGTCATTTAACTCCAAGGAAGGGCAGTGCGAAGAATACTTCCCACCTTGTTGTGTGACCTCACTTTCACAGTTGGAGCAAATTTGATATTCTCTATGATAAATATACCTATCTGTTAACTACTATCTGCTCTCCATTCATTATAAACAATTGCTCAATAATTTCGCCCACGAAAGGGTTAATGCCACGGTAGAAGCATACCATAACGAAACTATAGCATTAAAGGGTAATTGTGATACGAAGTCAAAGAAGGTCAGCGCCGTGAAACTGGTTGTCATTAATATGGGAAAGGAGACAGATGATTTGACGAAACAAGTAGAATCCCTTGGCATAGAGGAGCAGGTAAAAATTACGGTACAGGCTCACGCCGAAGCGTTATCCGACCACTACACAGAGTGGATAAAAACCAAAGACCATCTGACAGAAAAAAAGATAAAGACAGAACTGTAGGAAGTAGTGAGGGAAGTTACTTACGATCTTTTGGCGGAACCAGGAAAATTGTGAAACACCCCGTTATCTGAGCTAGGACAGATAAGGCGAACTTTGGCACAAGACCTTCCTCAATGGAAGCAGCAGGTCACTGAAGAGGTGCAGACACTAAAGAACAAAGTGGAAAGTCCCTCACATCCGATGGGTAGCGCATGGAATCACTCCCCATACCGAAATGACAATAGGCAAATCATTACCGCTCTCCACTTGGCGACACGTCATACCACAGTCCGACAGACGCAGTGCAGAACCACACTGAAGTGAACAGCCCACCAACACTCATAACCCAAATGCAGGAAGAAAGTGTATTGAAACAAAACATTTCCAACCTTTCACCCGCAAAACCGTCTCATACACCCGATCTGGAGTATTTCCGAACAGTTGGACAGACAAGCAAAGAATACAGTTCGTAACGAGGTATATAACAGGAGATGCCGCCTTATGGGGAACAGAAATGACAGACAAGTGCAGAGCCTATAATGAATTCGAGAGGATGTTTCTGAACAAATTTTGGAGTGATGGTGTTCAGCAGCGCTTAAGAAAAGAAGTGTTCAATGCCGAAATGTTCGGTTCGAAACACGGCAGCCTCAGAAGATATTTAGAAAAATATTTAGCAAAAATTAAATTCTGGGACTCGCCAATTACAAATAAAGACGCGATCATGATTTTGAAAACTAAATTGCCCATCTCTATAAGGGAGAGGACGATACTGAAGCATTTCTTTCCATATTGGACTCACTGCATTTGATTCGCAAAGACACGGTAGCAAATGTTGGTAGCGCTCCGAATGAAGTGAGCAGCCGAAACAGTGGAGTTTAATAGACCGGTATTACACTGTCAAATTTCTTTGTCAAAGATTTGATCAAAGATGTGATCAAATATTCCGTCAAATATATTTGACAAAGATCTTTGACGTAGCGCTAGAAGGGGTATTACACTGTCATCAAATTTTTCGTCAAAGTTCAAGATGGCCGACAACAACTTGTTATTAACTGCAGCAGTTGCACGTACCGCAATTGCATTGTGTGCACATGCGGAAAAGAAGGGGGGGGGGGGGGGACCATACATACGAGGTTGACAGTTTTAAATTCCTGGGATTACAACTTGATAATAAATTCAGTTGGGAGGAGCACACCACAGAACTGCAGAAACGCCTTAACAAATCTGTATTTTCAATTCGAGTGTTAGCACACAAAGGCAACATAAAAATGAAAAAGCTTGCATACTTTGCCTACTTTCATACCATTATGCCATATGGTATAATATTTTGGGGTAACTCTCCAAGTCAAACAAAAGTTTTCATAGTCCAAAAGCGTGTAATACGTATTATTTGTGGAGTAAACTCACGGACGTCCTGCTGAAACCTCTTCAAAGAACTGGGTATTCTAACTACTGCCTCTCAGTATATTTACTCCTTAATGAAATTTGTCCTAAATAATATATTTCTTTTTCCAACAAACAACTCAGTTCATACATACAATACCAGGAACAAAAATGATCTGCACAAGGACTTAAAAGCACTTACTTCAGTTCAAAAAGGGGTCCACTGCTCAGGAACACTAATCTTCAATAGTTTGCCAGCAAACACAAAAAATTTAGTTACAAATAAAGATCAGTTTAAAAGGAGCCTGAAAGACTTACTAGTGGCCCACTCCTACTCCATTGACGAAATTTTTAATAGAAACAAATGATGTATTGTATTTATTCATACTATTAGTATTGTTATTTCAGCTTAAAAAATTGACATGTTCCACATCCACGAGGATCTCCTCAGCACGGATCTATGGAACGAAAATCTGGGCGAAGCCGTGGGTTTTACGACGACACGATAAAAGCATTCAACAAAACTTGTTACGTGAGCTTACAGTGGAAGACGTCAAGTCGTACATCAATTACTTAAGAATGGATGAGCATACATTTCTGGATGTGCTCAGTGAAGTGTATCCTCATATCACAAAACACAATACTCACTTAAGAACTGCCACATCTGCAGAAGACAGGCTCACTGTAACACTCCGATTCCTTGCTACAGGAGAGGGTTATGTTATGTTATGTTATGTTATGTTAGGTCAGGTCAGGTCAGGTCAGGTCAGGTCTCCAATCTTCTTAATCTATTTTTGTATTCAGGGTGCCTCACGTTGTAAAGCGCCTCATCAGCTTCATACATCACTATTAATTTTGCAGTTGTCGGCACACACCAACTGTATTTACCGGCAATGTTTATGAAAACACTACAGACGGCAGAACGCTGCAGCGATGCTAGCGCTCCATTTGGTAACATGTCACACTGCAGTGAACAGAAGACAAGCGACTTCTTTGATCAAATCTACAGCGAGATCCTATATTTGATCAAATATTGGACGACATTTGACAAAGTTCCTATTACACCATCAAATATCTTTGACAAAGTTTTTTGACAAAGATATTTGACAAAGAAATTTGATAGTGTAATACCGGCCTTACGCGGCCAACAATGGCAATGAGGGAAGAGCGCGCGGAAGCGACGCTTACTGCCAACTGTCCGGCGGCTGCAGAAATCAACAGGTGTCGCACGGAAGTGGACAGTCTCGACCGAAGGGTAATAATAAACAACGGTACAATCCAGTGGATAGTACACAACGGCCACAGTACGGAAACTCAACACACAATTATCCACAGAATCAGTACGGAAACAAACCACCAAAGGAAATTATCAGTGCGGACCAGTCTTTAACAGGACGCGTGAGTGGAAATCACATAAATGGCATGGGACAAGTGGAAGACAACAACATTTTGCTAATAATAACAACACAATACACTACATGGCCCAGAATACATTTCGACCTCCGACAAACATGAATTTTTCCGGTCCCTCAAATGATTATGCAGGAAATCCGAAGCCTAAACGGCAAAGGACTACAGAAATCTATTATGCGCAAAGTGGATCGAACACGGGACAAGATCCTTGTCCAGCACCCTTCGTGCCACAGTCACAACACCAACACGAAAGAGAGGAGACGTTAAGGGCGATATCCGCTAGGGATAACCACTACAATTAAGAAAACTAGAAACAGCATTTTTTAGCCTCCACAGGAAGCTGACACCAAAATCAGGCAGGCGTTGATTTCACCGACAACGTATACAAACCTCCGTAAGAAAGCATTTGACAAAAAGGTAAATAAGGTTATTGAATATGGAGAAGGTGAGAGAATCTTACTAAGGACTCATTTTAAACCATCGAAGCTACGAAATAAAAATCGTAAGTGGCAGCGCGTTTATGAAGGCCCATCTGTTATTGTCGGGAAGCCGCACACAGGAAGCTACTTGCTAGCCGACCCCGTCACTGGAACCGTTAAAGGTCTGTTCCACCATAGTGACTTCAGAAAATTCCACAATGGTAACACAAGAAATTTACAAGTATTTCTAGTACGAGGCGATTACAAAGCATCATCAGAGAACAAGGTAAGTCGTCGACGTCGAATGATCACTCAAGAAAAATGACAAGCCAGCAGTTAATAAAGAGAGAACTTAGTACATAAGTATATGATGCATGCTCGTGTTTTTTTTTTTTTTGAGAAACTAAAGTCTCTCGGAGGACAAGTTGTAGTCCTGTGTAAAATAAAGGGTCATAACTCAAAAATGGTTCAAATGGCTCTGAGCACTATGGGACTCAACTGCTGAAGTCATTAGTCCCCTAGAACTTAGAACTAGTTAAACCTAACTAACCTAAGGACATCACAAACATCCATGCCCGAGGCAGGATTCGAACCTGCGACCGTAGCGGTCTTGCGGTTCCAGACTGCAGCGCCTTTAACCGCACGGCCACTTCGGCCGGCCGGGGTCATAACTTTTCGTGACTAGAATCAAAGAATAACAGAGGATATCGTAATGAGAGCGACACATTACGTAAATGAGAAAGGGAGTAAATTATAATATGCTAAAGATCATGTGTCAGATCGGATGCTTAGAAGAAGTAATGTATGTGGGAAAACTTAATTAGGAACAGAGTTTTAAATTCTATGGCAGATAAGTTATGCTGACGCAAATTCGAAGGTGTAGCAAGTAAAAGAAGGGGTAGAGATAACACTATAAGTTCCACGGAAATGTTATACTTGAGAAATGCCAGCCGCAAGACTAAATGTAGCGATTAATAACAGCAGTCCGCAATGCTTTAAAAAGTGATGCGTAAAAAAAAAAAAAAAAGTAAATGAAAAATAAAATGAATGGATGACAGCTTCTTGTAGAAGACTACAGAGTCAAGTAACCAAGTAAACAATTGGTCAAACAAGCACATCCATAGAGGCATGTAAATGAATCAGTTATATTTTCTAAGTGAATGACACGCAAAAAGCAACTGCAGCAGCATAAGCGATCGCATACAAATGTTTCTTGTTTAGTATGATAATTTTTATAATGTCCAGATTATTTAAAGGCTGAATTTTGTGTTCCTTTATAAAATCTTATCCAAAATACCGACCCCTGATAATCCTTCAAACATCCTATTCCAAGGATCAGCTCGTAGAGGTTTACTTGTACTAGGCGAAGCAAACTCGTATGAAAAGCGTGTAGGTTCGCGACGAGATCAGTTAAATTTTGCTTGTTGAAGCAAATTAGAGTGAAGCCACTTGTTTGGCATGCAGTTGAGTTTGTTGTCTTTGTAACAAGCGATTAGTCCGTCAGCGCCGGTATATTTTGAAGCGAATAGTATTCAGCATGGAAAAGGAGGCAGTCTCTCTGTATGGAGGCTGCCCTCAATTTAAACAACACAGTAAACACAAATTAATGGACACATAAATGAAAAGAGTAATAAAAAGAGGCGTGTTCTCAAAGAGAAAGTCTATTACTTTGTCTTTGAGACAATCAAAAATTTTTATAAGAATTGGACGGTAAAGAATAAATGAAACTGGTAGCTGAGTTAATTTTAACTGGTAGACGAGAGAGAGAGCCATAAAGAGAATTATCGACAGCAGTTCTGTACCGGACGTGAGAATTAGATTAAGAATATATATGTATATATAAACAAACTATGTAAATATTGTTAGGCAAGGTATCTTGTTATCCTTCTGTGAAAGTGTTATTTTTGCAAAGAGAAAGTGAGATGAAGGACGACGTTTAGTTCACGAACGCCTGTCAAAGTGAAAGTGAAAATTTGTGCACCCAAAAGCGAGTCTGTGTCACGACTCTTTAAACCACACCTTGTGTGCATCAGTTTATTTTTAACGTGTGCAACGGTCAGTGAATAAGTATCGTTCGCCATGCAGCCCACGCAAGCCAGCAGAATAACTTGTATTCACTTACCTGTGAGTCCTTAACAGACAGCTGGCGAGTGGTGCGACGAGATGACTTCGTGCAGGCTCCCTCGGTGACGCAACAGCAGCAGCAGCAGCCCTCAAACAACGTGCTTTAAACGCAGCACGTTGTCGGCGGACAACACGACACACACACAGTCTGCGATAGCGCGCGCCATACTGGCCGGTGTTGGTCTGTCAACATCGCCGCGCAGCGGCGTCTGACGAAATAATGGATATTGGAAACTTTAATGGCCAGGTCCGCGTGGCTCGCTCCGGCAATAATCATACTACTTTGAAGGACACTGTTCTATATGTACATAGAAAACATCATATTTTAGAGACTGATAGAGAACGATTTGTACTAAGCAAATAATAATACGGTCACTACTAGAAGAAATTTCGGTCACGGTCAGAACGAGATTTATAGTTGCCTTAACCGCTGTCGTAAACAAGAGCAGAAATCAGTGCGAAATGAAAGAAAGAAAGAAATGATCCTTAGCCATCCTGAACCTATTGTAATTAAACCGATAATTTTAAGTAATACTAATGCAGAGTATTCTCTATTTATGTTCCATATTCCATGAGTTGACGGAGAATGGAAAACTCCATTCAGTGAAGTGGTGGAAAAGGGACTCTCATCGTGAGAGATTCTTGACAAATAACTCGACGGCACAGTGTGATCCACGAACCAATGTACAATGTGTGTAAAATAAGAAAGAATATTACGATGGAATAAACACGAGCCTATCGAGCTTGTAGACACATTGAAAATTTGGAAACCGTGTGAAAGAATAATGAAAATGTCATGCCAAATTCATAGTTTGTTGCATTTTAGGATTATATAGGTACTTCTATGTGTATGTATTTTTTTTCTGCGACAATGCCTGTCATGTCCACTTAATGTATATAGCTCTGTATTGTGAATAGTAATACTTCCCATGTTGCTGTAGATGTTAAGAAACCATGTGACCAAAACACAGATGCAGAATAAGTGCACAAAGACAATTTTTACTGATGATCTTAATAATGACTGTTTTCTCTAGTATCGTAACTTTATGAAACGTCAAGTGTATAGTACTATATGACCACACAATTTCAGCAATAGACATGTATTAAAAGCCACTAATATTACGAGTGACATGAGGACGATATTCCTCCCCTCCTCATGGGAGGCACTGTAATATTAGTATCTGTTTCGATAACTTAAATAAATTTACATTCGATAATCTAACCATGCAGGTTCGTAAAACCCATCTGTGTAAAGGTTTCTTAGATCGTCGCTGAGCAGCGACCACCTGATATTTCAAAGAATACCTTACGCGCCACGGCGTAGAATACGAATTGTTCATAATTTGTATCGCTAGAGATATTTTGTGTTTCTTATCTTTTGACAGCTGAAGAATTGTAATCCTCTTCTTTTAACACAGTCGTGATATTATTTAAAGACGGCGGACGGTGGTCCGCAATCACTAACTACTTATAATAAAATATTACTATTGTGCTGTGCTATGTAAGAATTTATGTGTGCAGCTAAGATGAAATGTCGTAAATATTAAAGGACTTTATTTAAAGAAACAGCCAGCAAGATATAAAATTGAAATGTACGGAGCCTATTGTTAGAAATACTGACTAAGGTAATTAAATTGGTTTATTGTGCTCTCAAATGCTGTAGTGCCTGCTTATTACTTAAAGTACTTCTATACTATCCATCTCCTATTAATGTCAACAGAAATAACGGTGGGTTTATAGTTTCCATACAGCTACCAGGGACCCACTGCATCTCGGCAAACGTCATAGTTAAGGCAGAAGGCGCATTGCTATTTACCGTCTTTGTGATTTAAATCCAACTTCTTTTAATGTGTGGTGTAGTATAGCAAAGAAAATTAGCAGCTCTGTCTGGTCCCTTAGGTTTCTCTGTTCGTAGTTGCTGTGTCTCATATCCGGTCGTGATCGAACATGATAAATTAAGTGGCAATGCGAACTCTGTTCTTAATATTGAGAACGCTACGCCTTCTGCAAACGATTTCAGGTGAAATATAAACTATCACTTACAGTACTTACGTTTTTTAAAAAGTCTTTGCTCTTCCCGCCAATAAGTGGTGCAAAACTCACAACATATTTCTGAATCTTCACAAGAGAATAATAATTTGAGCAGAATATAATTAAAAAAAAGAAAAAACACCACATCTTCCTGACGACAGCGTCGCGGTGCCCCATCCTGTTGCTAGATGAAGTTATTCGAATCGGACTCCAACTGTGGGAAAAGAAAGTTCTTAAACATATCGAGATATGTGCTTCGAGTAACAGTGTTGTCAGCGAAGAAAGATGGACCGTACGCCTTTTCCCGTGAAACTGCTCAACATACATTACATTTTGCAGAGTCCCTCTTGTGTTGTACAACTTCATAGGGTTGTTCTGTACCTCATATTCTCACATTATGACGGTTCACCTTTCCATTTAAATGTAATGCTGCGTCGTCACTAAACACTAAGCGTGGAAGAAAACTGTCATCCTCCATCTTGCCAAGAACGAAATTACAGAACTCCACAAGTTGTTCTTGTTTGTCACCTTCACCAAGAGCTTGCAGTAGCTGGATTTTGTGCGGTTCCACGTCTAAACGTAGACGCAACACGCGCCAGACGGACATCGGGTACATGCTGAGCCGTCGAGCTGCACGCGAAAGGGTTTCTGAGGACTCCTTGTGAAACTGTGGCGGACGCGTTCGACGTCGTGTCAGACACTCGGGGACGGCCCGGCGATTTGCCCTAACATCCTGTTTCTCGGAATTGTTCGTGCCATCGCCTAATGCTCTGTGCTGTACGAGGATCCACATCATACCTAGTACCAAAGACACGCTGAACAGTTATTACTGACCCATACTGCGCAAAACGTGGAACACAAAACGCTTTCTTTTGCCCCGACGCCATATGTACTACCGGCCGAAGTGGCCGAGCGATTCTACGCGCTGCAGTCTGGAGCCGCGCGACCGCTACGGTCGCAGGTTCGAATCCTGCCTCGGGCACGGATGTGTGTGATGTCCTTAGGTTAGTTAGGTTTAAATAGTTCTGAGTTCTAGGGGACTCATGACCTCAGAAGTTAAGTCCCATAGTGCTCAGAGCCATTTGAACCATTTTTACTAGAACTGGAGTGGGCGCACACTGCTGCTACCTAGCGGGAAGTTAGCTCTTTCCAACAGTACGTTGTTCACGAACATATCTCAAATGACGTAATTATTATTGTCGTTAATTCCCCATTTAGGAGAGCATTAAAACAGAATCAATTTTCATGGCACTTTTTTTTGTATCTTTATTTTCTCTTTCCAAAAACCTCTCATACATTCACTGCGTATGTTCTTTCTCTCTTCTGTCCACTTCTTTCCTGGTTTCTTTTTTTTTTTTTTTGGTGTTTACTCGAATTTCTGTTTTCTGATATTTTTCTCTGCATCTTTCTCTGATCGTTATTTCTCCTGTGGACATATTTATTTTCTTTAGGTCTTCCATGGTTTCCTATGCCCAGTTAGTTTTCATCGTATTACTCATCACTATTTTAAAAATCTTCTTTGTCAGCCTGTTTTCGTTCATCCTATAAATGTGCCCATAGAATATAGCCCTTCTTTTTCTGATATCTGTTAACTGTCTGTGTCTGCTTGTATAGTTATTTCATCTGTCATTTTATCCAGATCCCCTGTCTCTGAAATGACCCATTGATCTTTCTCAGAATTTTCCTCTCTAGCTTTTCCATTCCCTTGATTTTCGTTCTTCCCCTGATTACTGTCGTTTCTGAGGCATACAAGGCTTCTGGTAAGACTACTGTTTTGTAATGTCTTAATTTGGCATTAACTGAAATAGTTCTTTTGTTGTAATGGTTCCGTGTATGTCTGTATGCTTTTTTTAGCTTTGCAACTCTTTCTTCTTTGGCTGTCCAGTTTAGTCCTGTTTTCTGTATGATCTCTCCTAGGTATTTGAAACTCTCTACTTGTGCTTTCTTTCCGTACTATGCTACCAATGGGTTTCTGTCTGTGGATTTTGTGTCCATGTGCTGCGTTTTTTCATACGAAATTTTTAATCCTGGTCTGGCCGCGAATTCATGTAGTGTCTCTAGGGCTTCTTTGGCTCTTTTCTGTTATTTATTATGATGACTATATCATCGGCAAAGGCCAGACATTTTATGTTGATGGTTCTATTTTTGTGTCTACCCATCTTTACCCCATTGACTCCTTTGTCCCATGTCCTGATTATTTTCTCTACAACTGCGTTAAATAAAATGGGTGACAAGCCATCTCCCTATCTCAGTGCTGTCTTGATTTCGAAACGGTTCTGAGATCTCTCCCATGCACTTCACTTCGGATTTTCTATTTGTTAATGTTTCCTGGTCTTGTTGTCTACCTTCATTTCTTCCCGTGTACTGAAAAGTGTTTCTCTGTCTATGGAATCGTAGGCCTTTTTGAAATCAAAAGATGTTAATGTGGTGTTTCTGGACTTTCTCGTTGTTAATATCGTTCTCAGGCACCAGATCTGTTCACTGCACGATCTTCCCATCCTGAACCCTGCTTGGGACTCTCCGATATGTGGATCTGTCTGCAATTTAACAGAGCTCTGGATAGAATTTTGTATGTCACAGACAGTAACGAAATTCCTCTACAGTTAATAGGGTCTGTTTTCAAATGGCTCTGAGCACTATGGGACTCAACATCTTAGGTCATAAGTCCCCTAGAACTTAGAACTACTTAAAACTAACTAACCTAAGGACATCACACACACCCATGCCCGAGGCAGGATTCGAACCTGCGACCGTAGCAGTCCCGCGGTTCCGGACTGCAGCGCCAGAACCGCACGGCCACCGCGGCCGGCTAGGGTCTGTTTTGTCTCCTTTCTTGTGGAGGGGGTGTATTTGGGCTGACTTCCATTCTTCTGGCACCTTTTCTGTTTTCCAGATGTTTTTGATTATTCTGTGTTTTGGGTGTAATGTTTTCATGGTCCAATTTCCATATTTCTGCAATCAGTCCATCTCCTCCTGGTGCTCTGTTATTTTTCAATGATTTTACTATTTTCACTATTTCTTCGTATGTTGGGGTTTTGGAGTCCTGGTTAGGTTCTGGTTTTGTAAACTGTAATCTCTGTTTTGGTTCATCGCAGTTGAGTGATGTGTCAAAGTATCTGGCTAATATTTCACAGTTTTTCTTCGGATTTGTCTCCAGTGTTCCATCTTGTCTTTTGAAGCATAAGCTTGGAGGTTGATATCCTGTCATATTTTCTCGGAATATTCTGTAAAAAATCCGTGTGTTGTTTATGGCTAAGTCCTCTTCTATCTCCTTCAACCTGCTGTTTTCGTAACCTCTTTTATCTCTGCGGATTGTTTTTGAAGTGTTTTCCTGTATCCTGTTGAACTGTTCCCATTTCTCTTGTGTTCTATGGCTATTAATTTTTTTCTGTCTTCTATGACTCTGTTGCATGTCATGTTCTATCATCGATGTTTCCTTTTTCTCAGTAGTTGCCCCAGTTTTATCAGTTCTCTCATTTTTTCCGACAGTTCTGTCCGATTGTTGCTGTTGATTTTCGTAATTTCTTCTATTATTTCTTTCTTGTTTAGTTGCAGGTACTCTGGATCCGTTGTGAAAGGTCTGTTGGTTCTCTTCATTTGTCTGTTGGGTGTAAGTTTTGCTTTGATTTGGAGATGATGATGATCAGATTCAAAAACTCCTTTCCTAGTTCATAAGTTCATTATTTCTCTAGTGTTTTTCACGGATATTGCTACGTGGTCCATCTGAAATTCTCCTAGAGGGATTTCTCCTAGGGGGATTTCCAAGTTACAAGTTTTCTGTGTGGTTTCTGGAATTGCATTGACGTGATTTTCAGCTCAAATTTCCTGCAGAAATTTATCAAGTTCTCTCCATTTTTGTTTGTTCTCTTGTGGGACGAGTTTCACTGTCGTGTCTCGGTATTTTCTTTCCGTGCCTAACTGGGCATTGAAATACCCTAGTAACACTTTTATGTGATTCCTGTGGATTTTGCTGGTAGCTTCCTCCAGATCTTCCCAGAATTCCTCTATCATCTCTGGGTTCTTCTTGTTATAATTATTTGTGGGGGCATGTGCACTACTTAGTGTATAGGCTTTGTTTCCAGATCGTATCGTGAGTGTTGAAATTTTTTCTGATTTTGAGGCGAAATCTATTACAGAGTCCAGTATCAATTTATGTACTACAAATCCTGTTCCGAAGAGCTTAAGATTAATTCCTGGAATGGTTATGGCTGGTTTCCCCTTATATATTCTGTAATTTTCCGAATCAAAGTGGTTCTCATCTGCGCATGGTGTTTGTTAATTGTTTTAATTTACCTACCTGCAGTAGTGTGTCTGTGTTGAGTGTTCCCACGTAAAATATTCTCTTCGTCTTGAGGATTTTTTGGAAGCTCCGATTCTTCTCTTCATGACGTGTCTGATCCTATGGAATCCGATGACACGGTCTGTTACCTAGTCTTACCGACTGGGGCCCAGGGTAGTGGATTCTTTGTCATTGTTCTGTCACGATTATTGCTTTGGGTTGAGGTTTTTTTTTGTGAAATCACAAAGGATCTCACATAATTTTGAGTTTTGAGTTCCAGAAGATTCAAACACAGCCGAGCTCACAGAGCCAACAGACTCTGGCCGGAGAACCGGTGGCTGGGTTTTAGGGCCCTACCATCCGGAGACAGATGGACGCAGGTTTTTTTACGAGGTGTTATTCCTCCCCCTCCTCCCCCTTCTCCTTCCTCATCACTTGAGAGATGAGGCCCCGGGCTTGGGACCATCAGTGGCGCAGTTCGGATAACGTAACATTTTTAAAAATCGGATGATTCTTTTTTATACATCATGTATATTTAATCCAGACAGGAATCATCCAGAAGCAAATAAAAGAGGTAAGATAGTATACATACTGACAAGTCGCGATGCAATAGTGAGTCTGTTTAATGTAAGGTCCATTGTTGAAATGCAGGAAGGCAGATTATAAATCTCTCAGTTACCAGTGGTACAGACTGCACCAGGCTCGATCGACAGAACAACTATCGGTTGTTGTTGTTGTGGTGGTGGTCTTCAGTCCTGAGACTGGTTTGATGCAGCCCTCCATGCTACTCTATCCTGCGCAAGCTTCTTCATCTCCCAGTACCTACTGCAGCCTACATCCTTCTGAATCTGCTTAGTGTACTCATCTCTTGGTCTCCCTCTACGATTTTTACCCTCCACGCTGCCCTACAATACTAAATTGGTTATCCCTTCATGCCTCAGAACGTGTCCTACCAACCGATCCCTTCTTCTGGTCAAGTTGTGCCACAAACTCCTCCCCAATCCTATTCAATACCTCCTCATTAGTTATGTGATCTACCCATCTAATCTTTAGCATCGTTCTGTAGCACCACATTTCGAAAGCTTCTATTCTCTTCTTGTCCAAACTATTAATCGTCCATGTTTCACTTCCATACATGGCTACTCTCCGTGCAAATACTTTCAGAAACGACTTCCTGTCACTTAAATCTATACTCGATGTTAACAAATTTCAGTTCTTCAGAAACGCTTTCCTTGCCATTGCCACTCTACATTTTGTATCTTCTCTACTTCGACCATCATCATTTATTTTGCTCCCCAAATAGCAAAACTCCTTTACTACATTAAGCGTCTCATTTCCTAATATAATTCCTTCAGCATCACCTGATTTAATTCGACTACATTCCATTATCCTTGTTTTTCTTTTGTTGATGTTGATCTTATATCCTCCTTTCAAGACACTGTCCATTCTGTTCAACTGCTCTTCCAAGTCCTTTGCTGTCTCTGACAGAATTACAATGTCATCAGCGAACCTTAAAGTTTTTATGTCTTCCCCATGGATTTTAATACCTACTCCGAATTTTTCTTTTGTTTCCTTTACTGCTTGGTCAATATACAGATTAAACAACATCAGGGAGAGGCTACAACGCTGTCTCGCTCCGTTCCCAACCATTGCTTCCCTTTCATGTCCCTCGACTCTTACAACTACCATCTGGTTTCTGTACAAATTGTAAATAGCCTTTCGCTCCCTGTATTTTACCCCTGCCACCTTTAGAATTTGAAAGAGTGTATTCCAGTCAACATTGTCAAAAGCTTTCTCTAAGTCTACAAATGCCAGAAACGTAGATTTGCCTTTTCTTAATCTAGCTTCTAAAATAAGTTGTAGGGTCAGTATTGCCTCATGTGTTCCGATATTTCTACGGAATCCAAACTGATCTTCCCCGAGATCGGCTTCTACCACTGTTTCCATTCGTCTGTAAAGAATTCGTGTTAGTATTTTGCAGTCGTGACTTATTAAACTGATAGTTCGGTAATTTTCACATCTGCCAACACCTGCTTTCTTTGGGATTGGAATTATTATATTCTTATTGAAGTCTGAGGGTATTTCGCCTGTCTCATGCATCTTGCTCACCAGATGGTAGAGTTTTGTCAGGACTGTCTCTCCCAAGGCTGTCAGTAGTTCTAATGGAATGTTGTCTACTCCGGGGGCCTTGTTTTGGCTTAGGTCTTTCAGTGCTCTGTCAAACTCTTCACGCAGTATCGTATCTCCCATTTCATCTTCATCTACATCCTCTTCCATTTCCATAATATTGTCCTCAAGTACATCGCCCTTGTATAGACCCTCTATATACTCCTTCCACCTTTCTGCTTTCCCTTCTTTGCTTAGAACTGGGTTTCCATCTGAGCTCTTGATATTCATACTAGTGGTTCTCTTTTCTCCAAAGGTCTCTTTAATTTTCCTGTAGGCAGTATCTATCTTATCCCTAGTGAGATAAGCCTCTACATCCTTACATTTGTCATCTAGCCATGCCTGCTCAGCCTATGTATTATAAATTTGAGGCATTCTGAATCAGAATATGATATGTGTTATTTCTTCTTTAGTAAAGTGTTTACGTATCCTGACTATACACAACAATCACTCATCTTTCACCAGAAAATTTCTCTTTGGTTAAATTTTCGACGCCGCCTGAAGACATGAAGCAAATATACGAAATGCTGTAGAGGGATTTGAGAGCACTGCAGTTTTCCCCTTCAGCCCCAAGAAAATACCGTCACGCTAACTGCTTCCTTCGCCTACATTCCTGAATGACGAGACCCGTAATGTACCCCGGAATCAGAAGTAAGTCGACGCCCTGGAACTCCTCCTTAACCTCCAAGTCAGAGCTCAGCAACACCCTCATCGCGTTATGATCACTTTCTTTTGGTTTGCCAACGCCAACGGTAACAACCGGTACCACACATACGGGGAGAGAGAAAAATTCAACTTGCCATCTGATTTCAGGATTTCATCCCAGTCTTAAAAGAGGGAAGACGAAGTTGCATTTTTAAAACCGTCAAAGAAAGAAAGTCAGTAGCTGCAGAAATGCGCAGAATGTTCGAGAGAAATCTTCAAATCGAGAAGAAGATTCATCTTCATCATCAGCTGAAGCTGAGTCGGAGACATAAAACATATCTTGTGTTTTCCGCAGCATCAAATATTACGACCCTAGGTCTGTATAGGAAGCGGAATGGATCAGGTGTGATAGGTGCAATATGTGGTTTCACGAAATTTGTGTGGAGCCTGCTGGTCGTAACCAATTCTGCTGTGACAAATGCGTGTAGCTACAACTGAAACAGTTAAAAAGCGTAATTTTACGTACTGTGTATAAATGTATGACACTTCGCAATGATTGACGATTCAAACAGCCCTACAAATTTTTGAATATTCTGTTGTTTCAACTTTTCAAAATTATCTGTTTACAATGAAGAACAAAAGATCTTGAAATAATGCATCTATATCACACAAAACTTATAATTATGAACTTCCCACCATTAAAATTTGACATACTTAATACAACACACTGACGGAAAAAAATCACAGCACCGAGAGGGAGTTGTGCGACATAAGTTGGTTGACGTGATTCTAGAACTGAGAGATGACGTCTCTTCAGTGTTCACGCCACTTGCATAACAGTGGCGCTACCAGCCCCACTATGTGGATGCAAACACAAGCTACTGTATAACTGTAGTGAGCGTCAGTTACCTTTGAGACGATTTGATGTTTGTCAAGAATGCCCACTAGGCGACAGAGGCGCCATTTTCGGCGTCTTACTAAGTTTGAAAGAGGTCGTGTTACAGGGCTAGGAGATGCTGGATGTCCATCTGGGATACTGCACAAAGATTTGGCAGCAACATACGTTTAGTGTCTGGAGCTTTTTACACCAGCCCTGTGGAAAGCCTTTATGCTGAGACTGCTGAACCTCCGCTGTCCAATCGACGAGCAGTCCTTCTGAGTCGTTATGCTAGCCATCTGTCTTCCATGCCCGCTAATCCGGCCCATGACATTTTTTTCGACGCCTCCTTGGATTTAGGGTTTGCAGGCCGCCCTTCCTCCCTGCTACCACCGGGAGTCCGCTTCCGTCAACTGCTCCATTCTCTTTCCTTCCGCTTTCCTAAAACCTTCTTGACAACTTGGGGTACAGCACCGCCTTGGCTCCTTCCCCGGATCTGCCTGCTCCGTGACCTTCGTCAGTTTCCCAAGGATGGTACGCCTTCACTTGTTTATCGTCGGGCATTTGCTGCTCTATGTGCACAAATGAAGCATGCCACATTTATTTACACTGATGGCTAAGAAACATCTTTTGGTGTAGGGAGTGCCTATATTGTTGGCGACACCCCAAATCGATTTCTGCTTGCCGACCAGTGTTTGGTTTATACTGCGGAGCTTTACGCTGGTCTCCCGGCTGTCCAACACATCCGTCGCCATCAGCGGATACAGCATGTTATCTGCTCAGATTCGCTCAGCTTGTAAGTAGGCTGTTTAGGTTTTTATGTTGGTAACGCCATGTAGCGCTCTATATGAAAATCACTGACTGTGCTGTGTGCAGTCTGTGGCTGGTTGCCATTGTTGGAATATTCGCTATTGTAGTGTTGGATGTGAACAGCGTGTAGCGTTGCGCAGTTGGAGGTGAGCCACCAGCAGTGGTGGATGTGGGGAGAGAGGCGGCGGAGGTTTGAGAGCGGACGATCTGGACGTGTGTCCATCAGAGACAGTAAATTTGTAAGACTCGATGTCATGAACTGATATATGTATTATGACTTTTGAACACTGTTAAGGTAAATACATTGTTTGTTCTCTACCAAAATCTTTCATTTGGTAACTATGCCTATCAGTAGTTAGTGCCTTCAGTCGTTTGAATCTTTTATTTAGCTGGCAGTATTGGCGCTCGTTGTATTGCAGTAGTTCGAGTAACGAAGATTTTTGTGAGGTAAGTGATTCACGAAAGGTATAGGTTATTGTTAGTCAGGGCCATTCTTTTGTAGGGATTTTTGAAACATTGCGTTGCGCTAAAAATATTGTGTGTCAGCTTAAGCACAGTCATTTATAATTTTTCTAAGGGGTCGTTTCAAGCTCTCTCCTCAGACTCCAAGCCCTGTACCCTGTCGACCCTCTGGTCCACCGAATTTAGGACTGTCTGCGCTTGCTCCACCTGGGGGCGTCTCGGTGGCGTTCCTCTGGATCCCAGGACACGTTGGTATCTGTGGAAATGAGGCGGCCGATATTGCGGCCAAGGCTGCAGTCTGTCTTCTTCAGCCAGCTATTCGCACGATTCCCTTCGCCCATCTGCGGAGTGTTTTATGTCGTCGTGTTGTTCTTTTATGGCACGCACATTGGTCGACACTTCCCAATAATAAACTGCGGGACGTGAAAGCTCTTCCCTGTGCTTGGACCTCTTCCTCCCGAACTCGTTGTCGGGAGGAGGTAATTTTAACTAGACTCCGGATAGGGCACTGTCTTTTTAGCCATCGACATCTTTTAAGTGGCGATCCGCCCCCCATCTGTCCCCACTGCTCTCAGCTGTGGACGGTAAGACACCTTTTACTCGAGTGCCCCTATTTTACTCCGTTACGCGCCCGTCTACAGCTGTCGCCTGATATATCTTCCATTTTAGCAGATGACACGCGCTCAGTCGATCGCGTTCTCGAGTTTATTAGTGCCAGTGAGATGACATCAGCCATTTGAAGCTCTTTTTGGGGACAAACAATCCCCCTTCTATAGTGGTTTTTTAAGTTTTCCTTCTGTTTTTAGTTTCCCACTTTATTGAGTTTCGCTCCCATTGCTGATGGTTTCCAGTTTCGTTTTTTTTTACCTTTTCCTAAGTCACAGACCGGGCGCTAATGACCGTAGCAGTTTTGCGCCCTAAAAAAAAAAGTCATTGTACGTAATTGCTGGCAACGGTGATCACGTGAATGTAAGGTCCGAAGAAGACCGGACTGCGGGCGGCCACGTGGCACTACAGAGAAGGAAGTCCATCGTGTTCGCTGTACGGCTCTGGCGCACCGTATGCATCTGCAGCAGCATTTTGGGAGTATTTGGCTCCTCAGTGATGCAACGAACGGTTACAAATCGATAACGTGTAGGGTGCATTCCAGTGACCACAAACCACAGCCATACAGTGGTGTCAAGCGAGAACTCAGTGGAGGGCTGGGTGGGGGTCTGGTGGAGGCTGGACCTGCTCGCTGCCAGTGATGGCCGACTGTTGGTTGGGAGGGGCTACAGCGAACCTGTCTGCGTGCTACACACACTCGAGCGCGATTCCGTAGGAGCACTTCTGTGGTTATCCCACGCAAACTGACTGCAAAACTGTCCTCAGTCTGGTGATTCGACCCGGTGCAATGCCATGCGTGGACAGCATTCCAGGAGATGTTTTCTAACAGGATAACGCTCGCCCACGTACCGCTATTGTAACCCAACATCCTCTACCGAGTGTCGACACGGTGCCTCAGCATGCTCGGTCGCCAGATCTCTCTCCAGTCGAGCGCAGAGGGGCTTCGATCCTTCACAATATACCGGGAGACCAAAAAGTCAGTATAAATATGACAACTGAATAAATCACGGAATGATGTAGATAGAGAGGTACAAATTGACACACATCCTTCGAATGACATGGGGTTTTATTAGAACCAAAAAATACAAACGTTCAAAAAATGTCCGACAGATGGCGCTTCATCTGATCAGAATAGCAATAATTAGCATAACAAAGTAAGACGAAACAAAGATGGTGTTCTTTACAGGAAATGCTCAATATGTCCACCATCATTCCTCAACAATAGCTATAGTCGAGGAATAATGTTGTCAACAGCACTGTAAAGCATGACCGGAGTTATGGTGAGGCATTGGCGTCGGATGTTGTCTTTCGGCATCCCTAGAGATATCGGTCGCTCACGATACACTTGCGACTTCAGGTAACCCCAAAGCCAATAATCGCACGGACTGAGGTCTGGGGACCTGGGAGACCAAGCATGACGAAAGTGGCGGCTGAGCACCCGATCGTCACCAAACGACGCACACAAGAGATCTTTCACGCGTCTAGCAATACTTTTTTTTCTAATAAAACCCCATGTCATTCCAAGCATGTGTGTGAATTTTTACCTCTTTATCTACATTATTCCGTGGTTTATTAAGTTTTCAAATTTATACTGACTTTTTGATCACCTGGTATATAAATGACCTAGTAGATAGTGTCGGAAGTTCCATGCGGTTTTCCGTGGATAATGCTGCAATATACAGAGAAGTTGCAGCATTAGAAAATTGCAGCGAAATGCAGCAAGATCTGCAGCGGATAGGCACTTGGTGCAGGGATTGGCAACTGACCCTTAACATAGACAAAAGTAATGTATTGCGAATACATAGAAAGAAGGTTCGTTTACTGTATGATTATATGATAGTGGAACAAACACTCGTAGCAGTTACTTCTGTAAAATATCTGGGAGTATGCGTGCAGAACGATTTGAAGTGGAATGACCATATAAAATTAATTGTTGGTAAGGCGGGTGCCAGGTTGAGATTCATTGGGAGTGTCCTTAGAAAATGTAGTCCATCAACAAGGGAGATGGCTTACAAGACACTCGTTCGACCTATACTTGAGTATTGCTCATTAGTGTGGGATCCATACCAGGTCGGGTTGACAGAGGAGATAGAGAAGATCCAAAGAAGAGGGGCGCGTTTCGTCACAGGGTTATTTGGTAAGCGTGATAGCGTTACAGAGACGTTTAGCAAACTCGAGTGGCAGACTCTGCAAGACAGGCGCTCTGCATCGCGGTGTAGCTTGCTGTCCAGGTTTCGAGACGGGAGTTTCTGGATGAAGTATCGAATATATTGCTTCCCCCTACATATACTCCCCGAGGACATCACGAATGTAAAATTAGAGAGATTCGAGCGCGCACGAAGGCTTTCTGGCAATCGTTCTTCCCGCGAACGATACACAACTGGAACAGGAAAGGGAGGTAATGACAGTGGCACGTAAAGTGCCCTCCGCCACACACCGTTGGGTGGCTTGCGGAGTATAAATGTAGGTGTAGAAGTCGATAACTCCAGCGTCATCCACAGCCAGCTTTAACTGACACTGTATTGACCGACCAAGTACAGCAGGCATGGAACTCCATCCCACAAACTGACATCTGGCATCTATTTAACAGAATGCACATGCGTTTGCATGATTGCATTCAACATTCTGAGAGCTACATCACTTATTATTGTTCCAGCATTTTTCACTTGCAATGGCTTATCTTGCGCTTACATTAACCTGTGATCTTGCAAAGTTAATGACTGAAATATGTTACCTAAACATTAGTATTCACAAAATTTCATTACTCTACATTAACATTTTTGGTGTTGCGATTTCGGGCCCAAGAAATTGAAATCATTTGTTTAGCCCCATCTTATCCTGTCACCCCTCAAAGCATGTAAACAGTTCAGCTGGAACATTATGACAACCAGCAAAGTGTCAATAAAAACCCGTCCATGTGATAACAGCTTTACAAGGCGAGGAATGACTGCGTGTAGTATCAGTGAGCACTCTGTCCGTGTGTAGAGAAGGGAAGGCAGACGACCAGTTTGAGTCTGACAGAGAGCACAGTGTGATGGCCCAGAGGTTCGGCACGAGCATTTCGGAAACTGCACGACCTGCCGGGTGTTCGAGGAATGCCGTGGTGAGTGTTTTCAATAGGTGGCAAAACCGAGGTGAAACCACGTCCAGACGTTGTGGTGTTGGGCCGCCACCCTTCATTACACATATCGGATGTCGTAGGGTGGTCAGACTGGTGCGACAGGACAGGCGGCGAAATGTGGCGGAAATAATATCAGACTTTAATGCTGGGCAGAGTACACTGTGCACCGAACGCTCCTAACGATGGGCCTCCGCAGTCGACGGCGTGCGCATGTGCCAGGGTCAACAGCGCGACATCGGCAGCTACGACTGAAATGGGCGCTTGACTACGGGCATTGGACTGCTGTGGCCCTCTCCACCAGACATCACGGCGCCTAGAGTATCAGCAACCAATCTGACAGCCTGCAGCCGCGGGTTGCCCGCTTCGCAGGCGCACCGAAGCACTACACAACCGACAGGTACTATTGATGAACGGCCACATCAACAACAACAACAACACAGCAAAGACACCAGCGGCCACCAGGGGCCACTACCACATAAACATAGGGAAGAAGTCGCTGCAGATCCCGGAACTCTTTTCACACGTCAAACTACGTGATGGAAAATAGTTCCGAGGTACTCATCCGCCGAAGGGCTATAAAGGCCGGCGCTCGGCCGCACATCGGCAGTTCATCGACCGCCAGCAAACGTGGATAGCTACCGCCCCAGCAGCCCGGCTTGAATCTTCTCGCTGATCTCTGGATTAGGCTCGGTATATCAGAGAAGTCTCTGGTGGAGACTAGTAGGAAATTATTTCAGTTGTTTTCTATATTATTCTTGTATGTAGTTGTATTTCGAAGACGGATCACTGTTTTGTGTTGGTGTTATACTTGGAGAATTTGTTTTGGTTAATTGAACAGTCCAATAAATTGTTTTCGGACTTTGATCGTTAGTTTCTTCTGCTTACGTAGACTTCACCATGTTCTAATGTGTCGTCTGCAGGACGGAGACAGGCTGGCTGCGGCTCCATTTGCTCTGGGGAACATTCGCATGTGGGCACTCAGGGTCCAGTGGAGCTCTTGCAAGGCACTGTGACGGCCAAGGAGTATCGAACAGTGATTGCAGACCGCGCGCATCCCGTCATGATGCCCATGTTTCCAGACGGAAGTGGCATTTTTCAAAAAGATGCCAGGAGTGTGATGGAGTGCTTCGAGGAACGCAGTGGCGAATTCCAATTCGTGTGCTTGCCCCCAACTTGCCAGGTCTGAACCCAATCGCACACATCTGGGATGTGACTGAAAGTACAAAGGAGCAGACGCGTTTCGTGCAAACACGTCCTAGTGTACTGGAGCCATAGTAGCATCGTCAAATGTTAAACACAAAATATATGTAAATAACAGCACATGCAAGAATCACCTTGTCAGCAGCACTACTGTTTCACACAAACTGCCGCACAGTAGCCACAAAATGTTTGTCAGGCAAGTTCACCAACTCTTTATATACACTACTGGCCATTAAAATTGCTACACCACGAAGATGACGTGCTACAGATGCGAAATTTAACCGACAGGAAGAAGATGCTGTGATATGCAAGTGATTAGCTTTTCAGAGCATTCACACAAGGTTGGTGCCGGTGGCGACACCTACAACGTGCTGACATGAGGAAAGTTTCCAACCGATTTCTCATACACAAACAGCAGTTGACCGGCATTGCCTGGTTTAAATGGCTCTGAGCACCATGGGACAAATTCTGAGGTCATCAGTCCCCTAGAACTTAGTTAGGTTTAAGTAGTTGTAACCTACGGAAATCACACACATTCATGCCCGAGGTAGGATTCGAACCTGCGACCATAGCGGTCTCGCGGATCCAGATTGTAGCCCCTAGAACCGCACGGCCACACCGGCCGGCGTTGCCTGGTGAAACTTTGTTGAGATGCCTCGTGCAAGCAGAAGAAATGCGTACCATCACGTTTCCGACTTTGATAAAGGTCGGATTGTAGCCTCTCGCGATTGCGGTTTATCGTATAGCGATATTGCTGCTCGCGTTGGTCGAGATCCAATGAGTGTTAGCAGAATATGGAATCGGTGGGTTCAGGAGGGTAATACGGAACGCCGTGCTGGATCCCAACGGCCTCGTATCATTAGCAGTCGAGATGACAGGCATCTTACCCGCATGACTGTAACGGATCGTGCAGCCACGTCTCGATCCCGGAGTCAACAGATGGGAACGTTTTCGAGACAACAAACATCTGCACGAACAGTTCGACGACGTTTGCAGCAGCATGGGCTATCAGCTCGGAGACCCTGGCTGCGGTAACCCTTGACGCTGCATCACAGACAGCAGCGCCTGCGATGGTGTACTCAACGATGAACCTGGGTGCACGAATGGCAAAACGTCATTTCTTCGGATGAATCCAGTTTCTGTTTTCAGCATCATGATGGTCGCATCCGTGTTTGGCGACAATGCGGTGAACCCACATTGCAAGTGTGTATTCGTTATCGCCATACTGGCGTTGAAATGAAATGGCTCTGAGCACTATGGGACTTAACATCTATGGTCATCAGTCCCCTCATACTGGCGTATCACCCGGCGTGATGGTATGGGGCGCCATTGGTTACACGTCTCGGTCACCTCTTGTTCGCATTGACGGCACTTTCAACAGTGGACGTTACATTTCAGATGTGTTACAACCCGTGACCCTACCCTTCATTCGATCCCTACGAAACCCTACATTTCAGCAGGATAATGCACGACCGTATGTTGCAGGTTCTGTACGGGCCTTTCTGGATACAGAAAATGTTCGACTGCTGGCCTGGTCAGCACATTCTCTAGACCTTTCACGAGTGAAGACGTCTGGTCAATGGTGGCCGGGCAAATGGCTCGTCACAATACGCCAGTCACTACTCTTGATGACCTGTGGTATCATGTTGAAGCTGCATGGGCAGCTGTACCTGTACACGCCATCCAAGCTCTGTTTGACTCATTGCCCAGGCGTATCAAGGCCGCTATAACGGCCAGAGGTGGTTGTTCTGGGTACTGATCTCTCAGGATCTATGCAACCAAATTGCGTGAAAATGTAATCACATGCCAGTTCTAGTATAATATATTTGTCCAATGAATACCTGTTTATCATCTGCATTTCTTCTTGCAATGGCGTGCCGCAGGGTACGAGGGCCCCCGTCTGGTGGTCACGTTCCTCTAACCAGTTCTCGCCTCTGCGGCGTTCTGGCGTCAGTGTTCACAGAGGGCGCTAATCATGTGCGTCAGCCTGTTTTCTTTGATTGAGGCTTCTTTAGCTATTTGTTTTATAATTTTTATATTGTTCTGTGCACTCGGAAAGTTATTTATTGTTTATGTCATATCTATAATATTGGCAGTTCTGTCTCTTAACTCTTCCCCTTTTTAACAATCTAACGTTTTTCCTGTTTTACTTCATCGCTTTTTATTACTGTAATGCCTCTTACACCTTATAAGCCCATTACAGACTTAACTGATTGTATCACCTTTATTTTAAGTTGTACAATTAATCACTGAAGAATATGTGTATGCGTACAGCAGCGACGTATGGTGAACTTGCCACGCAAACATCTCGTGCCAGTTCGATTTGAACACCAGTGCAGCCGACAAGATGACTCTCGCATACGCCGTTATTTATACACAGGGTTTCTCACCTAACTCCGCCACTTCAAATATCTCTGGGACAACAGTAGGTATTTAAAACCGGTTTCCACAGCATGAGCGCACGGCAGGGGCTTAGGAAACCAAATACTATGAGAAATTATAAAATGTAAACAAATACTATTTTCAACACGAATTTGTGTATTTTTAAATAGAAACCCCCTATTATTTCGTATGCAATCAATAGCATGAAAAATCCAAAAAAATAATGGCGTTGGTTGCATAGCAATACGCCAATTATATCACGAGAAATTTCGAAGCGAAGTTGACGCTTGAAATAAATGAAGCACACAGCTAGCGCACGTCCTGAAACTTAAGTGTGCACCTCACGCTGCCTGTGTCAGGGGCTCACGCAATGGGAAGTTATGCACATTTCACAAAAATAAACAAGTAACACGTCCAACGCAAAGTTATGTTTTTCAAATTGTAAATATGGTGATTCTAGCAATATGACAACTAGAGCTACAATTAGAGATAACACACTTGAATTCACTTTGCTAAACACATTTACTAGTGCTCTGTTGCCCACAGAAACTGAATTGTTGTGGATTAGATTCAGCATAGACAATACACCCACATCTTGACCGATGAAACTGTGTCACGTCAACGTATGTTCGAAGTTCCCTCCGTTTGCATCGATACACGCTTGCAGACGGGTAAACGAGAGAGTCTTGCACAGATTGTATAGTTTCTACAAATGTTGCCGCACACGCCGCAGTTAGACGATGTTGCATATCCTACACAGTCGTTGGGGGTTCTTGATACACTCTGCCTTTCACTGCTACCCAGTGAAAGACGTCTAATAGCGTCAAGTCGGGGGACCGTGCTGGCTATCGCACAGAAATGTCGCATCTAGAACGTCTCTGGCAACTTCTGCATTGCGTGCGGGGCATCCATCATGTTGGGACCACATTGATAGACGAGTTTCCAGTCCTAGATCCTCCATGAGGAGCGCTAGTGTGTTTTGAAGAAATGATGGATATCACTGTCCATTCAATGTTCCGCGGTAAAAATAGGGGCCTACAATACAGTTAGCAATGGTACCGCACCAAACATTGACACTCTACTGCCGTTGACGAGCAACTTGGCGAATCCAGTGGGGATTTTGCACGGATCGGAAGTGCATGTTCCGCAGATTCGCATTACCATGATTTGTGTGTGACTGGATTACCTTGCAACTGCTGAAGTGCAAAACGACAGAATGCAATGCGGGATTCAAAGTCATTCCCGGTGTACCGTAGGTCTCTAGAAGAGCGTAGCGGCCGGCCGCGGTGGTCTAGCGGTTCTAGGCGCGCAGACCGGAACCGCGCGACTGCTACGGTCGCAGGTTCGAATCCTGCCTCGGGCATGGATGTGTGTGATGTCCTTAGGTTAGTTAGGTTTAAGTAGTTGTAAGTTCTAGGGGACTGATGACAACAGATGTTAAGTCCAATAGTGCTCAGAACCATTTGAACCATTTAGAGCGTAGCGTTCCAAAGGATTGGAAAAGAGCACAGGTCATCCCCGTTTTCAAGAAGGGACGTCGAACAGATGTGCAGAACTATAGACCTATATCTCTAACGTCGATCAGTTGTAGAACTTTGGAACAAGTATTATGTTCGAGTATAATGACTTTTCTGGAAACTAGAAATCTACCCTGTAGGAATCAGCATGGGTTTCGAAATAGACGGTCGTGTGAAACCCAGCTCGCGCTATTCGTCCACGAGACTCAGAGAGGGCCATAGACACGGGTTCACAGGTAGATGCCGTGTTTCTTGACTTCTGCAAGGCGTTCGATACAGTTCCCCACAGTCATTTAATGAACAAAGTAAGAGCATATGGACTATCAGACCAATTGTGTGATTGGATTGAAGAGTTCCTAGATAACAGAACGTAGCATGTCATTCTCAATGGAGAGAAGTCTACCGAAGTAAGAGTGATTTCAGGTGTGCCGCAGGGGACTGTCTTAGGACCGTTGCTATTCACAATATACATAAATGACCTCGTGGATGACATCGGAAGTTCACTGAGGCTTTTTGCAGATGATGCTGTGGTGTATCGAGAGGTTGTAACAATGGAAATGCAGGAGGATCTGCAGCGAATTGACGCACGGTGCAGGGAATGGCAATTGAATCTCAATGTAGACAAGTGTAATGTGTGGCGAATAGATAGAAATATATATTCCTTATCATTTAGCTACAAAATAGCAGGTCAGCAAACTGGAAGCAGTTAATTCCATAAATTATCTGGGAGTACGCATTAGGAGTCATTTAAAATGGAATGATCATATAAAGTTGATCGTCGGTAAAGCAGATGCCAGACTGAGATTCATTGGAAGAATCCTAAGGAAATGCAATCCGAAAACAAAGGAAGTAGGTTACAGTACGCTTGTTCGCCCACTGCTTGAATACTGCTCAGCAGTGTGGGATCCGTACCAGATAGGGTCGATAGATGAGATAGAGAAGATCCAACGGAGAGCAGCGCGCTTCGTTACAGGATCATTTAGTAATCGCGAAAGCGTTACGGGGATGATAGATAAAGTCCAGTGGAAGACTCTGCAGGTGAGACGCTCAGTAGCTCGGTACGGGCTTTTGTTGAAGTTTCGAGAACATACCTTCACCGAGGAGTCAAGCAGTATATTACTCCCTCCTACGTATGTCTCGCGAAGAGACCGTGAGGATAAAATCAGAGAGATTAGAGCCCACACAGAGACATACCGACAATCGTTCTTTCCACGAACAATACGAGACTGGAACAGAAGGGAGAATCGATAGAGGTACTCAAGGTACCCTCGGCCACACACCGTCAGGTGGGTTGTGGAGTATGGATGTAGATGTAGATGGTTCTTGGTGCAGTAAGATATGGAACGGATGAAACCGATGCCGATGCTAGATTCTGCGCACACTACTGCGGCTTGTTCCCACACCTCGTGCAATTTCTCGTACACCCACCTGGGGACTGTGCGCCACAGCAGCCAGGACAGGAGTTTCGTTTCCATTGCCAGTCGCTGGCGTTGAACGTCGACGTTTTGTGGGAGCCCAGCTTCCTGTTTCCCAGTGTCTTCCTGATGCTGTCACGTGACGGACACTGCCGGTCTGGTTAACCTTCAGCTACAGTGTCACAGCTGCGGTTGTATTTCTGTGACATTCGCCATAAATTAAAATAATATCTAGCTTTTCTTCATTACTGAAGGCCAGCGTATCGACTAGATGACGGCAAATGTAACAAGCCACAAGAAATCAGGTTTTAATGTGGCAACGTATGTGAATTACGTTACAGTGTGAGAGCAGTCCCTCCCCCTCCCCTGAATGAACCATGGACCTTGCCGTTGGTGGGGAGGCTTGCGTGCCTCAGCGATACAGATGTCCGTACCGTAGGTGCAACCACAACGGAGGGGTATCTGTTGAGAGGCCAGACAAACGTGTGGTTCCTGAAGAGGGGCAGCAGCCTTTTCAGTAGTTGCAGGGGCAACAGTCTGGATGATTGACTGATCTGGCCTTGTAACACTAATCAAAATGGCCTTGCTGTGCTGGTACTGCGAACGGCTGAAAGCAAGGGGAAACAACGGCTGTAATTTTTCCCGAGGGCATGCAGCTTTACTGTATGATTAAATGATGATGGCGTCCTCTTGGGTAAAATATTCCGGAGGTAAAATTGTCCCCATTCGGATCTCCGGGCGGGGACTAGAGGATGTCGTTATCAGGAGAAAGAAAACTGGCGTTCTACGGATTGGAGCGTGGAATGTCAGATCACTTAATCGGTCAGGTAGGTTAGAAAATTTAAAAAGGGAAATGGATAGGTTAAAGTTAGATATAGTGGGAATTAGTGAAGTTAGGTGGCAAGAGGGACAAGAGTTCTGGTAAAGTGAATACAGGGTTATAAATACAAAGTCAAATAGGGGTAATGCAGGAGTAGGTTTAATAATGAATAAAAAATAGGAGTGCGGGTAAGCTACTACAAACAGCATAGTGAACGCAATATTGTGGCCAAGATAGACACGAAGCCCACGCCTACTACAGTAGTGCAAGTTTATATGCCAACTAGCTCTGCAGATGACGAAGAAATTGATGAAATGTATGATGAGATAAAAGAAATTATTCAGATGAGATAAAAGAAATTATTCAGGCAGTGAAGGGAGACGAAAATTTAATAGTCATGGGTGACTGGAATTCGAGAGTAGGAAAAGGGAGAGAAGGAAACATAGTGGGTGAATATGGAACGCGGGAGAGAAATGAAAGAGGAAGCCGTCTTGTAGAATTTTGCACAGAGCATAACTTAATCATAGATATCACTTGGTTCAAGAATCATGAAAGAAGGTTGTATACATGGAAGAACCCTGGAGATACTAAAAGGTATCAGATAGATTATATAATGGTAAGACAGAGATTTAGGAACCAGGTTTTAAATTGTAAGACATTTCCATGGGCAGATGTGGACTCTGACCACAATCTATTGGTTATGAACTGTAGATTTGAAGAAACTGCAAAAAGGTCGGAATTTTAAGGAGATGGGACCTGGATAAACTGACAGAATCAGAGGTTGTGGAGAGCTACAGGGAGAGCATTAGGGAACGATTGACAAGAATGGGGGAAAGAAATACAGTGGAAGAAGAATGCGTAGCTTTGAGAGATGAAATAGTGAAGGCAGCAGAGGATCAAGTAGGCAAATGACGAGGGTTGGTAGAAATCATTGGGTAACAGAAGGGATATTGAATTTAATTGATGAAAGGAGAAAATATAAAAATGCAGTAAATGAAGCGGCCAAAAAGGAATACAAACGTCTCAAAAATGAGATCGACAGGAAGTGCAAAATGGCTAAGCAGGGATGGCTAGAGGACAAATGTAAGGATGTAGAGGCTTATCTCACTAGGGGTAAGATAGATACTGCCTACAGGAAAATTAAAGAGACCTTTGGAGAAAAGAGAGCCACTTGCATGAACATCAAGAGCTCGGATGGAAACCCAGTTCTAAGCAAAGAAGGGAAAGCAGAAAGGTGGAAGGAGTATATAGAGGGCGATGTTCTTGAGGACAATATTATGGAAATGGAAGAGGAGGCAGATGAAGATGAAATGGGAGATATGATACTGCGTGAAGAGTTTGACAGAGCACTGAAAGACCTAAGTCGAAACAACGCCCCGGGAGTAGACAACATTCCATTAGAACTACTGACAGCCTTGGGAGAGCCAGGCCTAACAAAACTGTACTATCTGCGGAGCAAGATGTATGAGACAAGCAAAATACCCCTAGACTTCAAGAAGAATATAATAATTCCAATCCCAAAGAAAGCAGGAGTTGAAAGATGCTAAAATTACCGAACTATCAGTTTAACAAGCCACAGCTGCAAAATACTAATACGAATTCTTTACAGACGAATGGAAAACTGGTAGAAGCCGACCTCACAGAAGATCAGTGTGGATTCCGTTGAAATGTTGGAAGACGTGAGGCAATACTGACTTATCTTAGAAAATAGATTAAGGAATGGGAAACCTACGTTTCTCGCATTTGTTGACTTAGAGAAAGCTTTTGACAATATTGACTGGAATACTCTCTTTCACATTGTGAAGGTGGCAGGGGTAATATACAGGGAGCGAAAGGCTATTTACAATTTGTACAGAAACCAGACGGCAGTTGTAAGACTCGAGGGGTATGAAAGGGAAGCAGTGGTTGGGAAAGAAGTGAGACAGGGTTGTAGCCTATCCCCAATGTTATTCAGTCTGTATATTGAGCAAGCAGTAAAGGAAACAAAAGAAAAATTCGGAGTAGGAATTAAAAAATCCATGGAGAAGAAATAAAAACTTTAAGGTCTGCCGATGACATTGTAATTCTGTCAGAGACAGCAAAGGACTTGGAAGAGCAGTTGAACGGAATGGACAGTGGATATGAGATGAACATCGACAAAAGCAAAACGAGAATAATGGACTGTAGTCGAATTAAATCGGGTGATGCTGAGGTAATTAGATTAGGAAATAACTTAAAGTAGTAAAGAAGTTTTGCTGTTACGGGAGCAAAATAACTGATGATGGTCGAAGTAGAGAGGATATAAAATGTAGACTGGCAATGGCAAGGAAAGCGTTTCTGAAGAAGAGAAATTTGTTAACATCGAGTATAGATTTGAGTGTCAGGAAGTCGTTTCTGAAAGTATTTGTATGGAGTGTAGCCATGTATGGAGTGAAACGTGGACGATAAATAGTTTAGACAAGAAGAGAATAGAAGCTTTCGAAATGTGGTGCTACAAAAGAATGCTGAAAATTAAATGGGTAGATCACATAACTAATGAGGAGATGTTGAATAGGATTGGGGAGAAGAGGAGTTTTTGGCACAACTTGACTAGAAGACGGGATTAGTTGGTAGGACACGTTCTGACGTATCAAGGGATCACCAATTTAGTATTGGAGGGCAGCGTGGAGGGTAAAAATCGTAGAGGGAGACCAAGAGATGAATACACTAAGCAGATTCAGAAGGATGTAGGCTGCAGTAGGTACTGGGAGATGAAGAAGCCTGCACAGGATAGAGTAGCATGGAGAGCTACATCAAACCAGTCTCAGGACTGAAGACCACATCAACACGAGAGCAGTTCAGCAGGCCAGATTAGGAGACACTTGTACAGTGAAGGTTGAGCGTGCTGTGGCGATACCGCTATGTTTACGACAGGATACTGGCGGCAGTGCAGGCAACCCCTGCTCTGAGCACGGTACCACATGCGATACATTACGTCAGAAACTGTGGCGCCGTTGGTATCCTTTACAAGCCACGTATCTCAGAACTTATGAGGTTTCGAAACGTGAATTCAAGCGTGTTACCACTAATTGTACGTCTAGTTGTCATTTCTCAATAATAATCATTATGCACAGGACATCCATGTTTCTGATACCACATTATTTGACACGTTATGAGGTGCACCGGTTCAAGTAAGGTACAGCTCAAGAAGGGGCTAAACTATTCCCCTTTACGAGTGCCATCAATAAAATATGGACCAATGGTGTGTTGTCACACAATACCGCACCATACAGTAACACTCCACTGGCGTCGTACGTCCATCACATCACGATTACCGGCAGCGTGAGGCGCACGCTCGAGTCTCAGGACGTGCGCTAGCTGTGCGTTTCATTTATTTCAAGCGTCAACTTCGCTTCGCACTTTCTCGGAATGTAATTGTATCGCAATGCAACCAACGCCATTATTTTTGTGATTTTTCATGCTACTGATTACATACGAAATAATAGGTGTCCATTTAAAAATACACAAGTTTTTGTTGAAAATAGTATTTGTCTACGTTTTAAAATTTCGCATTGTATTTGGTTTCCTAAACCCCTGCCGTACGTTCATAGTGGTGAAAACCGTTTTTAAATACCTGTTGTTGTTCCAGAGATATTTGAGGTGGCAGACACCCTGTACATTCGACGATGCGGGCGCTGATTTTGTGTTTAACATTTGACGACGCCACTATGGCTCCAGTATACACGGTAATTGACGAATGTATGCAAATATTTTAATATGTTATTCTACAAGTAAAACTAAAGAAAAAAGTTCATATAAACATTGGTCCGCAAATGTTTAGTTACGGCTGATAAAAGGTTTTGCCTGAAATTTAGCAACTTCGCTAATATGAAGCCATCGCAAAACTGTACGAGAGTAAAGTAAAGCACCATTTCCATTTATTTTGTCGTTATTGACCTGGTGAATCTAATAAAACATGTCCCAGACGTGTATCTGCAGTAGTTTTCCAGAACATCCAGAGAAGCGAAGAAGTAATTTCGTTATGTAAATTGTTTATACTATCTCAAGTATACTGTGCCTCATCAGTAAATAAAATGTATTTGTGTAACTGCCGATTAGTATTTAACCAGTTGCACAACTTCAAGCGAAGGGCAGTACCTCCCGGACGTAAATGATGCACTTTTTGTTTATGGTAAGGATACAGATTACTGTACTTCAGTGTGCGCCATACCTTGGATTGCGAAATGCCTAATCGTCGAGAGATACGTCGTGTTGTGGTACCCGGGCTACGTGGAAAAGCATCCATAACATCCTCATCACCGTCTTCACGTATCGAGCGCTCGTACTGATTACGAACGCTAGGTAGAGAACCTGTCTCCCCTAACATTCCAAATACTCCGCTAACGGTTCGTGCGTTCGGAATCCTCCGAGTTGGATAACGTACGCTATATTTGTTAATTGCAGCCGTAGCTTTACCATCACATTTGTCCTAAATAAACACCATATCGGCGTACTCGTCAGTCGTAAATTTGAAAGACATCCCTACTTCATAAATAATCTACAAACTGCAACAATTACTATGTGGTTTCTCTTAAACACACAGCTGTCATTATGTTATTTCACTTAACAATACAGGAAAGTAACTCGTTTCCACGTTAGGAAACGACTGAAACAACTCAGTAACGGCTGCCAACAATGAGAAACGCTTCTACGTTCTTAATGGACAGTAAACAAATCCCATGCCCGAGGCAGGATTCGAACCTGCGACCGTAGCGGTGGCTCGGATCCAGACTGTAGCGCCGGCCAGTGAAATGCATCCTACATTTCCATCCTCTGTGTTGTTTACCGATGAAGCAACGTTCGGGCGCGATGGAGTCTTCAACATGCACAATTCGCATGTTTGGAGTGAGGATAACCGACATGCCACAGTTACTAGCGCTCATCAAGTGCGGTTCTTCGTTAATGTGTGGGTCGGTGTTGTTGGGGACTGTTTAATTGGGCCGTATCTGCTACCTAGGCCATTAAATGGCAGGCACTATTACAATTTTCTCGCCAGAGCATTGCCAGAATTGCTGGAAGACGTCCCGAACCCTACAAGACGACGCATGTGGCGCCGGCACATTTCAGTGGTCGCGTGCGTCGATTCCTGGACCGACGGTTCCCAGAGACGTGGATTGGCAGAGGTGGTCCTGTACCGTGGCCTGCTCGATCCCCAGATATGTCCCGTCTGGACTTTTTTGTGTGGGGAGAGATGCGCAACCTTGTTTACGCACCTCCTGTTGCATCAGAAGAGGGTCTGGTTGCCCGGATAGTAGCAGCAGCAGGAACAATTCAAGATAATCCTGGGGTTTTTGCCCGTGTCGGACAGAACATGATCCGACTGTGTAACCTTTGTTTACGTGTCAATGGAGGAATTTTTGAAAACCTAGTGTAACTGAAATTGGGTTTTGTTAATGTGTTGTCTCTTGGTCATAAAAAAATGGAAAAGCGTTTGTTGGTTTAATTAACTTGCCGCCAGAGAAATATTCCTCTACCGGTTTAAATACTCCTCAGAGGAAAAAATGACACTAGGGAAAAATATTTGTTTTGATGTCCCCTACAACCTCCCAGAGTTTGTAGGTTTAAATACTTTTCACCCTGTATACAATAGTACTGTTTATTTTTGCTACAGCTTTTCTGTAACCTATTTTAAGACCGGGTGTAATAGTATAGTTTGTAACTTTGCTGTTCCTACCCTTGCAAGGCAAAGAAATTCTGAAGATGGCTAGTTGTTGTCGTTGTTGTGGTCTTCAGTCCTGAGACTGGTTTGATGCAGCTCTCCATGCTACTCTATCCTGTGCAAGCTGCTTCATCTCCCAGTACCTACTGCAACCTACATCCTTCTGAATCTGCTTAGTGTATTCATCTCTTGGTCTTCCTCTACGATTTTTACCTACAATACTACATTGGTGATCCGTTGATGCCTCAGAAGACGTCCTACCAACCGAACCCTTCTTAAAGTCAAGTTGTGCCACAACTCCTCTTCTCCCCAATTCTATTCAATACCTCCTCATTAGTTGTGTGACCTACCCATCTAATCTTCAGCATTTTCGCTAGCACCACATTTCGAAAGCTTCTATTCCCTTCTCGTGTAAACTATTTATCGTCCATGTTTTACTTCCATACATGGCTACACTCCATACAAATACTTTCAGAAACGACATCCTGACATTTAAATCTATACTTGATGTTAACAAATTTGTCTTCTTCAGAAACGCTTTCCTTGCCATTGCCAGTCTACATTTTATATTCTCTCTACTTCGACCATCATCAGTTATTTTGCTCCCGAAACAGCAAAGCTTCTTTACTACTTTAAGTTTCTCATTTCCTAATCTAATTCCCTCAGCATCATCCGACTTAATTCGACTACATTGCACAGTCCTTGTTTTCCTTTTGTTGATGTTGATCTTATATCCTCCTTTCAAGACACTGTCCATTCCGTTCAACTGCTCTTCCAAATCCTTTGCTGTCTCTGACAGAATTACAATGTCATCAGCGAACCTCAAAATTTTTATTTCATCTCCATGGATTTTAATACCTACTCCGAATTTTTCTTTTGTTTGCTTTACTGCTTGCTCAATATACAGATTGAATAACATTGGGGACCGGCTACAACCCTGTCTCACTCCCTTTCCAATCACTGCTTCCCTTTCACGCCCCCCAACTCTTATAACTGCCATCTGGTTTCTGTACAAATTGTAAATAGGCTTCGCTCCGTGTATTTTATCCCTGACACCTTTAGAACTTGAAAGAGAGTATTCCAATCAACATTGTCAAAAACTTTCTCTAAGTCTACAAATGCTAGAGAAGTAGGTTTGCCTTTCCTTAATCTTTCTTCTAAGATAAGTCGTCTGGAACCGCGCGACCTGCCTCGGGCATGGATGTGTGTGATGTACTTAGGTTAGTTAGGTTCAAGTACTTCTAAGTTCTAGGGGACTGATGACCTAAGAAGTTAAGTCAGATAGTGCTCAGAGCCATTTGAACCATTTTTAAGATAAGTCGTAGGGTCAGTAATGCCTCACGTGTTCCAACATTTCTACGGAATCCAAACTGATCTTCCCCGAGGTCGGCTTCTACCAGTTTTTCTATTCGTCTGTAGAGAATGTGCGTTAGTATTTTGCAGCTGTGAGTTATTAAACTGATAGTTCGGTAATTTTCACATCTGTCAACACCTGCTTTCTTTGGGATTGGAATTATTATATTCTTCTTGAAGTCTGAGGGTATTTCGCCTGTCTCATACATCTTGCTCACCAGGTGGTTGAGTTTTGTTAGGCCTGGCTCTCCCAAGGCTGTCAGTAGTTCTGATGGAATGTTGTCTACTCCCGAGGCCTCAAAGAGATGGGTAGTATATAAGGCGAAACCAGTCAATAATGAAATGTTAATGCGATCTCAAGTGTTCAGTTTAACGTAAATGTGACATCGGGTCGGTGCCCTCTGCAGACTATGTCGTCAGAATTGAAGAGTACAGTGCGCCCTGGAGGGGAGACGGACGTCCGCTCCAGCGAACCGACCGCTCGTGACGCGCTCGACACCAGTCACCTGCGACGACGAATCGGCGGGGCGACATCTGGTCTGCGGCCATTGTAGTGCGGCCAGTGTTCCGCGTAATCCAGTGCGGGAGGGTGCATGTACCGCCATTGTGTAGCTCAGGCCGGGCTAATCGGTTGTCACCGTGGGATCGGCAAACCTGTCGTCGCGTCCTCGAAACATTCCGTGAGCGCCTTGCCTCTTATATCTCCAGCCGGGCGTGCTGGCCGCACCGCCGCGTGGCCGCCATAACTCTGGAGTGGTACAGGAAGAGCGGGTGTGGAGGGCTCGCAGTATCACAGCTCAATGGCAGCGGAATCCCAGCGGAGCCCACTTTATGAGATGTTTGACAACGGGACGCGACCTTCGCTGCACATCGCCGCGCCTTCCTCCGTACCGATTCGCAGCTCGTCTCCTGTAAGGGCTCCCAGCTGCTGTACCGAAATCTGCGCCTATTGAAATTTCCTCCCATAAACGGTCGGGGAAGGGTCCACCAGTCCCCTGCACTGTCGGGTAGAAGAGCTGAGGGATGCTACCTACAGGCTTCCGGGGTCGCATTTTCAAGCCGTACTAGACTGAAGCGCCAAAGCTAGAGGATTGGAGGAAGGCACTAGCAGAAAGAGACATGAAAATTAGCAGGACGAAGTCCTGAAGGATGGGCAGGTGAGGTCTTGCAAGATCCAGGACGATGAGCTGAAATCGGTCTGCAAATTTTAATACCTGGGGTCGTACATACAGAGGGATGGAGGACTGGAAAGCGAGGTACAACCATAGAGTAAATATCTCTGGAGTGAGCATTGTAGTCCTACTGAATAGAATGGATAAAGTTATGGGGAAAGAATATAATATGAGAATTAATAAAGCAAAAACAAAAGTAATGGCATACGACAAAAAAGATAAAGTGAAAGTCCATGTTCATGTAGGCAATGAACTGCTTGAACAATAAGTTGATAAATTTACTTATCTGGGCAGTAATATTACCAGGGATGGAAGGAGAAAGGCAGAAGTGAGAAGTAGAATTGCTCGAGCAAAGGCTGCTTTTAACAAGAAGAAAAGATCTTAACATCTAAGAGCATCAGCCTTGGAATCAGGAATAGATTTTTGAAATCGTATGTGTGGAGTGTGGCATGCTATGGGTGTGAAACATGGACTCTCGGGGCAGAGGAAGACCAGAAGCTAAATTCTTTTGAAATGTGGTGCTATAGACGCATGCTCAAAATAAAATGGATCGACAAGGTCACAAGCGAAGTGGTTCTGGAAAGAGCAGGTGAGAAGAGAAGCTTCTGGAGTTTCATTGTTAAAAGAAGAGTGCGTGGTTCATGGTGTGGGTTCCTGTAGTCATGTCCTAGTTCATGAACCACGGGCAACGTATGAGTGGCCAAGTAAGTGGTCCCGACAGTCGGGATACCAGTTACTTTGGAATAAGGCTGGGCATCTCGGACATATTCTGAGTCGTGGTCACCTTTGTGCTCGTACGGCAAAGACTACCAAATCCACCAGTTAGTCCCTCAGCCGTTAGGGGTAAAACCCAATGGGACTCAGGGCAAGTAAGGCTAGCAACCTGCTTCCCTGGTACTTTAAATATGATGCTGGCAACAATCAGAGCAAAATGCCTCGGACCTTTGGAGGTGACAGAGACCCACCTCTAACTGACAAACCAGGGTCTCCAAAGATACGACTTGGCAAACAAATGGTAATGAGATGGGGAGCTATTAATATCAATGGGGGCTACTCTGGGAAGAAGGTAGAGCTGGCAGAGGCTGCAAGTAAGATGGGGCTGGACGTTTTAGCTGTTAGTGACATTCGGGTAAGGGGTGAGAAAGAAGAGAAAGTGGGAGAATACAAGGTCTACTTGTCAGGAGTCAAAGCAGGAATAGCACAATGGGATGTAGGGCTTTACATCAGGAAAGAAATGAAACCCAGCGTAGTTGCAATAAGGTATGTAAACGAACGACTGATGTGGATAGATTTGACAGTGTCTAGCAAGAAAATTAGGATTGTGTCAGTATATTCGCATTGTGAAGGGACTGATCAGGATAAGATGGATAGTTTTTATGAGGCACTCAGTGATGTAGTTAAGGACAAGGACAGTGTTCTGCTCATGGGTGATTTTAACGCCAGGATTGGAAATCGAACAGAAGTGTATGAAAAGGTTATGGGTAAATTTGGAGAGGATATGGAGGCCAACAGGAACGGGAAACAACTCTTGGATTTCTGTGCCAGTATGGGCTTAGTAATCACAAACTCCTTTTTTAAACATAAGAACATTCACCGGTATACTTGGAAAGGCAGGGGAACCAGATCTGTCATTGACTATATGATAACAGATCAGGAATTCAGGAAGGCTGTGAGGGACACACGTGTATTCAGGGGATTCTTTGATGACACTGATCATTATTTAATCTGCAGTGAAATTGGGATTGCGAGGCCGAAAGTGCAGGAGGTCAGGTCCATATGTAGGAGGATAAGAGTGGAGAAACTTCAGGATAAGGAAATCAGGCACAAGTACATAACAGCGATCTCAGAAAGGTACCAGTTAGTTGAATGTAGTCAATTACAGTCACTGGAAAAGGAATGGACAAGGTACAGGGACACAGTACTAGGTGGCTAAAGAATGTCTTGGAACAGTAGTGTGTAAAAGTAGGAGGAAGCAAACAGCTTGGTGGAATGACACAGTCAAGGCAGCCTGTAAAAGGAAAAAGGCCTATCAAAAATGGCTACATACTAGAACTCAGACAGAGAAAGTTATGTTGTAGAAAGAAACAAAGCCAAACAGATAATTGCAGCATCCAAGAAGAAATCGTGGGAAGAGTTTGGAAACAGGTTGGAGACTATGGGTCAAGCTGCTAATTACACTCCAGAATGGTTTTCCAGCAGTCTTCGACATGGAGGTAAGAAGGAAATGACAAGTATTTTGGACAGGTCAGGAAAACTGCTAGTGAATCCTGTGGATGCCTTGGGCAGATGGAGGGAATATTTTGAAGAGTTGCTCAATGTAGGTGAAAATCCGATCAGTAATGTTTCAGATTTCGAGGTAGAATGGGATAGGAATGATGATGGAAATATGATCACATTTGAGGAAGTGGAAAAAATGGTCAATAGATTGCAGTGCAATAAAGCGGCTGGGGTGGATGAAATTAAGTCGGAACTCATCAAATACAGTGGAATGTCAGGTCTTAAATGGCTACACAGGATAATTGAAATGGCCTGGGAGTCGGGACAGGTTCCATCAGACTGGCCAAAAGCAGTAATCACACCAGTCTTTAAACATGGAAACAGAAAAGATTGTAACAACTACAGCGGTATCTCTTTACCCACAACGCTGATTAAAATCTTCTCAGGTATTGTTGAAAGGAAAGTGCGAGTATTAGTTGAGCAGCAATTGGATGAAAATCAGTGTGGGTTTAGGCCTCTTAGAGATTGTCAGGACCAGATCTTTAGCTTACGGCAAATAATGGAGAAGTGTTATGAGTGGAACAGGGAATTGTATCTATGCTTTATAGATCTAGAAAAGGCATATGACCGGGTTCCTAGGAGGAAGTTATTGTCTGTTCTACGAGATTATGGAATAGGAGGCAAACTTTTGCAAGCAATTAAAGGTCTTTACATAGATACTCAGGCAGCAGTTAGAGTTGACGGTAAATTGAGTTCATGGTTCAGAGTAGTTTCAGGGGTAAGACAAGGCTGCAACCTGTCTCCACTGTTGTTCATATTATTTATGGATCATATGTTGAAAACAATAGACTGGCTGGGTGAGATTAAGATGTGTGAACACAAAATAAGCAGTCTCGCATATGCGGATGACTTAGTTGTGATGGCAGATTCGATTGAAAGTTTGCAAAGTAATGTTTCAGAGCTAGATCAGAAATGTAAGGACTATGGTATGAAGATTAGCATCTCCAAAACGAAAGTAATGTCAGTGGGAAAGAAATGTAAACGGATAGAGTGCCAAATAGGAGGAACAAAGTTAGAACAGGTGGACGGTTTCAAGAACTTAGGATGCATATTCTCACAGGATGGCAACATAGTGAAAGAACTGGAAGCGAGGTGTAGCAAAGCTAATGCAGTGAGCGCTCAGCTACGATCTACTCTCTTCTGCAAGAAGAAAGTCAGTACCAAGACTAAGTTATCTGTGCACCGTTCAATCTTTTGACCAACTTTGTTGTATGGGAGCGAAAGCTGGGTGGATTCAGGTTACCTTATCAACAAGGTTGAGGTTACGGATATGAAAGTAGCTAGGATGATTGCAGGTACTAGTAGATGGGAACAATGGCAGGAGGGTGTCCACAATGAGGAAATCAAAGAAAAACTGGGAATGAACTCTATAGATGTAGCAGTCAGGGCGAACAGGTTTAGATGGTGGGGTCATGTTACACGCATGGGAGAAGCAAGGTTACCCAAGAGACTCGTGGATTCAGCAGTAGAGGGTAGGAGGAGTCTGGGCAGACCGAGGAGAAGGTACCTGGATTCGGTTAAGAATGATTTTGAAGTAATCGGTTTAACATCAGAAGAGGCACCAATGTTAGCACTAAATAGGGGATCATGGAGGAATTTTATAAGGGGGGCTATGCTCCAGACTGAACGCTGAAAGGCATAATCAGTCTTAAATGATGATGATGATGAAGAAGAAGAGTGCAATTTACAGGCCATCTATTAAGACATAAAGGACTCCTGAACACAATCATAGAGGGATATGGCGAGGGAAAAAGACCGAGAGGAAGACCACGACTGAGGTACATGGATCAAATCGTGAAAGGTGTGGGATGTAACACCTATGAAGAAATGAAGAGAAAAGCTGAAAGACGCACAGACTGGAACCAAGCTGCAAACCAGTCCTTGGATTGGCCACTAAAGATGAAGAATAAGAAGAAGAAGAAGAAGAAGAGCATTCACAAGCGCAGAACAGATTTTGTGTTGTCAACATACAATGCCAGCCCGGTCACGTGATCTCGGGACGTCGTGTGTTTGTCCGTATAGCGACCTGTATATCTAGAATGTCACTACATCCCCAGTACAGACGGATTCTTTTCGTACGTGTCGTGGATTATTTACATATGTTGTGCAGACATTTTAACAGCATCTATTTGATACCGGGAATAAACCAGCTACGTAACTTTTAAGGGCAACTGATATTGCATTTTGCTTCTTTGCGATATGTGTCACAGTTCAGATGCACTCGATTTTTGGTAGTTCTCGATATGACACGGCACTTTATAGTATTACAGAGCCTGACGTACATTTTTGCAGTGATAGTCTTGCAAAACGACTTGACAGTACGCTAGTACTTTTGCAAGTGTCCCACAAACACTGAATTTGCCACACATTAGCGATTAGGTCCCTGCTAATTTGTCCTTTTTTCTGCCATTTCTGCGTATTTATTTTCTCGTTTTTGCAACCTAAAGCACAATTTTTCTTACAGGTGACACTTTGAAGTGTTTATTTAACGCATTTTACGTACTTGCTCCCAGTTTATTAAATAAATAGTAGACTGAGTAAGAAGGGGGGAAAAAGGCGATCGGAGAATAAATGTACTGTAAAGCAAATACAGTTGGTCATGTAACAGTCAACCCATATAACACCATTAAGGTAAGTGGAAAGTGACACAAATGAAAGAGTTTGGGGACATGTTTACTAATATTTTACGCTTCTTAATCAAATGGTGAAGAAAATAAATTGAAGGCAAAATACACCAAAGAAGATGAATGTGTACTTTGATTAGCTACACATTTGTGTTTTTTATTTGATTTGTGCAGAAAATGAATTTAAGCTGAATGCAGAAATTGGTAGTAGGTGCTGCGGAAAATTAGAAATAGTTGGTATAGCATCGACCTTCAGCCACACACGTCCAAATTTTTCTCTGTCTAAACATTCCTCTTCAAAGTGTTGTGAACACACTTTGGAATATTTCGTAGAGACAAAATTACTCCTCCTTATTTTCTGGAGCCACATCTTTACTCGTTGTCCATCCTTCTGGAAATAAAATATAAATCAGACATAATCATTCTCCATGTCCTAGACACACTTAACATGGTCTCCTACTGTAACTTTATAGTAAACAAAAAGGTTTGGTCACGCATATTATACGAAGACAATTACAGACTCCCACTCTATTGAATGTATCTGTCTCCCGTCTTTCAAATCTATATACATAATCGACAAGTCACTGATAAATGCATGGAGGATAGTATTTGCTGAAACAAACAGGCAGAAAGCGGCGCCGCGGTCGACAATGCCTGTATAAGCACAACATGTGTCTGGCGCAGTTGTCAGATCGGTTACTGCACCTATAGTGGCAGGTTGTCAAGATTTAAGTGATCTTCAACGTCGCGTTACAGTGGGCGTTCGAGCGATGGGACACAGCATCTCCGAGGTAGCGATGAACTGGGGATTCTCCCGTGCGACCATTTCACGATTGTATCGTGCATATCAGGAATCCGGTAAAACATCAAATCTCCGGAATTGCTGAGGCTGGAAAATGATCGTGCAACAACGGGACCAATGGCGACTGAAGAGAATCGTTCGACGTGACAGATGTGCAACCCTTCCGCAAATTGCTGCAGATTTCAATACTCGGCTATCACCAAGTGTCAGCGTGCGAACCATTCGAGGAAACATCATCGAAATGGGCTTTCGGAGCCGATGGCCCACTCGTGTACCCTTGATGACTGCACACAGAAAGCTTTACGCCTCGCCTGGTCTCGTCAACACCGACATTGGACTGTTGATGACTGAAAACATGTTGCCCGGTCGGACGAGTCTCGGGTATGGAGACAACGTCAAGAATCCGTGGCCCTGCATGTCAGCAGGGGACTGTTCAAGCTGGTGGTGGCTCTGTAATGGTGTGGGGCGTGTGCAGCTGGAGTGGTACGGAACCCCTGATACTTGTAGATACGACTGACAGGTGACAAGTACTTAAGCATGATCACCTGCCCCCATTCGTGTCCATTGCACATTCCGACGGGCCTGGGCAATTCCAGCAAGACAATGCGACACACCACAAGTCCAGAATTGCTACAGAGTGGCTCCAGAAACATTCTTCTGAGTTTAAACACTTGCGCTGGCAGACATGAACATTATTGAGCATGTCTGGGATGCCTTGCAACATGCTGTTCAGAAGAGATCTCCAGCCCTAGTACTCTTACGGATTTATGGACAGCCCTGGAGGATTGGTTCAAATGGCTCTGAGCACTATGGGACTTAACTGCTGAGGTCATCAGTCCCCCAGAACTTAGAACTACTTAAACCTAACTAACCTAAGGACATCACACACACCCATGCCAGAGGCAGGATTTGAACCTGCGACCGTAGCAGTAGCGCGGTTCCAGACTGTAGCGCCTAGAACCGTTCGGCCACTCAGGCCGGCGAAACCTGCAGGATTCGTGGTGTCAGTTCCCTCCAGCACTACTTCAGACATTAGTCGAGTCCATGCCATGTCGTGTTGCCGCACTCCTGCGTGCTTGCGGGCCTCTATACGATATTACAGAGGTGTACCAGTTTCCTTGGCTCTTCAGTATACGTAGAAAACTACGAACTGAGAAGTCCAATGTTAAGAGGGCACATGAAAACGATACGCCTTGCAAAACCATGGAACGTGTATCAGATGATGTTTTAGACACTATAATTATTTTATTCAAATTTCTGAAACGGAAATTGCCACGATTATACAAAAACCAGTTGACAATTATTATGAGATTCCTTGTACAAAATTCACGACTAAGAAGATTTTTTATGATGCTCTTAGAAACTTTATTTTGGTGCTAAGATTTTCTTAACTTTGTGTGTTTCGATAGCTTTTTGTAAGAGAATATTCTTTTTTTTTCAAAAGTTAAATTAATTAAGAATTACCTTGAGTCCCCTACGAGTAAGACTCGACTGTCTAATTTAGCAGTTACTCAATAAAAATGGGCTAGCTAAAGATATCGATATTGATGAGGTAATTTCAAAATTTGAAGCCAACAAAAAGTGAAGAAATTCTAAGCTACGTACTAGTCACCTGTCAGTATGGAAAACTGCCGTTACTTGATCGGCTTTTTTAATAATAAGTTAACTGTTTTTTAATTCACTTTACTTATTCGTTTTCATGCATAAATAGCTGTTTGCGAAGTAGTTAAAATTATGCTTTGATCACATAGTCACGCATATGAAAAAACTCCTACACACAAATGTTGCATTCTCTGCTTTTGTGAGGTTCGCAGTTGGGGGGGGGGGAGGGGGAGGGGGGACAAATCTGCACCGGACACCAAACTACCTAGCTACACCACTGCGTAACCGCCAGTCTGAACCAGAGTGAAACATTTGATGTGTAGGTAACCAAATAGAGAATTCCTTGTACAATTATGTAGAAATTCGAAATTCATCGCAGCAAATATCCCCAAGATATTCAGTAACATTTAAACACGAGCTCATGAGTTTATCTTTTGTCGTTAAAGTGTGTGTTATGTGTCTTAGAAGCATTATAAAGTGACTGGCAGTTCACTCACAGAAACAAAGTTTACATTTCACTGATGTGTTTAATTTCAGCTCAGTATATCTTCACTCATCGTCGTAACAACCTAGCGAAAAAAATTCTGCGTTTCGTGTTTTATGTCGCGCCGACTGTTGTTATCGTTAGAGATTTAGCTTTAGTAGACCTGCGAATTTGTTGTCTCACTTCTTCAATTTCTTTGTATTCATGAGTAATTCCTAGATCTTGCACTTGTCTCCAGAGAGACTTTTTCATGTGGAAATAACATCCATGCACTTCAGGATGTCAAATCAAGTTCCATCTCGGTTCAGGTCAAAACAGGCGCCAGCATTGAATCTCTGCTATCTGTAGATTTTTGCTTGCCATAGCAATCACTTCGACCATGATCTGCCAACTGTTAGATAAACATTCAAACCAAATGGTTCAAATGGCTCTGAGCACTATGGGACTTAACATCTGAGGGCATCACTCCCCTAGAACTTAGAACTACTTAAACCTAACTAACCTAAGGACATCACACACATCCATGCCCGAGGCAGGATTCGAACCTGCGACCGTAGTGGTCACGCGGTTCCAGACTGAAGCGCCTAGAACCACACGGATTCAAACCAAATCTGTCGAAGATTATTTCGAGCAGTTAGTTCATGAGCCCACGCGAATAGTAAACGGTTGTGAGAACACACTTGACCTCGTAGAAACAAATAATCCTGAGTTAATAACGAGCATCAAAACCGATTCAGGGATTAGTGAACACAGGATTGTCGTAGCGAGATTGAATATTGTAATCCCCAAATCCTCGAAAAATAAGCGAAAAATATACCTATTCAAAAAAAGCAGATAAAACTTCACTTGACGCCTTCCTGAGAGACAATCTCCACTCATTCCAAATTAATAATATAAGTGTAGACCAGATGTGGCTTAAATTCAAAGAAACAGTATCGGCAGCAATTGAGAGATTTATACCAAATAAATTAACAAACGACGGAGCTGATCCTCCTTGGTACACAAAACGGGTTAGAACACTGTTGCAGAAACAACGAAACAAACATGCCAAATTTAAACAGACGCAAAATCCCCTAGATTGGCCATCTTTTACAGAAGCTCGAAATTTAGCGCGGACTTCAATGCGAGATGCCTATAACAGTTTCCACAACGAAACTTTGTATCGAAACCTGGCAGAAAATCCAAATTAATTCTGGTCGTATGTGAAGTATATTGGCGGCAAGAAACAATCAGTGCCTTCTCTGCACGATAGCAATGGAGATACTATCGAAGACAGTGCTGCCAAAGCAGAGTTACTAAACACTGCCTTCCGAAATGCCGTAACAAAAGAAGACGAAGTATATATTTCAAAATTCCAATCGACAACAGCTGCCAGCATGAGTAACGTAGAAGTAAATATCCTCGGAGTAGTGAAGCAACTTAAATCACTTAATAAAAGCATGTCTTCTGGTCCAGACTGTATACCAATTAGGTTCCTTTCGGAGTATGCTTATGCATTAGCTCCATACTTAACAATCATATACAACTGTTCGGTTGACGAAAGATAGGTACCCGAAGACTGGAAAGTTGCACAGGTCACACCAATACTCAAGAAAGGTAGTAGGAGTAATCCACTTAATTACAGGCCCATATCGTTAACGTCGATATGCAGCAGGATTTTGGAACATATATTGTGTTCGAACATGATGAATTAACTCGAAGAAAACGGTCTATTGACACACAGTCAACATAGGTTTCGAAAACATCGTTCCTGTGAAACACAACAAGCTCTTTATTCACATGAAGTGTTGAGTGCTATTGTCAAGGGATTTCATGTTGTTGTTGTTGTGGTCTTCAGTCCTAAGACTGGTTTGATGCAGCTCTCCATGCTTCTCTAACCTGTGCAAGCTTCTTTACCTCCCAGTACCTACTGCAACCTACATCCTTCTGAATCTGCTTAGTGTAATCGTCTCTTGGTCTCCCTCTGCGATTTTTACCCTCCACGCTGCCCTCCAATATTAAATTGGTGATCCCTTGATACGTCAGAACGTGTCCTATCAACCAATCCCGTCTTCTAATCAAGTTGTGCCACAAACTTCTCTTCTCCCCAATCATATTCAATACTTCCTCATTAGTTATGTGATCTACCCATCTGATCTTCAGCATTCTTCTGTAGCACCACATTTCGAAAGCTTCTATTCTCTTCTTGTCCCAACCATTTATCGTCCATGTTTCACTTCCACACATGGCTACACTCCATAGAAATACTTTCAGAAACGACTTCCTGACACTTAAATCAATACTCGATGTTAACAAATTTCTCTTCTTCAGAAACGATTTCCTTGCCATTGCCAGTCTACATTTTATATCCTCTCTACTTCGACCATCATCAGTTATTTTGCTCCCAAAATAGATTAGGAAATGAGACACTTAAAGTAGGAAAGGAGTTTTGCTAATTCCCTCAGCATCACCCGACTTAATTCGACTACATTCCATTATCCTCGTTTTGCTTTTGTCGATGTTCATCTTATATCCTCCTTTCAAGACACTATCCATTCCGTTCAACTGCTCTTTCAAGGCCTTTGCTGTCTCTGACAGAATTACGATGTCATCGGCGAACCTCATAGTTTTTATTTCTTCTCCATGGATTTTAATACCTACTCCGAATTTTTCTTCTGTTTCCTTCACTGCTTGCTCAATATACAGATTGAATAACATCGGGGAGAGACTACAACCCTGTCTTAATCCCTTCCCAACCACTGCTTCCCTTTCATGCCCCTCGATTCTTATTACTGCCATCTGGTTTCTGTACAAATTGTAAATAGCCTTTCGCTCCCTGTATTTTACCCCTGCCACCTTCAGAATTTGAAAGAGAGTATTCCAGTCAACATTGTCAAAAGCTTTCTCTAAGTCTACAAATGCTAGAAACGTAGGTTTGCCCTTCCTTAATCTAGCTTCTACGATAAGTCGTAGGATCAGTATTGCCTCGCGTGTTCCAACATTTCTACGGAATCCAAACTGATCTTCTCCGAGGTCGGCTTCTACCAGTTTTTCCATTCGTCTGTAAGAAATTCTCGTTAGTATTTTGCAGCTGTGACTTATTAAACTGATAGTTTGGTAATTTTCACATCTGTCAACACCTGCTTTCTTTGGGTTTGGAATTATTATATTCTTCTTGAAGTCTGAGGGTATTTCGTCTGTCTCGTACATCTTGCTCACCAGATGGTAGAGTTTTGTCAGGACTGACTCTCCCAAGGCCGTCAGTAGTTCTAATGGAATGTTGTCTACTCCCGGGGCCTTGTTTCGACTCAGGTCTTTCAGTGCTCTGTCAAACTCTTCACGCGGTATCGTATCTCCCATTTCATCTTCATCTACATCCTCTTCCATTTCCATAATATTGTCCTCAAGTACATCGCCCTTGTATAGACCCTCTATATACTCCTTCCACCTTTCTGCTTTCCCTTCTTTGCTTAGAACTGCGTTTCCATCTGAGCTCTTGATGTTCATGCAAGTGGCTCTCTTTTCTCCAAAGGTCTCTTTAATTTTCCTGTAGGCAGTATCTATCTTACCCCTAGTGAGATAAGCCTCTACATCCTTACATTTGTCCTCTAGCCATTCCTGCTTAGTCATTTTGCACTTCCTGTCGATCTCATTTTTGAGACGTTTGTATTCCATTTTGCCTGCTTCATTTACTACATTTTTATATTTTCTCCTTTCATCAATTAAATTCAATATTTCTTCTGTTACCCTAGGATTTCTACTAGCCCTTGTCTTTTTACCTACTTGATCCTCTGCTGCCTTCACTACTTCATCCCTCACAGCTACCCGTTCTTCTTCTACTGTATTTCTTTCCCCCATTCCTGTCAATTGTTCCCTTATGCTCTCCCTGAAACTCTGTACAACCTCTGGTTTAGTCAGTTTATCCAGGTCCCATCTGTAGTGTTGGCAGAAGAGCCAACACTGTGTTTCTAGAGGAGGCCGAAATGCACGCGTTTAATTACACGCTGACTAGCGTGAGGTCTGGAACAGGACAATATCTTGAGAATTGCAAACAAAGTACGTAGATGATGTAATACTTAACTTTAATCCACAATTGTAGAACATCTCTCGTTACGGTACATGCTTCATAATATTACTAGCAAATGACGTAGCTGAAGGCTATGCTAACTATCGTCTCGGCAAATGAGAGCGTATTTGTCAGTGATCCCTCTCTGGCTAAGTCGGCTGTACAACTGGGGCGAGTGCTAGGAAGTCTCTAGACCCGCCGTGTGGTGGCGCTCGGTCTGCTATCACTGACATTGGCGACACGCGGGTCCGACGTATACTAATGGACCGCGGCCGATTTAAAGGCTACCACCTAGCAAGTGTGGTGTCTGGCGGTGACACCACACCATCTTTTTAAATTCCCACCTTTTTGCAGTTTCTTCAGTTTTAATCTACAGTTCATAACCAATAGATTGTGGTCAGAGTCCACAACAGCCCCTGGAAATGTCTTACAATTTAAAACCTAGTTCCTAAATCTCTGTCTTACCATTATGTAATCTATGTGATACCTTCTAGTATCTACAGGCTTCTTCCATGTATGATTCTTGAACCAAGCGTTAGTCATGATTAAGTTGTGCTCTGTGCAAAATTCTAGCAGGCGGCTTCCTCTTTCATTTCTTAGCCCCAATCCATATTCACCTACTACGTTTCCTTCTTTCGCTTTTCCTACTACCGAATTCCAGTCACCCATGATTATTAAATTTTCGTCACCCTTCACTATATGAATAATCTCTTTTACTTCATCATACATTTCTTCAATTTCTTCGTCATCTGCAGAGCTAGTTGGCATATGAACTTGTACTACCGTGGTAGGTGCGGCCTTTGTATCTATCTTGGCCACCCGCCGACATTTTTATGGGGGAGGGGGGGGTTAGGTTAATGGAGGTAGCCCAAGTGACCTATCTTCCCGCCAAAAATTCAGACTTCCCACCAAAATCCACTATCTCGAATGATATCATGGAAGCTATTTTTGATGACATCATGGGCTGTTTCCAAGTCTACACGCCACCATCTTGGATGACGTCATCGCCACCATCTTACATAAGGTAGCGTCACTTTGAGCCACTACTGAAGTTGTCATCAAGGCTAAGGGCAGGCCATCACCATATTGAATTCCAGAATTACCGATGGAGGGCGCCACGGACGTGTAAGTTATTTTGAGCCAGATATCCAGATTCTTTTGATCACAAAGTGTACGTGGAAATCTTGCTGAGGGGCGGATAATTGTTTTACTTCCGTTGCACATTTAATACAAAGTCAAGCTGCATTCAGATCAGTTCAGTTCACACTAAGAGTTATAAAGTTGGGGCTAAATTTCAGCTAGAGACAAACATAGTGGAGAGGTTACAACATGTTAGGGGAAAGCTGCCTAATTGTACCACTTTTGATATTTGATTATTATTGCCTAGATATTAAGTTACATTATTTATACAGTGCCATCCTCTACCGCAGGATGTTGTTCTTGGTATCGATTTAAAAAATAGAAATCTGAGGAAAAGTAAACATGCTGCACTTAATTTGCCAAGCATCTGTAAATGGCATAAATTAGGAATCTGGTTTTCTTCGTTGTAGCAGTGGGTGGATTAATTGCAGCACCCTCATAAACGATGCCCCTGAAAATGGGTCAAAGTTTAAGAATATGTTCCACATTTTTGTTATTCCCTATGCGAGGCAGCCGAAGTGTTTGGTGTTTCGAGGGGCACCGTGTCGGAGATTTATGCTGCATACAGGGAAAGAGAAAAATACGTCATCTTCTAAGTCACAGCGCGGACGAATGTGTTGAGTGATCGTGACGGATGATCATCGAAGAGGATTGTGGCAAAACTGAATGTCGCGCTCACGTACCCTGTCAGCGCCAAAACAACACGAAGGGCGCTCCACGAATAAGGAATTGCAGCGCGAGCCAGGACTGTGGACTATGGACGAATGGAAGAATGTCATTTGGTCGGATGAATCTCGTTTAACGTTGTTTCTAGTTTCTGGCCGAATTTACGTCCCAAGAGCGGGGCTTCAGTGATGACTTCGGGAGCCACATCGCGGCACTGCTCGGGCTTCGCGGTCGGCCCACGAGGCAGCGCTGCCGAGCGTCACGAGGCCGTGCTGGCTGGGCTGGTCAGGTCGGCGTCTGCAGGGCGACGGGGCTCCGGGGCTCCACACGGCTCGCATCGCCCAGCACTGGTGTTGTCAGCGCCAGGGCGAATTGTCGCATCACCCCTGGCCAGCAGTCAGCAGATCTCAACATTACTGACCGTTTTTTGATTTCCTTGAAAAACGCTGCACCTGTGCTTGTACATTCACTATTATCATTACATGTTAATGTCGTCCCATCTGATCTCTCCCACTGTAAATACAACTTCTACGCTAATGATCTCCAGCTATATCTAAGTGCAAACCCCAGAAACTTGTGCATAGCCGCCCAGTATGTAAATGCCTATTTACCTGCCTTTTCAGACTGGGCACACAAATTAGGTTGAATGTTAACCCATCTAAAACACAAGCAATCATAGTTGCTAATTAAAGGCTCATTACCCCTCAATACGGAGAATCTCTTCCACCGTTAATCCCTAAACGGCAAAAAATAACCCTTTATTCTTCTGTAAGGAACTTGGGAATAGTTCTGGACCATCACCTACACTGGAATGAACACACAATTACAGTCTGTAAGAAGGTATCAGCGTCACTTCACTCGCTGTTGTTCTTGTTGTTGTGGTCTTCATTCTAGAGACTGGTTTGGTGCAGCTCTCCATGCTACTCTATCCTGTGCAATCTTCTTCATCTCCCAGTACCTACAGCAACCTACATCCTTCTGAATCTGCTTAGTGTATTCATCTCTTGGTCTTCCACTACGATTTTTACCCTCCACGGTTCCCTCCAGTACTAAATTGGTGATCCCTTGAAGCCTCAGAACATGTCCTACCAACCGAACCCTTCTTCTAGTCAAGTTGTGCCACAAACTCCTCTTCTCCCCAATTCTATTCAATACCTCCTTATTAGTTATGTGATCTACGCATTTAATCTTCAGCATTCCTCTGTAGCACCACATTCTGAAAACTTCTATTCTCTTCTTGTCCAAACTATTTATCGTCCATATTTTACTTCCTCACATGGCTACACACCATATAAATACTTTCAAAAACATTTCCAGCCACTTAACTCTATACTCAATGTTAACAAATGTCTCTTCTTCAGAACCGTTTTTCTTGCGATTGATAATCTACATTTTATATCCTCTCTACTTCGTCCATCATGTTATTTTGCTCCCCAAACAGAAAAACTCCTTTACTACCTTGTCTCATTTCCCAATCTAATTCCCTCAGCATCACCTCATGTAATTCGACTACATTCCATTATCCTCTTTTTGCTTTTGTTGACGTTCATCTTATATCCTCGTTTCAAGACACTACCCATTCTGTTCAACTATTCTTCCAGGTCATTTGCTATCTCTGACAGAATTACAATCTCATCAGCAAACCTCAATGTTTTTATTCCTTCACCATGGATTTTAATACCTACTCCAAATTTTTCTTTTGTTTTCTTTACTGCTTGCTCAAGATACAGATTGAATAACATCGCTGATTGGCTACAAGTCTGTCTCACTCCCTTCCCAACCACTGCTTCCCTTTCGTGCCCCTCGACTCTTATAACTGCCATATGGTTTCTGTACAAATTGTAAATAGCCTTTCGCTCCCTGTATTTTACCCCTACCATCTACAGAATTTGAAAGGGAATATTCCAGTCAACACAGTCAAAAGCCTTAAGTCTACAAATGCTAGAAACGTAGGTTTGCCTTTCCTTAATCTATCTTCTAAGTTCAGTTGTAGAATAAGTATTACCTCGCGTATTCCGACATTTCTACAGAATCCAAATTGATCTTCGCTCACTACAGAAATATAACAAAATGTTTCCTTTGGAGCTTAAAAAGAAGCCTGTAGAGTCATTGACTCCCTGTACTCGCCTATGGTGATGCTGTTCTCCAAGGACTTTCATACGAAAGTTTTCACGTGTTGGAACTGGTGATGAATGCTTGTGAACGATACATTTGCGACATTCGCTTTTCCGGCCATATCACTCCTGCCTCAAACAATGCCAATAAGCGTAGAGACTATCATACGCCATGCTTGGTCTACGTCTTCTCAGTCACTGCAGTCCCTGTCATTATTATCAACTTTTACACTACAATCTGAACAGCACAGCACAAACGCCAGCTCTCAACACAGTAAAATCCTCTCTGCACAATCACATAACACTGCCTTATTCTCTGTATCATGCTCCGTGTCAGCAACTTGAGTCTCGTACAATCTGATACAAAATATCAGAGATACTAAATCCTTTCCAAGCTTCTGCAGAAACAGGTCGAGGATACAGAATTAGTGTGTAGTGGGAATGTTCGTGTTACTCATAAGTCGCATATATGTACAGTATTTAATAATCACTTTCTGAATATAGCAGGTGAACTAAATAGAAACCTAGTGCCAACAGGGAATCATATAGCGCTCGTAGAAAAAAGTGTTCCGAGACTGTTACCTGAAATGCTCCGCCATGATACTGACAAGAGGGAGATTGAGTTAATAATTAAATCACTAAATACCAAGAACTCTCATGGATATGACGGGGTATCTAGCAGAATGCTGAAGCATTGTTCTATGTATGCTAGCCCAGTACTTAGCCATACCTGTAACTTCTCCTTTAGGAGTGGTCGGTTTCCTGACCGATTAAAGTACTCGGTAGTGAAGCCACTTTATAAAAATGGAGACAGGGATAATGTTGACAGCTATAGACCTATTTCTATGCCATCGGTGTTTGCTAAAGTTATCGAGAAGGTTGTATATACAAGGTTACTGGAACATTTAAATTCACATAATTTGCGGTCAAATGTACAGTTCGGTTTTAGAAATGGTTTAACAACTGAAAATGCTATATTCTCTTTTCTCTCTGAGATTTTGGACGGGTGAAATAAAAGGTTGCGAACGCTAGGTGTTTTCTTTGCTTTAACGAAACTTTTGACTGTGTTGACCACAAGATATTACTGCAGAAGTTGGACCATTATGGAGTAAGGGGAGTAGCTTACAATTGGTTCGCCTCTTACTTTAAGAACAGAATGCAGAAGGTAATTCTCCGCAATATTGAGAGTGGCAGTGATGTTCAGTCCCAATGGGACACTGTTAAGTGGGGCGTTCCCCAAGGGTCGGTGCTGGGGCCACTGCTGTTTCTTATTTATATAAATGATATGCCTTCTAGTATTACAGGTGATTCAAAAATATTTCTGTTTGCTGATGACACCAGCTTGGTAGTGAAAGATCTTGTGTGTGATATTGAAACATTATCAAATAATGTAGTTCATGAAATAAGTTCGTGGCTTGTGCAAAACAATTTGATGCTAAATCACAGTAAGATTCAGTTTTTACAGTTTCTAACTCACAATTCAACAAGAACTGATATTTTGATCAGACAGAATGGGCATATTATAAGCGAGACGGAACAGTTCAAGTTCCTAGGCGTTCGGATAGATAGTAAGCTGTTGTGGAAAGCCCACGTTCAGGATCTTGTTCAGAAACTAAATGCTGCTTTATTTACCATTAGAACAGTATCTGAAATTGTTCAACATGAAAAGTAGTCTACTTCGCATATTTTCATACGCTTATGTCATATGGTATTATTTTTTGGGGTAATTCTTCTGATTCAAAAAGGGTATTTTTGGCTCAAAAACGGGCTGTTCGAGCTATATGTGGTGTAAGTTCGAGAACCTCTTGTCGACCCCTACTCAATAGTGTGGGAATTCTGACATTGCCCTCGCAGTATATACTTTCTTTAATGTCGTTTGTTGTTAGCAATATTAGCTTATTCCCAAGAGTTTGCAGCTTTCACTCAATTAATACTAGGCAGAAATCAAATCTGCATGTGGGATGCACTTCCTTGACTCTTGTGGAGAAAGGAGTGCACTATTCTGCTGAACCCATTTTCAATAAGCTACCACAAGAACTCAAAAATCTTAGCAGTAGCCCAAACGCTTTTAAGTCAAAACTGAAGAGTTTCCTCGTGGCTCACTCCTTCTATTCTGTCAAGGAGCTCCTGGAAGAGCTGAAAAATTAAGCAAATTCCAGTGTTACATTGTTCATTTTCTTTATTTAAACTTACGAATTGTTGCCTGAATACGTTTCTTGTATTTCATTTAATCTGTTTCTATTATCGTGTTATAATTTCATGTATTGACTCGTTCCATGACCATGGAGACTTCTCCTTAATTTGGTCCCGCGGAACAATAAATAAATAAATAATAAATAAAATAAACAACTAATGGCCCACCTGCCACAATAGCTGTCGATCCCATACTCAGATCAGTAACTTTGTGCCGCAAGTTCCCTGTCCCTCACAATTCCCCCGCTGCTCCCATCAGCAGAGTTCTCTGTTTGTATTTTATTGTTTCCTGTCTTCCTCTGTCACTGTCATTTCAGTCTTCTCCTTTATCTATATTTTTTTCACTCCTAATAACTCTAATCATACACTCAAATGTACTAAAATAATTTATGTAATTTCTATCATAATCATTATTATTATTATTGGTGTCAACTATTACCATTATTATGATTATTATTACTTTTTTTGAAAAATATGTAAAAATCTGCCAACTGGTTGCATATGGTTTCTATATACCTTGACCAGGTTTCGTCACCTCTAAGGGTGACTTCATCAGAAGGTAAGGTAATTACCTAAATTGAATATGTCAGATTAAATATCTTATATAATAAAAGTTTCCATTAATGTAAACGAGAGTAAAGCAAATACTACTTACGTGAAGAACATATCGTCAAAGATATACAGTGATTTAAGAGCTTATTATTACTGTGGACTTTGTTGTAAATCTTTGGTGTGTGTTGTTCCTGGTCACATGTAAGAGAGCGCCTTAAGGCGCTAATCTGGTCAGGCTAAATGAGCAATAAATGTATAAATTCCGGGATGACCGGAGGCTGCTTTGTTTTGCCGACGGTTTTCCTACTGCGTAACAGGCACGGTACCGTATTCTGCTTTTGGTCTTTCCATATTTTTGTCCATGCGTGTCATAAGAAAGAACGTTATCCATCTTTCAAGTCAGTCAAACGTTACCGCAGTCTTACAGTCGATGATACATTTCCTCGGACACGTACAGGTACCCATAAATCGTTCCAGCGCAGACAGAGTGGAAGAAACCAGCGACAGATCGGAGTCGTCGCGATGTCATTAAGGACCTCATTACTCCCTAAAAGGGCCTATTCGGTTATTAGCTGTCGCCGCGGCCTCAGTGATACGCAGTGTCGTCGATGTTACCAAAGAGGGTGAGCCGTTACCGATGCGCAAGCTGGAGGCGTCGAGCTATTGACAGCGCAAAGAAAAAGAGCGACAGCGAAAGCGAGTGGCCGCACGGACGCACACAGACATACGTGTGTGGAGTTAGGAGGCCGTTGGCCGCAGCGCAAGCAGTCGCCGTCGCATTCCGGCCGCACTTACAAGCACCGTGTCGGCACGTCGCTAATGAGGGGGCGTGTCCCGCGCGAGGCCGAGTAACGCCCCCCTCACGGCCGATTGGTCAGCGGGCGGTAGCCGGGCCACCTGGCGGCCGGCCGCGCAGGTGGAGGAGTGGGAGTGGGAGGGGGTAGGGAGGTTGGTGACCCGCCAGATCTGCCCGTCTCTTGTCAGGACAAATGACGAGCCAGCGCGCGAGCTCCGAATCGACAGCCATCGTTGCTCGGCAGATAGTACTGTGAGCTTTACGGCTGCGTTCGCAGGCAATGTCGCCAGACCTAGCCCGATGACATCGGCCGCAGCTTGGTCACAGTGCCTCCGATCATCTTCGTCTGTTTCTGGCGGGGCTTCATGGGTTAGGTTAGGTTAGGTTACAATAGAATGTGTATATGTGAAGCAAGCAAGCTTCGACCATAGATACTGGCAGACTGGCCTTGCTGTGCAGAAGCTATGGGGCTGGTGTGGCTCCAACATAAACCACGTGACTGTTGGCAAAACGTGGCGGCATTTCAAATCAGCGGTCTGCCATCCCATGTGTGTATCGTATTTTCCCCACATTTCTCAATTGACTACCGAACGCTTCCAACAAAAATTACTTTTTTATTTGTGAAAAATTATGCCAGAACTACACTTGACCTGGATCTGTTCACAGTACCATTTACAAAATCTAAGAAATACGTCGAACGCCACTCTGGTGGGCAGCGGGACGAAATTACTATAAAATATCAATTAAAGTAAAATGTCGTTAAAATTCTTTTAAACAGTAAGAGTGGTCTCGTGTCAAAACTTTAAACCTGGATTCGCCGCGTTTTGAGCTCTAGTCACTTATAAAAGAAAATGGGATATGGGAATTATGTCAACTATAGGTGCAGGTCCATTTTAGAGTATCAATTTTAGGTGCACTTCAAAGGTTCAGTTCCCACTATTTTTACAAAAGTTTAAACTATCAGTTTAAAAAAAAAATGATATTTTAGATGAAAGGCGAGCCTTTGAAGTTTCAGAAAATAATTATGGAGCCTAGGTTTAAAAATGACAGACACTGTAAATATAAATTATACATATACAGTGTAAATAATAACTAACCTATCAAAACTCTTTCCCACGAAGTGCTTCGAGCAAAGGCGCGTATGTGCAGATGGCTGGAAGTTTTTCCGTTTCAGGGCCTGTATCCAAAGCTGCCTTCGGTTTTCATCCTTAGTGAACCTACGAGTAGGAACGAGAAACAGTCAAACTCACTTCTGTAACCGAATTATCACAGATACTTTCCCAAAATGTAATATGAGTCTGACTTTACACGCATCACTTGCAACACTTTGCCGGCCGAAGTGGCCGTGCGGTTAAAGGCGCTGCAGTCTGGAACCGCAAGACCGCTACGGTCGCAGGTTCGAATCCTGCCTCGGGCACGGATGTTTGTGATGTGCTTAGGTTAGTTAGGTGTAACTAGTTCTAAGTTCTAGGGGACTAATGACCTCAGCAGTTGAGTCCCATAGTGCTCAGAGCCTTTTTTTGCAACACTTTAATTTACGTGATACTCTATTTCAAAATATAAAAGTCACTTCAGCAGATTTCAATAAACGCATCTGCACTATCATAGAAACACTTACACGTGAAATGTGATGTTATTTCCCCCGACAAAACGCTGAGTACAGCCATAAGCGCAACACGAAACAACCATGTTTTGCCAACATTCACGTGACTGCAGCCCAGAGATGTTGGAGCCGCGAAAATGACGTCAGGGCCAGTCTATTATATTTATGGTCGAAGGAGGCAAGTTAGATTTTAACCTCCAAGGGTGGCATGGGTATTAGGGCTACTGATTATATATCGATACACACGTGTATCATTATGTATCGGCTATGCACCTGTCAGCGAAATATCGATATCAAGATGGCATTAACGAGTGCAGACATTTTTATATTATATTACTTTTTTTCACAATTTTCGGTGAATATTAGAAACTGTTCTTTTGCAATTGTAGCAGAACATAATTTTACTTTCACTGTGTGAAGGAGACTTACTGCTTTTTGGGCTTTCATGAAGTCCCAGTTTTCTCTTTGATGTGACGCAAAAGAAGTAGTCCGATTGCAGTAGGCGGTTGCAGTGTGAACAGTATTATTTCCGACGTGAAGAAATAGCACACCAGTTCCGTCACAAAACATCGGATTTCTTCAAAAACAGTTGCTGAAAAGGAAGAACAAAGATATAAATGCCAAGACTGGTCTTTTCGGTGGGCGACGACGTGTGAGGGGGAAATGCTGACGTAATCGGCGCTCGGCGCCACCATCAGAAACTGCAACGTTCAGCTTCGACTAGAACTGCCAGGACGCTGACGTTGGCAGAAATGAAAAACAAAAAAAAAGTGAGAGAGAGGGAAGTCGACATGAAGTGTTCCGGACAAATCCAATACATGACGAAACCGAGGGGTGGACGCGTATGTGCAGTTACCATTGTTAGCAACGCGGTTGTCACCAAGCTTGAACGTGCATCGTTTTCTTTTCACTTCTTGCTGTAAGGGGGACAGGCAGACTGCTAGCTTGCTGATGTACAGAATATCTGATAATAAAATCAATACTTGAATATACAGCTCTAAAACCGGCAATATAAATACAATGTACAGCCGATATTTTTATTGGCAGATATGTCAATACTTTTTCCGTTGATATATCGGACCCTTTTTTCGATATATCTAGAGCTGAATGATATTTTCACTCTGCAGCGGAGTGTGCGCTGATATGAAACTACCTGGCAGATTAAAAGTTTGTGCCGGACCGAGACTCGAACTCGGGACCTTTGCCTTTCGCGGGCAAGTGCTCTACCATCTGAGCTACCCAAGCACGACTCACGCCCGTCCTCACAGCTTTACTTCTACCAGTACCTCGTCTCCTACCTTCCGAACTTTACAGAAGCTCTCCTGCGAACCTGGGAAAGGTCCAGAGTTCGAGTCTCGGTCCGGCACACAGTTTTAATCTGCCAGGAAGTTTCATATCTAGAGCTGATAATCATATTTTTCAAGTATCGATACATCGGACGCCAGGCATTTTTAAAAACATCAACAGTCCTAACGAATACCACGGCGCCTGTGTGCTTGGTGACGAGTGCTGCAGTGCGGTTTTGGTATTTAAGCACGCCGAATGCATGAAAGAAGAAAAAACAACGTGGCGTTTACTGTACGGTCTGCCCTCAGTTTCTGTAATTACCTGTCAAGTTTTAAGAATATATCAGATGCAGGGAGAAACGTTGTGTTACAAACTCGAGATGATTCGTGCTGACTTAGAAAAGTTAGATTATATGCACTCTGATTTGCTGAATTTATTTGAAGTCGGTGGACTCATCCGTGAATTAACCTTCAACGAATGTCATTCAGCATACCTGTGAAAGACAAACATAAAGTTTAAAATAAGACACTCTTAAATTCAAAGCCACATGAATTGAATGAAAGATGGAAAACCGAAAAACCGTTTGTCAAATTTTCCTTCAAAGACATGAAAGACAATCAATTTTGCATCGAATTGTTACTGGCGATGAAAAATGGATTTATTTTAACAATCCTAAACGGGAAAAATCACGGGTTAATCCGGGACAACCATCAACATCGACTGCAAAACCAGATCGATTCGGCAAGATGACAGTGCTCTGTGTTTGGTGGGATCAGAAAGGTGTGGTGTATCACGAGCTTCTAAAACCCGGTGAAACTGTGAATACTAAACGCTACAAACAACAAATGATCAACTATGAATTGATCGAAAAAAGACCAGAATGGGCCAGAAGACATGGCAAAGTAGTTTCTTTACACGACAATGCACCTGCACACAAAGCAAAATTGATTCAGAATACAATCAAAACACTTGGCTGGGAGCTGCTACGCCAAACGCCGTATTCACCAGACTTGGCCCCTTCTGACTACCATTTGTTTTCATCAATGGGACACACATTGGCTGAGGAACACTTCGATTCCTACGAAGAAGTCGAAAATTGGGTGTCTGATTGGTTTGCTTCAAAAGACGAACTTTTCTGTTGGCGTGGTGTCCACAAATTGCCAGAAAGGTGGTCAAAATGTATAGAAAGCAATGGTAAGTACTTTGAATAAAATGTTTTTACTTTTCAATTCAAAATTAGTGTTTCTTTTTCACACAAAAACGCTCATTTCATACCGGTACGCCTGGTATATCCTGACTACAATATCTTTCATCCTCGGGATGCCATAAACTCCTGCTTAGACTAAACTAATCGGTACCCCACAGTCCGTGTTTCGTATCATATCGGCTCATATGACCAACAAAAGAAACGGACTGGATTCCGCCGACCACGTCCACGGTCTGTACACCCGGGCAATGAGGTGCTGGGCGTACTGACTTGAAAAGATCGCCCGTGTTCGGCCGATGTCGGTCGTCGGCCGGATTCACCGCCGCCGGTGTGACTGCGACCGCAGCCATTTACTCCGCAGCCTGCTGGTGTGTGGCAGACAAACGTGAAGTTCTGCCGATGTCCGACGTCGGCCGTGGGCGGCCGATCTTTCCAAGTTAGCACTGCCTGTGACTTGCTCGGTCTTAGTGCAACCTGTCTCAGCAGCAGAACTTGCAGACTTCGGACGGCGGTCGGTGGAATTCAAATCAGTTTGTTTTCATATTGTCGATTTTGGCGACGTTGCTACACGCGAAACATGGATTGCAAGACATTTTTAAGTTTGGTATAAGGAAAGAGTTTCTGGCATCGTGAGGATGAGAAATACACCATGCGACCAAAAGTATCCGGACACCTGACTGAAAATGACTTACAAGTTCGTGGCGCCCTCCGTCGGTAATGCTGGAATTCAGTATCGTGTTGGCCCACCCTCAGCCTGGATGACAGCTTCCACTCTCGCAGGCTCAAAAAATTGTGACTTCAGGTAAGAAAAATGGCGTATGTCCATTTTGATATTTAGAGTTCCTGAAGTGGATTTCTTTTGTTGTAATAAGTGATAATTATTTGTCTATTTACTGTTGTCTTTTACGTCATCATTGTGCTGATTCCGTTACGTCATACCTTAAGGTGATGGTTCAAATGGCTCTGAGCACTATGGGACTTAACTGCTGAGGTCATCAGTCCCGTAGAACTTAGAACTACTTAAACCTAACTAACATAAGGACATCACACATATCCATGCCCGAGGCAGGATTCGAACCTGCGACGGCAGCGGTCGCGCGGTTCCAGACTGAAGCGCCTAGAACCGCTCGGCCACCCCGGCCGGCACCATAAGGTGACTTCCAGATGTCCCACGCAGGTGGTATCTGACAATTTCAGGTCACAGTCTGAGAAAATAAGTAGCCGGGCGATTCTAGGCGCTCCAGTCTGGAACCCCGCGACCGCTACGGTCCCAGGTTCGAATGCTGCCTCGGGCATGGATGTGTATGATGTCCTTGGGTTAGTTAGGTTTAAGTAGTTCTAAGTTCTAGGGGACTGATGACCTCAGCAGTTAAGTCCCATAGTGCTCAGAGGCATTTGAACCATTTATTTTTAGAAAATAAGGGACGGAAGAGCTACAAAAAGAAAATACCTTTAGTGGCGTTCGAAGTAATCACCATTAACTGCAACACACGTCTAACAGTGGAAACACTGTTGGAAGATGTCAGCGAAAACTTCTCGTGGATTTGCTCGCATGCAGTGGCATGATGTTCATCGCCTACACCGCCTGCCTCGGGTAGAAATTCGCGATGGATCAAGTTACTAGCGACAGCAAAAGACGATCGACATAACATTAATCTCGGAAGGCGGGGAAGACGATTAACGCCACGCCTTTGGCTGTCGTTTGCACACGGGATCATATCGGTAGCGCTAGTTCTCAATGGTGCGGGTATCCAGCAACGCTTCGTGCGCCGCCACAAGAAGCACTCGCTGATAGTTCCCGACAGCTCTACAATCCATCTCAGAAGTGTGGTGTAACTGTGCTCAAGCGCCAGAGAAACTGGTATAGCCATGCGTATCAAATACAGAGACATGTAGACAGGAGGCAACGACTATACAGGGTGAAAAGTATTTAAACCGACAATCTCTGGGAGCTTGTAGGGGACATCAAAACAAATATTTTTCCCTAATGTCATTTTTTCCTATGCGGAGTATCTGAACCGGTAGAGGAAGATTTCTCTGGTCGCAAATTAATTAAACCAACAAACATTTTTCCATTTTTTTATGACCAAGAGACAACACATTAACACAACCCAATTTCAGTTACATTAGATTTTCAAAAATGCCTCCATTGACACGTAAACAAAGGTTACACCATCGGATCATGTTCTGTCTGATACGGGCAAAAACCCCAGCAGTATCCTGAATTGTTCTTGCTCCTGCTGCTACTATCCGGGCAACCAGACCCTCTTCTGATGCAACAGGAGTTGCGTAAACAGGGTTGCGCATCTCTCCCCACACAAAAAAAGTCCAGAGGGGACATATCTGGGGATTGAGCAGGCCACGGTACAGGACCACCTCTGCAATTCCACGTTTCTGGGAACCGTCGGTCCAGGAATCGACGGAGACGAAGACTGAAATGTGCCGTCGCCCCGTCATGTTGGAACCACAGGCGTTGTCTTGTAGGGAGCGGCACGTTTTCCAGCAATTCTGGCAATGCTCTGGCGACAAAATTGTAGTAGGGGCTGCCATTTAATGGCCTAGGTAGGAGATACAGCCCAATTAAACAGTCCCCAACAACACCGACCCACACATTAACGAAGAACCGCATTGATTGAAGGATCCCGCTCCACATGCTGCAAGACAGCTACCTAAAATTCTAGCGTTCTTACCGTGCGACGGCGTCCCTGTCCAGGTAATGTGCTAAATGACCCGGTCTCACGCAGACGTTGGTACACAGCAGCAAAGGTCGTATGATGCGGGATACGGCGATTAGGATATTGCTGTTGCTAAACCCGCTGTGCAGCTCGTCCGTTGTGGTGCGCTACGTAGTACGCACCAACCGTGTCAGTGTACTCACTCCAGGTGTATCGCTCCATTAGTAAACAGAGACAGTGCACTACTACACTGGTGGACAGCAGTTGCCCACAACTGAAGAGCGTAATACGGCCTCCACCGGTTCAAATAATCCTCATAGCAAAAAATGACATTAGAGGAAAATATTTGTTTTGATGTCCCCTACAAGCTCCCAGAGTTTGTCGGTTTAAATACTTTTCACCCCATATAAGACTACAAGTGTCTAGCGCGTTACTGCTGCTGCAGTGGCAGGTTATCAAGATGTAAGTGAGTCTGAACGTGGTGCTGCAGTCGGCGCACGAGCTACGCGACACAGCAGCTCCGAAGAAGCGGTGAAGTGAGGATCCTTCCGTACGACCATTTCACGAGTATACCGTGAGTGTCGTAGGACCGTTGCTATTCACAATATACATAAATGACCTTGTGGATGACATCGGAAGTTCACTGAGGCTTTTTGCGGATTATGCTGTGGTGTATCGAGAGGTTGTAACAATGGAAAATTGTACTGAAATGCAGGAGGATCTGCAGCGAATTGACGCACGGTGCAGGGAATGGCTATTGAATCTCAATGTAGAAAGTGTAATGTGCTGCGAATACATAGATCCCTTATCATTTAGCTACAATGTAGCAGGTCAGCAACTGGAAGTACTTAATTCCATAAATTATCAGGAAGTACGCATTAGGAGTGATTTAAAATGGAATGATCATATAAAATTGATCGTCGGTAAAGCAGATGCCAGACTGAGAGTCATTGGAAGAATCCTAAGGAAATTCAATCCGAAAAAAAGGAAGTAGGTTAGAGTACGCTTGTTCGCCCACTGCTTGAATACTGCTCAGCAGTGTGGGATCCGTAACAGATAGGGTTGATAGAAGAGATAGAGAAGACCCAACGGAGAGCAGCGCGCTTCGTTACAGAATCATTTAGTAATCGCGAAAGCGTTACGGAGATGATGGATAAACTCCAGTGGAAGACTCTGCAGGAGAGACAGTCAGTAGCTCGGTACGGACTTTCGTTGGTTTCGAGAACATACCTTCACTGAGGAGTCAAGCAGTATATTGCTCCGTCCTACGTATGTCTCGCGAAGAGACCATGAGGTTAAAATCAGAGAGATTCGAATCCACACAGAGGCATACCGACAATCCTTTTTTCCACGAACAATACGAGACTGGAATAGAAGAGAGAACCGATAGAGGTACTCAAGGTACCCTCCGCCACACATCGTCAGGTGGCTTGCGGAGTATGGATGTAGATGTAGATGTAGACCGTGGCCGGCCGGAGTGGCCGTGCGGCTCTTGGCGTTACAGTTTGGAGCCGAGCGACCGCTACGGTCGCAGGTTCGAATCCTGCCTCGGCCATGGATGTGTGTGATTTCCTTAGGTTAGTTAGGTTTAATTAGTTCTAAGTTGTAGGCGACTGATGACCTCAGAAGTTAAGTCGCATAGTGCTCCGAGCCATTCACGGACCCTGCATGTCAGCAGGGGACTCTTCAAGTTAGTGGAGGTTCTGTAACTGTGAGGGGCGTGTGCAGTTGCAGTGGTATGTGAGCCCTGATACGTCTAGATACAACTGTGACAGGTGACAAATACGTAAGCACCCTGTCCGATCACCTGCATCCATTCACGTCCATTCTGCATTCCGAATGACTTGGGCAATTTATCCTAACATTTCCAGAATAGCTACAGACTGGCTCCAGAAACACTTTTCCGACTTAAAATCGCCGGCCACCAGACTCCTCAGGCATCAACATTATTGAACATATCCGGGTTGCCTTGAAACTTGCTGTTCAGAAGAGATCTCCACCCCCTCGTACGCGTACGGATCTATGAACAGCCCTGCTCGATTGACCGTATCAGGTCCATCACTAGTTCAGACATTACTCGGGTCCATGTGTAATGTCTCTTGCAGCGGTCTCTCCGCGATATTTTCAGAAATTTTATAAATTATGTAACTCAATACATATCTCGAAATATCTCTTCTTATCTTCCCGATTCCTAAACATCAATATACGATGATTATCAATGCAAAGTAGTTTCAAGCCCTATTATTCCTTGGAGCGTGCATTTAGTCCATGGAATAGCTTCCCTGCTATCTATGTTTTCTCTTATGAAAAGGATTGAGCTCTTGCCGATTAGCCGTGAAAGAAAGAAGATTTATATGTATGTATTGTTGAGCTAGTCGCCATCTTGATGAGATTCTGTATGAGAAGGAATTTAATACATGAACTAAACTAAAGTAAGTGTGTTCGCGTATTATTTGACTGATTATTATTGACAGTGTCTGCTTACTACGCTGTGTTGCACGGGATCAGTGGGGAACGTCTGATTTACACTGGACGAACCTGCCGTTTTGTACGCTCGAGATATCCAGTTTATTACTTCCAATAAATGGGCTAACACGGTCTTACCAGCACATCTCCGGTCTTCCCCGTGTGATCACCGAAAGTTAATAATTATTACAAATGTTTTCAGGAGATCGACTGACAATTTTCGTCGCACCGAGACTTCGAAATTGCTTCACTGCCTTATGGAATTTAAGTTAAGCTCAATTTAATCAGGATAGAACAGTATTGAACTGTGTGAATGTGATAAGCCTGCTTTGTGAATGAAAATTCCCTTAATATACGCGTGTTTTTTACTATCCTGATCAGTGAAGCTCAATCAGGCCGGTGTGAGAGAGGTTTTTAAATTTTTGATCCCACAAAAATATTAAACATGCCATGTCGTGTTGCGGCTTTTCTCCGTGCCCGCGGGGGCCCTACACGATATTAGGCAGTTGTACCAGTTTGTTTGGCTCTTCAGTGTAAAATGCGCACAGGATGAAGATTAAAAGTAAAATTCGAGAGGTCCATCCTACCAGGCAGGTCACGTCAAAAGTAACTTCTTGTACTCTTGTGCACCTACAATACCTACAGTGAAAAACTGGAAATGAAGTCCCATGCTTCTTTACAGAGCGTAGGGGAACGATGCGGGAGACCCGCACCGCCTTACTAGGCTAGGTCCTAATGGAGGTGGTTTGCCGTTGCCTTCCTCCGACCGCAACGGGAATGAATGATGATGATGAAGACGACACAACAACACCCTGTCATCTCGAGGCAGGAAAAATTCCTGACCCCGTCGGGAATCGAAACCAGGACCCCGTGCTCGGGAAGCGAGAACGCTACCGCGAGGCCACGAGGGACGTACAATACCTACAGTACAGTCGCAAATTCACCAGCAGGTAATCCAACTTCTACTAATGCAACTGGCAATTCTCCTTCTTTATCACCGCCATCTTGCGAGATAATGGTTTACAACCTGGCTCGCTCGTGAAAAAGTTTTTAGCTACATGCTGACATAGTCTTGTTGGCCCACAACACGAATGTATTTCATTGCATGACTACCGCTAATCATAATTTTTTTCTCCAATTTTTTACGATCTGCGCGACCTGAACATTGTTGCAAAAAACAACCGAAACTAGTCATCGTGCTATAATTGCATACTGAAATTTGCGATCCAGACATAAAAAAGTTACAAAAAATGCATTTGATAAACTGCATTAAGACCGCACATTCCTTCCTGAGAATGCCAGGGCTCACTACTACAGGGTGTATCGAAAAGAATCCTCCGATCTGGCACGTCTATATTTCTGAAATTAGTAAATATATACAATGAATTTTATTGTTTGATGAACGGGAAAGTCAAAAACTTTTATTCATACCTTTTCATTGGTGCTCAATACGCTCCCCTTGAGGTGCACGGCATAAGTCAGTTCCGTATTCAGTTTGTTCCCACACTGTAGCGAGCACGTCTAATAATAAGAGTGACAGTTTCCACAGCTGCTGTTGTGCGATGTCTCAGTTCATTCATTGTTGTTGGTAATGGAGCCACATAAACTGAGTCTTTTACAAACCCCGACAAGAAATAATCACATACAGTCAGGTCCGGTGACCATGGAGGCCAGTAACGTAAGGCTGAATCATTCGGTCCAGTGTGACCGATCCATCGTCCGCTAATCCTTCGATTTAAAAATTCCCGCACTTCAAGATGGCAGTGGTGGTGCCCCATCCTGTTCATAAATGAAGTCGTTCGAAACAGTCTCCAACTATGGGAAAAGAAAGTTATCAAGCATGTGGAGATATGTGCTTCCTGTAGCAGTGTTTTCGGTGCAGAAAAATGGATCATACACCTTTTCCCATAAAACTGCACGAAACACATTAAATTTTGGAGGTTCCCTCTCATATTGTACAACTCCATGTGGTTGTTACGTACCCCATATTCTTAAAATCGCTCTAAGCACTATGGGAGTTAATATCTGAGATCATCAGTCCCCTAGACTTAGAACTACTTAAACCTAACTAACCTAAGGACATCACGCACATCCATGCCCGAGGCAGGATTCGAACCTGCGACCGTAGCAGCAAGCGGTTCCGGACTGAAGTGCCTAGAACCACTCGGCCACAGCGGACGGTCGATATTCTCACATTACGACGGTTCACCTTTCCATTTAAATGTAATGCTGCGTCGTCACTAAACACTAAGCGTGGAAGAAAACTGTCATCCTCCATCTGGCCAAGAATGAAATTACGAACTCCACACGTTGTTCTTGTTTGTCACCTTCACTAAGAGCTTGCAGTAGCTGGATTTTGTACGGTAAACGTCGACGCAACACACGCCAAACGGACATCAAAAACATGCTGAGCTTTCGAGTTGCACGGCGAACGGATTTCTGCGGACTCATTATGAAACTACGGCGGATGCATTCGACGTCTGTGTCAGACACTCGGGGACGGACCAGCGATTTGCCTTCACACAAACAACCTGTTTCACGGAATTGTTCGAGCCATCGACTAATGCTCTGAGCTGCAGGAAGATCCACACGTACTTTGTAGGAAAGTCACGCTGAAAAGTTATTACTGACCCATACTGCGCAAAACGTGGAACACAAAACGCTTTCTGTTGCCCCGACGCCATTTTTAGTATCTGTTTCGATAGCTTAAATAAACTAACATTCGATAATCTAACCATGCAGGTTCGTAAAAACCATCTGTGTAAAGGTTTCTTAGATCGTCGCTGAGCAGCGACCACCTGATATTTCAAAGAATACCTTACGCGCCACGGCGCGGAACACGAATTGTTCATAATTTGTATCGCTAGAGATATTTTGTGTTTCTTATCTTTTGACAGCTGAAGAATTGTAATCCTCTTCTTTTAACACAGTCGTGATATTATTTAAAGACGGCGGACGGTGGTCCGCAATCACTAACTAGTTATAATAAAATATTACTATTGTGCTGTGCTATGTAAGAATTTATGTGTGCAGCTAAGATGAAATGTCGTAAATATTAAAGGACTTTATTTAAAGAAACAGCCAGCAAGATATAAAATTGAAATGTACGGAGCCTATTGTTAGAAATACTGACTAAGGTAATTAAATTGGTTTATTGTGGTCTCAAATGCTGTAGTGCCTGCTTATTACTTAAAGTACTTCTATACTATCCATCTCCTATTAATGGCAACAGAAATAACGGTGCGTTTATAGTTTTCATACAGCTACCAGGGACCCACTGCATCTCGGCAAACGTCATAGTTAAGGCAGAATGCGCACTGCTATTTACCTTGTTTGCGATTTAAATCCAACTACTTTTAACGTGTGGTGTAGTATAGCAAAGAAAATTAACAGCTCTGTCTGGTCCCTTAGGTTTCTCTGTTCGTAGTTGCTATGTCTCATATCCGAACATGATCACGAATAAATTAAGTGGCAATGCGAACTGTGTTCTTAATCTTGAGAACGCTACGCCTTCTGCAAACGATGTCAGGTGATATATAGATAAACTATAACTAACAGTACTTAAGTTTTTTCAAAAGTCTTTGCTCTTCCCGCCAATAAGTGATGTAAAACTCACATTTCTGAATCTTCACAAGAGAATAATAATTTGATCAAAATATAATATTTTTAAAAGAAAAAAATACCACCACACTTGGCGCCCGAACAGGGACTTGACTGAAATCACGAAAATCTGTCCTCTTTGCTGTTAATAAAGATGTATCTAACAATACATTTATTTTTCATGCGGACGCTACGCGCTTAAAAAATTGTGGATGTAAATTTCAAGGAGGAAAGGCGAGCCGACGGCGGAAAAAGGAGAAATTTTATACCCAGTTGCCGACTTCCAAGACATCAAACGTAAATTAAGAAAAAATTTCATATGCAGTTGTGACGCTTCAGTAGTACAGTTGTCTTTCGACCTACATTACCATTCTTCCTTTTATTTCCATCAGCACATTTATAAAATCAGCTTAAACTTATTTTTTTAGTCAGAGTTTAGTAGGTTTTGCAACGTAGTGTCGGAATTCCATTGTTGAGCTTGATGTCAATGTTTAAATATGGCGTCGTGTTACATGTAAAATGCTAGCGCTGTGTGCTAATTCAGTTGTTTAGTGTACCCGTCTTCCATCTTGTCTTGTCCGCTTCAGTTCACAGTCGCTTGTTAGGTGAGTGCAACTCCCATACTTGACAGACAGCACGTGACCTGACGTCACAAGCAAAGGACAGACGACCCGCGTAGCAGACCGCGTGTAGCTGACGTAATACTGTTGACGAACAGACACCGCGAGATGGAGGAGGGTAAACAGAAATTAATCCCGACAGCAGGTGACAATGACAATATGAACAGCACTCAATATTCGTTGCGCTCACGTGCAATTAGCATGCGAGTGGAGGCGGGGGCTAACGCCGGTGATACGATTAACAAAGACCAAACAATTCAAACGATTCCTGCGGGTAGCAACCCAACTGTAGATACGAATGCTACGCGTCTTCAAATCCAAAATTGGATGGAAAATAATGATAGGTAAAAGGGACAATTGCGGTTAGAAAAAGAACGAAAAGCAAGAGAGAGAGCTGAACGAGAGGAGGAAAACAAAAAGAACTAATGCGAGCTTTTACCGATTTAAATAAACAATTTGAAGTGTTAAAAACTGAAATAACTACCGACTTGAAAACTGATCTGAATACCCGATTGGGCAAGGTCAAGTCGGAAATAAGTGGGCAAATCGAAGCAGTAAAAACTGAGATCTGTAAACAGGTTAAGGCTGAGATCTCTAATAAATAATCTGTCTCTAATAAATTTGATGCAGCACTAGGAGCTGCCAAGGGTGAAATTAACCCTTTCGTGATCCGTGGGAAACATGCTTCCCACTACAATGAACTAGCTCCTAGTCCCGTGGGATTCACAGTTCCCACTGTTTTTTTGCTGTACCTTCGCGCAGAGGCTTAGTATAGCTGAGTGTTGCTCTGTAGAGGATCCTTTCAGTGCTGTTTGCGTGACATTTTGTGATACTTTTGATTTTTGCTATGGTGTCTTATTATCTGCTGTTCCCTGTTTGTTGTAAAATGTGTTTTACTTACATTACTTGTGGACTTTACTTGTAATATTTGATTTTGTTGGTGGGAAGTGTCCGTCCCACCGCCTCTTTGGTAGCCCATTGTTTTACGTCTCTAGAACGAATATTTCTATATTTAGCCACATTTATTTGACACTTTTGGCTTAGTGGGTTTCAGAAATAATGCACTGATCATTATGTTACTAAAGAATGTCAAGTTTACCATACCAAACCAAGTGCTTGCTTCCGTTGAATCTGTCATAGTATTTTTTACACTCTCCAGTTCTCTATTTATTTGCATTGCCTTCCTTTCAGATGTCTCATTCCCTAGACCTCAGCAATCCTAAACATGTTAACGAAATTTACAATATATTATTTTCATTACCTGATGACAGAACCTGAAGGAGATGAAGGTGCAGCAGATGAACTGAATGTTCTAGGTAATACAGTCACCAGTGATTCAAGACATTTTTCTGTGGAACAAGACATTTATGGTGATAAACATGACAGTGAATCATTCGTGCTTCCGTCTGTTGCCAGTAGTGATACGTTGGACAGTGAAAGTGAAGAAGAATGCAACGGCGACTGTTATTACTTCAACAATGGAAAGAACAACTTTGAAACACGAATGGAAGGAAAACCAAAATTTCTCTGTAGTGCCAATGATCGGGAGCTCACTTATTTTTCTAAGTTCTTTGATGACGATGCTTTCACTCTTATTGTAAATGAAACAAACTTGTATGCAAAAACAAAATCGTGGTAGTATATGTCAATCAAACACTACTCAAGAAATGAGCGCTTGGATGTCTTATTCTAATGGGAATTCACCAACTTCTTGCTCTCTAACTTCTGGAGTTCAGACCCTATACTAAAAGTAGAGCCAATTGCTAATGAAATGACAAGTAAAAGATTTAAAAAGATTGTAGAGAATGTCCACTGTAATAACAACGAAACTGCAAAGCCAAGAAATCGTCCAGAATATGATAAATGCATAAATTGCCATTGATTGAAAAGCTTTTGCAGAGCTGTAAGAATAATTATGAGCCCTCATCATTTATGTGAGTGGATGAATCGATGATTCCTTTCAAAGGACGATCATCTGTGAAACAGTATATGCCAATGAAGCCGGTGAAACGAGGCTACAAAGTGTGGTGCTTGTCAGATTCACTCACTGGATATATAATGAACTTTGATGTTTACACAGGGAAGTATAGGCAGATAGTGACTTTTCATTGGGCGAAAGGGCTGTAGTAGATCTAACAAAGGAAATAAATAATAAAAATAATGTAGTTGCATTTGACAGATTCTTCACCACCGTGAAATTGATGTCAACACTTTTGAAGAAGGGTGTGTATGGATGAATGACAGTGAAGACCAAAAGGAAAGATTTACCCAAATTTATGAAGGAAAACGTAAAATTGGAACGAGGAGAATTCCAGTTTGAAACAAAAGGAGCCATTTCTGCAGTAAAATGGATGGATAGCCGCCCAGTTACTTTTTTGTCCTCAATTCATGACCCAAGATCAACAGCCACAGTGAAAAGGGAAAACAAGGATGGTACTAGTACAGAGATTTCTTGTCCTGAAGTTGTGGCTGTAAACAACAAAATAATGGGTGGTGTCGATAAGTTTTATCGATTACGAGAAAGGTATGCTACTGGCAAACGTTCTGTAAAATGGTGGCACAGAATATTTTGTTTCCTGGTGGGCGTTGCCGTAGTGAACAGTTTTATCCTGTAGAAAATAAGTAACAGCGAAAGTCGACAGCATGATCAGCTCACATACAGGATCCATGTAGCCAGACAATTGATCGCTGGCTTTTCATCCCGAAAAAGGCGTGGACAAAAATCTTTCTGGCAGAAAGGGGTAAAGTACCTGAAAATGTTCGTCATGTGGCTGTAGGGGAGCATCAAGCCATTTTAGGAGAGACCTACAGGAGGTGGCATGATTGTAGTACCAAAGCTGCGGAAAAGCGCACTTGCTGTGTTTGTACATATTGTCAAATACTACTTTGTATAGACCCAAGTTTCAGAAAATTTCATGGCATGTAATTGTGAATAAGCATTGTAACAAGAGAAGTAAATTTATCAAATAAATATGACATATATTGAAAAAGTTGTTTTTGTCATTTAACTCCAAGGAAGGGCAGTGCGAAGAATACTTCCCACCTTGTTGTGTGACCTCACTTTCACAGTTGGAGCAAATTTGATATTCTCTATGATAAATATACCTATCTGTTAACTACTATCTGCTCTCCATTCATTATAAACAATTGCTCAATAATTTCGCCCACGAAAGGGTTAATGCCACGGTAGAAGCATACCATAACGAAACTATAGCATTAAAGGGTAATTGTGATACGAAGTCAAAGAAGGTCAGCGCCGTGAAACTGGTTGTCATTAATATGGGAAAGGAGACAGATGATTTGACGAAACAAGTAGAATCCCTTGGCATAGAGGAGCAGGTAAAAATTACGGTACAGGCTCACGCCGAAGCGTTATCCGACCACTACACAGAGTGGATAAAAACCAAAGACCATCTGACAGAAAAAAAGATAAAGACAGAACTGTAGGAAGTAGTGAGGGAAGTTACTTACGATCTTTTGGCGGAACCAGGAAAATTGTGAAACACCCCGTTATCTGAGCTAGGACAGATAAGGCGAACTTTGGCACAAGACCTTCCTCAATGGAAGCAGCAGGTCACTGAAGAGGTGCAGACACTAAAGAACAAAGTGGAAAGTCCCTCACATCCGATGGGTAGCGCATGGAATCACTCCCCATACCGAAATGACAATAGGCAAATCATTACCGCTCTCCACTTGGCGACACGTCATACCACAGTCCGACAGACGCAGTGCAGAACCACACTGAAGTGAACAGCCCACCAACACTCATAACCCAAATGCAGGAAGAAAGTGTATTGAAACAAAACATTTCCAACCTTTCACCCGCAAAACCGTCTCATACACCCGATCTGGAGTATTTCCGAACAGTTGGACAGACAAGCAAAGAATACAGTTCGTAACGAGGTATATAACAGGAGATGCCGCCTTATGGGGAACAGAAATGACAGACAAGTGCAGAGCCTATAATGAATTCGAGAGGATGTTTCTGAACAAATTTTGGAGTGATGGTGTTCAGCAGCGCTTAAGAAAAGAAGTGTTCAATGCCGAAATGTTCGGTTCGAAACACGGCAGCCTCAGAAGATATTTAGAAAAATATTTAGCAAAAATTAAATTCTGGGACTCGCCAATTACAAATAAAGACGCGATCATGATTTTGAAAACTAAATTGCCCATCTCTATAAGGGAGAGGACGATACTGAAGCATTTCTTTCCATATTGGACTCACTGCATTTGATTCGCAAAGACACGGTAGCAAATGTTGGTAGCGCTCCGAATGAAGTGAGCAGCCGAAACAGTGGAGTTTAATAGACCGGTATTACACTGTCAAATTTCTTTGTCAAAGATTTGATCAAAGATGTGATCAAATATTCCGTCAAATATATTTGACAAAGATCTTTGACGTAGCGCTAGAAGGGGTATTACACTGTCATCAAATTTTTCGTCAAAGTTCAAGATGGCCGACAACAACTTGTTATTAACTGCAGCAGTTGCACGTACCGCAATTGCATTGTGTGCACATGCGGAAAAGAAGGGGGGGGGGGGGGACCATACATACGAGGTTGACAGTTTTAAATTCCTGGGATTACAACTTGATAATAAATTCAGTTGGGAGGAGCACACCACAGAACTGCAGAAACGCCTTAACAAATCTGTATTTTCAATTCGAGTGTTAGCACACAAAGGCAACATAAAAATGAAAAAGCTTGCATACTTTGCCTACTTTCATACCATTATGCCATATGGTATAATATTTTGGGGTAACTCTCCAAGTCAAACAAAAGTTTTCATAGTCCAAAAGCGTGTAATACGTATTATTTGTGGAGTAAACTCACGGACGTCCTGCTGAAACCTCTTCAAAGAACTGGGTATTCTAACTACTGCCTCTCAGTATATTTACTCCTTAATGAAATTTGTCCTAAATAATATATTTCTTTTTCCAACAAACAACTCAGTTCATACATACAATACCAGGAACAAAAATGATCTGCACAAGGACTTAAAAGCACTTACTTCAGTTCAAAAAGGGGTCCACTGCTCAGGAACACTAATCTTCAATAGTTTGCCAGCAAACACAAAAAATTTAGTTACAAATAAAGATCAGTTTAAAAGGAGCCTGAAAGACTTACTAGTGGCCCACTCCTACTCCATTGACGAAATTTTTAATAGAAACAAATGATGTATTGTATTTATTCGTACTATTAGTATTGTTATTTCAGCTTAAAAAATTGACATGTTCCACATCCACGAGGATCTCCTCAGCACGGATCTATGGAACGAAAATCTGGGCGAAGCCGTGGGTTTTACGACGACACGATAAAAGCATTCAACAAAACTTGTTACGTGAGCTTACAGTGGAAGACGCCAAGTCGTACATCAATTACTTAAGAATGGATGAGCATACATTTCTGGATGTGCTCAGTGAAGTGTATCCTCATATCACAAAACACAATACTCACTTAAGAACTGCTACATCTGCAGAAGACAGGCTCACTGTAACACTCCGATTCCTTGCTACAGGAGAGGGTTATGTTATGTTATGTTATGTTATGTTAGGTCAGGTCAGGTCAGGTCAGGTCAGGTCTCCAATCTTCTTAATCTATTTTTGTATTCAGGGTGCCTCACGTTGTAAAGCGCCTCATCAGCTTCATACATCACTATTAATTTTGCAGTTGTCGGCACACACCAACTGTATTTACCGGCAATGTTTATGAAAACACTACAGACGGCAGAACGCTGCAGCGATGCTAGCGCTCCATTTGGTAACATGTCACACTGCAGTGAACAGAAGACAAGCGACTTCTTTGATCAAATCTACAGCGAGATCCTATATTTGATCAAATATTGGACGACATTTGACAAAGTTCCTATTACACCATCAAATATCTTTGACAAAGTTTTTTGACAAAGATATTTGACAAAGAAATTTGATAGTGTAATACCGGCCTTACGCGGCCAACAATGGCAATGAGGGAAGAGCGCGCGGAAGCGACGCTTACTGCCAACTGTCCGGCGGCTGCAGAAATCAACAGGTGTCGCACGGAAGTGGACAGTCTCGACCGAAGGGTAATAATAAACAACGGTACAATCCAGTGGATAGTACACAACGGCCACAGTACGGAAACTCAACACACAATTATCCACAGAATCAGTACGGAAACAAACCACCAAAGGAAATTATCAGTGCGGACCAGTCTTTAACAGGACGCGTGAGTGGAAATCACATAAATGGCATGGGACAAGTGGAAGACAACAACATTTTGCTAATAATAACAACACAATACACTACATGGCCCAGAATACATTTCGACCTCCGACAAACATGAATTTTTCCGGTCCCTCAAATGATTATGCAGGAAATCCGAAGCCTAAACGGCAAAGGACTACAGAAATCTATTATGCGCAAAGTGGATCGAACACGGGACAAGATCCTTGTCCAGCACCCTTCGTGCCACAGTCACAACACCAACACGAAAGAGAGGAGACGTTAAGGGCAATATCCGCTAGGGATAACCACTACAATTAAGAAAACTAGAAACAGCATTTTTTAGCCTCCACAGGAAGCTGACACCAAAATCAGGCAGGCGTTGATTTCACCGACAACGTATACAAACCTCCGTAAGAAAGCATTTGACAAAAAGGTAAATAAGGTTATTGAATATGGAGAAGGTGAGAGAATCTTACTAAGGACTCATTTTAAACCATCGAAGCTACGAAATAAAAATCGTAAGTGGCAGCGCGTTTATGAAGGCCCATCTGTTATTGTCGGGAAGCCGCACACAGGAAGCTACTTGCTAGCCGACCCCGTCACTGGAACCGTTAAAGGTCTGTTCCACCATAGTGACTTCAGAAAATTCCACAATGGTAACACAAGAAATTTACAAGTATTTCTAGTACGAGGCGATTACAAAGCATCATCAGAGAACAAGGTAAGTCGTCGACGTCGAATGATCACTCAAGAAAAATGACAAGCCAGCAGTTAATAAAGAGAGAACTTAGTACATAAGTATATGATGCATGCTCGTGTTTTTTTTTTTTTTGAGAAACTAAAGTCTCTCGGAGGACAAGTTGTAGTCCTGTGTAAAATAAAGGGTCATAACTCAAAAATGGTTCAAATGGCTCTGAGCACTATGGGACTCAACTGCTGAAGTCATTAGTCCCCTAGAACTTAGAACTAGTTAAACCTAACTAACCTAAGGACATCACAAACATCCATGCCCGAGGCAGGATTCGAACCTGCGACCGTAGCGGTCTTGCGGTTCCAGACTGCAGCGCCTTTAACCGCACGGCCACTTCGGCCGGCCGGGGTCATAACTTTTCGTGACTAGAATCAAAGAATAACAGAGGATATCGTAATGAGAGCGACACATTACGTAAATGAGAAAGGGAGTAAATTATAATATGCTAAAGATCATGTGTCAGATCGGATGCTTAGAAGAAGTAATGTATGTGGGAAAACTTAATTAGGAACAGAGTTTTAAATTCTATGGCAGATAAGTTATGCTGACGCAAATTCGAAGGTGTAGCAAGTAAAAGAAGGGGTAGAGATAACACTATAAGTTCCACGGAAATGTTATACTTGAGAAATGCCAGCCGCAAGACTAAATGTAGCGATTAATAACAGCAGTCCGCAATGCTTTAAAAAGTGATGCGTAAAAAAAAAAAAAAAAGTAAATGAAAAATAAAATGAATGGATGACAGCTTCTTGTAGAAGACTACAGAGTCAAGTAACCAAGTAAACAATTGGTCAAACAAGCACATCCATAGAGGCATGTAAATGAATCAGTTATATTTTCTAAGTGAATGACACGCAAAAAGCAACTGCAGCAGCATAAGCGATCGCATACAAATGTTTCTTGTTTAGTATGATAATTTTTATAATGTCCAGATTATTTAAAGGCTGAATTTTGTGTTCCTTTATAAAATCTTATCCAAAATACCGACCCCTGATAATCCTTCAAACATCCTATTCCAAGGATCAGCTCGTAGAGGTTTACTTGTACTAGGCGAAGCAAACTCGTATGAAAAGCGTGTAGGTTCGCGACGAGATCAGTTAAATTTTGCTTGTTGAAGCAAATTAGAGTGAAGCCACTTGTTTGGCATGCAGTTGAGTTTGTTGTCTTTGTAACAAGCGATTAGTCCGTCAGCGCCGGTATATTTTGAAGCGAATAGTATTCAGCATGGAAAAGGAGGCAGTCTCTCTGTATGGAGGCTGCCCTCAATTTAAACAACACAGTAAACACAAATTAATGGACACATAAATGAAAAGAGTAATAAAAAGAGGCGTGTTCTCAAAGAGAAAGTCTATTACTTTGTCTTTGAGACAATCAAAAATTTTTATAAGAATTGGACGGTAAAGAATAAATGAAACTGGTAGCTGAGTTAATTTTAACTGGTAGACGAGAGAGAGAGCCATAAAGAGAATTATCGACAGCAGTTCTGTACCGGACGTGACAATTAGATTAAGAATATATATGTATATATAAACAAACTATGTAAATATTGTTAGGCAAGGTATCTTGTTATCCTTCTGTGAAAGTGTTATTTTTGCAAAGAGAAAGTGAGATGAAGGACGACGTTTAGTTCACGAACGCCTGTCAAAGTGAAAGTGAAAATTTGTGCACCCAAAAGCGAGTCTGTGTCACGACTCTTTAAACCACACCTTGTGTGCATCAGTTTATTTTTAACGTGTGCAACGGTCAGTGAATAAGTATCGTTCGCCATGCAGCCCACGCAAGCCAGCAGAATAACTTGTATTCACTTACCTGTGAGTCCTTAACAGACAGCTGGCGAGTGGTGCGACGAGATGACTTCGTGCAGGCTCCCTCGGTGACGCAACAGCAGCAGCAGCAGCCCTCAAACAACGTGCTTTAAACGCAGCACGTTGTCGGCGGACAACACGACACACACACAGTCTGCGATAGCGCGCGCCATACTGGCCGGTGTTGGTCTGTCAACATCGCCGCGCAGCGGCGTCTGACGAAATAATGGATATTGGAAACTTTAATGGCCAGGTCCGCGTGGCTCGCTCCGGCAATAATCATACTACTTTGAAGGACACTGTTCTATATGTACATAGAAAACATCATATTTTAGAGACTGATAGAGAACGATTTGTACTAAGCAAATAATAATACGGTCACTACTAGAAGAAATTTCGGTCACGGTCAGAACGAGATTTATAGTTGCCTTAACCGCTGTCGTAAACAAGAGCAGAAATCAGTGCGAAATGAAAGAAAGAAAGAAATGATCCTTAGCCATCCTGAACCTATTGTAATTAAACCGATAATTTTAAGTAATACTAATGCAGAGTATTCTCTATTTATGTTCCATATTCCATGAGTTGACGGAGAATGGAAAACTCCATTCAGTGAAGTGGTGGAAAAGGGACTCTCATCGTGAGAGATTCTTGACAAATAACTCGACGGCACAGTGTGATCCACGAACCAATGTACAATGTGTGTAAAATAAGAAAGAATATTACGATGGAATAAACACGAGCCTATCGAGCTTGTAGACACATTGAAAATTTGGAAACCGTGTGAAAGAATAATGAAAATGTCATGCCAAATTCATAGTTTGTTGCATTTTAGGATTATATAGGTACTTCTATGTGTATGTATTTTTTTTCTGCGACAATGCCTGTCATGTCCACTTAATGTATATAGCTCTGTATTGTGAATAGTAATACTTCCCATGTTGTTGTAGATGTTAAGAAACCATGTGACCAAAACACAGATGCAGAATAAGTGCACAAAGACAATTTTTACTGATGATCTTAATAATGACTGTTTTCTCTAGTATCGTAACTTTATGAAACGTCAAGTGTATAGTACTATATGACCACACAATTTCAGCAATAGACATGTATTAAAAGCCACTAATATTACGAGTGACATGAGGACGATATTCCTCCCCTCCTCATGGGAGGCACTGTAATATTAGTATCTGTTTCGATAACTTAAATAAATTTACATTCGATAATCTAACCATGCAGGTTCGTAAAACCCATCTGTGTAAAGGTTTCTTAGATCGTCGCTGAGCAGCGACCACCTGATATTTCAAAGAATACCTTACGCGCCACGGCGTAGAATACGAATTGTTCATAATTTGTATCGCTAGAGATATTTTGTGTTTCTTATCTTTTGACAGCTGAAGAATTGTAATCCTCTTCTTTTAACACAGTCGTGATATTATTTAAAGACGGCGGACGGTGGTCCGCAATCACTAACTACTTATAATAAAATATTACTATTGTGCTGTGCTATGTAAGAATTTATGTGTGCAGCTAAGATGAAATGTCGTAAATATTAAAGGACTTTATTTAAAGAAACAGCCAGCAAGATATAAAATTGAAATGTACGGAGCCTATTGTTAGAAATACTGACTAAGGTAATTAAATTGGTTTATTGTGCTCTCAAATGCTGTAGTGCCTGCTTATTACTTAAAGTACTTCTATACTATCCATCTCCTATTAATGTCAACAGAAATAACGGTGGGTTTATAGTTTCCATACAGCTACCAGGGACCCACTGCATCTCGGCAAACGTCATAGTTAAGGCAGAAGGCGCATTGCTATTTACCGTCTTTGTGATTTAAATCCAACTTCTTTTAATGTGTGGTGTAGTATAGCAAAGAAAATTAGCAGCTCTGTCTGGTCCCTTAGGTTTCTCTGTTCGTAGTTGCTGTGTCTCATATCCGGTCGTGATCGAACATGATAAATTAAGTGGCAATGCGAACTCTGTTCTTAATATTGAGAACGCTACGCCTTCTGCAAACGATTTCAGGTGAAATATAAACTATCACTTACAGTACTTACGTTTTTTAAAAAGTCTTTGCTCTTCCCGCCAATAAGTGGTGCAAAACTCACAACATATTTCTGAATCTTCACAAGAGAATAATAATTTGAGCAGAATATAATTAAAAAAAAGAAAAAACACCACATCTTCCTGACGACAGCGTCGCGGTGCCCCATCCTGTTGCTAGATGAAGTTATTCGAATCGGACTCCAACTGTGGGAAAAGAAAGTTCTTAAACATATCGAGATATGTGCTTCGAGTAACAGTGTTGTCAGCGAAGAAAGATGGACCGTACGCCTTTTCCCGTGAAACTGCTCAACATACATTACATTTTGCAGAGTCCCTCTTGTGTTGTACAACTTCATAGGGTTGTTCTGTACCTCATATTCTCACATTATGACGGTTCACCTTTCCATTTAAATGTAATGCTGCGTCGTCACTAAACACTAAGCGTGGAAGAAAACTGTCATCCTCCATCTTGCCAAGAACGAAATTACAGAACTCCACAAGTTGTTCTTGTTTGTCACCTTCACCAAGAGCTTGCAGTAGCTGGATTTTGTGCGGTTCCACGTCTAAACGTAGACGCAACACGCGCCAGACGGACATCGGGTACATGCTGAGCCGTCGAGCTGCACGCGAAAGGGTTTCTGAGGACTCCTTGTGAAACTGTGGCGGACGCGTTCGACGTCGTGTCAGACACTCGGGGACGGCCCGGCGATTTGCCCTAACATCCTGTTTCTCGGAATTGTTCGTGCCATCGCCTAATGCTCTGTGCTGTACGAGGATCCACATCATACCTAGTACCAAAGACACGCTGAACAGTTATTACTGACCCATACTGCGCAAAACGTGGAACACAAAACGCTTTCTGTTGCCCCGACGCCATATGTACTACCGGCCGAAGTGGCCGAGCGATTCTACGCGCTGCAGTCTGGAGCCGCGCGACCGCTACGGTCGCAGGTTCGAATCCTGCCTCGGGCACGGATGTGTGTGATGTCCTTAGGTTAGTTAGGTTTAAATAGTTCTGAGTTCTAGGGGACTCATGACCTCAGAAGTTAAGTCCCATAGTGCTCAGAGCCATTTGAACCATTTTTACTAGAACTGGAGTGGGCGCACACTGCTGCTACCTAGCGGGAAGTTAGCTCTTTCCAACAGTACGTTGTTCACGAACATATCTCAAATGACGTAATTATTATTGTCGTTAATTCCCCATTTAGGAGAGCATTAAAACAGAATCAATTTTCATGGCACTTTTTTTTGTATCTTTATTTTCTCTTTCCAAAAACCTCTCATACATTCACTGCGTATGTTCTTTCTCTCTTCTGTCCACTTCTTTCCTGGTTTCTTTTTTTTTTTTTTTTGGTGTTTACTCGAATTTCTGTTTCCTGATATTTTTCTCTGCATCTTTCTCTGATCGTTATTTCTCCTGTGGACATATTTATTTTCTTTAGGTCTTCCATGGTTTCCTATGCCCAGTTAGTTTTCATCGTATTACTCATCACTATTTTAAAAATCTTCTTTGTCAGCCTGTTTTCGTTCATCCTATAAATGTGCCCATAGAATATAGCCCTTCTTTTTCTGATATCTGTTAACTGTCTGTGTCTGCTTGTATAGTTATTTCATCTGTCATTTTATCCAGATCCCCTGTCTCTGAAATGACCCATTGATCTTTCTCAGAATTTTCCTCTCTAGCTTTTCCATTCCCTTGATTTTCGTTCTTCCCCTGATTACTGTCGTTTCTGAGGCATACAAGGCTTCTGGTAAGACTACTGTTTTGTAATGTCTTAATTTGGCATTAACTGAAATAGTTCTTTTGTTGTAATGGTTCCGTGTATGTCTGTATGCTTTTTTTAGCTTTGCAACTCTTTCTTCTTTGGCTGTCCAGTTTAGTCCTGTTTTCTGTATGATCTCTCCTCGGTATTTGAAACTCTCTACTTGTGCTTTCTTTCCGTACTATGCTACCAATGGGTTTCTGTCTGTGGATTTTGTGTCCATGTGCTGCGTTTTTTCATACGAAATTTTTAATCCTGGTCTGGCCGCGAATTCATGTAGTGTCTCTAGGGCTTCTTTGGCTCTTTTCTGTTATTTATTATGATGACTATATCATCGGCAAAGGCCAGACATTTTATGTTGATGGTTCTATTTCTGTGTCTACCCATCTTTACCCCATTGACTCCTTTGTCCCATGTCCTGATTATTTTCTCTACAACTGCGTTAAATAAAATGGGTGACAAGCCATCTCCCTATCTCAGTGCTGTCTTGATTTCGAAACGGTTCTGAGATCTCTCCCATGCACTTCACTTCGGATTTTCTATTTGTTAATGTTTCCTGGTCTTGTTGTCTACCTTCATTTCTTCCCGTGTACTGAAAAGTGTTTCTCTGTCTATGGAATCGTAGGCCTTTTTGAAATCAAAAGATGTTAATGTGGTGTTTCTGGACTTTCTCGTTGTTAATATCGTTCTCAGGCACCAGATCTGTTCACTGCACGATCTTCCCATCCTGAACCCTGCTTGGGACTCTCCGATATGTGGATCTGTCTGCAATTTAACAGAGCTCTGGATAGAATTTTGTATGTCACAGACAGTAACGAAATTCCTCTACAGTTAATAGGGTCTGTTTTCAAATGGCTCTGAGCACTATGGGACTCAACATCTTAGGTCATAAGTCCCCTAGAACTTAGAACTACTTAAAACTAACTAACCTAAGGACATCACACACACCCATGCCCGAGGCAGGATTCGAACCTGCGACCGTAGCAGTCCCGCGGTTCCGGACTGCAGCGCCAGAACCGCACGGCCACCGCGGCCGGCTAGGGTCTGTTTTGTCTCCTTTCTTGTGGAGGGGGTGTATTTGGGCTGACTTCCATTCTTCTGGCACCTTTTCTGTTTTCCAGATGTTTTTGATTATTCTGTGTTTTGGGTGTAATGTTTTCATGGTCCAATTTCCATATTTCTGCAATCAGTCCATCTCCTCCTGGTGCTCTGTTATTTTTCAATGATTTTACTATTTTCACTATTTCTTCGTATGTTGGGGTTTTGGAGTCCTGGTTAGGTTCTGGTTTTGTAAACTGTAATCTCTGTTTTGGTTCATCGCAGTTGAGTGATGTGTCAAAGTATCTGGCTAATATTTCACAGTTTTTCTTCGGATTTGTCTCCAGTGTTCCATCTTGTCTTTTGAAGCATAAGCTTGGAGGTTGATATCCTGTCATATTTTCTCGGAATATTCTGTAAAAAATCCGTGTGTTGTTTATGGCTAAGTCCTCTTCTATCTCCTTCAACCTGCTGTTTTCGTAACCTCTTTTATCTCTGCGGATTGTTTTTGAAGTGTTTTCCTGTATCCTGTTGAACTGTTCCCATTTCTCTTGTGTTCTATGGCTATTAATTTTTTTCTGTCTTCTATGACTCTGTTGCATGTCATGTTCTATCATCGATGTTTCCTTTTTCTCAGTAGTTGCCCCAGTTTTATCAGTTCTCTCATTTTTTCCGACAGTTCTGTCCGATTGTTGCTGTTGATTTTCGTAATTTCTTCTATTATTTCTTTCTTGTTTAGTTGCAGGTACTCTGGATCCGTTGTGAAAGGTCTGTTGGTTCTCTTCATTTGTCTGTTGGGTGTAAGTTTTGCTTTGATTTGGAGATGATGATGATCAGATTCAAAAACTCCTTTCCTAGTTCATAAGTTCATTATTTCTCTAGTGTTTTTCACGGATATTGCTACGCGGTCCATCTGAAATTCTCCTAGAGGGATTTCTCCTAGGGGGATTTCCAAGTTACAAGTTTTCTGTGTGGTTTCTGGAATTGCATTGACGTGATTTTCAGCTCAAATTTCCTGCAGAAATTTATCAAGTTCTCTCCATTTTTGTTTGTTCTCTTGTGGGACGAGTTTCACTGTCGTGTCTCGGTATTTTCTTTCCGTGCCTAACTGGGCATTGAAATACCCTAGTAACACTTTTATGTGATTCCTGTGGATTTTGCTGGTAGCTTCCTCCAGATCTTCCCAGAATTCCTCTATCATCTCTGGGTTCTTCTTGTTATAATTATTTGTGGGGGCATGTGCACTACTTAGTGTATAGGCTTTGTTTCCAGATCGTATCGTGAGTGTTGAAATTTTTTCTGATTTTGAGGCGAAATCTATTACAGAGTCCAGTATCAATTTATGTACTACAAATCCTGTTCCGAAGAGCTTAAGATTAATTCCTGGAATGGTTATGGCTGGTTTCCCCTTATATATTCTGTAATTTTCCGAATCAAAGTGGTTCTCATCTGCGCATGGTGTTTGTTAATTGTTTTAATTTACCTACCTGCAGTAGTGTGTCTGTGTTGAGTGTTCCCACGTAAAATATTCTCTTCGTCTTGAGGATTTTTTGGAAGCTCCGATTCTTCTCTTCATGACGTGTCTGATCCTATGGAATCCGATGACACGGTCTGTTACCTAGTCTTACCGACTGGGGCCCAGGGTAGTGGATTCTTTGTCATTGTTCTGTCACGATTATTGCTTTGGGTTGAGGTTTTTTTTTGTGAAATCACAAAGGATCTCACATAATTTTGAGTTTTGAGTTCCAGAAGATTCAAACACAGCCGAGCTCACAGAGCCAACAGACTCTGGCCGGAGAACCGGTGGCTGGGTTTTAGGGCCCTACCATCCGGAGACAGATGGACGCAGGTTTTTTTACGAGGTGTTATTCCTCCCCCTCCTCCCCCTTCTCCTTCCTCATCACTTGAGAGATGAGGCCCCGGGCTTGGGACCATCAGTGGCGCAGTTCGGATAACGTAACATTTTTAAAAATCGGATGATTCTTTTTTATACATCATGTATATTTAATCCAGACAGGAATCATCCAGAAGCAAATAAAAGAGGTAAGATAGTATACATACTGACAAGTCGCGATGCAATAGTGAGTCTGTTTAATGTAAGGTCCATTGTTGAAATGCAGGAAGGCAGATTATAAATCTCTCAGTTACCAGTGGTACAGACTGCACCAGGCTCGATCGACAGAACAACTATCGGTTGTTGTTGTTGTGGTGGTGGTCTTCAGTCCTGAGACTGGTTTGATGCAGCCCTCCATGCTACTCTATCCTGCGCAAGCTTCTTCATCTCCCAGTACCTACTGCAGCCTACATCCTTCTGAATCTGCTTAGTGTACTCATCTCTTGGTCTCCCTCTACGATTTTTACCCTCCACGCTGCCCTACAATACTAAATTGGTTATCCCTTCATGCCTCAGAACGTGTCCTACCAACCGATCCCTTCTTCTGGTCAAGTTGTGCCACAAACTCCTCCCCAATCCTATTCAATACCTCCTCATTAGTTATGTGATCTACCCATCTAATCTTTAGCATCGTTCTGTAGCACCACATTTCGAAAGCTTCTATTCTCTTCTTGTCCAAACTATTAATCGTCCACGTTTCACTTCCATACATGGCTACTCTCCGTGCAAATACTTTCAGAAACGACTTCCTGTCACTTAAATCTATACTCGATGTTAACAAATTTCAGTTCTTCAGAAACGCTTTCCTTGCCATTGCCACTCTACATTTTGTATCTTCTGTACTTCGACCATCATCATTTATTTTGCTCCCCAAATAGCAAAACTCCTTTACTACATTAAGCGTCTCATTTCCTAATATAATTCCTTCAGCATCACCTGATTTAATTCGACTACATTCCATTATCCTTGTTTTTCTTTTGTTGATGTTGATCTTATATCCTCCTTTCAAGACACTGTCCATTCTGTTCAACTGCTCTTCCAAGTCCTTTGCTGTCTCTGACAGAATTACAATGTCATCAGCGAACCTTAAAGTTTTTATGTCTTCCCCATGGATTTTAATACCTACTCCGAATTTTTCTTTTGTTTCCTTTACTGCTTGGTCAATATACAGATTAAACAACATCAGGGAGAGGCTACAACGCTGTCTCGCTCCGTTCCCAACCATTGCTTCCCTTTCATGTCCCTCGACTCTTACAACTACCATCTGGTTTCTGTACAAATTGTAAATAGCCTTTCGCTCCCTGTATTTTACCCCTGCCACCTTTAGAATTTGAAAGAGGGTATTCCAGTCAACATTGTCAAAAGCTTTCTCTAAGTCTACAAATGCCAGAAACGTAGATTTGCCTTTTCTTAATCTAGCTTCTAAAATAAGTTGTAGGGTCAGTATTGCCTCATGTGTTCCGATATTTCTACGGAATCCAAACTGATCTTCCCCGAGATCGGCTTCTACCACTGTTTCCATTCGTCTGTAAAGAATTCGTGTTAGTATTTTGCAGTCGTGACTTATTAAACTGATAGTTCGGTAATTTTCACATCTGCCAACACCTGCTTTCTTTGGGATTGGAATTATTATATTCTTATTGAAGTCTGAGGGTATTTCGCCTGTCTCATGCATCTTGCTCACCAGATGGTAGAGTTTTGTCAGGACTGTCTCTCCCAAGGCTGTCAGTAGTTCTAATGGAATGTTGTCTACTCCGGGGGCCTTGTTTTGGCTTAGGTCTTTCAGTGCTCTGTCAAACTCTTCACGCAGTATCGTATCTCCCATTTCATCTTCATCTACATCCTCTTCCATTTCCATAATATTGTCCTCAAGTACATCGCCCTTGTATAGACCCTCTATATACTCCTTCCACCTTTCTGCTTTCCCTTCTTTGCTTAGAACTGGGTTTCCATCTGAGCTCTTGATATTCATACTAGTGGTTCTCTTTTCTCCAAAGGTCTCTTTAATTTTCCTGTAGGCAGTATCTATCTTATCCCTAGTGAGATAAGCCTCTACATCCTTACATTTGTCATCTAGCCATGCCTGCTCAGCCTATGTATTATAAATTTGAGGCATTCTGAATCAGAATATGATATGTGTTATTTCTTCTTTAGTAAAGTGTTTACGTATCCTGACTATACACAACAATCACTCATCTTTCACCAGAAAATTTCTCTTTGGTTAAATTTTCGACGCCGCCTGAAGACATGAAGCAAATATACGAAATGCTGTAGAGGGATTTGAGAGCACTGCAGTTTTCCCCTTCAGCCCCAAGAAAATACCGTCACGCTAACTGCTTCCTTCGCCTACATTCCTGAATGACGAGACCCGTAATGTACCCCGGAATCAGAAGTAAGTCGACGCCCTGGAACTCCTCCTTAACCTCCAAGTCAGAGCTCAGCGACACCCTCATCGCGTTATGATCACTTTCTTTTGGTTTGCCAACGCCAACGGTAACAACCGGTACCACACATACGGGGAGAGAGAAAAATTCAACTTGCCATCTGATTTCAGGATTTCATCCCAGTCTTAAAAGAGGGAAGACGAAGTTGCATTTTTAAAACCGTCAAAGAAAGAAAGTCAGTAGCTGCAGAAATGCGCAGAATGTTCGAGAGAAACCTTCAAATCGAGAAGAAGATTCATCTTCATCATCAGCTGAAGCTGAGTCGGAGACATAAAACATATCTTGTGTTTTCCGCAGCATCAAATATTACGACCCTAGGTCTGTATAGGAAGCGGAATGGATCAGGTGTGATAGGTGCAATATGTGGTTTCACGAAATTTGTGTGGAGCCTGCTGGTCGTAACCAATTCTGCTGTGACAAATGCGTGTAGCTACAACTGAAACAGTTAAAAAGCGTAATTTTACGTACTGTGTATAAATGTATGACACTTCGCAATGATTGACGATTCAAACAGCCCTACAAATTTTTGAATATTCTGTTGTTTCAACTTTTCAAAATTATCTGTTTACAATGAAGAACAAAAGATCTTGAAATAATGCATCTATATCACACAAAACTTATAATTATGAACTTCCCACCATTAAAATTTGACATACTTAATACAACACACTGACGGAAAAAAATCACAGCACCGAGAGGGAGTTGTGCGACATAAGTTGGTTGACGTGATTCTAGAACTGAGAGATGACGTCTCTTCAGTGTTCACGCCACTTGCATAACAGTGGCGCTACCAGCCCCACTATGTGGATGCAAACACAAGCTACTGTATAACTGTAGTGAGCGTCAGTTACCTTTGAGACGATTTGATGTTTGTCAAGAATGCCCACTAGGCGACAGAGGCGCCATTTTCGGCGTCTTACTAAGTTTGAAAGAGGTCGTGTTACAGGGCTAGGAGATGCTGGATGTCCATCTGGGATACTGCACAAAGATTTGGCAGCAACATACGTTTAGTGTCTGGAGCTTTTTACACCAGCCCTGTGGAAAGCCTTTATGCTGAGACTGCTGAACCTCCGCTGTCCAATCGACGAGCAGTCCTTCTGAGTCGTTATGCTAGCCATCTGTCTTCCATGCCCGCTAATCCGGCCCATGACATTTTTTTCGACGCCTCCTTGGATTTAGGGTTTGCAGGCCGCCCTTCCTCCCTGCTACCACCGGGAGTCCGCTTCCGTCAACTGCTCCATTCTCTTTCCTTCCGCTTTCCTAAAACCTTCTTGACAACTTGGGGTACAGCACCGCCTTGGCTCCTTCCCCGGATCTGCCTGCTCCGTGACCTTCGTCAGTTTCCCAAGGATGGTACGCCTTCACTTGTTTATCGTCGGGCATTTGCTGCTCTATGTGCACAAATGAAGCATGCCACATTTATTTACACTGATGGCTAAGAAACATCTTTTGGTGTAGGGAGTGCCTATATTGTTGGCGACACCCCAAATCGATTTCTGCTTGCCGACCAGTGTTTGGTTTATACTGCGGAGCTTTACGCTGGTCTCCCGGCTGTCCAACACATCCGTCGCCATCAGCGGATACAGCATGTTATCTGCTCAGATTCGCTCAGCTTGTAAGTAGGCTGTTTAGGTTTTTATGTTGGTAACGCCATGTAGCGCTCTATATGAAAATCACTGACTGTGCTGTGTGCAGTCTGTGGCTGGTTGCCATTGTTGGAATATTCGCTATTGTAGTGTTGGATGTGAACAGCGTGTAGCGTTGCGCAGTTGGAGGTGAGCCACCAGCAGTGGTGGATGTGGGGAGAGAGGCGGCGGAGGTTTGAGAGCGGACGATCTGGACGTGTGTCCATCAGAGACAGTAAATTTGTAAGACTCGATGTCATGAACTGATATATGTATTATGACTTTTGAACACTGTTAAGGTAAATACATTGTTTGTTCTCTACCAAAATCTTTCATTTGGTAACTATGCCTATCAGTAGTTAGTGCCTTCAGTCGTTTGAATCTTTTATTTAGCTGGCAGTATTGGCGCTCGTTGTATTGCAGTAGTTCGAGTAACGAAGATTTTTGTGAGGTAAGTGATTCACGAAAGGTATAGGTTATTGTTAGTCAGGGCCATTCTTTTGTAGGGATTTTTGAAACATTGCGTTGCGCTAAAAATATTGTGTGTCAGCTTAAGCACAGTCATTTATAATTTTTCTAAGGGGTCGTTTCAAGCTCTCTCCTCAGACTCCAAGCCCTGTACCCTGTCGACCCTCTGGTCCACCGAATTTAGGACTGTCTGCGCTTGCTCCACCTGGGGGCGTCTCGGTGGCGTTCCTCTGGATCCCAGGACACGTTGGTATCTGTGGAAATGAGGCGGCCGATATTGCGGCCAAGGCTGCAGTCTGTCTTCTTCAGCCAGCTATTCGCACGATTCCCTTCGCCCATCTGCGGAGTGTTTTATGTCGTCGTGTTGTTCTTTTATGGCACGCACATTGGTCGACACTTCCCAATAATAAACTGCGGGACGTGAAAGCTCTTCCCTGTGCTTGGACCTCTTCCTCCCGAACTCGTTGTCGGGAGGAGGTAATTTTAACTAGACTCCGGATAGGGCACTGTCTTTTTAGCCATCGACATCTTTTAAGTGGCGATCCGCCCCCCATCTGTCCCCACTGCTCTCAGCTGTGGACGGTAAGACACCTTTTACTCGAGTGCCCCTATTTTACTCCGTTACGCGCCCGTCTACAGCTGTCGCCTGATATATCTTCCATTTTAGCAGATGACACGCGCTCAGTCGATCGCGTTCTCGAGTTTATTAGTGCCAGTGAGATGACATCAGCCATTTGAAGCTCTTTTTGGGGACAAACAATCCCCCTTCTATAGTGGTTTTTTAAGTTTTCCTTCTGTTTTTAGTTTCCCACTTTATTGAGTTTCGCTCCCATTGCTGATGGTTTCCAGTTTCGTTTTTTTTTACCTTTTCCTAAGTCACAGACCGGGCGCTAATGACCGTAGCAGTTTTGCGCCCTAAAAAAAAAAGTCATTGTACGTAATTGCTGGCAACGGTGATCACGTGAATGTAAGGTCCGAAGAAGACCGGACTGCGGGCGGCCACGTGGCACTACAGAGAAGGAAGTCCATCGTGTTCGCTGTACGGCTCTGGCGCACCGTATGCATCTGCAGCAGCATTTTGGGAGTATTTGGCTCCTCAGTGATGCAACGAACGGTTACAAATCGATAACGTGTAGGGTGCATTCCAGTGACCACAAACCACAGCCATACAGTGGTGTCAAGCGAGAGCTCAGTGGAGGGCTGGGTGGGGGTCTGGTGGAGGCTGGACCTGCTCGCTGCCAGTGATGGCCGACTGTTGGTTGGGAGGGGCTACAGCGAACCTGTCTGCGTGCTACACACACTCGAGCGCGATTCCGTAGGAGCACTTCTGTGGTTATCCCACGCAAACTGACTGCAAAACTGTCCTCAGTCTGGTGATTCGACCCGGTGCAATGCCATGCGTGGACAGCATTCCAGGAGATGTTTTCTAACAGGATAACGCTCGCCCACGTACCGCTATTGTAACCCAACATCCTCTACCGAGTGTCGACACGGTGCCTCAGCATGCTCGGTCGCCAGATCTCTCTCCAGTCGAGCGCAGAGGGGCTTCGATCCTTCACAATATACCGGGAGACCAAAAAGTCAGTATAAATATGACAACTGAATAAATCACGGAATGATGTAGATAGAGAGGTACAAATTGACACACATCCTTCGAATGACATGGGGTTTTATTAGAACCAAAAAATACAAACGTTCAAAAAATGTCCGACAGATGGCGCTTCATCTGATCAGAATAGCAATAATTAGCATAACAAAGTAAGACGAAACAAAGATGGTGTTCTTTACAGGAAATGCTCAATATGTCCACCATCATTCCTCAACAATAGCTATAGTCGAGGAATAATGTTGTCAACAGCACTGTAAAGCATGACCGGAGTTATGGTGAGGCATTGGCGTCGGATGTTGTCTTTCGGCATCCCTAGAGATATCGGTCGCTCACGATACACTTGCGACTTCAGGTAACCCCAAAGCCAATAATCGCACGGACTGAGGTCTGGGGACCTGGGAGACCAAGCATGACGAAAGTGGCGGCTGAGCACCCGATCGTCACCAAACGACGCACACAAGAGATCTTTCACGCGTCTAGCAATACTTTTTTTTCTAATAAAACCCCATGTCATTCCAAGCATGTGTGTGAATTTTTACCTCTTTATCTACATTATTCCGTGGTTTATTAAGTTTTCAAATTTATACTGACTTTTTGATCACCTGGTATATAAATGACCTAGTAGATAGTGTCGGAAGTTCCATGCGGTTTTCCGTGGATGATTCTGCAATATACAGAGAAGTTGCAGCATTAGAAAATTGCAGCGAAATGCAGCAAGATCTGCAGCGGATAGGCACTTGGTGCAGGGATTGGCAACTGACCCTTAACATAGACAAAAGTAATGTATTGCGAATACATAGAAAGAAGGTTCGTTTACTGTATGATTATATGATAGTGGAACAAACACTCGTAGCAGTTACTTCTGTAAAATATCTGGGAGTATGCGTGCAGAACGATTTGAAGTGGAATGACCATATAAAATTAATTGTTGGTAAGGCGGGTGCCAGGTTGAGATTCATTGGGAGTGTCCTTAGAAAATGTAGTCCATCAACAAGGGAGATGGCTTACAAGACACTCGTTCGACCTATACTTGAGTATTGCTCATTAGTGTGGGATCCATACCAGGTCGGGTTGACAGAGGAGATAGAGAAGATCCAAAGAAGAGGGGCGCGTTTCGTCACAGGGTTATCTGGTAAGCGTGATAGCGTTACAGAGACGTTTAGCAAACTCGAGTGGCAGACTCTGCAAGACAGGCGCTCTGCATCGCGGTGTAGCTTGCTGTCCAGGTTTCGAGACGGGAGTTTCTGGATGAAGTATCGAATATATTGCTTCCCCCTACATATACTCCCCGAGGACATCACGAATGTAAAATTAGAGAGATTCGAGCGCGCACGAAGGCTTTCTGGCAATCGTTCTTCCCGCGAACGATACACAACTGGAACAGGAAAGGGAGGTAATGACAGTGGCACGTAAAGTGCCCTCCGCCACACACCGTTGGGTGGCTTGCGGAGTATAAATGTAGGTGTAGAAGTCGATAACTCCAGCGTCATCCACAGCCAGCTTTAACTGACACTGTATTGACCGACCAAGTACAGCAGGCATGGAACTCCATCCCACAAACTGACATCTGGCATCTATTTAACAGAATGCACATGCGTTTGCATGATTGCATTCAACATTCTGAGAGCTACATCACTTATTATTGTTCCAGCATTTTTCACTTGCAATGGCTTATCTTGCGCTTACATTAACCTGTGATCTTGCAAAGTTAATGACTGAAATATGTTACCTAAACATTAGTATTCACAAAATTTCATTACTCTACATTAACATTTTTGGTGTTGCGATTTCGGGCCCAAGAAATTGAAATCATTTGTTTAGCCCCATCTTATCCTGTCACCCCTCAAAGCATGTAAACAGTTCAGCTGGAACATTATGACAACCAGCAAAGTGTCAATAAAAACCCGTCCATGTGATAACAGCTTTACAAGGCGAGGAATGACTGCGTGTAGTATCAGTGAGCACTCTGTCCGTGTGTAGAGAAGGGAAGGCAGACGACCAGTTTGAGTCTGACAGAGAGCACAGTGTGATGGCCCAGAGGCTCGGCACGAGCATTTCGGAAACTGCACGACCTGCCGGGTGTTCGAGGAATGCCGTGGTGAGTGTTTTCAATAGGTGGCAAAACCGAGGTGAAACCACGTCCAGACGTTGTGGTGTTGGGCCGCCACCCTTCATTACACATATCGGATGTCGTAGGGTGGTCAGACTGGTGCGACAGGACAGGCGGCGAAATGTGGCGGAAATAATATCAGACTTTAATGCTGGGCAGAGTACACTGTGCACCGAACGCTCCTAACGATGGGCCTCCGCAGTCGACGGCGTGCGCATGTGCCAGGGTCAACAGCGCGACATCGGCAGCTACGACTGAAATGGGCGCTTGACTACGGGCATTGGACTGCTGTGGCCCTCTCCACCAGACATCACGGCGCCTAGAGTATCAGCAACCAATCTGACAGCCTGCAGCCGCGGGTTGCCCGCTTCGCAGGCGCACCGAAGCACTACACAACCGACAGGTACTATTGATGAACGGCCACATCAACAACAACAACAACACAGCAAAGACACCAGCGGCCACCAGGGGCCACTACCACATAAACATAGGGAAGAGGTCGCTGCAGATCCCGGAACTCTTTTCACACGTCAAACTACGTGATGGAAAATAGTTCCGAGGTACTCATCCGCCGAAGGGCTATAAAGGCCGGCGCTCGGCCGCACATCGGCAGTTCATCGACCGCCAGCAAACGTGGATAGCTACCGCCCCAGCAGCCCGGCTTGAATCTTCTCGCTGATCTCTGGATTAGGCTCGGTATATCAGAGAAGTCTCTGGTGGAGACTAGTAGGAAATTATTTCAGTTGTTTTCTATATTATTCTTGTATGTAGTTGTATTTCGAAGACGGATCACTGTTTTGTGTTGGTGTTATACTTGGAGAATTTGTTTTGGTTAATTGAACAGTCCAATAAATTGTTTTCGGACTTTGATCGTTAGTTTCTTCTGCTTACGTAGACTTCACCATGTTCTAATGTGTCGTCTGCAGGACGGAGACAGGCTGGCTGCGGCTCCATTTGCTCTGGGGAACATTCGCATGTGGGCACTCAGGGTCCAGTGGAGCTCTTGCAAGGCACTGTGACGGCCAAGGAGTATCGAACAGTGATTGCAGACCGCGCGCATCCCGTCATGATGCCCATGTTTCCAGACGGAAGTGGCATTTTTCAAAAAGATGCCAGGAGTGTGATGGAGTGCTTCGAGGAACGCAGTGGCGAATTCCAATTCGTGTGCTTGCCCCCAACTTGCCAGGTCTGAACCCAATCGCACACATCTGGGATGTGACTGAAAGTACAAAGGAGCAGACGCGTTTCGTGCAAACACGTCCTAGTGTACTGGAGCCATAGTAGCATCGTCAAATGTTAAACACAAAATATATGTAAATAACAGCACATGCAAGAATCACCTTGTCAGCAGCACTACTGTTTCACACAAACTGCCGCACAGTAGCCACAAAATGTTTGTCAGGCAAGTTCACCAACTCTTTATATACACTACTGGCCATTAAAATTGCTACACCACGAAGATGACGTGCTACAGATGCGAAATTTAACCGACAGGAAGAAGATGCTGTGATATGCAAGTGATTAGCTTTTCAGAGCATTCACACAAGGTTGGTGCCGGTGGCGACACCTACAACGTGCTGACATGAGGAAAGTTTCCAACCGATTTCTCATACACAAACAGCAGTTGACCGGCATTGCCTGGTTTAAATGGCTCTGAGCACCATGGGACAAATTCTGAGGTCATCAGTCCCCTAGAACTTAGTTAGGTTTAAGTAGTTGTAACCTACGGAAATCACACACATTCATGCCCGAGGTAGGATTCGAACCTGCGACCATAGCGGTCTCGCGGATCCAGATTGTAGCCCCTAGAACCGCACGGCCACACCGGCCGGCGTTGCCTGGTGAAACTTTGTTGAGATGCCTCGTGCAAGCAGAAGAAATGCGTACCATCACGTTTCCGACTTTGATAAAGGTCGGATTGTAGCCTCTCGCGATTGCGGTTTATCGTATAGCGATATTGCTGCTCGCGTTGGTCGAGATCCAATGAGTGTTAGCAGAATATGGAATCGGTGGGTTCAGGAGGGTAATACGGAACGCCGTGCTGGATCCCAACGGCCTCGTATCATTAGCAGTCGAGATGACAGGCATCTTACCCGCATGACTGTAACGGATCGTGCAGCCACGTCTCGATCCCGGAGTCAACAGATGGGAACGTTTTCGAGACAACAAACATCTGCACGAACAGTTCGACGACGTTTGCAGCAGCATGGGCTATCAGCTCGGAGACCCTGGCTGCGGTAACCCTTGACGCTGCATCACAGACAGCAGCGCCTGCGATGGTGTACTCAACGATGAACCTGGGTGCACGAATGGCAAAACGTCATTTCTTCGGATGAATCCAGTTTCTGTTTTCAGCATCATGATGGTCGCATCCGTGTTTGGCGACAATGCGGTGAACCCACATTGCAAGTGTGTATTCGTTATCGCCATACTGGCGTTGAAATGAAATGGCTCTGAGCACTATGGGACTTAACATCTATGGTCATCAGTCCCCTCATACTGGCGTATCACCCGGCGTGATGGTATGGGGCGCCATTGGTTACACGTCTCGGTCACCTCTTGTTCGCATTGACGGCACTTTCAACAGTGGACGTTACATTTCAGATGTGTTACAACCCGTGACCCTACCCTTCATTCGATCCCTACGAAACCCTACATTTCAGCAGGATAATGCACGACCGTATGTTGCAGGTTCTGTACGGGCCTTTCTGGATACAGAAAATGTTCGACTGCTGGCCTGGTCAGCACATTCTCTAGACCTTTCACGAGTGAAGACGTCTGGTCAATGGTGGCCGGGCAAATGGCTCGTCACAATACGCCAGTCACTACTCTTGATGACCTGTGGTATCATGTTGAAGCTGCATGGGCAGCTGTACCTGTACACGCCATCCAAGCTCTGTTTGACTCATTGCCCAGGCGTATCAAGGCCGCTATAACGGCCAGAGGTGGTTGTTCTGGGTACTGATCTCTCAGGATCTATCTACGAAAATGGCAAAGAGGAAACAGACAGCTCTAAATGTACAGTTAAAGCTTAATATTCTAAATGAAGTGGACCATGGTACCAAGAAAACAGCAATTGCAGAGCAATTTGGAATACCTAAATCTACTTTATCTACGATTATTAAGAATCGAGAAAAAATGGAAACAAATCTAAACGACTTTGTACCGCCAAGTATGGAGACATCGAGACGTTACTGCTAGAAAGGTTAAATCATATGCGTGCATCTAACATACCTTTAACTGGCCGTGTGGTTCAGTCAAAAGCAATGATATTGCTAAAGATATGGGCATCGAAGACTGGTTGGTTTTATCGGTTCTAAAAGAGAAATTCAATTTCATCCGTACAAATTTGTGGTGAAGCAAATAAAGTTGATGAAGAAAATGCGAGCAGCTGGTTGCATGAATTCAACCGAGTGAGGGAAAAGTATGCCTCGTGTGATGTGTTTAACATGGATGAAACTGGATTTTTCTACAATCTTTTTCCAAATCACACCCTGGGGATAAAAGGTGGTAAGTGTCACCGTGGGGCACGAAGCAAGCAACGTGTGACTGTTGTACTGTGCTGTAGTGCTGAAGGCAGTGAGAAGTTTCGTCCCTGGGTTATCGGTAAATCCGAGAAACCACGTTGTTTTAAAAACATAAATATGGACACTTTACCTTGCATCTACTCTCACCACAAGAAAGCTTGGATCGATGGCACATCATTTCGCAAGTGGCTTCTTCGTTTCAACAGTCGAATGGTTGCTCAAAATAGACATGTTCTTCTTACATTGGACAGTTTTTTCCACCCAACGCCACAAGCCGCCTTCAGCATTTGGACCAAGGCATAATCTCTCTCAACCCCAAATTGGAATCTGCTTGACGCAATAAAAGCCATCGCAGCAGCCTGGAACTCAGTATCGCCGCATCGTATAGGGAAGAGCTTTAACAGAGCTTGGAGACATAACAGCACTGAAGATGTCCACGAGTTAGAAGATGCCGCTTCACCTGATGAATGGACAGTTCTGCAGGACGTTGCGAACCCTGGGATTCGTTTCGAAGAATTCATTAGTGTAGACGACGATGTTTCCGTATGTGCTTCTGTGGAATCGGATGTGCCAAAAGCTGTGAACGAGGTGCAAGAAGGGCCATCAGAAGAAAGTGGAAAGGAACAGAATACAGATACCATTCCACCTACCCGTCAGGACATGTTTACAGCCTTGGACTGTTTAGAATGGTTCGCTTCAACATCTGACGCCACTGCTGGGTTTACGGACGCTATCATTACAATTGGTTGTGAAATTAGAAAATATTATCGTTCCCATGAACGTCAGCGAACCACGACCGAATTTTTTCCAAGAAAGTAACGTACATAATTTGTGAGTATTTGGATTTTACAATCACTTTATAGTGTTAAAAGTCGACAATAACGTGATTGATAGTGTAGTGTATTACAACACATTAGTGTACTGCTGTACATGTATACCTATTAAAATCTGTGTTTTTCACGTAACACGAATTTTTTTAACACAAACTCCTGATTTTTCGGTCCCTTCGGATTCGTGTTAACGAAGTTTTACTGTAATTTTTTTTAAATTGGATGATTCTTTTAGATACGCCTTGTATTTTAAATATTCTTGCCCTTGCTACTACGCAGCAATATTCCCAATACTTCAGATTAGTCCAGATACTTCCATTTCAGAAGTGCATGCAGATGCAGTATTTCAAGATGCTGATGCAGTTTGCAACGTTTCTTGTCTTCTGTCACCTGGGAGCTTTCGCAGCCCCTGGCAAAGTCCCGCTCTGACAAGTAAACCTACACAAGGAACACACTGCGAGTTAGATCGGAATGGAATACGCTGTGGTGAAGAACAAAATAAGAGGCACACATTTTCTTATACATGCCCATACGGCCGCTAAGACGATGACATACCGCCTTGAAATAATTGAGTTTAATATTTCTGAATAAATATCGTTCAAATGGTAACGGATATAAAAAACCCTTCAGATAAAAGTTGTACGTTTTTTAAAGTACGTTACAATGCTGCACTCCGATCTGTCGAAAAAGTTTTTTTTTTCAGAAATCCCCTCCCCTCCAGTATTTTATTTTCATTTCGACATTTGTCTATTAGCAGAAGTACAGCATCGTTAACACAAAATTCAGTCATACTCGTATATGATGAAGTGGTATTCCAGAGACGCATTTGTCAGTATAAATATGCTAGACATATCGCTGTACGCGCGCCCAGAGCGTGTCCCCTTCAATGCCAACTGTCATGTTACGTTGTTTACTAAGTATTGCCCTGGAAAATGTATTCTAAATCTATATTTTATATATATTGTACTATATATTTTTTTCTTTTAATTTCATGTGTGTTGCATTTGTGTTTTCTTCTTACATTTAATGTAATTTTTTGTTTTTAAATTGTAACCTTTTCAGATTTAATTGTATTATGTGTGGAATTGTTTCTACATTATTGTTGTGACAGTATTGATAATCTGCGCAGTAATGAGGAAGCGCCGAATTGTTTCGGTCAACAAAAAAAAAAAAAAAAAAAAAAAAAAAAAAAAAAAAAAATGCGCACTGCACTTTTATTCTGCGCAGAAACCTCATCGAATAATTGCAATACCACTTTATGATATATGATCGCATTTGGAATTAACGACGCTATATAACTATTAGTCAAATCTCCAAATGAAAAACAACATAGTGGGGCTGGGAAGAGCATTTCGAAAAAAATCGCTTTTTCGACAAATCAGGATGCACCATTGTAACATAAATTAAATACCATAGGACGTATATTAGAAGTTTTATATTCTGTTACCGTCTTAGAAAATTTATCTCCGTTTTTTTTTTCAGGGAGTGTTTCATCCACTTAAAGGTCGTACGGGCACGTATAAAAAAATATGTGTCTCTTATTTTGCTCTACACTAAAAAACATTCGGAGCCGATGAAAATGGAAGTGTGTCCTTTGGGCAAGTTCACTCTCTAGCCGTGGCGAGAGTCCACACCGGCTTAAGCCATCCTCCCACGGGACTCGAAAGGCGCGCGTCAGCGAGCATTTGGTGACGTCACAGCGTGAAATTCCGTGTTCCACTACGCTGTCTCACGTGTCAGATGTTTGCCTCCTGGAGATGAAGGAAGCCAATGACGTGCGCCATCTGTTTCACGTCACAAACAGAATTTAGGAGTCGCCATATTGCGTGAAATTGAACGACGTATATGGTGTTTTTTTTCTTTTTATTAGAATGTGTGGTGTGGATATCATCTGTTTCAAAGCAGCAGCACGTTGGCGATCTCTCGAAAACGCGGCGTTTGTTACTACATGTTGTTGTTGTTGTTGTTGTGGTCTAGAGACCTGACACTGGTTTGATGCAGCTCTCCATGCTACTCTATCCTGTGCAGGCTTCTTCATCTCCCAGTACCTACTGCAGCCTACATCCTTCTGAATCTGCTTAGTGTATTCATCTCTTGGTCTCCCTCTACGATTTTTACCCTCCACGCTGCCCTCCAATGCTAAATTTGGGATCCCCTGATGCCTCAGAACATGTCCTACCAACCGATCCCTTCTTCTTGTCAAGTTGTGCCACAAAATCCTCTTCTCCCCAATTCTATTCAATACCTCCTCATTAGTCATGTGATCTACTCCTCTAATCTCCAGCATTCTTCTGTAGCACCACATTTCGAAAGCTTCTATTCTCTTCTTGTCTAAACTATTTATCGTCCATGTTTCACTTCCATACATGGCTACACTCCATACAAATAGTTTCAGAAACGACTTCCTGACACTCAAATCTATACTCGATGTTAACAAATTTCTCTTCTTCAGAACCGCTTTTCTTGCCGCTACCAGTCTACATTTTATATCCTCTCTACTTCGTCCATCATGTTATTTTTCTCCCCAAAAAGCAAAACTCCTTTACTACTTTAAGTGTCTCATTTCCTAATCTAATTCCCTCAGCATCACCCAACTTAATTCGACTACATTCTGTGGTGTCTCCGCCAGACACCACACTTGCTAGGTGGTAGCCTTTAAATCGGCCGCGGTCCGCTAGTATACGCCGGACCCGCGTGTCGCCACTGTCAGTGATAGCAGACCGAGCGCCGCCACACGGCAGGTCTAGAGAGACTTCCTAGCACTCGCCCCAGTTGTACAGCCGACTTTGCTAGCGATGGTTCACTGACAAAATACGCTCTCATTTGCCGAGACGATAGTTAGCATAGCTTTCAGCTAAGTCATTGGCTACGACCTAGCAAGGCGCCATTACCAGTGTATAGTAAAATGGAGAGTATATCTGTACAAGAGCGATGTACACCGATTATGGATTAAAGTTAAGTATTACACGATTTTCGTACTTTATTGCAATTCTCAAGACATTGTCCTGTTCCAGACCTCACGCCAATCTGCGTGAGCTTAACGCGTGCCTTTCGGCTACCTCCGAGGGGCGTGGTTGTCTTGTTACGCCACAACACATTCCATTATCCTCGTTTTGCTTTTGTTGATATTCATCTTAAAAAATGGTTCAAATGGCTCTGAGCACTATGCGACTTAACTTCTGAGGTCATCAGTCGCCTAGCACTTAGAACTAATTAAACCTAACTAACCTAAGGACATCACACACATCCATGCCCGAGGCAGGATTCGAACCTGCGACCGTAGCGGTCACGCGGTTCCAGACTGAAGCGCCTTTAACCGCACGGCCACACCGACCGGCCGATATTCATCTTATATCCTCCTTTCAAGACACAGTCCATTCCGTTCAACTGCTCTTCCAAGTCCTTTGCTGTCTCTGACAGGATTACAATGTAGTCGGCGAACCTCAGTTTTATTTCTTCTCCATGGATTTTAACACCTACTCCGAATTTTTCTTTTGTTTCCTTTACTGCGTGCTCAATATACAGATTGAATAACATCGGCGAGAGGCTACAACCCTGTCTCACTCCCTTCCCAACCACTGCTTCCCTCTCATGTCCCTCGACTCTTGTAAGTGCCATATGGTTTCTGTACGAATTGTAAATAGCCTTTCGCTCCCTGTATTTTATCCCTCCCACCTTCAGAATTTGAAAGAGAGTATTCCAGTCAACATTGTCAAAAGCTTTCTCCAAGTCTACAAATGCTAGAAACGTAGGTTTGCCTTTCCTTAATCTTTCTTCTAAGATAAGTCGTAAGGTCAGTATTGCCTCACGTGTTTCAACATTTCTACGAAATCCAAACCGATCTTCACCAAGGTCGGCTTCTACCAGTTTTTCCATTACTACATATCAGTCGGTAAACGTATAACTGGTGTGCTATGATACGGCAGAACGATGTATCAAAAGCTCGTCGTTCTGGTCACATCTGTCACACTTAAATACCGAATAATGACCGTTGTAGTTACAATCCTTTCGCAAGGTATACGACTTACGGGGACCCGGTTGCCATGTCGAAGTCACAGTGTAGTTCATAGAGTCGTGAGCTGTAACGAAAATGTTCGCGTCCGCATCCTTCCGACGTATATTTCTTCGCATTCATTTTGTAAAAGTTTCTGCGTCTTTCTTCTTAAATTAGTAGAAGTGTTTCCCGCTATTGTCGATGTTTAATGAATCTGCTGCAATTCTTTTCGCATAGGCCAACCACTGGAATGTTTGCACAATGGTCCGAAATCTTAATGCGACTGCCAGTCTCTCAAGAGGTAAACATGTGGTGTCACCGCCAGACACCACACTTGCTAGGTGGTAGCCTTTAAATCGGCCGCGGTCCCTTAGTATACGCCGGACCCGCGTGTCGCCACTGTCAGTGATAGCAGACCGAGCGCCACCACACGGCAGGTCTAGAGAGACGTCCTGGCACTCGCCCCAGTTGTACAGCCGACTTTGCTAGCGACGCCACACTGACAAATACGCTCTCATTTGCCGAGACGATAGTTAGCATAGCCTTCAGCTACAATTGCTACGACCTAGCAAGGCGCCGTAATCAATTGATATTTATTATATGAAGCATGTATCATCAAGAGCGATGTTCTACAATTATGGATTAAAGTTAAGTATTCCAGAAGCTACGTACTTTTCTTTATAGCATTCATTACGTATCCTGTTTCAGACCTCACGCCAGCCTGCGTGAGTTTAAGCGAGTGCCTTTCGGCTTCCTCTCATTGTGTCTAGGCTGTCTTGTCTAGACACAACAAAACACAAGTAAGTTTTTGCTATTATGAAAGTATATGTAAATGTATGTTCCTGTATCTTGTTTTATACACTGTCTCTTGTTTGTATGTTGCTGGTAAATTTCTTTACCCATGATACTGAGCAGGTTCCAAAAATCCAGCGAAAATCACCGTAAGTAGAAACCAACATATTTTTAACGAACTGTTTTTCTGTGTGAAAGCAAATCAAAATGTATATAACTTAATTTGACACCACTGACGATGCTTTACCTTAATAAAGCGAAATGTGTCTGGTGAAAAAAAAAAAAGAACACGCAATTTTGTAGTTGCAACGACCGAACAAAAATACCCTCAAGAATTGTTAATCTGCTACTGACAACGCGGCCACACAAATGAAGAGTCCAATAAGTCTACTGTTCCATTAAAATTTATTTATTTATTCCCGTGTCAGAAACATACATAGGTGCACAGTTAACATGTCATGCAGTCCTCGGCCAAAATTTGGCCTCTTCCAGTCCATTTTCTGTCGCTCGATGGAGGTCGTCTGCAGTACAGTCGACAGTGGAGCAAGTGCTGGACATTCTGAACGTCTCCACAGTCACACTTAATACTGCTTTCTGTGCTGTAGCCCCATGTTGCCAGACTAAACCTTCACCTACGCTCTCCTCACCTCAGCGTATCCCCAGGTTTCCAGATCATCTGTTCCTTGTCGTGTGCTGGAGGCAGAGCTCCAGAAACTCTTTTCCAACCGCAAGGAAGGGAAGTCTTATCCCTCCACAGTTGCACTCTGGCATTTTCAGCAGCGGTAGTAAATACCTTTGATGTTCTAAGGAAACTCTTGATTGACTTCAGTTGCTGCGAATCAGGTTGTGCCCATAAAGGGGATGGGTTTGTTCTTGTTACACTATCTTACGTTCCTTATTCGCCGTAATTTCTCTTCGTAAGGGGAATGGTGCTATTCCTGCAAGGTGGTAAATCCAACAAACCAGTTATAACTGTCCAGGTGTCGTCCAAAGCTACGTTTGCGTGTCTGGCAGATGACGAATTATACCAAACAGGACAAGCGCACTCTGCTGCATGGTAAGCTAGTGGAAGCGCAGAGGTTCGCACGGTTTCACTGTGATGCGGCCAGATTTCTCAACAGATTGTTCCTGGTGGAAACTTTTACCTTGTGATTCGCGCAGAGCCTCTTGAAAGTAAGAGATGTGTCCAGCGTCACTCTGAGATAATCTGGAGTTTGTAACTGAATTCCTGAACATACTATCATCATCTTACGAGTTGTTGTTGTTGTTGTTGTTGTTGTGGTCTTCAGTCCTGAGACTGGTTTGATGCAGCTCTCCATGCTGCTCTATCCAGTGCAAGCTTCTTCATCTCCCAGTACGTACTGCAGCCTACATCCCTCTGAATCTGCTTAGTGTATTCATCTCTTGGTCTCCCTCTACGATTTTTACCCTCCACTCTGCCCTCCAATACTAAATTGGTGATCCCTTGATGCCTCAGAACATGTCCTACCAACCGATCACTTCTTCTAGTCAAGTTGTGCCACAAACTCCTCTTCTCCCCAATCCTATTCATTACCTCCTCGTTAGTTATGTGATGTACCCATCTTACGAGTAGCTACCCTATTTCTCAAATGAAAAACACGCACTTGAGTCTTTGAGCGGTTTGCTTTAAGCTGATTTGTGCTATACGTCTACACCTACATGGATACTCTGCAAATCACATTTAAGTGCCTGGCAGAGAATTCATCGAACAACCACAGAATTCTCAATTATTCCTATCTCGTATAGCGCGCGGAAAAAAAAAAACACCTATATCTTTCCGTGCGAGCTCTGATTTCCCTTATTTTTATTACGGTGATCGTTTCTCCCCCGTACGTCGGTGTCAACAAAATATTTTCGCATTCGGAGGAGAAAGTTGGTTATTGAAATTTCGTGAGGATATTCCGTCGCAACGAAAAACGCCTTTGTTTTCAGTGACACTCCGTAATTCGCTATAATACAAAACGTGCTGCTCTTCTTTGAACTTTTTCGATGTACTCCGTCAATCCTGTCTGGTAAGGATCCTACACCGCGCAGCAGTATCGTAAAAGAGGACGGACAAGCGTAGTGTAGGCAGTCATTCTAGTAGATCTTGTAATACTGGTAATTTTCGCCTCACAAACGCTATTATAGGGTCAATAGTAAACGCCTGATGGCCTGAAGTTATCAAACAATTGTAATGTATTCTTCATCTTTGCCGCTCCTGCTCGGCGGCTGTAAATCTCTATGTACACGTATAGATTAACGATATAAAAAGAATTCTGTTGCTTCAACACAAATGAGGCCTTTAGTGCTTCACCTTTCACTGTTTCTATATCAGGAAAGGCGGACGCGAATTTGATACGTTTCGCAATCTGTATTTTATAATTTCTGGAAAATATTCTGTAAATATGCTAATTGTCTTCGCAATCAGAGAACATATATGTTTGTGTAATTAATTACGAGCAGGCACCGTCGAGAGGACATGAATCTCTAGTATTTCCTGTTATGTGCCAAGCTTTTGTTAATACGCACCAGCTATTGTAACTGTAATATAAAAAGGTACGTAGCATTAAAAAAGCGTGTGTTATATATGAAGTGTTGTTATTTAGACAAATTATCCTTAAGTATCTCCATCTCCTCACTAATAGAATGTTAAGCATTTTGTATCAGTTTATCTCCAGAACTTACGATCATGTCGATGGATCGAACGCAGCATTGAGGCAGGAGGAACATATAGTTTTCCTGTCTTTAATGAATCAGTCCTTTTTAATTGTGTAGTGTTGTTTTTGTTTTAAAGTCAGTAAATCTTTTGGTCCCTTAGTGTCGATCGGGGTATGACTGCATCGCGGTCATGAAAATGCGCGGAAATGATAATGTTGCTTCCTACTAATCTCAAATAAATTAATCTGCTGCTCTATGTCCAAAGAATGCCAGGTATTTAAAAAATATTTATCAGGTGAAATAATCATTATAGTGACTTGTTACGATAAGACAATACAGTCAATCTCTGATTCTGTTGCCAAGTTACACACAAAATTTCATTATATCTTCAACACTATATTTTTTATAACACTACAATGTGTTACAATTTCTAAGTGTCCTGCCTCCCCACAACATTTTCTATGTACTCTTTCCAATTTAAGTTGTTCACAATTGTAATTCGTAGGTTTTTAGTTGAATTTATGACCTTTGCCGGCCTGGGTGGCCGAGCGGTTCTAGGCGCTACAGTCTGGAACCGCGCGACCGCTACGGTCGCAGGTTCGAATCCTGCCTTGGGCATGGATGTGTGTGATGTCCTTAGGTTAGTTAGGTTTAAGTAGTTCTAAGTTCTAGGGGACTGATGACCTCAGAAAGTGCTCAGAGCCATTTGAACCATTTTTTTTATGACCTTTAAATTTGACATTTATCATATACCCGAAGTTTCACGGCTTCGTTTTAGCACTTACGTGTATGACCTAATACTTTTCATTACTTGCCAATTTTAGGACCATACAGAAAACTTATTTAAATCGTTTTGTAATTTGTTTGTTTTCTGACGACTTTACTAGACGACTTTACTAGACGATCTGCAAACAACCTGACACGGCTGCTCAGATTGTCTCCTAAATCGTTTATATAGACGAGGAACACCAACGGGCCCTATAACACTTTCAAGATGCTACTCCAGGCGGGTGTAAAATGAATGTGCGCAACGGAAAATAATAAACGCAGATCTTAGAATCTCTTGATTCTTTTTAAGGTATAAATTACAATGTCAACATAAATGAATGAGGATGGCAAAAAATACTACTAAATGATAAACGATGTTGGTCATTATATTTATTATAGATTAAAATCAACCCTTAGTGGCCGAGCGGTTCTAGGCGCTTCAGCCTGGAACCGCGCGACCGCTATGTTCGCATGTTCGAATCCTGCCTCGGGCATGGATGTGTGTGGTGTCCTTAGGTTAGTTAGGTTTAAGTAGTTCTAAGTTCTAGGGGACTGATGACCTCAGATGTTGAGTCCCATAGCGATCAGAGCCATTTGAATCATTTTTTTAAATCAACCCTTCAAGTACAATTCTCTGTGTTTCCTAACTAAAATTGCAGATCAATTGCCCACTCTGCCCCTTTTCAAGGCCACGCGATCTAACATAAATAACGCGAAATGACTGACATCATCTGCGCACCAAACACTAGGAGACACTACTTTCAAATACGATCTGCGGTGGTGTGGAACCTCAGTGGAAATAAACTAACGTGATCACAGCTGTTTAGCTTTATAGCCCTAATAAGACGAAGGAATTTGCGATATCACCGTACGCACGTGCGTCTGGTGCGTCGTCGTGCTGGTTCTCGTAAACGTCTGCGCCGATGGAAGATCTCCAGCCCCAAAAATAAAAACTCTTTCAAACACCAGGACGGCAGAAGGCGGACCTCTGACTACTATAACACTGTCTTCTCCTCTCTGTGTTCTACAGACGAAAAACGTGAACTCCCAACCACAAGGACGGAGTTCAGATAACGCCTCAACATAAGTATAGGCAGAAGAAGTGCTCTGAATTACTGAACGATGCGTACTCAATGACGACTTCCAACCTGGAGGTGAAGTCCTGAATCGTGTAGGTTCGCAACAGTACGGTGTCTAACTGTTCTAACTATAAACTCTACTGAGAGAAAAGACAGAAAGTCCGTCTGTACCAACAAATGCTGATATCGAGCGACCGTCACACACGGGCGCTCACAGCGGAAGTCCGTCTCTCCACCGCTGGCTTCCCAGCAAGGCTCGGCTCCCCACCATCGTAATTCCGAAAACGAATCATATTCCCGAAACCACGGAATATTCTCCCTCTCTACAGAATCTTCCGAACGCAGACCAACCATATTTTAGTCTTTTGTCGTCCAGCGCGGAAAGTTTGCGAGGAAATACCTATACTCATACAATGGTACGCTTCTGAGTAAAAATCTGGGTAATTAACTCAGCCTGCGTGATTTCCAAGGTGACGCTTCCTCGTTCCTCTCAGCTGCGTCCAAGATTTTCGTAGTTTCCGAAGTCTAATCCTTCGTGTCCGGATATATTACTGGCCAGTCACGACTCTATTGTGTCCCAACGTCCGCCTTGGTACTTCCTGCGTTTAAGCAGGACCGACACACCTGCGTGGGCCTTCCACCCAGGGCTTGAGTTCCGCCTGCCATTTAATTTCGACTGATGTTCCAACCTGTACTAGTATAGGCAATCATTCATTATGCTATTCTGATAATAAAGACACTTGGTCATATTTTACGCAATAAGCGTTAACAATTATTTACAGGGTGTACATGAGAATGTCAGTCTCCTTTATACATTCATATATACGATGTACATGATACCTAATTATGTTTGTAGATCATGGAAAAGTCTGTGGATGAGTGGTTGTAAGGTGCGAAATAACAGTCACCTTACAATATCCCCACCTGACAAACTATTTTGTACTAGGATGGGGTAGGTATTATCTCATCCAGTACAAAACCATATAACCATCAACTGTCTGTACAAGTGAACTAAAAAGAATACGATGGCAAAGGAACACTGGAATCATTATATGTTCTTCCACAGTCATTCTGCATTCATTCAAGGGTTTACTGCCATAAATTTACTTGTTACATGTTTATTATAGTCTGTCTACCCCTTATGTTTGGAACATTGTTCTGAGACGTGACAATTGGAATATACAGTATCAAAAGAAATTAACTAACATTACAAAATTTTTATTCTCTTTCAAGAATGGCAGTTCCCATCTCTCTTTAGACTTAGGCCCACGCTCTCTGTCATTCATCCGTCCCTAAGACATAGGTTGTGGCAAGAAATATTAAAGTGATGTATCCTAAGCTTTTCAAGGTGGTCAGCCAATAAATTACATGTGCTTCATTTAGCCATTAATATGCAAAACAAGCAGTTACGTCAGTTTTTCAAGAGGTTATCTATTGGTCATTATACAGTTATATAAAATTCTGTGAAACATCCTATGTAATTTCACTTGGTCATATTTATGCTCTTGGCTTACATTTAAAACAAACATCATTTCACAAACTGATTTACTAAGTCTAGTGTTTCACTAACGTGTATACTCTTTAAACATTTCAATAATCGTATGTACTAAAGCGTTCTTTGTCAAACTCCATTTACATTTACTGTGACAACTAGTATTTGTAATAAGAGTTTGGATCTACCACCAATTTTAACTAATGTGTTTTTCACAGTTGTAACATCTAACACATAAAAAACATTATAAACTCATAGCATCATTAACAAAGAAAATGACAAAGAATAATTTCACATAAATACATACACAAATAAAATTCTGAAAATACACAAACATATAAAAACAATGAAGGACATCCAACATTATCAAAGAGAATGTCAAACAATACTTTTACATGAATAAATACAGAAATATTTTCTTAAGACTACCCTGAAAGTAAGTGCAAAATGTTTACACAATGATAGATATCGGAAACTGTTAGTTTGCGGGTGTAACTGTTCAGTGTACACGACATTATGCACCTTTTTTTTTTTTATCAAGAGTCACAACACACTGATTCGGATTTCACTACACACTGCCGTCTTCATTTGTTGCGGGGATGGAAGCTATAGTTTTTTTTTTTTTTTGTGAAGTTTAGGACGCGAAGATTATTTGAGTCGGACATGCTGCCATTAAAAGTCAGTCTTTGGACCCTCAGCCCACTGTTGATCCTGTCAGGTTACGAGTCTCCCGCGGAATTGACGATGTGCAAGGATCCTCGTAATATACAGCCAGGTAAGTGGGTGTATGTTTTGAAACCGCCAGGTTTTTGTCAAGTTTGCGCACAGTATGAGGGAGGTGCAGTCAGGTAGGACCATTAAACGTCACCTAGAATTCTTCTGCGTCGGCTAAGAGAAGTGTAATTGTATCTAGTCTTCAGTTCTTCGTGTTTCTTCTTTTACTATGTTTGTGTTCCTACTCTTCTGTTCTTCATGTCGCTTCTTTCTCTCGATATAACTATTGTATTTTGGATGAGGATATCGGCAATTGTGGACAGGTAGGTTATCTGTTTGGTGACACTATACATGGAACTGACATTCCTCAGGAGTCGATGCCAGGTGACTGACTGCTACAGATTATGATGTTTCTCAGCCTCTGTCTGGCGGAGGACCACAGAAGAAGAGTAAACATAGTTGACAGTTCCGCACAGCTACCAGCAGTTGCGCTGCAGGTTTTATCTTGGTTCGTCTCGTCTCCATCATGTAGTACAACAGTGGAGACAAGTCATTAGCGGCCGTTTAAACACCACCTCAGCTGCGCTGGCCGCATTACTGGGTATGCCATCGTCTGTTGTCTCCGGCTGAGGTCTTCAGGCAGGATGAATAGTCCTCCTCTTTGGCAATGTATGCCGGTCCATACCGTCCGCACCTCGCGTCCTTGCTTCCAGTGTGTCTCACAAAGTTTTTATTTGTGCATCCTGTGCCCACTAGTGCCCACAATTAGTTTCCGATATACAACAAATACTATACAATATCTGATATGAAATAAATAAATAAATATATATATATATATATATATATATATATATATATATTTAATGCGTTCACTAGTGAGGTCATTTATCTCTACATTTATTATTGTTCTAGTAGTGCAATAAGCTAAGACGCTCACTTATTTACTATTATTATTCCGATAAAAATTTCATGTACAAGTCAATCTTAATTATAAAGGAACATTTCTCAGCCTATGTACTGTAATTATTAAATATCTGTCGGCATCTGTATACCTTGTGTTCGTCGGAGGAGGGTACCATCTGGAGTGGCCCAGGGAAGTGTGGTAGGTCCGCTGTTGTTTTCTATCTACACAAATGATCCTTTCGATAGGGTGGATAGCAATGTGCGGCTGTTTGCTGATGATGCTGTGGTATACGGGAAGGTGTCGTCGTTGAGTGACTGTAGGAGGATGCCAGATGACTTGGACAGGATTTGTGATTGGTGTAAAGAATGGCAGCTAACTCTACATATAGATAAATGTAAATTAATGCAGATGAATAGGAAAAAGAATCCTATAATGTCTGAATACTCCATTAGTAGTGTAGCGCTTGACGCAGTCACATTGATTAAATATTTGGGCGTAATATAGCAGAGCGATATGAAGTGCGACAAGCATGTAATGGCAGTTGTGGGGAAGGCGGATAGTCGTCTTCGGTTCATTGGTAGAATTTCGGGAAGATGTGGTTCATCTGTAAAGGAGACCGCTTATAAAACACTAATACGACCTATTCTTGAGTACTGCTCGAGCGTTTGGAATCCGTATCAGGTCGGATTGAGGGAGGACATGGGTGCAATTCAGAGGCGGGCTGCTAGATTTGTTACTGGTAGGTTTGATCATCACGCGAGTGTTACGGAAATGCTTCAGGAACTCGGGTGGGAGTCTCTGGAGGAAAGGAGGCGTTCTTTTCGTGAATCACTACTGAGGAAATTTAGAGAACCAGCATTTGAGGCTGACTGCAGTACAATTTTACTGCCGCCAACTTACATTTCGCGGAAAGACCATAAAGATAAGAGACAAATAGGCAGTCATTTTCCCCTCGTTCTGTTTGGGAGTGGAGCAGGGGGAGAAGATGCTAGTTGTGGTGCGAGGTACTCTCCGCCACGCACCGTGTGGTGGTTTGCTGAGTGTGTGTGTACATGTAGATGTAGACCTATGAAAAATACATGTTCATTAATTGTCCATATAACAGTAGCATTGTAATCCTCATCACCAGACCCAATGTTAATAATTGCAAACTACTTAAGAAACTATTTGTTACACTACTTGTTAACTACTGGCCAGTACAATGTTTATATAAGTCTAACTACTATCCAATTCAAACTGCTACACTGTCGTTGGGTATCTCATTGCTCTTGCTCTTGGTTTCGTCATGGATGTCGCAGTGAATATCTGTGAACAATAAAGTGCATGTGTGCACTCACAAACATACACAAATGAATGATTAGGTGGGCCTCTTCTTCATTTCATGCTTCTGGCGTGCTTCCTGTGGACAATCAAACTACATAGCAAGTTTACCGCAACTACTGATAGCTTCTTCAATCACACTTTCACATACTTTTCTCATGGTCTTACTCAGTACTTCTTTCTGTATCGCTGTCCACCTTTTTCGGATCTGCTGCTGTTACCTTTCTCTGGCAGTCTCTTCTTTTCATCTTAATAAAGTTACGTATTGTTTTACTGGTGGTACCTGGAAATATAAAGATTTTAGTACATTACATAAAATCACTGCTCATCAACACGACTGCCATGCCCTTATGTACACTATTGACCATTAAAATTGCTACACCAAGAAGAAATGCAGATGATAAACGGGTATTCATTGGACAAATATATTATACTAGAACTGACATGTGATTACATTTTCGCGCAATTTGGGTGCATAGATCCTGCGAAATCAGTACCCAGAACAACAACCTCTGGCCGTAATAAAGGCCTTGATACGACTGGCATTGAGTCAAACAGAGCTTGGATGGCGTGTACAGGTACAGCTGCCCATGCAGCTTCAACAAGATACCACAGTTCATCAAGAGTAGTGATGGCGTATTGTGACGAGCCAGTTTCTCGGCCACCATTGACCAGACCTTTTTCAATTGGTGAGAGATCTGGAGAATGTGCTGGCCAGGGCAGCTGTCGAACATTTTCTGTATCCAGAAAGGCCAGTACAGGACCTGCGACATGCGGTCGTGCATTATCCTGCTGAAATGTAGGGTTTCGAATCGATCGAATGAAGGGTAGGGCCACGAGTTGTAACACCTCTGAAATGTAACATCCACTGTTCAAAGTGGCGTCAATGCGCACAAGAGGTGACCGAGACGTGTAACCAATGGCACCCCATACCATCACTTCAGGTGATACGCCAGTATGGGGATGACGAATATACGCTTCCAATGTGCATTCACCGCGATGTCGCCAAACACGGATGCGACCATCATGATGCTGTAAACAGAACTTGGATTCATCCGAAAAAATGACGTTTTGCCATTCGTGCACCCAGGTTCGTCGTTGAGTACACCGTCGCAGGCGCTCCTGTCTGTGATGCAGGGTCACGGGTAACCGCAGCCATGGTCTCCGAGATGATAGTCCGTGCTGCTGCAAACGTCGTCGATCTGTTCGTGCAGATCGTTGTTGTCTTGCAATCGTCCCGATCTGTTGACTCAGGGATCGAGACGTGGCTGCACGATCCGCTACAGCCGTGCGGATAAGATGCCTGTCATCTCGACTGTTAGTGATACGAGGCCGTTGGGATCAACCACGGAGTTCCGTATTGCCCTCATGAACCTACCGATTCCATATTGTGCGAACAGTCATTGGATCTCGACCAACGCGAGCAGCAATGTCGCGATACGATAAACCACAATCGCGATAGGCTACAATCCGACCTTTATCGAAGTCGGAAACGTGATGGTACGCCTTTGTCCTCCTTACACGAGGCATCACAACAACGTTTCACCAGGCAACGCCGGTCAACTGCTGTTTGTGTATGAGAAATCGGTTGGAAACTTTCCTCGTGTGAACACGTTGTAGGTGTCGCCACCGGCGCCAACCTTGTGTGAGTGCTCTGAAAAGCTAATCATTTGCATATCACAGCATCTTCTCCCTGTCGGTTACATTTCGCGCCTGTAGCACGTCATCTTCGTGGTGTAGCAATTTTAATGGCCAGTAGTGTATTGCCCTCTATGTCATGTGCTTTGAACGTACAGCATTTTTGTTCTCCTTTATTAAATTTTACGTGTCTATATACCCTTATTACACTTCCATTTCATGTCGCTATAACACTCAAATAATATTTCGGTGCGCTCATACGGAATTCCGCAGAACTGGCCACCATGTACACAATTACTCCGTTTCTTTGAACAGCATAAATACAACATTCCCATATAAGTAACGGTGCGCCCTCGCGTAGACACGTGGAGCTGGCCACCTATTGAACAATGGAGACAAATCATACTTGGACGACTCACCTGCGTGTCACCGCAAACCCAATTAGCAAGTCACTCATTTAGGATTCCATTGCTAAACATGTAAAATAGACACTCATTTCCACAATTTTAACTACTCAGGCTCTCTCCACATCAACTGGTTAAAAATTTTTTATCTATTCACAGTCTTTACATCATTTTTGTAGTACCACAATTTTCTCAATTTGGCTTGATTCCTTCATGGACAGATAGCACATCTTAAACTGTAAACACCTTTTAAAATTGTACGCTCAGCTTTCTGTGTACATGGTTCTAGCCTACACAAAGAAACATACCCTAATATTCTTACTCATGACATCCTGCGCTTTTATGTACTGTAGTACCTCTTTTAACATGATAATATTATAGAAAATTTGATAAATCTACAGATCCCTTCAGTGTAATACTTAACTTAATTGTTAAGTATATACAATACTATACTTTTGCCATAGAAGCCTCCTTAAATTCTCCCCACTTATTCTGTGTCATTTTGCCGTACTCTCCCAGTGTTAGGTGGTCTAATCTCAATTGATTGTTCCTGATCCTGGTGTTTGTCATTCCACCCCATCCTTGGTCAGACCGTTGACGAGTTTCTCTATTGTCGCCCCATGATGCGCCATTACTTTGTGGCTCCCATCTGCGATAATTTTGTTGCCTATATTCTCTGCCATAGTTCTTCCACTGTACATTGTTCCCACTACCAAGTCTATGTTCCATGTTTTGGTGAGGCGGTCGAATTACATTGTTTTGCCAATTATGGCCTCTATTATGCCCTCCGTTGTTCTCCCTTCTTTCACCTTGCACGTCTCTCTGCCTGCGTTTTTCTCGCACCTGCTGCTCGTTGAAAGCGAACTCCAACTCTCTTAGGATACCTTTGAACACTTCTGCATCACTTCCACATCGACCGACGAGCGGTTGCTAGTAGGAAATTGGCAACTTCATGTAACACACTCTCATGATCTCAGCCGGAATGCATAGGTCGTCCAAATACTGATTTTTCGTGGTCAAGTTTTCGAAAAACTTCACCGTTCTACGGAACCCTGATCTCTCCAAGTCTCTGCTCATCATTATTTCCTGCTTGATCCTATCCTGTATCTCCTTGGACCAATATTTGTTTAAAAATGCGTCACGAAACTCTTTGAATTATGTGCAAATTTTTGCAATGTCCCACATGCATTCGGCCGTTGTTCCCTCGATATGTGAACATACGAAGTCCAGTTTATACATCAGAGGCCAATGAGGAGCTAATGATAAATCAAATTGTCCACTGGAACTTTTCGGGTGCAAAACATTACCCTCGTCTTTGTAATGGTGAAATTTTCGTACAGGGATAAAATGCTTAAAATCTAAAATTTCATTACAGTCTCTTCCCACTCGGCCTACCATATTATCACTTGGCGCTAACTTTCCCTGTCTACCGTTACTTTGGGCAACCTCTCTTCTACTCCCTGTTACGTTCTCATCAGTGGAAAAACGTTCCGTGGTGCGCATTATTGGGTAACAATTATGCATATGTAATATTTCGTTGCTGTTCTCCGTATTCGTAATTTGCGTATTTTCTGTTTTCTCTAATGTTTCAACAGCAATCCGCTTTGCGCCCCTCGCCAGTAATCGCGCCTCGTTCACGGTTCATCTGACCTCCGCAATCTCTTGTTTATTTTTATTTATTTATTTATTTATTGTTCCGTGGGACCACATTAAGGAGAAGGCTCCATGGTCATGGAACGAGTCAATACATGAAATTATAACACGATTGTAGTAACAGGTAAAATGAAATATAAGAAACATATTCAGTTGTAGATTGTAGAAACAGATAAAATGAAATATAAGAAACATATTCAGGCGACAAGTCGTTAGTTTAAATAAAGAAAATCAAGAATGTAACACTGGAATTTGCTTAATTTTTTAGCTCTTCCAGGAGCTCCTCGACAGAATAGAAGGAGTGAGCCGTGAGGAAACTCTTCAGTTTGGACTTAAAAGAGTTTGGGGTACTGCTAAGATTTTTGAGTTCTTGTGGTAGCTTATTAAAAATGGATGCAGCAGAATACTGCACTCCTTTCTGCACAACAGTCAAGGAAGTGCATTCCACATGCAGATTTGATTTCTGCCTAGTATTAACCGAGTGAAAGCTTCTAACTCTTGGGAATAAGCTAATATTGCTAACAACAAACGACATTAAAGAAAATATATACTGTGAGGGCAATGTCAAAATTCCCAGACTGTTGAATAGGGGTCGACAAGAGGTTTTCGAACTTACACCACACCTAGCTCGAACAGCCCGTTTTTGAGCCAAAAATACCCTTTTTGAATCAGAAGAATTACCCCAAAAAAAATACCATATGACATAAGCGTATGAAAATATGGGAAGTAGACTACTTTTCGTGTTGTTCTAGTTTTGTTCGGAGCGTCACAACCTCATATTTCACTTCCCTCTTCTCATGTTTTATTGACTGTATTCAGACACAAACATTCTGAATTATACTTCCCATTTCAGGGGAAACTCTAAAGTTTTGAATTTTACTTCCCATTTCTGAGCTGACCTTATGCATTTCAGCACTAACGTTTGAATTTTACTTCCCAATTCCGTGGGTACTTCATCATTCTCCTTTTTTATTTGCTCTCCCAATTCAGTGCTGATCTTTTGAACTTTATTTTCCCTTTGTGAGCAGACCTCCTGAATATTACTCCCCATTTCTTTTAGATGTGCAAGGATGTCCGACACACCTGTGTTATCTAAATCATCTCTCCTATTGTGACTTCCTCGACTCATAGGTGATCGTCTCCCCTTTTCCCTTTCCATTTATTGGTATTCAAGGAAGTCATCACCGCGTGCCCCTGATATACTGCCTCGTGACAATGCCACTCACGGTGATCCACCACAGTTCTTCATTGTTTTGCATACACTTGGACTCCCTACGTTACATTCCCGTATCTTTACGATTGCCTCGGTGTGCCGCTGTTCCTCATCTTCGCTTTCAGATTGCCCACCATGGGCTCGACTGTGTCCGTCACCCTCACAAAATTCCCTTGGATCAGTGTTCCCCACAGCAGTGCCTTGTGCTGCTAACATAGCTAACTCTTTCTCATCCCATAGGCTTTCTTGACTACCTCGAGTATCTTCCATTTCTATCTTGTTACAACTAGTGCTCTGTTATGATACTAAGCGAGATTTCGCCCTAGTGAACATGGACTGATCCCTCTTAAAGGTACACAATTTACACTACCCACATTTATTACATAATGGACATGTAACATAAAATATCTACAACAAAGAAGCTAAACTAATGGCAACATCGTGAACGAGTAGTGTCATTACAATACAAGAAAAATGCAATGATAAATAACATTGCAAAAATCAATAAATTGCAGCCTGCTGGCTGAAGCGCAATGCCTCTGAAAAAAAAAAAATTACAATAAAATACACAAATATATTTTTGGTTTTATTGTGTGACTTTTTTCAAGTGCAAATTATACACACAGGCTGGTGGTCACTATCAGCAGCTAAACGTTAAATGGGGAAAAAAATTCTGAAAATTACTAAGGCTGCAAACCACTTTATGCATACTATCAGAAGAGTCTGAGTAGGATCCTGGCAGGGTCGCCATATCCAAGATGATACTCCAGGAAGGTGTAAAATGAATGTGCGCAATGGAAAATAATAAACGCTAAAAAGATTATTTGGCCCTGTCTCACTACCCCCTGAAGCAGATCTTAAGATCTCTTAATTCTTTTTAAGATATAAATTACAATCTCAACATAAATGAATGAGGAAGGCAACTAATACTACTAAATGATAAACGATGTTGCACAATATATTTATTATAGATTAAAATCAACCCTTTAAGTACATACAATTCTCTGTGTTTCCTAACTGAAATTGCAGATCAATTGCCCACTCTGCCCCTTTTTAAGGCCACGCGATCTAACATAAATAACGCGAAATGACTGACATCATCTACGCACCAAACACTAGAAGACACTACTTTCAAAAAAATTCTACAGTGCTGTGGAACCTCAGTAGAAATAAACTATCGTGATAATAGCTGTTTAGCTTCATAGCCCTAATAATCTGAAGCAATTTGCGATATCACCATATGTATTGCGTCTGATGCGTTGGCATGCTAGTTCTCGTACATGTCTGCGCCGATGTAAGAACTCCAGCCACAAAATAAAATTCTTTCAAACACTAGGACGGCAGAAGGGTGTCCTCTGACTGCTATAATACTGTCTTCTCCTCTCTGTGTTCCACAGATGAGAAACGTGAGCTCCCAGCCACAAGGACAGAGTTCAGATAACGCCTCAACATAAGTATAGGCAGAAGAAGTGCTCTCAATTACTGAACGATGCATACTCAATGACGACTTCCAACCTGGAGGTGAAGTCCTGAATCGTGTAGGTTCGCAACAGTACAGTGCCTAACTGTTCTAACTATAAACTCTCCTGAGAGCAAAGATAGCAAGTCCGTCTGCACCAAAAAAGCTGATATCGAGCGACCGTCACACACGGGCGCTCACAACGGAAATCCGTCTCTCCACTGCTGGCTTCCCAGCAAGGCTTGGCTCCCCACCATCGTAATTCCGAAAACGAATCATATTCCTGAAACCACGGAATTTTCTCCGTCTCTACAGAATCTTCCGATTGGAGCCCAACCATATTTTAGTCTTTTGTCGTCCAACGTGGAATGTTTGCGAGGAAACATATATACTCATACAATGGTACGCTTCTGAGTAAAAATCCGCGTAAATAACCCCGCCTGCGTGATTACCAAGGTAACGCTTCCTCGTTCCTCTCACCTTTGTCCAAGCTTTTCGTAGTTTCTGAAGTCTAATCCTTCCCGTCCGGCTGCGACACCGGCCGGTCGCGACTCTATTGTGCTCCAGTTCTCAGGTGTCCCAACGTCTGTCTTGCTACTTCCTGTGTTTAAGCAGGACCAACACACCTGCGTGGACCTTCCACCCAGGGCTTGAGTTCCGCCTGCCATTTAATTTCCATTGTTGTTCCAGCCTCTACTAGTATAGGCAATCATTCACTATGCCATTCTAATAATAAAGACACTTTGCCATATTTCATGCAGTAAGCGTTAACAATTATTTACAAGGTGTACCTGACAATGTCAATCTCCTTTATATATTCATATATACGATGTACAACCTATCACATGATACCTAATTGTGTTTGTAGATCATGGAAAAGTATGTGGATAGGTGCGAAATTACAGCCACCTTACACACTACCTTGGGGAACGCCAGAAATCCCTGCTCTTTTACTCGATGTCTTTCTGTCAATTACTATGAACTGCGACTTGTGACAGGAAAACACGAATCCAGTCACATAGTTGAGACAACATTGTCCAAGCACATAATTTCACTACAAGCCACAAGTGTGGTACAATGTCAAAAGCCTTCCGGAAATCCAGAAATACGGAATCAATTTGAAATCCCTTGTCAATAACACTCACATGAGTAAAGACCTAGTTCTGTTTCACAAGAAAGATGTTTTCTAAACTCTGTTGACTCTGCATCAGTAGGGGATTTTTTTCAAGGTAATCATAATGTTCGCACACAGTATATGTTCCAAAATCCTGCTGCATGTCGATGTTAATGATATGGGCCTGTAATTTAGTGGGTTTCTCCTACTACCTTTCTTCAATACAGGTGTGACCTATGCAACTATCCAGTCTTTGAGTACGGCTCTTTCGTCGAGTGAACGGTTGTATATGATTGTTAAATATGGGGCTATTGTATCAGCATACTCAGAAAGGAACCTAACTGGCATACTGTCTGGACAGGAAGACTTGCTTTTGTTAACTGATTTAAGTTGCTTCACTACTCAGAGGATATTTGCTTCTATGTTACTCATGTTGGCAGCTCTTCATGATTCGAATTCTGGAATATTTACTTCGTCTTCTTTGGTGAAAGAATCTTGATAATCTGAGTATTCATGAGGGTGTGTGTTCTCCAGTGATTCAGAGTCTGACCTGTGAGTGGCAAGAGCAATATCATCAGCATATGAGAAACTCCTGATGTTTGGGGCTATAGTTTGCGCATTTGTATACATGTTGAATAGTATTGGAGCCAACACTATTCCTTGGGGAAAGCTATTTCCTGTAGTCTCCATCGACTGTGTTGCCTTTGAAAGTAAACAAACAACCTGCGGTTTTGCAGAATTGCTGCGATGAACCCAGCTAAACTAAAATCCTTGGTCACAATGTATACCTTGAGTAGTAGTACCTGGTGGTTGGCAGTGTCATAGGCCGCTGATAAATGGACAAATACCAACCCAGTCACCCTACGAGCTTCAGATATATCTTTCATTCAAATTAAAAACGAAAGGAGGCTTGATCTTGATATCTGTTTAATGCAGTATGTTATCTCAGATTGATGGTAGTCAACGTAACGTCGACAATATTGCTGTAGACTTACATTGAACACTATACTTTAACTCTATTCAATTTAATGCCGAAAATGTGATAGGAATTCAACTGAGTTAAGGTATTACTTCTATTACACTCTGTTTATGATAAGAATGAACCTGATGAAAAAAACACTAACGTGATGATTGGTCAGAAACCGTAGCACACGTGAGTATTGGGGCAGCCTTTGTTCTACGCCAAAGTACCGTTAACCAAGATGGCGGCGAAGACGTCACCCAACCCCAAAGCGGTTTCTACGCCAAAGTACAGTTATACAAGATGGCGGTGATAAGAGTCATGCGAAATGGCGGCGTGTAGACTTGGCAACAGCGCATGACGTAATCCAAGATGGCGGTCGCGACGTCAGCTGATGACGCAAGTACCGTTATCCAAGATGACGGCTTTTGGCGGGAAAGTGCCATGCTCCCTTCCCCTCCCCCAAGAAAAATAGCAGGAAGTTCAAATTCCAACAGGATAATGCATCACACCACTGTTATCTCTACTAACCTAAGAAAATCATGGGAACATAGGTCACTTGGGTTACCTCCACTAACCTAAGTCACCCAACTGCCACCTCTTCAAAATGGCTCAAATGGCTCTGAGCACTATGGGACTCAACTGCTGTGGTCATCAGTCCCCTAGAACTTAGAACTACTTAAACCTAACTAACCTAAGGACATCACACACATCCATGCCCGAGGCAGGATTCGAACTTGCGACCGTAGCAGTCGCATGGTTCCGGACTACGCGCCTAGAACCGCGAGCCCACCGCGGCCGGCGCCACTCTTCCTAGGGATTGGTGAGAAAAGGACTCAGGCTGCACTGGGTTGGTGGAGAGAAGAAGAAGTTACTTATTTTGGAACAATTTATTTGGGGATGGAGTATATTTATTACACTGATACAAAACACACATGCTTAAGATCATGTCACACAGCCTACGGACATGTGAACCACTAAAACATCGTGCAAACATGCTTGCTAATCGTCAACTGTCGAAATCATGCACCAGTATTTTTTTCAACAATTATAGAAAGCACCACCATCCAGTGTGTCTGCCAGGAGGTCCGCACTCCAACTGATGGAGTACACACAATGACCAGGACACTGTCATCCAGGATGGCAGCCATGTGTCAGCTGATGACGCAAGTACCGTTATCCAAGATGGCGCCAAACAGTGTGTTCACCACAAGGTCTAGACCTACTACACAGTACCACCACCAAAAAGTGCTATCCTCTGTTTAGTGACGTAATCCAAAATGGTGGGGTAAATGGCGGGAAAACTACTCTGCCTGTGCTGGACATAAGTTCTTATTATGCAGGCAATGTCTCCACCACGAGCAGCAGGAAGGGCATCCAGCCACCCCTTAAAATTAACCACGTCATATCCATACGTAACCCTGCAGGCCCTGTGCACAATGCAGGGTAAAGGCAGTAGCAAAAGAAAGAAAGAAAGAATGTCTCCACCACGAGATCTGGACTGCAACTGACCTAGTACACAATACTGCCACCAGAGGGTGCAGTCATCCCTCCTGTCACGTAATCTCAGATGGTGGTCTGGAGGGGAATATGGCACGAAAATGACACGGCCTGTCGTGGGCTGCTGGATAGATTAAGGAAGAAGTGTACTATATTTATTTTGGAACAATTTATTTAGGGATGGAGTATATTTGTCACACTGGTACAAAACACATGCTGGGGTCACGCCACACTGCCCACAGACCTGTACGCTACTCCTAAATAATGCTCTGCAGACACAAAACCAACTATTTATTTACTGAACTAATTTCAGTACAGACCTCTAAACTGCTCCTAAATAATGCAGACCACTGATGTGCAGGCACGAAATCATAAACTCTCCTAATAATGCATAGCACAGCCTACAGACCTGCTCACAAAATAATGCAACACACATGCAAGCAACGACCGCAAGCACAGCCCCCCACACCTTGTCCACTGGACCACACAGGAGGTTAGCGGCAGTCCCCACCAAGTGATGCAGCCGTCAGATGTCAAACCATGCACATGAGGTGGCGACATCCCTTCCATACTTTATACCTGAGAAATTCCACTCGAAATACGTGTTCATCTATGCACCATTGCTGACGCTACCGACGACACTTGACGGACTCACATGCCAGAGGTGAAAGTTGCCTTCATTTTTGGGTATACAGTCAGTGTTACACTGATGTCAAAGAACTCCAATGAGCGCTCACGCTGCTCCCATATGTGAGACACCTCAGGGCAGCACGTGTCTTTACCGTTGATGACAGAATAGCACAAGGCACATTGTTCCTAGCATGACATGAGAGACACGTCCAACTGCTTAACTACAAAAAGCGCAGAATAACATCGAATGCACTCTTCCCAGCGGTCCTAACGTGATACCCCAGTCCATCACGTGCTACCCTTCCTGCTTTCAACACACACAAACGATTCCACCTCTATGTAGAGGCACCTACATCCCAGCACAAAGGATGTGAATGAATCGAGCATTATGATGGCTCTTATAGAATTTACCTGCCGAATTACTGTTGCCGTCGGTATCGAAGCACCACCACATTTTCTTTCTTTCCCCAGACAGAATTTTCAGCTGAAAAATTATTTTTCACAGATCGCTAAAGTGTGTTGACAGTTAAACCTGTAAATTTGTCTACAGATCACCAAATAAATACGAGAATCACAAGACTATTGGAAGCCAGGAACATATTTACCAGTGTAACTACAATTAGGTATTATAATTGCTGCTACTGTCTGACAAAGATCGATGTCTCCTCTTGATGGTTGTGCTTTTGGAACGAATCTTAGTATCAATAGTGCACATAATTTTTCACGTAAAAAATCTGTCTCATATCCTTGCGGTTATCGAGGTGCTGAATCTATATGTTCCTCATGATCGGACACACAGTCATCCTCTTTAGTCATGCCACAACATAAACCACAGCAACTTTACTATACATATTTTACACAGCATGAGTCACAGTAACTTTACAATGCAATGCATGCAAATTTTACACAAACAGTGCAGATATCTTTTATACACTCCTGGAAATGGAAAAAAGAACACATTGACACTGGTGTGTCAGACCCACCATACTTGCTCCGGACACTGCGAGAGGGCTGTACAAGCAATGATCACACGCACGGCACAGCGGGCACACCAGGAACCGCGGTGTTGGCCGTCGAATGGCGCTAGCTGCGCAGCATTTGTGCACCGCCGCCGTCAGTGTCAGCCAGTTTGCCGTGGCATACGGAGCTCCATCGCAGTCTTTAACACTGGTAGCATGCCGCGACAGCGTGCACGTGAACCGTATGTGCAGTTGACGGACTTTGAGCGAGGGCGTATAGTGGGCATGCGGGAGGCCGGGTGGACGTACCGCCGAATTGCTCAACACATGGGGCGTGAGGTCTCCACAGTACATCGATGTTGTCGCCAGTGGTCGGCGGAAGGTGCACGTGCCCGTCGACCTGGGACCGGACCGCAGCGATGCACGGATGCACGCCAAGACCGTAGGATCCTACGCAGTGCCGTAGGGGACCGCACCGCCACTTCCCAGCAAATTAGGGACACTGTTGCTCCTGGGGTATCGGCGAGGACCATTCGCAACCGTCTCCATGAAGCTGGGCTATGGTCCCGCACACTGTTAGGCCGTCTTCCGCTCACGCCCCAACATCGTGCAGCCCGCCTCCAGTGGTGTCGCGACAGGCGTGAATGGAGGGACGAATGGAGACGTGTCGTCTTCAGCGATGAGAGTCGCTTCTGCCTTGGTGGCAATGATTGTCGTATGCGTGTTTGGCGCCGTGCAGGTGAGCGCCACAATCAGGACTGCATACGACCGAAACACACAGGGCCAACACCCGGCATCATGGTGTGGGGAGCGATCTCCTACACTGGCCGTACACCACTGGTGATCGTCGAGGGGACACTGAATAGTGCACGGTACATCCAAACCGTCATCGAACCCATCGTTCTATCATTCCTAGACCGGCAAGGGAACTTGCTGTTCCAACAGGACAATGCACGTCCGCATGTATCCCGTGCCACCCAAAGTGCTCTAGAATGTGTAAGTCAACTACCCTGGCCAGCAAGATCTCCGGATCTGTCCCCCATTGAGCATGTTTGGGACTGGATGAAGCGTCGTCTCACGCGGTCTGCACGTCCAGCACGAACGCTGGTCCAACTGAGGTGCCAGGTGGAAATGGCATGGCAAGCCGTTCCACAGGACTACATCCAGCATCTCTACGATCGTCTCCATGGGAGAATAGCAGCCTGCATTGCTGCGAAAGGTGGATATACACTGTACTAGTGCCGACATTGTGCATGCTCTGTTGCCTGTGTCTATGTGCCTGTGGTTCTGTCAGTGTGATCATGTGATGTATCTGACCCCAGGAATGTGTCAATAAAGTTTCCTCTTCCTGGGACAATGAATTCACAGTGTTCTTATTTCAGTTTCCAGGAGTGTATCTGTATGGCACCCAAAAAAATTATGGTAAGCCTACACTCATACTGGCTATATCCCACGATGCTCCTCAGTCCTCGTCCTCATCAACGTTGCTTTCTTTATACAGACATGACATTCCGCAGCAATAAACTATTTTACACTGGTCGCTATATTGCAGCGTCAACTAAACCTTGCAAAATGACATACATATAGTCAAATACAGAAAGAGACTTACTCAGTTACACTGCTCTCCCACTGAGGACAGGAACTTGAATATTAGTGCGTGAAACCGATCTCCAACCCAGAAATATATGACCACGTAACATGTGGATGTAGTAAACATACAATTCATAGCCTCCACCTTACAAAATCACCCCTTTCACATCAGAAAGCCGTCAGTGGATCGAAGTCACTCTCAGAACTGAGAACTGTTGTGCAAAGACTGGCTCGTTTACCCCCCCCCCCCCCCCCCCCCCGCCGTCTTCCTCGGTACAAATGCGTTACTATTTCTGGTCCGAACCTGCTTCCTTGCTTGCTCGCATTTCTACACACATCTCCAGACGCTGGGATTACAAGAACATATCTAAGTTCACGTGGTTCGCACACAGCAGTATCCCACCGATCTCTCACGCAACATAATTCCATAGATATAGACGGAATTAATTCTATACAAACCCAAAACTTTAGCTAGGTGGAGTGTGCTCTAGACCACCGAGTAACTAGAAACAAACAGATAAAAAATTATATATGCACCTGTGAATACCGATCTCGGTGTTGAAACAGATTCGAAATCAACCCTATAATTTACAAGGTCAAGTAAGATGTTTCTTATGTCTAGAGAACCGGCAAACGCGTCTTCCACATGCTAATGCACACCCCACAATCGATCTTCTCTCAACTGAATAAAGACGCGAAACCTGCAGAAGCAGTCAACCGAACAATTTACACGGGAGGGAACAACAGTCCAACGTAAACGCACCTCCATATTCATTCTCAAATTTCCATGCAATCTCCAAAGCTATCCAACACGTACTAAGTACTAGTTCGCTGTTCGGTTGTCTAGAGGACAACACCTTAATTCATCTACATTCCTACCCTTCAACAGGCCTCTCCATTCTGACAACTCCTACCGTTATAGGGAAACGTGAATCATTCCCGCACAGTTCACCGGCGCTGCAGGCCGAGCACGTACATCAGTCGTCCTTAGAAATCGGTCACATATACATTTCATCCCTGTCCTTACAACTTAATGTTACAATCGGCGTCTCAGTTGAACGACATTCGTCAATGAGCGAAGTATCGGAAATACACTTTATTGACTGCTGTGGCTCAGAAAATAGAAATATCAGTACCACTCTTTTGACTTGACATACTTTTTCCATGCTATCACAGTACTCCACGTCAAATCCATACCTTCCTTACGACTGGACATAGTCATTTCCTTTGCACAGTCATTTCCTTTGCACAAACACATACTTTATAAGCCTGATGCTCAAATGCAATATATCACGCACCCCCTACTACTAAGTAAAATACTTCGTCAGTAACTTATCGGTGGCGATATGAAATACTGCTGAAAGAAAATCAAGCATGGGTGGACATGTCTCATAAGTTTTTCTTGTGAGTGCCACCACCGTGTCCTAGAAAGAGAGACGTAATCAGCCAGATGTTAAAAAAAAACTCGATCCCAACAACTACAGTATGTTACTGTCACAAGCGGTCATGGTTCTACAGGTGCACACAAGTATCCATGTTAAAAGCTATACTGTCTGTATAAATCGAGGTACGACATTACCTCTGAATGTGGTGGTTTTTCTATCCGGCCAAATACCGAGACGGTGATCGCTGGTGTGTATATTATTAGACTAGCAGCGCGCTTACACGTAGCCCACGGCGCAATCTCGTGATAAAATTGCTGAATTTTGAAAGTTATTCGGCTAAGGAACAGGTATTTGCGACGCCCTCACACCGCCAGATATTTATCCAGTATGTGTAACGTATTCTGTCTCGATACCGTGTAAGAGTTTCTGCTATATATCCACTGAGTTACAGGTGACGACTGAGAAGGATCACAAACAGTAGTAAATCGTATGCTTATTGAGGTCGAAAGATATGTACACTAGCTTTTCAGACCTCTAGTGTTACGCTATCCGCTAGAAATTTTGTCTGCGATTTGGAATCAAGTTCTCCCATTCAACCACATACATGCTCTGAATCACAGTAACAAGTGAATAATATTTCTGGCACTTTCATATGTCGCAACGAGTGACCTTTCCCGACCCTGTCTGCTACAGTAAAATTACAACCTGGTTTTAGTCAGTCCCTATGCATCTTGCAACTGGTCCTATTTTACAACTTTGCGCATGTGATCGTTCCATTTTAAGTCGTAACTGAGCATAAGTCGGAGAAAACCATATCCACCACCTTCTGCAACCCGTGTATAAACACAGCGACCTGAGTTAGTGAGGCAGGAGCATGCTTTGACCATTCGGTGGAGATGTGCGCATTGTGGGGCGTCCTCGAACTGCCGGGTGATCAAAAAGTCAGTATAAATTTGAAAACTTAATAAACCACGGAATAATGTAGATAGACAGGTAAAAATTGGCACAGATGCTTGGAATGACATGAGGTTCTATTAAAACCAAAAAAACAAAATTCACAAAATGTGCGACAGATGGCGCTGGACAGCAAAACGTCAGTGACTGCGCATGACAATTGTGTATAAAAGGAGCTGTAATGAGAAAATCAGATGCGCCAGCAGTCGCAGTATGTTGACAGGCGCTTATAGTGAAGCTGTGTCATCAGAATGGGGAATGTGCTAGTTCAGCGTTACGATCCTACCGCTATAGGAAGGGGATTCTAACGGGTAAAGGTCCGTTGGCAAATGCAGCTGTGGCGAAAATGATTTCGAAGTTCGAAGCCACGGGTTGTTTAGACGGTAAACCCCGTAGTGGCCGACCGAGCACAAGGCGTAATGCTGCTGAGACAGTTCAGGAAGAAATGGAGACCGTAGCGGGTTCGTCTACGCATGGGGAAGTCAGCGCTCGTGCAGTCGCACGTCGCACCGGCATTCCATACACTACTGTTTGGTTGGCACTTACGCGTACCCTCCGATGCTATGGCGGAAGATGGCGATTGTTTGAGTAACGTGTTGTGGACCTACAAAGCTCATTTCACGATCGTAGGGTCTGTCAACGCCCACAACTGCAGAATTTGGGCTACCAAAAATCCTAGAACTGTTGTGGAAAGTCCACTGCACGATGAGAGAGTCGCAGTATGAGTTTGATTTACCACATCTACCGTTATCGGGCCTTTTTTCTTCGAGGAAATGCGTGATTCTGGTTCTGTAACTGCTACCGTGACGGGTGAGAGGTACGCCGATATGTTACAGAATCGCATCATCCCCAGCCTGGCTGATAAACACCTGCTGGAACGTACGATGTTTATGCAGGATGGCGCTCAACCCCATATTGCTAGACGCGTGAAAGATCTCTAGTGCGCGTCGTTTGGTGGTGATCGTGTGCTCAGCCACCACTTTCGTCACTCTTGGGCTCCCAGGTCCCCAGACCTCAGTCCGCGCGATTGTTGGCTTTGGGGTTACCTGAAGTCGCAAGTGTATCGTGAGCGACCGACATTTCTAGGGATGCCGAAAGACAACATCCGACGCCAATGCCTCACCGTAACTCCGGACATGCTTTACAGTGCTGTTCACAACATTATTCCTCGACTACAGCTATTGTTGAGGAATGATGGTGGACATATTGAGCATTTCATGTAAAGAACATCATCTTTGCTTTGTCTTACTTTGTTATGCTAATTATTGCTATTCTGATCAGATGAAGCGCCGTCTGTCGGACATTTTTTGAACTTTAGTATTTTTTTGGTTATAACAAAACCCCATGTCATTCCAGGGATGTGTGTCAATTTGTACCTCTCTATCTACATTATTCCGTGATTTATTCAGTTTTCAAATTTATACTGACTTTTTGATCACCCAGTACATACAGGTACTACAGATCCGCGTTCATTCAATTCTATCTGCCCAACATGCTATCATCGTTATTCTCTACCCCCAACCAGAGAAAAATTAAGAACTGTAGAAGCTCCACTAACTTCATCTGATACAGAACTCACTAACGCACCATTGCCCGCGTGTTGACGCGAAGCTGCCGTGGGGCTCCAGCACGGAGAAGGAGATTTCTCAGTGCTTCCCAGAATAGCGCAGGGTTCAGCCCTCCGAGTATTCCTAACGGTGTACCCAGTCCCTCACCGAATCTGCACCTCAAACTGCTGCTGCTACTGCCGTCTGTGTGGCACGATCCTATTAAATACACAGGCACTGCAGAGGCCACTTTAAAGTCTGATCACCTATACTCTAGGCGAATGATTGAATCCCATACACTCTGGTCATATACAGTTGTTTGAAACACACTTTTGTACAATGCCAAACATTTCGTTTTTCTGCCACGACTTCGAGGCCTGTGCCAGGTTCTAAACAGACATTAAGAAGTTCTGATCAACGGTCTTTCGCAGGAAACTATACATTGCACAGTCTAAATCATGTTCTTACGGGGGATACCATAGCACCCCACACATCGGCTGATTTTAAATAAAAGACAGTTACAACATAAGGAAACCGGAAGAGTTTGCTCGCGTTGTGTAGAGTCTCCAAACTACAGTCTGAAGGTGGTTCACGAGCTCGACGTTTAGACTCATCTCTCACACTGACAGAATAGCTGATAACTCTGCGTTCCGTTTCGAGTGATTCATCATATTGCAGTCATGTACGCGATCACTACTTCGGTGCTATCCACTCCAGAAGTTATAGCCGTGTCGGGAAAACTCTCTCCATCTCAAACTCTAACATTCTGCGTGGTGTCTGTTTGTACTAAGTCGTGTCTCCCTACCACTTTCGCGCAACGACGCTCTGAGCCTGTTTTTTAGGGAACCTGTTGCTGGTAAGGAGACACCAGACCACACATGACATGTAGAATCCAGAAGAGTTCAGTGAGACTAGCGATGATATAACCAAATACTTAATGATTTCAGCGTCAGCTCCACTGCACTCCCTGTAAAAGAATCTTAATGCTAACTATATTTAGTGGATGGGGTTCAAGGCTTTCCTGTTTTTAGTTAGCTGGTAAAATAACGTCGAAAAAGCAGTTAAGTTTACCATTGGAAATTTTATTCTACTCACAAAACATTGTTTATAAATTGCACTATTGATAAAAGGAAATATTTTAATACAGGATGATAAAAACCAACTGCGTTCAACAAAAATGTGAACGAATATTCCCTGAATGGGTTTCCAAGTTCTACAATGGATCGAAGGATGAACTATGACATATCACATCTATAATCTAGATTTAAGTTAAGTTTCATAAAAGAGAAAACTATCAAATGGTTTACAGTGACCCTCAATTATCTTTAATTAATTATCTAACTTGTTGTAAATTACAGTGGCTGATGTGGCTTCTCAATAATTATATAACAGAAAAATCATCGCGTTTCAGATTTTGACTTCTAGTAGCAAATGTGAACACCATGAGATTTAATTGACGGTCGACACTAGTATTACGTAAAAAGGGGATGTAACAGATGAGACTTCTGCAGTTCTGAGTGAAGCTTTATGCGCTGTTATGCGGCATCGCGTGCGTTCATTACCTTGACAGTGTTTAGGCAGCGTCAGGGGGCGTCGGGCGTCGCAGCTCCACGCACCTCGCCGTCTCGGTAGCAACTCTCTTCTAACTTCTCCTTACTACAATTTACCTTAGTTGGTTTAAAAAAAGCTATCTGGCTGTGTTTTCAACTGACCAATCAGGGTCTCAATGTTAACCTTAAGCTCCGCCTACAAAATTCTGTCTATCCAATGAGAAACGTTATACTTTTCGTGGTGGGGCAATGTTTTTAACGTTTGTAACGTAACAGAGACGCGAAAAAGTTTCACGCTAAAACTTGCAGCTGGTGTGATCCTTTTAGTGTTATCGTAAGATCTATACTGTTCTTCTGGAGGGCTCTATCTTTTAACATGGGCTGGGGGGTAGTTTTGACCGTCAGCCGGCGATGTGGGCGTCCGTCCCTTATCGTAGGGCCTCCTAGCCTACACGATTCTGCTCTCGGCTTCTGTTCTCGTTTCTCCCCTCGGAACTGCGTCTGTTTCACGGTGGGAAGGTATGACATGCATTTAGGCGTTCTTGTGTTAGTGTCTGGTATTCCATTTGCTCACTCGTTGATCGTATTACTTTGGTTAATTTAATGTCAGGATTTATTCGGAGCTATGTGACATACTGGCGGATTTGCTATCATGTCAGGGTTTTCATGGAAGGTGTTGGATTCGCCTGACACCTTACAAAACAAGCGATGTCAGTCAGTCATTATGTGGTAAGCAATAGCATACCACTGGGCAAATGGGATGGAAAATACAACATCGATCTAATCTAATAATAATCATCACAGTTGATAGTGCGAACAATTATAGCAATTTTACACTAATTTCAACACCAACCGATGATATGACAGCATGTTTCCCAATATCAGTATCATAGCTAAAGGACCCCTTCTCCAATTTACGAGAATCATTGCGAATCTAGATAGATGACTGTGCAGTACGTCCATTCAATGTTAATTCTCAAGCACAAACATCGTTAAAGTATATCAGACAACGCTCTACATATTTCTAACACCCCAAGCATAGTGGCTAATTTATGCTGATGAGAGCAAAGAGTATTCTCGCTCTCTTAGGGTAAAACTAGATGGTGAAAGACCCTGTCGCACTGTCATTGACCAGCCCACTCTGCAGCACCGCTACCGATTTAATCTGCATCCGACCAGAAACAGGCCGCTACATTCCGCGTCTCGCGAGTGAATGCAGCTTACTGAGTCCCAGCCGACCGGTGTGGCCGAGCGGTTCTGGGCGCTACAGCCTGGAACCGCGCGACCGCTGCGGCCGCAGGTTCCAATCCTGCCTCGGGCATGGATGTGTGTGATGTCCTTAGGTTAGGTAGGTTTAAGTAGTTCTAAGTTCTAGGGGACTGATGACATAAGATGTTAAGTCCCATAGTGCTCAGAGCCATTTGAACCATTTGAACTGAGTCCTTGTCCATCCAAGTGCCCAAGATTTCTATAGATGCATCCATGTCGAGGAGCTTAGCAATCCGTATCGATGTATAGTAACAGATTTCAAATTGTCATGATGTCATAGCAGACGGTTAAGAAGAACAAGAAACGAATGATTTTTATGCGTGATGGAGCGCGAGACGCATGGAGTTCGACACATTTTTAGGTAAATCGACTAAGCTATCAATTCTAAAGTATTGTTCTAGAGTCTAGGATTGATACCTGGAAGGTATAAACGCATACCCCGAAGGCTACAACGGTCTGCACTTATTTTAAAACAGGCTATAATGTTAGATCGCCTGCGCTTCCGACCTATCAGTTGTATGGAATGTAGCGCTGTTAATATTACAATTTAACAAATATATTTCAAGCGCAGGACATACGTCGTTCTTCCCAGATTCTCTACGATAATCTGTGGTATCGATCCGCAAAACGAGAAAACTACTCCCTTAAAACACTGGCTATGCGTGATATATGCACAATATAACTTTCCAGAGATGTATAGTGTCCACTGTTCACATCCGATCGCGGATCGGAAATTATACGATGCCTGCATCAGGTCTATATAAAATGATCGTTAGTAGCGGGGGATACTTACTGCAAGGAAACACACAAACGCATAGCAGCAGCGTCCAACAAGTGAAAATTACAAGTCATTCCGTCGCTAACTCTGTAAACAACACATCTGCCTGGCAAATGTGTACACGGGGACTGCAGCTCCTCAAAAGCACCTATCGCTAACTTAGTTATGACGCTGAAGTCTCGATTGAACACCCAAGATGCAACAGGATGGATGGAGTACATTGCAGAAACCAAAGCTCGATTAGAGGAATGTGTCAAGCTTCATCACACATGAGATGGATGTCCTCAGATGACAGGCAGGCTTACCGTTAACGATCGCAAGTAGACAGTGCTTTAAACCACATAGAGAACACGTGGCTGTATACGCGTAGAAAGCAGGCTATGTCACGTGACTGATGCATCCGGACAGAACAGTGGAAAAATTGACCTGCAGCGACTTCTCCTTCTCTAGAAAGCATCAGTCAACCATTAAAACGTACGTCGTTACAGCTCCATCTCAATCGATCACCCTGTCCACTCTCTGTTATCCTTTAACGCAGATGCAAGTAAACTTAGAGGTGAATGGTCCTCGGTCTTTCTGAAAAGCATCAAATACAGTAGTCAACTCGCGCGCGTCACTGATACCTCGATAGACAAATAGTATAATGCTGCCCCGACGGAAAAAAATTGACTGCCTCCCTGATTCCCTTCGTTTCGATGTCGACGTTTACTGGGATTCCCATTGTTTCCACATATTTGTTCCCATGTACAAATTGTTCGGCGCTAACCAGAAGGTTCACAAGTACTTTCCTCGAATCTGTTAAATCACCGAGATCGGTATTCGAGGGTAGAAATATCTTTTTTCATCTGTTTGTTTCTAGTTACTCAGTGGTCTAGAGCACGCTCCACCTAGCTAAAGTTTCGGGCTTGTATAGAAAAGATACAAAAGATAACTGCACTGTTTGTGTAAAATGTCTATATATTGCATTGTAAAGTTTGTGTTGTTTATGATGTGGCATGGCAAGAGAGGATGACTGTGTGTCCTCTCGTGAGGGACGTATAGATTCAGCACATCGATAATCCCAAGGGTATGAGAGAGATTTTTTACGTGAAAAATTATGTGCACTATAGGTACCAAGATTCGTTCCAAAAGCACAACCATCAAGAGAAGACATCAATTGGTGTCAGACAGTAGCAGCAATCGTAATATTTAATTGTAGTTACACTGGTAAATATGTTCCTGGCTTCCAATATTCTTGTGATTCTCGTATGTATTTGATGATCTGTAGACAACTTTACGGGTTTAACTGTGAATGCACTTTAGTGAACTGTGAAAAATAATTTTACCGCTGAATGTCCTGTCTGCAGAAATAAAGAAAATGTGGATGGAGCCTCGATACGGACGGCAACAGTAATTCGGCGGTAAATACGATAAGAGCCAATCACAGTGCTGGATTCCTTCACATCTTCTGTGCTGGGATATAGGAGCCTCTACACAGAGGGGGGGACGTTTGTGGGTGTTGAAAGTGAGAAGGGTAACATGTGATGGACTGCCGGCCGAAGTGGCCGTGCGGTTAAAGGCGCTGCAGTCTGGAACCGCAAGACCGCTACGGTCGCAGGTTCGAATCCTGCCTCGGGCATGGATGTCTGTGATGTCCTTAGGTTAGTTAGGTTTAACTAGTTCTAAGTTCTAGGGGACTAATGACCTCAGCAGTTGAGTCCCATAGTGCTCAGAGCCATTTGATTTTTTGTGATGGACTGGGGTTAGGACCGCTGGGAAGAGTGCATTCGATGTTATTCTGCGCTATTTGCAGTTAAGCACAGTTAGACGCGTCTCTCAGGTCGCGCTGGGAAAAATGTGCCCTGTGCTACTCTGTCATCAACGGTAAAGACACGTCCTGCCCTGAGGTGTCTCACATATAGGAGCAGCATGAGCACCCACTGGAATTCTGTGACATCAGTATAACACTGACTGTATATCCAAAAATGGAGGCAACTTTCACCTGCGTCCGGCGGCGGCTCGTGGCTGTAGCGGTGCGTGTGTCCCTGGAGCGTCTGCACCCCCCGCCTTTTCGCGTCAGCAACGGTGCCTCGATGAACACGTATTTCGAGAGGAATTTCTCAGATATCAAGCATGAAAGGGATGTCGCCGCCTCGTGCATGCAGGCATCTCCGTGTGGTTTGACAGCTGACGGCTGCATCACTGCGTGGGGGCTGCCGCTAACCTTCTGTGCGGTCCAGTGGACGAGGTGTGGGGGGCTGTGCTTGCGTTTGTTGATTACATGTGTGTTGCATTATGTTGTGAGCAGGTCTGTAGGCTGTGCTATGCGTTATTTGGACAGATTATGATTTCGTGCCTGCACATCAGTGTTCTGCATTATTTAGGAGCAGTTTAGAGGTCTGTGGGCAGTGTGGAGCGACCCCAGCATATGTTTTGTACCAGTGTGACAAATATACTCCATCCCTAAATAAATTGTTCCAAAATAAATATAGTACACGTCTTTCTTACTCTATCCAGCTGTCCAGGGCAGTCTGAGTCATTTTTGCCCCATTTTCCCCTTCAGACCACCATCTGAAATTACGTCATAGGAGGGATGACTGCACCCTCTGGTGGCAGTATTGTGTACTGAAGTGCGCGTCATTTATGTTGGCGGCCGAGTTTAGGTTCGTTCTGCGCATCTGACGTCACAAAACACAGTCAGCCAATGAACAGAGAACGACATTGCCACATCTCGACTGCAGTGCAGAGCATGGACGAGTGTCTTCAGTTTTAGAAACGTTCAGTCATAAATAAAATAATAGAACAAAAGCAATGTCTTGATAGCAGACTTTCTTTTATAGAAAGTTTGAAAAAAGCATTACCAATTGCTTCATATTCTATTAATTAATTAAACCAAACAAGCAATAAGACTCCTAATTCAGGCGATAGCAAGGAAAGGTGTTTGTATCATCTGACGAACCACTTTTTCGCAATAAAGAACAGCGGTAATTGTTTATTTCCTATTGTACTTCGACGAAGCGTGAGTAATTCATAGTCATACCAACAGTGTTTGTCAGTATTTTGCGTGACGAGTTATAGTCCTCATGGCGTTATATACTGAGACGAGGTGCGTTAGCGTAACGGTTAAGGTGTTGGGCTGCTATGCTCAAAGTTATGTGTTCAAACCTTGTGTGGTGCTTAATATTTTCATTATTTAAAAACAATATCGAAGTGCCTTACTTCACGAATTATATTCGTTTGAATGCAATTTTTTGAAATTTCTGGTACTTTGTCTCTTCATTAACCCTTTCGCTGCTGCAGACACGTGCTCCCCGCATTCCACAATGTGCGCGATTTTGTCATCACTGCACTGCTCGCCTGAGCAGACACATGGTGTTCCCACTGCTTTGACACAATTATCATTCGATTTCACAAAAACTATTTGGCCCAAAAATTTGATTTTTACGCGTCTTCTTCACTGATACCTCCCCCCCATAAATGACTTAATTTTGTTTCGATGTTCAATGCAGTTATTATGCAGCATTAAATGTAGTAAACCATTGCACGAAATTTTGAAGTGTTTGCAGAGGTAGAAGTCCATAGCGTATACTTTCCGTATGGTCGATTTTAGTTGCCACAATGTTGAGAATGAAATGTGGACAAGATACCTAAATTTCATATAAAATTTACTGTATAACAATATCTCATTTAATTTGAGAAATATTCCGTCTTTCGCGACTGTAATAAAAGTATTATTTACACCGGACGCGGTTGGCTTTTTTTTTTTAAAGCACTTCAATCAAGGAAAGGTATGGCATATACACAATGGTACTCATGTTCTCTTTCTTGTTTTTGATCCACAGTCGCAGTTTTACCAATGGTACTGAAATATATTCCTCTTATGCAACTGTAATAAGGGACTTATTTAGACCAGACGCGTTTCTCTCTTTTGAAGCATCTTCAGTGGACAGTATTTTGTCTCCTCCATTGCCAAGTCACCTTTCGTAGTTTTGTGCTGCGGTAACACAATATTCAACGTTTGTGTTGGCAGATCAGTGTTTTAGCAAATAAATGATGTTTGTGTGTGCCACACACAAAAATTATATTTGACATAGCTCAGAGCACTTCACTGATAGACGGTATATTCAAGTCCTAATGTTTTTGTAAGTCCACAGTTTTATTTAATGTATTTTGTCTACTTCCTTTTGATTGATTGAAGTGCTTTAAAATAAAGCCAAACGTGTTCAGTGTAAGTAAAACTATTGTTACAGTCCCGAAAGACGGAATATTTCTCAATATTACATACGACACCTATGTGGTATTTAAATGAGCTATTGTTATACAGTAAATTTTATATGAAATTTAGGTATCTTGTACACATTTCATTCTCAACATTGTGGCAACTAAAATCGACCATACGGAAAGTATACTCTATGGACTTTTACCTCTGCAAACTCTTCAAAATTTCGTGCAATGGTTTACTATATTTAATGCTGCATAATAACTGCGTTGAACATCGAAACAAAATTAAGTCATTTATGGGGGGGGGGGGGGGGAAGGTATTAGCCAAGAATATGTGTAAAACTCTAATTTTTGGGCCAAATAGTTTTTGTGAAATCGATTGATAAGAGTGTCAAAGCAGTCGGAACACAATGCGTCTGCACAGGCGAGCAGTGCAGTGACAAAATCGCGCACAGCGCGGAATGCAGGGAGCACGTCTTTGTAGCAGCGAAAGGGTTAATGCGGCCGTGGTGGCTTCACTTCATGAACTGCGCGCTCCTCCCTAAACGTAAGCTTGCCAACTATGCTATACTATGGCGCTGCTTCTATTGGCGCGTGCGTCGCGTGCAACTGGCAACGCAGCAATCTCCCGCGTCTGGGCGGGCATGCGCGAGCAACCAAGATAAAAGAATTGAACTATAGGTCAGTTGGAGTCTAGTTCTCGTGGTGGAGACATTCATTCTTTCTTTCTTTCTTTTGCTACTGCCTTTATCCCACATTTTGCGCAGGGTCGGCAGTGTTAAGGACGGATTTCGCATGGTTAATTTTAAGGGGTGGCCAGATGCCCTTCCTGCCGCTCGTGGTGGAGACATTGCCTGCATAATAAGAACTTATGTCCAGCACAGGCACAGTCGTTTTCCCACCATTTCGCCCCACCATTTTGGATTACGTCACTGAAGAGATGACAGCGCTTTCTGGTGGTGGTACTGTGTAGTAGGTCTAGACCTCGTGGTGAACACTCTGTTTGCCGCCATCTTGTATAACAGTGCTTGCGTCATCAGCTGACTTCATGGCTGCCATCGTGGACGACAGCGTCCTCTGCTGGTGGTTGTGTGTATTGCATCAGTTGGAGTGCGGACCTCCTGGCGGACACACTGGATGGTGGTGGTGTCTCTAATTGTTTAAACAAAGACTGGTGCATGATTTCGACAGTTGACGATTAGCAAGCATGTTTGCACAATGTTTTAGTGGTTCACATGTCTGTAGGCTGTGTGATGTGACCCCAAGCATGTCAGAGTGCGTGTTTTGTATCAGTGTAATAAATATACTCCATCCCTAAATAAATTGTTCCAAAATAAGTAAATTACACTCCTTCTTCTCTCCACCAGTCCAGTGCAGCCTGATTCATTTTCTCACCAATCCCTAGGATGAGGTGGCCGTCGGATGACTTAGGTTAGTGGAGGTAGTCCAAGTGTCCAGTCTTTCGCGCCATTTTGTTAGCTTAGAAGAGATACGCGAATTGACCTTTCTTTACCACCAAAATTCAATTTTGGCACCAGTTCCTAGGAAGAGGTGGCAGTCGGGTCACTTAGGTTAGTGGAGGCATCCGAAGTGACCAATATTTCTGCGATTTGCTTAGGTCAGTAGAGACAACAGTGGTGTGATGCATTATCCTGTTGGAATTTGAACTTCCCCTCATTTTTCTGGGGGAGGGGAGGGGGCATGGCACTTTCCCACCAAAATCAACCATCTTGGATAACGGTACTTGCGTCATCAGCTGACGTAACGGCCGCCATCTTGGATTACGTCATGCGGTGTTGCCAAGTCTACACGCCGCCATCTTGGATGACGTCATCTCCACCATCTTGGATAACAGTACTTTGGCGTAGAAACCACCTTGGAGTTGGGTGACGTCAACGCCACCATCTTGGATAACGGTACTTTGCCGTAGAACGCAGGTTGCCCCAGTACTCTTGTACACTGGTGTTGTTACGGCCTTGGAAGTAGGTCCTTCTTATGTATTAGGTAGCTTATTACTAAGTTATGTTAAATGAAACTTTAAGAAAACCGTTGATAGTTGCTAATACAGTTGAGTACCTTAATCACGCTTTAGCTACATAATTTCTATTTCAAAACTGGCGACTAGTCACAGCCTCTGCTCTGTTGCGCTGATAATAAGCAGCAAGAAAACGTCTGAGGTTGCTTACTGTTCCATAGTGAAACACGCGTGTGGAACACGGCTAAAAAGTGACGAGAAATACGTTGTTCTTAACGTTTTTCAGAAATTTACAGTTCGACAGTTGAGACACAAATACACACCCAGTGTATTGCGGAATCGGTAGGGTAGTGGTTTGGCAATGTGGTGCAGTTCGTGAATCGCTGGTTCAGGTCTTGCCTTCGTCATCCTTTCATTTTTTTTTGTGCAATTTGAAATGTAAACATCCCATAATTGTAATATTCATCATCATTTTTTTAAGAATAATTCACATCTTCTTGTTTATGATTACATATTGACGCGAAATTCCTGTTTTCATTTCAAATATAAATCCTTAATTACCGACATTTTGTGAAAGACTGTTAACAAAGGTTGCTTTAAATAAGAAAACATAACAATTTAATTGTTAGGGCAAAAATGAAAAATTAAATAGTCTTTATTTGGACTATGTTCATTGTTTTATACCACAAACGTAGTGATGTAGTCTCACACGAACCACAGTGATGTATCGTAGAAACATGGCCTATTCTACACCATATTTTAAATCTATGTGACGATGCTATGCTGATTATATGTTTTGACGATGCCATTATGGCTGTATCACTTTAGGACATGGTGCAAAAAAGATCTGAGGATGGTCATTACAGACTGAAACCGGTCATCGTCAAAAGAATTCATATTGTGATCAGAGACTGGAATTAAAAAGCAAAAACAATCATTTTAACAGCATCGAGCACACCATACAAATGCTGCGTTTTTAGATTTGCCACTGTACCATTACAATAAGAAGCCAAGAGAACTGATCTGGAGCCAAGTTAAGGGGTTTGCCATGAGAAATAACAAGACTGTTAGGCTGCCAGACTTACTGGAACTAACGCACGCACCTTTTTCTCACGTCACTGCCGAACGCTGGCGGGATGTAGAACGGCACGTTGAATGATAACGCTAATAAAGTAAGAGATCCTGGTTGGGGACGCCAATTGAAAAATCTTCTACTTACGTTTCAAATGTAGACTTAAATAATAAAATGGCAAGTTACTGTTAATCAGAATTCAGGGAGAAGTTGTGATCTAAACGATAATAGATTTTTTTCATCCTTAACATCACAAGACAACAAAAATTATTAAAGAAACGTCACACAAACATTTTTATTTGACAAACGCTTTCACTAACATAGGGTCTGTGGTGGACAAAGTGACCAGCTTGGGGATTGACACAGTACACTAACCGGAACACTAACCGCTTTATCTGACTTCAGACACGTGAATCCGGGTTATGGCACAAAACTACGCCACCATCAAGCATCTATATTCTACCATTCCAAAAAGAAAAATATGGTTAGAAAGAAGAGGGTGCTGAGAAACATACAGGATGTTACAAAAAGGTACGGCCAAACTTTCAGGAAACATTCCTCACACACAAATAAGGAAAATATGTTATGTGGACATGTGTCCGGAAACGCTCAGTTTCCATGTTAGAGCTCATTTTAGTTTCGTCAGTATGTACTGTACTTCCTCGATTCAGTGCCAGTTGGCCCAACTGAAGGAAGGTAATGTTGACTTCGGTGCTTGTGTTGACATGCGACTCATTGCTCTACAGTACTAGCATCAAGCACATCAGTACGTAGCATCAACAGGTTAGTGTTCATCACGACCGTGGTTTTGCAGTCAGTGCAATGTTTACAAATGCGGAGTTGGCAGATGCCCATTTGATGTACGGATTAGCACGGCGCAATAGCCGTGGCGCGGTACGTTTGTATCGAGACAGATTTCCAGAACGAAGGTGACCCGACAGGAAGACGGTCGAAGCAATTGATCGGCGTCTTAGGGAGCACGGAACATTCCAGCCTACGACTCGCGACTGGGGAAGACCTAGAACGACGAGGACACCTGCAATGGACGAGGCAATTCTTCGTGCAGTTGACGATAACCCTAATGTCAGCGTCAGAGAAGTTGCTGCTGTACAAGGTAACGTTGACCACGTCACTGTATGGAGAGTGCTACGGGAGAACCAGTTGTTTCCGTACCGTGTACAGCGTGTGCAGGCACTATCAGCAGCTGATTGGCCTCCACGGGTACACTTCTGCGAATGGTTCATCCGACAATGTGTCAATCCTCATTTCAGTGCAAATGTTCTCTTTACGGATGAGGCTTCATTCCAACGTGATGAAATTGTACATTTTCACAATCAACGTGTGTGGGCTGACGAGAATCCGCACGCAATTGTGCAATCACTTCATCAACACAGATTTTCTGTGAACGTTTGGGCAGGCATTGTTGGTGATGTCTCGAATGGGCCCCATGTTCTTCCACCTACGCTCAATTTAGCACGTTATCATGATTTCATACGGGATACTCTACCTGTGCTGCTAGAACATGTGCCTTTACAAGTACGACACAACATGTGGTTCGTGCACGATGGAGCTCCTGCACGTTTCAGTCGAAATGTTCGTACGCTTTTCAACAACAGATTCGATGAGCGATGGATTGGTAGAGGCGGACCAATTCCGTGGCCTCCACGCTCTCGACTTTCATTTATGGGGGCATTTGAAAGCTCTTGTCTACGCAACCCCGGTACCAAATGTAGAGACTTTTCGTGCTCGTATTGTGGACGGCTGTGATACAATACGCCAATCTCCAGGGCTGCTTCAGGACATCAGGGATTCCGTGCGACGGAGGGTGGATGCATGTATCCTCGCTAAAGGAGGACATTTTGAACATTTCCTGTAACAAAGTGTTTGAAGTCGCGCTGGTACGTTCTGTTGCTGTGTATTTCCATTCCATGATTAATGTGATTTGAAGAGAAGTAATAAAATGAGCTCTAACATGGAAAGTAAGCGTTTCCGGACACATGTCCACATAACATATTTTCTTTCTTTGTGTGTGAGGAATGTTTCCTGAAAGTTTGGTCGTACCTTTTTGTAACACCCTGTATATTGGAGCCCTACGCCATAGCAGCTAATACTTTACCCTGCTGCTGGTCAAAGTGGCACACCACGATGCATTCGGCGACTGAAGTCATTGATGGCCGCAATCTGTTGTTAATGGCGCGCGCCCGGAAAATGTAAGTACGTGGTCTCGCGTTCGGTTAATTCGGAATGCAGGTACTTGCCTATGAGCCTCTGAAACCCCGGTGGATTGCAGTGTGCAGGTGGACCCATTTGCTGGTCTGCCAAACCAATTTGACTCTGTGCCTGTGGTGTGCGTACTGTAAGACCTTCGGTACACACACCATCAGATTATTTGACTTGTCGCTCTAACGATGTAGGCGAGTGTCAGCAATATGTCTCGTGGTCTTATCGTGGCGTGTTTATCTTCTGCCGTTAGGTCAGACGATAGAAATGCCACTTGCACGCTTAGAGTAGCAGATTGACGGTGACCAACTTTAAACAGAACTTTATTAATTTTCACACACATTTATTAAAATAATAAAATTCATAGATATATATGTAACTTGATTCTGGATGCTGTTTACAATTGACAATCTTAAGTTCCTTTGGTCTTGGTACGTTAATCTTATTCTCACATATCTCTGATATTTGACAACGTGTCTATACATTTATCTTCATGGCTATGTACAGGAATATGATCATCTTATTAGGTGCAGACTGAAACTTGACCATAGACTGATGCAGACAAATGCAGACTAATGCAGAAGTAATCAGAGGTCTGTACACTCGTTATAATAGCTCACGCATTCAGGTATCACTGCACAAGTGTGATCCGCGAGGAGAAAAGGTTCTACGTCAGCAGCAATCTCATTGGCTGCGTGACATATTAATACGCGGATCGGCGGAAGCAGAATTTGGTCCGTCTCTAAGGCAGCGCCATCTCGTAGTGCGGAGACAGACGAGCGCTGTGCCTGCGCTGTTGTGCTTAGCGGGGCGCGCTCTAGTGGGGAAGTTGTGTACGCGCTGACTATGCGGAACTATGTACACAACAGTGCCATGACTATGCATGACAGAATGTGTCAAATGTTTAGACGGCCGACTCGAGACAAATAAGTACACCCACGCATCACTTGTTGTGTGCGTGATGCTAGAAGCAGTACCTCTGACGGTTCAAAAGGTGACTGGCACAGGCCCTAAGTGGCACACTAGCAAAGGACACAAGTCTCACTGTTTAGGTAGAGACCTGCAGCTCTTCACTAGCGAAGCACCAGTACAAGAGTGAGAACTCTTCTCTTTCTGCCTCGTGATGAATGGGTGTTGGGTGATGTCGTTAGGTTAGTTAGGTTTAAGTAGTTCTAGGGGACTGATGACCATAGCTGTTAAGTCCCATAGTGCTCAGAGCCATTTGAACCATTTTTTTTCTCTTTCTGTTCGCTTCCTCCTCAGCTCGGTAGCAAAGCATAACTCCATCTTAGACTTCCCCCACTTTAGCACAAGCCAATGACTAACTAGAGCGTGGCGTTCGAAGCTGGGAGAGTAGATTTGCCCTGCATATACCGATTTGACCAATCAGAGACTAAAGTTAATTGGGAGAAAAGGAAAAAAGATTCAGTTTCGCAGCCTCTTTCCCACACGTTTGCCGTGTCTTTTGCTAACAACATGACCAGGATGGAACTACATCACTCCATGAGAAGTTCAAGAACACAGGATCAGTTGCTGACCTTCCGAGATCTGGTCGACCGAGAACCTCAGCAGACAGGGTGGGAGCTGTAAGGCAGTCTTTTCTGCGAAGTCCCAAGAAATCAGTGCGCAGTGCCTGACGTGAATTACAATGCCAAAAAGCTCTCTCCATGAAATTTTACACGAACGTTTATTGTTTCGTGCATACAAAGTGCAAATCGTTCAGGCCTTGTTGCCCAATGACAGTACACGTCGATATCACTTTGCGGTCGAAATGGTATCACGTATTGAGGACGATGATGGTTGTCTCAGACGAATTGCCTTTTCCGAAGAAGCGACCTTTCTTGTCAGTGGAGTAGTGAATCGTCATAATGTGCGCATTTGGGGTTCACAACTCCCTGGCGAGGTTACGGGGTGCACCAGAGGCAGTCCAGAGGTGAACGTTTGGTGCGCGCTACTGCACGATCGAATTATTGGGCCATTCTCCTTCGCTGAGGCTACCGTCACACCTGCAGTGTATCTGGACATGTTGCAACTGTATGCTGTTGCTCAGCTGCTTCAGTATCACCCCGATGTCTTGTTTCAGCACGACGGTGCACCTCCTCAATGGGGTTTGGACGTCCGTACCTATATCGATATGACCTTTCTTGCGCGATGGATTGGTCGTGGTGGGCCAACGGTTTGGCCTCCACGCTCTCCTGACTTAACCCCATTAGACTTCTTTTTATGGGGTTATGTCACGGACGAGGTCTACCGAACACGTGTACCAGATCTCGAAACCCTGCGGCAATGGATAACCACAGTCGTTGAATCGATCCCTCCAATGTTGGCTAATGTGTGGACGGAAATTCAATATGGAGTAGATGTGCTACGTGCTACGAAGGGTGCTCATGTGGAAGTTTACTGATGTGCTAAAAAAACTTTGATAGTTTGTAAACAATTAGACACCAGTTTCATATTTGTATCTTACTTCTAGCCGAGTTATCAATTTATATAATCAGGGAAAGACTTTTCGGACACCCTGTATGTTTTGTAACAGAGTCTGGACATCTAGTCTCCAGTGTCCCACAGAAATTCGCAGAACGCTCTCAGTTGTTTTGTCGTCTTCCAGCCCAACAAGGGCGCCTCCTGTGCTTCGCTGCCAGTCCACAATGCGCCGGCCATTGCAGCGGCGTCTCCTCGGCGCTACTCAGTCCACGTGGACGCGGCTGCCTCCCGACCGGCGCCAACCAAAGTGCCTGGAGAACGAGACCGCGGAACTGTCTCCCCCCCCCCCCCCCCCCAGGTTCCACAGGAGAAAAGCACTTGCCTCGGCCCACCGTCACCGTGTGCTTTTACTGCAGTCGTTGAAATCGGCACCCTATTCCTTTGAATGCGGGTAAAGCTTACTATTATTCCTTCCCTAGAGCACGGAAAAAAGAGCATTAACTACTGCCCACCATCATGATGATGTGTTGTAAGACGTGTATATTTCTATTGTCTATTATCAAATCACATTTCATGACAGATGTTTATATTTTATTAATAGGATTAAGTAGGAATAATTAATATTTGTCATGTTGGAAATAATTGTGGCAGCAGGGAATATCTGCACCAAAGTATTGTTGACAAGAGAGAGCGAAAATTGATATAATTTTAAAAAAGGGGGGGAGTGACAGCGTACGGATACATTTTAAGAAAAGAGCGGGAAAGATCACGCATTGATACATTTTCTAATGGTAGCAGCGACTGTCTGCACCAGAAAGCATTGTTGGCAGGAGAGACCGCACTTAAGCGTTCGTAGGAAGTCAGTAGTAAGCGAGAAGTGAAGCGAGTCGGTAGCGGGTCTGAAGCGAGAGGTTGAGAGGAGCGGTGTGTCTGCCAGCCACCAGCTATGGTTTACAAGAGATTATACACGGATGTACAGAGACATCAGCTAACTATTATCAAAGAGGAACTAATATTATTGAATTAATTTTTTGAGAAACTCAAGGCTACTGAAGGTATGGTTGCGCATTGCTAGTTGTAAGATTATTGTAAAAAGTAAGTCCCATTTGAACGTTTGTAAAATCATTTCATGACCAGCAGTAAATATTTGAAGAAACGTTTTCAGAATACAATTAACTTTTGCCAGCAATGTTGCATTATTGATTATAATCCATCCCAAAAACCATCAACGTAAAACTTTGCAAAAATTTTGTTGTTGCCAAGGAAAAGTGTAACTATGAATTACGTAACTTCAGTCAAATTAATTAAAGAATAACGTCAGCTTTGCTATTAAAGAATACTGTCAGCTTTGGTAATAAACACAGCCATTTATTATGACAGCCCACCAGCAGCTAATAGAGTACAGTAAACCAGAGTAAGTATATTCGTGTCGCAGTTCGATGTAGCAGTCAGAGGGGCGATCCAGTAACAGTAAAAAAGATAAGGAACAGTTTTGGGTTATTGCAGGTAACGACTGAGGGCCACGACGACGACACAGTCTATGTTTCGTCGAAGTAATCCGAAAATCACTTTTAATAAGCTCCGATTAAATTTGTATGCGAAGATTGAGAAAGAGAATAAATTTCAAAGGGAATATTTCATTTGTTATTATTAAGCAAGAGATAGAAATCCTAAAGAAAGGTTACATAGGTTATTGTAGAAGGGAAGGTTATCATTAACAAAAGAGATATAGAGAAGACGGTTATTGCGTAAAAACAAAAGAGGTATAGAGGAGACGGGAAAGGATTCAGTATGAAGTCAAAATTTGCAATAAAGTTCATTTTCCCTAAGAACATGAAGCGGCATGACACCGAATCAGAAGTGCAAGTGCCCTGCAATCTCTCAACGTCACGAAAGAAGAGGAGGAAATGTGGCGCCTGGGTGGCTTTGTGGATTCTGTTGTAGATCGACTCATTATCGACATAGCAAGTGACAGTTCCATAACTGAAATGTATTTCTCGGATTCAGATAAGGAAAGAGCTAAGAGATTACCAGATGACTGACTAATTAATACCTTCAGTGTCCTCAGTATTCAACAATACAGTGAAATCCCTGCAGCATGCTTTTGCATCACACATAGCTTGCTCAGAAACATTACCGAATGTTTAAGTTGGGAATTTTCTTCACGCTTGTTTGTAATTAGAATACTATGTTAGATGAGAACGAGAACATTTTACGCTTTCCGTCTGGTCACCTAAGAAGCGTGAGGTATTGCTCGAGACCTGCCAAATATTATTTCATTGTGTTTAAATATTAGGCGACATTCGAAGCTGTATTGTTTCCCTGCTCGTCACTTTTCATGTCTGAACAGCAGCTGCTCACATCACTGAAGGATAGTTGGAACAGCTGGATGGCCAGTGCTGTCCATGTTTAATGCGCCTGTAAAGCTGTTGTCTCAGTCGATGTGCGAGTAATGCACAGCACAAAACTTGTCCTTGTGATCGCACCTGACTGTACTGGACGCAGATTGGCTTCCACTCCACCTGAAACGAAATCCAATGAGATTCAAGCAGATGCAGAAAAATACATGGCGTAACGTTTACACAAGGTTTGTTCTTATGATGAACAGAGATCGTTGCGCAACATTAGGCAGCGTTCCTCTACCAGCCATTCGCTGATTAAGCCACGGACAAGTACACAGTCTCCTATTCGATTTTCCCCGCCTGCCCCGAAAGTCGCTAACAGACGCAGGTATTGCACCCGCTTCCGTTTCTGTGAAGAAACGCGCGATTCGCGCGCCAGATGCAGCCGCAAAGCGGCGCTGGAGAGCGCTCAGGTCGCGAAACACGTGACTGCTGTGTACAGATGTGGGGTGAGTTGGCGACCCTTCACTCACAGCTCCAGGCTGCGTTGGCTTCCGACACACAGCTTGAGGCTGCTGCCGAGGAGCAACACTGTGGGGGCACGACCCACCTGTCCCCTGATCGGTCCTCTACTGCTGTGGCCGCCCCGGGTATTGCCTGCTCTAAGGTTGACTCCTCACCCATGGTCGAGTGGGAGACCATTCGAAATTCTGGCAGGCAGCGAAAAAGCTTTCCGAGGGGCCGATCGTAGGTCCTCCCCGGTTCTTCTGACCAACAGCTTTCAGGCGTTATCTGTGGCTGATGATGTCTCTGAGCCGGATGTAGTCCTTCACCCTGTTCCATAGGAAGCTTCTAGGCCCGCAAGCTCTGGACGTTCACATAGGTTGGGCTTGCTGGTAGTTGGGAGCTCCGACGTTAGGTGCGTAATGGGGTCCCTTTGGAACGTGGCTGCCAAGCGGGGGAAGGAAGCCAGCGTGCACTCCGTGTGCATACCAGTGCAGTCAAACGGATGTGGAAAGGCTGCTTCAGGATGCCATGAAGAGTACAGGGTGCAGCCAACTGCAGGTGGTGGCTCATGTCGGTACCAATGTGTGTCGCTTTAAATCGGAGGAGATTGGTTTCGGGCAGCTAGCAGAAATGGTAAAGACTGTCAGTCTTGCTTGCGAGATTAAGGCAGAGCTCTCCATCTGCAACATCGCCAATAGAAGTGACTGTCGTCCTTTGGTGCAGAGCCGAGTACAGGTTCTATGACTGTGTAGGCTGCAGATCCCTTGACTTGCGCCATCGGCTGGTGGGTTTCCGGGTTTCGCTTAATAGGTTAGGAGTCCACTTCACACAGGAAGCAGCTACACGGGTACCGGGGGCTGTGTGGACGGAACTGGGCGGTGTTTTAGGTTAGAGGGTCTCAGGAACCGCAGAAAGAGCTCCAAGCCCTAATAGAAAGCACTGAAGCTCAAATAGTTAAGGTACAGAAATCTGGCTAAAGCTGGAAATAAGCTCAGCCGGAATTTTTTCAAACGATCTAACAGTGTTCAGACAGGATGGACTAAATACAGTTGTTGGTGGAGTATTTATTGATGTCAGGAGTAGTTTGCCTTGTAGTGAAATTCAGGTCGATAGTTCCTGAGAAAAAACTGATAATTGGATCGTTTTACCGACTCCCTGACTCAGAAAATATACTTGCTGAACAGTTCAAAGAAAACTTGAGGCGTCCGCAGCTCGTGGTCTCGCGGTAGCGTTCTCGTTTCCCACGCCTGGGTTCCAGGGTTCGATTCCCGGCGGGGTCAGGGATTTTCTCTGTCTCGTGATGACTGGGTGTTGTGTGATGTCCTTAGGTTAGTTAGGTTTAAGTAGTTCTATGGGACTGATGACCATAGATGTTAAGTCCCATAGTGCTCAGAGCCATTTGAATTTGAACAAAAACTTGAGGCTCGTTTCAAATAGGTACCCCACTCATACAGTTATAGTCGATGGTGACGTCAATCTACCCTCGATATGCTGGAAAAGCCGGCGGCATGTAGAGCTGCTCTTGGGGGGCGAAAAGAGAAAGAATGCTTTTTTTTTTTTTTTTAAATGTCGAAAAATTGAATATTTTGGTGGGCCACTTGGCAACAGAATCAGGGATTGATTACACTATTATAATAACATACGTTGACCATTAAATACCTGAATAAGAGCAGCAGCTTGATTTATTTGAGATCGTTCCGAAGAAACATTATCATTTCTGTGCATTTTTATAGTCGCGATGTAGTCATACCAGGAACAACACTAATGGACCAGAAGATTTATAGACTTTAAAAGAAATGCAACACTATACAATTTAAAAAAAGGAGCTGATTCACAAATAACAGGAAAACGATAATTTTCCTTCTGCCTCATGCTGCGTTCGGCCCACTAGCGTGATCGTAATTTCTGGTGATGAACTAACACAAAATAATTAACATTCAAGTAAATGAGGAGATGGAAATCATCAAGGTTAACTTACTAAAATAAGTACACTTATCTTTAACACGCGGTTTTCTTAATGCTACATACCTTTTCATATTAAATTACAATAGATGACCATTGTGGATAAATACTTTATACATAACAGTCAAAATGTTTTCTTGATGCTGTCTGTTAATAATCAATTACAAGAAACTACATATTTTCTGATTGGAAAAATAACAATTAACGTATTTAGTGAATATTTTCACATAAAATAGGAAATACCGATGCGGAACGCAGCAAGTCCGCGTCCGCCTTTCATGGAATGCAAACAGTAGAAGGTGAGTCTGCAGCTCGTGGTCGTGCGGTAGCGTTCTCGCTTCCCACGCCCGGGTTCCAGGGTTCGATTCCCGGCGGGGTCAGGGATTTTCTCTGCCTCGTGATGACTGGGTGTTGTGTGCTGTCCTTAGGTTAGTTAGGTTTAAGTAGTTATAAATTCTAGGGGACTTATGACCATAGATGTTGAGTCCCATAGTGCTCAGAGCCAGTAAAAGGTGAGGCGCCCAATGCCTCATTTGTCTTGAAACAACAGGTTTTTTTTGTTATATCATTAATCGATACATGTACATAGAGATTTACAGGTACCGCGCAAGAACGGCAAAGATAAAGAATAATAGGTTCTGTCGCTGAACTTCAGGCCTTCAGGCGTTTACTATTGAGCGTATATTAATGTTTGTGAGGTGAAAATTACTAATATTACAGGCAGGTATCCGAAATTGTACTGAATACCTTCTCAGAAAATTATTTTGAACATTTAGTTAACGAGCCCACTCGAAGCGTTAAATGGTTGCGAGAGAATACTTACCTCTCAGCAACAAATAATCCTGGACAAATAGGGAGTATCGTGACCAATACAGGGATTAGCGACCACGAGGCAGTTGCTGCTAGGCTGAATGCCGTAACACCTACAACCATCAAAAAGGAACGCAAAGTATATCTATTTAAAAAAAACTGATAAAAATGCTCTTAACGCCTTTTTAAGAGACAGTCTTCACTCTTTCCGATCTGGGCATGTAATCGAAGAAAAGTTGTGGAATGATTTCAAAGAAACAGTATCGACAACAATAAATTAATTAGTGATGGTATTGATCCCTCATGGTACACAAAACGGATAAGATCGCTGTTGCAGAAGCAGCGAAAAAAGCATGCCAAATTTAAAAGAACGCAAAATTACCAATACTGGCAAAATTTTACAAAAGTATACCGCGTACTTCAATGCAGATGCTTTTAATAATTTCGTAACGAAACTCTGTCTCGAAATCTGGTATAAAATCCAAAGAGATTCTGGTCATTCATAAAGCACACCAGTAGGAAGACGAAATCAATACCTTCACTGCGCGATAACAACGGTGAAGTCACTGATGACAGTGTTTAATAACTCTGCTTCAGTGGCACTATTTTCCGAAACTCCTTCACCGAAGAAGACGAAGTAAATATTATTGAATTCCAATTAAGAACAACTGCCTAGATGAGAAACATAGAAGTAGATATCCTCGGTGGCGCAAAGCAGCTTAAATCACTCAATAAAGGCTAGGCCTCTGGTCCAGACTGAATACCAGTCAGGTTCCTCTCAGAGTATGCTGACACAGTAGCTCCATATTTAGTAATTATGTACAATCGCTCGCTCACATCACGATGCGTACCTCAAGACTGGAAAATTGCTCAGATCACACCGATACCCAAGAAGGGAAGTAGGAATAATCCGTTGAATTACAGGCCCATGTCACTAACGCCGATTTGCAGTAGGGTTTTGGAACATATACTGTGTCCGAACATTATGTGGTACCTCGAAGAAAACGATTTATTGGCACATAGTCAGCACGGATTCAGAAAATATCGTTCTTGCGAAACACAACTATCTGTTTTTACTCATGAAGTAAAGAGTGCTATTGACAGGGGATGTCAAATCAATTCCATATTTTTAGATTTCCAGGAGGCTTTCGACACCGTTCCTCACAAGCGTCTTCTAACCGAAGTGCGCGCCTATGGAATATCGACTCACTTGTGCGACTGGATTCGTGAAAGGTCACAATAACATTTGAAGCTGAAGAAGTGAATTAAAATTCGTGCTGTGGCAGGGTCTTCTTGCTTACTAGGCAGATATACTGATCATTACACGACCACAGTATTATGGTCACAGTTCGTAGTAATAGGCGGAGAGTCATAGAGTGAAACAGAAGTAATATCCCGCGTTCCCCAGGGAACTGTTATAGGCCCTCTATTGTTCCTGATCTATATTAACGATATAGGAGACAATCTGAGTAGCCGTCTTAGATGATGTTGTCATTTACCGTCTTGTAAAGTCATCAGATGATCAAAACGACTTGCAAAATGATTGAGGTACGATGCGAAAAGTGGCAATTAACCCTGAATAAAGAAAAGTGTGAAGTTATTCGTACGAGTACTAAAAGAAATCCGTTACATTTCGATTACGCGATAAGTCACACAAATCTGAAGGCTGTAAATTCAACTAAATACTTAGGGATTACAATTACAAATAACTTAAACTGGAGCGATCACATAGATAATATTGCGGGTAGAGCAAGCCAAAGACTGCGAACCATTGGCAGAACACTTAGGAGGTGCAACAGTTCTACTAAAGAGACTGCTTAGACCACACTTGTCCGCCCTATACTGGAGTACTGCTGTGCGGTGTGGGATCCGCATCAGGTGGGACTGACGGCTGACATCGGAAACGTACAAAGAAGGGCTGCTCGTTTTGTATTATCGCGAAATAGGGGAGATAGTGCCTGAGATGCGATACGTGAAGTGGAATGGCAATCATTAAAACAAAGGCGTTTTTCGTTGCGTCGGGGTCTTCTCATGAAATTTCAATCACCAGTTTTCTCCTCCGATTACGAAACCGTTCTGTTGGCGCCCACCTACATAGGAAGCATTGATCATCACGATAAAATAAGAGAAATCAGGGCTCGCGCAGGAAAATTTAAGTGCTCGTTTTTCCCGCGCTCCGTTCGAGAGTGGAACGGTAGAAAGACAGCTTGAAGGTGGTTCAGTGAACCCTCTGCCAGGCACTTTATTGTGAATAGCAGAGTAATCACGTAGACGCAAATTGAAGCACCCGATTACGAACCGGGGTGATGCCATTTGGAAATGAAGACCTCGGCAACTGATAAATTAGATCTGGATGCCGGTGCCTTTCAAATACTCTGTGAGAATGTTATATTTATCAAGATGGTGGAGTGAAACAGGTACATTGGTTGGGAGGCATTAACCTATCATAAATACTTTCCTGTACAAGTGTGACAGTGCAGTCGTGCACTTGGAACATGCCAGTATTACGTGGTCGAGATCCGTCACTGCCACTGTGTCCTTATCGCAGTGTCTCCAGACGGGATAATCTTCAGCCAGTACATGTGCGCGGGCTGACACCCGCGTCCTGTCCTCCTGACGCTCCACTCCTTTTCACGTTCGTCACACATCAGCAAAGACACCCTGTGAGTGCGTTAGCGTCTACAGAGTAAATGACCCTTATTCTGTGACAGAGCAGATCGGAGTTTAGCTCTTCACAATTTGCTTAATTTCGGAATTATCGTCAAAGAAGTACACGAATTCACATACGCTACTGGCCATTAAAATTGCTACACCAAGAGAAATGCAGATGATAATCAGGTATTCATTGGACAAATATATTATACTAGAACTGACATGTGATTACATTTTCACGCAATTTGGGTGCATAGATCCTGCGAAATCAGTACCCAGAACAACCACCTCTGGCCATAATAACGGCCTTGATACGCCTGGGCATTGAGTCAAACAGGGCTTGGATGGCGTGTACAGGTACAGCTGCCCATGCAGCTTCAACACGATACCACAGTTCATCAAGGGTAGTGACTGACGTATTGTGACGAGCCAGTTGCTCGGCCACCATTGACCAGACGTTTTCAATCGATGAGAGATCTGGAGAATGTGCCGGCCAGGGCAGCAGTCGAACATTTTCTGTATCCAGAAAGGCCCGTACAGGACCTGCAACATGCGGTCGTGCATTATCCTGCTGAAATGTAGGGATCGAATGAAGGGTAGAGCCATGGGTCGTAACACATTTGAACTGTAACGTCCACTGTTCAAAGTGCCGTCAATGCGAACAAGATGTGACCGAGACGTGTAACCAATGGCATCCCATACCATCACGCCGGATGATACGCCAGTATGGCGATGACGAATACACGCTTCGAATGTGCGTTCACCGCGATGTCGCCAAACACGGATGCGACCATCATGATGCTGTAAACAGAACCTGGATCCATCCGAAAAAATGATGTTTTGCCATTCGTGCACCCAGGTTCGTCGTTGAGTGCACCATCGCAGCCGCTCCTGTCTGTGTTGCAGCGTCAAGGGTAACCGCAGCGATGGTCTGCGAGCTGATAGTCCGTGCTGCTGCAAGCGTCGTCGAACTGTTCGTGCAGATGGTTGTTGTCTTGCAAACGTCCGCATCTGTTGACTCAGGGATCGAGACGTGGCTGCACGATCCGTTACAGCCATGCGGATAAGATGCCTGTCATCTCGACTGCTAGTGATACGAGGCCGTTGGGATCCAGAACGGCGTTCCGTATTACCCTCCTGAACCCAACGATTCCATATTCTGCTAACAATCATCGGATCTGGACCGACGCGAGCAGCAATGTCGCGATACGATAAAACGCAATCGCGATAGGCTACAATCCGACCTTTATCAAAGTCGGAAACGTGATGGTACGCATTTCTTCTCCTTACACGAGGCATCACAACAATGTTTCACCAGGCAGCGCCGGTCAACTGCTGTTTGTTTATGAGAAATCGGTTGGAAACTCTCCCCATGTCAGCACGTTGTAGGTGTCGCCACCGGCGCCAGTCTTGTGTGAATGGTCTGAAAAGCTAATCGTATGCATATCACAGCATCTTCTTCCTGTCGGTTAAATTTCGCGTCTGTAGCACGTCATCTTCGTGGTGCAGCAATTTTAATGGCCAGTAGTGTAGATTGTGACCATGACAGTTGTCAGTATAAAGTATTACGTCTTGTTTAGTAGAAATAACCCTCAACACAACAAACCAAATTTAAATCGTAGGTCCTCTACAAGTTGAAGTTGGCCAATATTACGACAAATCATCCGATTCTGGTTCTACGTTCGGTGCTATTTAGGATGACAATCAAGTCTAAGGAGGATGGTTAGTTTTTGTGAAAAGATGAGCAAAAGATTACTCGAGGTTGCTCGGGATTACAGTGGACACAAGCTGCTGAACCAACAAGTTTACGCGTCTGCCAGCACAAATTACCAGAGCTATCGGCTGCCTGCGTGCTCTCGCCCTCTGAAAACACTATAAGAAGCTGATGAAAATCTTTATCAGCTGAAACTGTCCTGTGTTTGTCGTTAGGCGAGAAAGCATGCACTCATCCCTAGTCTGGAAAATATGGCCATATACAAGTGCATAGATGGTGCAGCATGTATACTCCAATGCCCTCTCAGTTCTTGCAAGAACAATTAACAACGTGGCTGTTTCGTTTGTCCGCTATCGGAGCTCAACGACTGTTCAGCTAATTTCTAGCTGAATGTCAGCCGGCGGCCTGGATGGCCGAGCGGTTCTAGGCGCTACAGTCTGGAACCGCGCGACCGCTACGGTCGCAGGTTCCAAACCTGCCTCGGGCATGGATGTGTGTGGTCACCTTAGGTTAGTTACGTTTAAGTAGGTCTAAGTTCTAGGGGACTGCTGACAACAGATGTTAAGTCTCATAGTGCTCAGAGCTATTTGAACCAACCACACGCTGTCAGTCCCGCCCTTTTTAAAATTACTCAATGTGCGGTCTGTCTTGCGAACAATATTTTGGTGCAGACATTCCCTGCTACCACAATTATTTCCAACATGACAAATATTAATGTTTGCTAATTATTATAGGGTCTATACAAGGGCGATGTACTTGAGGACAATATTATGGAAATCGAAGAGGATGTAGATCATGAAATGGGAGATACAATAGTGCGTAAAGAGTTTGACAGAGCACTGAAAGACCTGAGTCGAAACACGGCCCCCGGAGTAGACAACATTCCGTTAGAACTACTGACGGCCTTGGGAGAGCCAGTCCTGACAAATCTCTACCATTTGGTGAGCAAGATGTATGAGACAGGCGAAAAACTCTCAGACTTCAAGAAGAATATAATAATTCCAATCCCAAAGAAAGCAGGTGTTGACAGATGTGAAAATTACGCAACTATCAGATTAATAAGTCACGGCTGCAAAATTCTAACGCGAATTCTTTACAGACGAATGGAAAAACTGGTAGAAGCCGACCTCGGGGAAGATCAGTTTGGATTCCGTAGAAATATTGGGACACGTGAGGCAATACTGACCTTACGACTTATCTTAGAAGAAAGATTAAGGAAAGTCAAACCTACGTTTCTATCATTTGTAGACTTAGAGAAAGCTTTAGACAATGTTGACTGGAATACTCTCTTTCAAATTCTAAAGGTGGCAGGGGTAAAATACAGGGAGCGAAAGGCTATTTACAATTTGTACAGAAACCAGATGGCAGTTATAAGAGTCGAGGGGCATGAAAGGGAAGCAGTGGTTGGGAAGGGAGTGAGACAGGGTTGTAGCCTCTCCCCGATGTTATTCAATCTGTATATTGAGCAAGCAGTAAAGGAAACAAAAGAAAACTTCGGAGTAGGTATTAAAATCCATGGAGAAGAGACAAAAACTTTGAGGTTCGCCGATGACATTGTAATTCTGTCAGAGACAGCAAAGGACTTGGAAGAGCACTTGAACGGAATGGACAGTGTCTTGAAAGGAGGATATAAGATGAACATCAACAAAAGCAAAACGAGGATAATGGAATGTAGTCTAATTAAATCGGGTGATGCTGAGGGAATTAGATTAGGAAATGAGACACTTAAAGTAGTAAATGAGTTTTGCTATTTGAGGAGCAAAATAACTGATGATGGTCGAAGTAGAGAGGATATAAAATGTAAACTGGCAATGGCAAGAAAAGCGTTTCTGAAGAAGAGAAATTTGTTAACATCTAGTATTGATTTAAGTGTCAGGAAGTCATTTCTGAAAGTATTCGTATGGAGTGTAGCCATGTATGGAAGTGAAACATGGACGATAAACAGTTTGGACAAGAAGAGAATAGAAGCTTTCGAAATGTGGTGCTACAGAAGAATGCTGAAGATTAGATGGGTAGATCACGTAACTAATGAGGAGGTATTGAATAGAATTGGGGAGGAGTTTGTGGCACAACTTGACTAGAAGAAGGGATCGGTTGGTGGGACATGCTCTGAGGCATCAAGGGATCACCAATTTAGTATTGGAAGGCAGCGTGGAGGGTAAAAATCGTGGAGGGAGACCGAGAGATGAATACACTAAGCAGATTCAGAAGAATGGAGGTTGCAGTAGGTACTGGGAGATGAAGAAACTTGCACAGGATAGGGTAGTATGGAGAGCTGCATCAAACCAGTCTCAGGACTGAAGACCACAACAACAACAACAACAACTTAATCCTATTAATAAAATATAAACATGTTTCATAAATTGTGGTAGAAATACACACGTCTTACAACATGATGTGGGAACATTTACTTGAGTAGAGTCCGTGTGTGTGGTACGGGCTCATCAGTAGTAGTCCTATTGCAGAGTGATGAAATCTGGCTGTTACAAACTTTTGTCTCTCACTGCTAGTAAAGTACGATTGTGGCTGAGGTAAACTGGTCCGGCTGCAGTCACTAATGTGGTCGCTGTGTGCTGTGGGGAATTGAAGCCGCTGTGCGAGTGAACTGACAGACGGCAGAGCGGGTGACTGAGTGAGTGCTGTCGAGACGGCGTTGCCGGTGTCTGCTCACCGATCCTCGCGCCTCCTCTTTGCCGACTGGTGGGACACGCCAGCACACATTGTGAAGGTGCAAAGTGCATTCCGCTGTCTACTGAGCAAGAAGCCGCCCCGGCTGAAGCGCACTTGTGACAGGGTGGCAAAATTCCCGGATAGTGATTGCATGTACAAAGTGAAGAGCACTGTTTGGGCACGCACGTCTGCTGAAAAACGTCGAGCGTGTGCGAGGTGCGTTCACACGGAACTGTCGGCAGTCCACAAGGCAGGCCGGGAACTTCGACTTCCTCGAACAACGGTGTGGCGTCTTCGGACGGACGCCTGCATACGAAGCCTTACAAGTTGCAGTTTAGTGCAGCGACTGCGTCGTGGCGACCGTAACAGGAGGTGCGAATTTCGCTCTTCAGTTCTCCAGGATATGTCAGAGCACGTTGCATCTTGAGAGGCACCCACATGCCTTGCTCATACTGTGGCATCAAGCAGTCAGGCCTGCAAGATGAGTGGTCTGCCAAGCGAGTGGACTCATTCTTATTTATCGAGTAACATGAGCTCTAGTACTCACAATTAAGTTACAAATTATTCTCCTGTTTGAATATTACGCAACAGAAACAGATAACGCACATCTGACTATTAGCAATTTACACAACTCTGACTGTTCACTACGCACTGGCAATACCACATTTTCTTTCTTACCCAACGGCTTTTATCAACACGTGGCCACCGCACTGAATATGAATGGCGCACACATTATAAATTCTGGATATCATGACAACATAATTCGAAGAAAAAGGCCACCAATCTTTTTCTTTTCACTATTTTTTTTATTCCGATAAATTCTATAACCTAAACACACCATTACATTTTCTACAACAATTACACATGAAAAACTCCGCCCAGTGGGCATGGCTTTACACTGCACTTTCTGGATAGGATGGTGGATCTTTTGCTATATCTCACACTTCGACTCTCACACCCATCATCACGAAAATTTCCTCCAGACCGAGCGGTACCAAAGGAACACGCATAACCCACTGCCTCTGAACCTATCTTGCTACTCTCCAATGCAAACCACACATATTACATGAAATACCTCACACTGGCAACACACAATACAACACAAAGAATAGTCACAGCGTTATAATCACATCACTTTTAGGTTTCCCACTTCAATTAGTATTCATCCCAGTTTCACACGACACTGCCCCACTTCGTAACTTTTCTTTCCTACTATGAACTCTGGAGGATATATGCATGCCTTCCTGTGCAATGCAAGCCAAGTGGCGTTGCTGGATAGACGGCTGACTCACCTTGCTTCACTCTCAGAGTGTATAGTTTGAATCAAGCGTCACACGGAATCATAACACGCAAAGTAATATTAAGATCATATTCATCACACACACGAGTACTCAACTGATACCATGGACGAGTACTTCTCTTTATCCTTTGTCTCATACACAGATTGAGACTCACACAGTACTCACCACGCGGAAGTACTCGTCTCTAATTTCAAGTCCTGCACAAGCCGTTTCTTAAATATTTCCAACTTCTAGTACAAACGCCAGTAATTCTGCTTAACTTTAGCACTGGGAGGTGTTTCAACTTAGTACTAGCACTCGCAAATATTTCAACTTAGTAGTAGCACTTGCAAGTATTTCAACTTATTGCTACACGTGGTTTCATTGTGACCGTTGGTCACTTCCGAAGATTACTACGATCCCATTAATATTACCTGCCTGACATTTAATTCTCCCCACAAAATTTCGTGAAATAGAGAAATTATTATTCCAAACTACTCTTAAGTATTCCACATGCATACCATTCTATCCACTCCTTTGTCTTTACAGAGCACACCTAAGACAGGTCTTATCAACACAAGATCCAGCGCCCGAGTGCAGAAAAATGGCCGTTCTTCAGGTCAGCTCGCACCTCCATCGAGGTGGGGGCGCACCATGCTACCGTGTTGGTCAGCCACATTTCAGGCGCTCAAAGCTCAGGTAAATTTCATCTATTTAGTTCCACCAAAGGTCACCAAAGGACCGTCTCAAAGATGATCATATACTGCACATTCACTATCTGTGGTTAGCAGACACCATACATTCATCTATTTCACAGATCTCACCAAATTGGATGTAGGGATTCATTTTGTGGGAGTGCACATGTGATCAATTAAATAAATAAATTGTCCTTCTTTCCTACACTGGTATCCGGCTTCGGAGTATTAAGTAAAATTCAGTTATTACTACAAAAAATATGTTGTTCTGCAAGAATAACGAAGAATGTTGTACCTATATTCAATGTGGGGTGGTACTGTACCCTTTCAATCTATCTGGTAGACTAAACCGCCGTAACGTAAGGATTTGGCGGCCACAAAATCCAGGGGCCGCCGACGTACAGAAAACAGTCTCACCGAAAACCGAATCTGTCTCCCGCCGTTTCTGTTCGCAATGATTACGTACCTTTCCTTTTTTTTCGGAGTAAACTGTGATAAGAATTTATATGTGGATAAGCTGCAAAAATTAATTTTTTGCTGAACTTCACGAAATTCATACTAGAACTCAGGTAAACAGAGAAAGTTATGTTGAAGAAAGAAACAAAGCCAAACAGATAATTGCAGCATCCAAGAAGAAATCTTGGGAAGACTTTGGAAACAGGTTGGATACTTTGGGTCAAGCTGCTGGAAAACCATTCTGGAGTGTAATTAACTGTCTTCGAAAGGGAGGTAAGAAGGAAATGACAAGTATTTTGGACAGGTCAGGAAAACTGCTGGTGAATCCTGTTGATGCCTTGGGCCGATGGAGGGAATATTTTGAAGAGTTGCTCAATGTAGGTCAAAACATTATTATATATATATATCAGTCCATGACATCAGTAATGTTTCAGATTTAGATGTACAATGGGATAGGAATGATGATGGAAATAGTATCACATTTGAGGAAGTGGAGAAAATGGTCAATAGATTGCAGTGCAATAAAGCGGCTTGGGTGGATGAAATTAAGTCGGAACTCATCAAATACAGTGGAATGTCAGGTCTTAAATTGGATAATTGAAATGGCGTGGGAGTCGGGACAGGTTCCATCAGACAGGAAGAAAGCAGCAATCACAACAATCTTTAAACATGGAAACAGAAAAGGTTGTAACAGAAAAGATTGTAACAACTACCGAGGTATTTCTTTAATCAGCGTTGTGGGTAAAATCTTCTCAGGTATTGTTGAAAGGAAAGTGCGAGTATTAGTTGAGGACAAATTGGATGAAAATCAGTGTGGGTTTAGGCCTCTTAGAGGTTCTCAGGGCCAGATCTTTAGCTTACGGCAAATAATGGAGAGTGTTACGAGTGGAACAGGGAACTGTATCTATGCTTTATAGATCTAGAAAATGCATATGACCGGGTTCCTAGGAGGAAGTTATTGTCTGCTCTACGAGATTATGGAATAGGAGGCAAACTTTTGCAAGCAATTAAAGGTCTTTACATAGATACTCAGGCAGCAGTTAGAGTTGACGGTAAATTGAGTTCATGGTTGAGAGTAGTTTCAGGGGTAAGACAAGGCTGCAACCTGTCTCCACTGTTGTTCATATTATTTATGGATCATATGTCGAAAACAATAGACTGGCTGGGTGAGATTATGATATGTGAACATAAAATAAGCAGTCTCGCATATGTGGATGACTTAGTTTGTAACGTCTCCTTAGAAAACTTAATGAATTGCTGTGCTGGTAAGCCTCTACGTTATTTGATTTTCAAACAGCTCAGCAGAACTGAACGTACTCAGACATTTCGCATTTCGCTCTTTACCTATTCTGATCAACACTAAAATGACACACAATATTTTTAGCGCAACCCAATCTGACTTTCAATAATCCCTACAAAAGAATGGCCCTGACTAACATTAAACTATACCTTTCACAAATCACTTACCTCACAAAAATCTTCGTTGCTCAAGCTACTGCAATACAGCGAGCGCCACTACTTCCGGTTAAATAAAAGATTATAACTACTGAAGGCACTAACTACTGATCGGCATAGTTAGCAAATGAAAGATTTTGATAGAGAAAAAAACAATGTATTTCCCTTAATAGTGTTCAAAAGTCATACTATATATATCAGTTCATGACATCCAGTCTTAAAATTTACTGTCTCTGTCCAGATCATCCGCTCTCAAAACTCCGCCATCTCACTCCCCACATCCACCACTGCTGGCGGCTCACCTCCAACTGCGCAACGCTACCCGCTGTTAACATCCAGCTGTCCAACACTACAATGGCAGACAACAATGCAAACTAGCCACAGACTGCACACAGCACAGCCAATGATTTTCATACAGAGCGCTAGGTGGAGGTGGCGTTACCAATATAATACCCTAAACAGCCTACTTACATAGCCCCCATACACCGCGCAAAAAATTTTACAAATTGTTTTGGGCATTGGCCAATACAGATTTGAAAAAATTTTTCATATTTACAATAACAAAGAAATCAAATGCACACACTTATTGATAGAATGTTGGTCAAAAGCTAAAATTTTCTCAAAGTCTATAAAGACAGTCCTGGTCGCTCATCACAGTAAAATTGCAGTGTTTTTCTCAAGTCTGAGCAGTAAAAGAAAATGCACACGGAAGTAGTGGATTTCCATGCAGTCTTCAAGAAGTAGTGTTGACCTTCCAACGGAAAGACAGTGCTGACTCTCGACATGCAGACAGGTAATGGGCCACAACAGAGGAAACCCACAGCAGAGTCAGTCGAAGTTTTGAAGAATATTGGTAGGTAGGTCATCACAGAGCAGACCAACTGTAGTCCTGGCAGAGATTACGGTAGTGGTGGGCCACCAGAGGTGCAGACCCACTGCAGTCCTTATAGAAATAATGGTATTGGTGGGTCATCAAAGATGCAGACCCACTGTAGTCCTTGTAGAGATGGCCAGCAGCCATCTGTTGTGACTGTGCAGATGCACAATCACCATTGAAGAGTCTTGCGGATAATGTAGCAAGTCCATAACCACCACTTGTGCATGCACAAAGCTTTTGGAATTGTCCTTAGAACTAGCAATGCTGTTAATCAGTCCTTTGCTGAATCATCAACACACTTTCAAACACTAACAGTCCTTTTTTTTCACATACTGTGCATATACTATGACCAACAGAAATATGTGCAGTGAAATGAATGCTTACAAGTTACTTAATTTGATGAACTGGTGTCAATTACAATTTCATAACACGAGAATACAATAACAAAGGTACAAAATACATCATTAAAGAACATAACAATACAGATAACATTTTTAGTAATACAGGCTTTACAAAAGAATCGAAATAACATATACATCAGTGTTACAGGAATTATGACATAAGTACATACATAAAAGATCAGAATAACTTTTGAAACATCAACTTCACACATGAGCAACAAAACAGAACAGATAAATAATGTCTAAACATCTTTACAAAGCAAATAACAAAGTATTAGAAAAATTCTACAACATAACTCTCATCAGCTAAACACATGTAGACAGGAAAAACACAAATACACAAGGGTACACAAACACACAGCAGAATAACACAAGAGGAAAGGGCAGGGTTTGTTTTCAGTGTAACATTTGGTACTGCAGTCCTACCCAAAACTTCATTCCATATATCTTTCGTCTTATTTCAACATTCTTTTCCACCAAAAAAAACCAATCCAAGCATGTATTTATATGTTCACATATTTCTTACCTCATTATTTATTTTCCATTATCTTACCTCATCATTTATTTCCAAGAAAATCCTACCTAACCTGTTGTCCCTAAACCCAACTTTTTTGTTCATATCCTCTTTCAAAATACTTTTTTGCCAAACCATTTTCTTATAGCTTCTCAATGCATTTCTTCCAATTCATCACAACTCGTTCTCTCATATAGCCTACCCCATCTTAAGCTAACTTAAACCTACTGAGCTCAGATGCTAAACTAAGGGACGAGGCAATGGAGCAGCACAAAACAATTAACACAAACAGCAATGACAAAAAATTCAAATTGGCAAAGCAAGCAGCAATATATATAAGTTAGCAAAGCAAATGCAACATCATCACTAATATGAGCCAATGTGCAGCAAAAAAAAATATAAATCAGTAGTAAAACTGGCTTAACAGAGTAATACAAAGTGAAATTTAATAGCACTATGCCTCGCAAGCAGCAGCAGCAAATGCAATAACTTATATCTAATCGTGACAAAGCTCAAGTAGAAACAATATTACAGTAAAGATGGCCATGTCTAATACCTATGTCACATCTTGACACTAGAGTGATGCATAACCTTGACTTACTCTAGCAGACAAGTTACCAAACCGTTAAAAAATTAGTTTTGCAATTCCTGTGAAGGGAAATGTCTATTTGTGCTCTCTTTTCAACGAAAGTACATCATATAATTATTCTTTACTGGGTCTGTAGACAGAAAATTGTGATATCAGTACATCTATTAAATATTATTTTAACCAATGCTGCAGTGCAGCAATAAACTAGATATTAAACAAAATGAGCAAATATGTACAAAGGAAGGCATGAAACATCATTCACTAGCCATATGGCATTTCATAAGGCAGTAAAAAAATTTCTCAACTAGAAAGACGGTAGTCATAATCAGGTGTATAGACATAAAATATTTCTCGTCATTTCATTAGGCATTTCAGTAAATATCATAAATTAAGAGCTCCACAGTGTAATCACGTTTTCAAGTTTGATCGTGTCGTATTTGTGATGCTTTCTACAAAGAAATGTCAATAGCGAGGATAATGGCCTTGTTTTTTATTTATTTATTTTGTATTTTTTTTTACCTAATGGCTTTTTCTCCAGGCGACTGGCACACCTGGGCGCCACCTGGGTCGCTTAGCTTCCTTACCGAAATATTTACGACAGCAGTTTGCGCTACAGTGACAGTCTCATATAAAAAAAAAATTCAGAGGTCGAGAATTTGCGTTACCAATGTGTAGAAACAAAATTCTGTAAATATAACAGGGTCCAAAAAATTTTCGCTGGCAGTGTGATACATTCACACATGTACATACATTTCATAACTCTTAAAGTACGATTCTTGGTTTCCAACAACCTTTTTCACAAATCAGAGTCCATAACCACTACTCATTATTCCTTACCTTATTACACATATACATATAAACATGTAATCACATTCCTCATATACGGTAGCATCATCTTATTGATCATAAACATACCTCAACAGCATAATACACATCTTCGTCGTAATAATATCATAACAGATCAATCACATCTCAAAATCGTCGCAGCTTCTTTCAATAATTTCAAGACCTTCAATAAAGTCATCTACCTCAAACGTACTTCAAAAATTATGATCCCACGCCAAATACATCATTCAAAGCTCTCATAGTATCACAATGGTTCCGAAAAAATATGAACAGTTCAAAAAGTACATACAAAATACAATTTCATAAGGGTGAAGTTACCCAACTGTGTAATTGCGTAAACATGTGTCACTGACGTCGTAAAAAAAAATGTTTGTTTCCCTGTTAAATAATCAGATAGCTGGGTAATTCTGTGTTAGAGAAATATGGTGCCGATGTGTAAAGTTGTATAAGCAAATACCATATTAGCTAGGGCTCTTGTGCTTTCCAAACACATGGTACACAAAGTAGGCATGTACCCCCCTGAGGATTAATGTATTTATACCCTCAGGTGTTACAGATTACAGAAATGGAATGAAATGTATCACGGAAAACTTTCTTTGTAATTCAAAAATCTTTAAAAATAAATGTTTTAAGTACAAAATTAATCACTCAAATACGTGTACTGACGCACTAAATTGTGCGTCTTGTTGTAACATATTCTCTGTCATTACTTAAGGGTAAAAAGTGTGCCAAGTGTCGTAATTATCGTCGTCCGTAAGCAAAGTTCTGTGGAAGTCAATGTACTTACCTCGTAATAAACAAAGCGAAATGCTATGCGTATAGATATCGTAGTTATTACGTACTGTACCGTGATCAAGAAAGTACTATACTGTGATGTATTGTTGCGCTGTCTCATTGTAGCTATACCACAAAAATTACCACTAAAACATGTTTTACTTTCCAGAAGAATTCAGAAAAAATGAGCAGATATAAAGCAGATACAGCACAAAAGCAACAATGTAAATTGTGTCACACATTAGTAGCGTCGTGATATAATCGTGTAGCTGTCAAAGAAACCAAATACTAAGTCATCTTTAATCTCACAGAATGTACTTCAAATAAAGAATGTCTTTTCAAGTAAACCAAAATGTTACATTAAAACCTCATTAGCAGTATATGTTCTAAGTATGTAAGCCTTATAGTCGTTACGTAATCGTGCAACTAACAAGCAAGAATGTACACACACACTAACACTGTGTCGTCTGTTCACTATCACAATGCAGTGGTAATTACTCTCTAAATATGTTCCCTAGGTTCTAGATTGGATAGTTAGCTTCAAAACATTGTTGCAAGATAACAGTTTCTCAGTGTGACAGCGCGTACTAGTAGCGTGAAGTGAAAAATTTTATGGCAAAGACTAAGTTAAAAAGCAGATTATCTTTCAATAAACGTTTTTATATGTGAAATGTGGTGCAATCTTTTACTCTTCCTAGTACGCAGCGTTTCAAATCAGATGGTTCAAATGGCTCTGAGCACTATGGGACTTAACTTTTCAGGTCATCAGTCCCCTAGAACTTAGAACTACTTAAACCTAACTAACCTAAGGACATCACACACATCCATGCCCGAGGCAGGATTCGAACCTGCGACCGTATTTGTTGTGTGGTTCCAGACTGTATTGCCTACAACCACTCGGCCACTTCGGCCGGCCACGCAGAGTTTCAACTTGAACGCAATTACCATGCGGTATACGTCGGTAAGGAATGCCAAAATTTTTCTCAAGGTTAGCGTCTATGTTATTTTTCTCTGAGCCAGCCGGCGCACGTGGCTGCCTGCGGTGCGAGTCATTGTCTGTCTCTTTGTTGGTGCGCATCGTTACTAGGATTAGGAGACCTAACTTCTACAAATTCACCTTGTCGAGAGGGCCCTGCCCTGTTTGAATCCCGCCAGTTCTGATGAAATTCAGGTCTGTCGCTACGATTTATTGTCTGTCGTCATGTCGGTAGATTCCATAGTTTCTTTCTTGCCGGTCACATGGTGGAGAATTTCTCCCTGAATTGTAACTGCGTGCTGAACTGTTGCGTCTGAAGTTATTCTGTCTCCCGTGGTAATAATTGTTTTGGTTCCCATATTGTCTGTTTCTATGGTTGTCTCTGTGATAGTCATTACTGCGGAGAGGTGATCTTTCCCTGTAATTATTACTACTCTGCCAACTGTTGTCATATGGGTGGTGTCTGATCTCACGATTTACGTTGTAAGAATAGCCTTGTCATGTCCATTCATTATTTCTGTCGTCGCGGAATTGTAACGGATGTGACCTGTATTTGTTGTGTTCCTGTTTTCGCGTCCTGCGATTGTCAGTGTCAATTTCCAATTCTTGTAAGAGTCCCTGAAAAGCTTCAATGTCGTCTTTGCAACGTCCTGCCAAAATAATGTGTCGTAAATGTTTAGGCAATTTGATTAAGCAAATGCGGATGAGTTCTGAGGGGCTGCATGGGTTTGAAAGATACTGATTCTTATGTAACATGTCTTCGAAATATTTGACAAGACTAGAAAATTCCGATTGTTCGAAATGTTTCATCATTATGATGCTATGTTTTACTCGGTCTTGTGTAGCTTGAGACCAATATGCTGAGAGGAAGGCATGATAAAATTCTCCTTCACTGTGACAATCGTGAATGACCGATCGCATTCTTACAGCTGGTTCATTCTCTAAATAGCCACACATAAATTCTAACCTGTGCTCCAATGACCAGTTGGGAGGAAAACAATGAGAGAATTGATGAAGCCATGCTTGTGGATGAATGTCGTTGCCAGAATTCTTAAATGTTTTGAATTTACGTGTAGTAATGAACAACTTATAGTCAAATCATCTTGTCAGCGAGTCGCATATCGGTCATTGTTACTCCGTTTCGGCGGTTCAGTCTCAAAATTCAGTTCGCCTTGCCAACTTCTTTCAGAATTTTCGAAATACCCTGTGTTATTATTTTGTGACTTTTCCGTATTTCTAAGTCCCTCTTCCCATGTTGGAGCGCGAGACTCCTCTGAAATATGTAATTCTTGTATTACCTGTCTCTACTGATCTTGTACTTCCTGGATTTCTCTTTTGTACTCTGTATTGATTTGATTTTGATGTTGTTTGAATTTTCTAATTTGTTCATACTCTTCAGTGTCAGTGAAGGCTACGGGTCTTGTGTCATTCAGATCATCATCCACCTTTGCAGATAAGTTAGTGAACTGATCCGAAAGTTCGGCTACTTTCTCTGACAGTGAACTTATTTCCTCAGTGTGTTTTTCTGAACCAAGTTTCAGAGTGTCCATTTGGGTTGAAATCGTATCTACTGTGTCCTTTAAGTTTTCCTCAGTTTTTGCAAGTTCTGTAACTGAATCAGTAGATGCAGCTGAGTCAATTTTAGCTTGCAAGGTGTCGTGATTTTCATGAACAATAGTTTGCAGTTCTTTTATGGCTGCTTCGTGATTCTCTAATGAAAAAATTGGTTCAAAATGCTTACAAATTTGTATTTTTATGTCATTACAGACTTTTCGACATTTATATTCGATTTTAAGTAACTCTGCAGTTAAATCTTCACGTGTTTGTTCAAGCATGGTGTCCAACTTTTGAAGCTTTTGCTGTGTTTGTCTCTGATTTTGCTCCATTTGTTGCATTAATTGCAACAATAATGTAATAGTGTCTGGAATCTGTTTCTCTATGCTTTTTGGGAGTGCATTTTGACCGGCAACATTCACATTTTGGCAAGCAGAAAATGTGTCTTGACTTATTTGAGAAAACAGTGAGGACGCAAAACCTGAATCTACAGTATTTGCAAGATGGTGTCCTGTCATTTCGGATTCCTGAGGCGAGCTGTTGCCGACCGATCGATCGATAATGCTTCCCTGTTCACTAATTGTTTCACTGTCTACACCATTATCTGCCGCCCGCTCCATTTCCTTATGCAGAATTACCAAATTACTACTTTGAACATTACTTAATTCATTACTCAGTGGCGCTAACACACTGCTTTCTTCACTGTCATTTCTCAGTTTACTTTGGAGCCTAGTGTTACGTTTTTCACTCGCCATTATTGCCACAATATTTCACACGATAACACAGAAAAGCACAATTTGAAGAGAAAAATAAGAAAACACATTAACATAGCACTGAAAATAATATCTAGTTAATTGCAAGAGCAGCTGCAAAATACTAGGTGCAAATCTACATGCATGGCACAAGTGTTTTACTGTAAAACAATGAAAAACTACAACTACAAAGAAGATTCTCTCTACAATTACGCGCTAGCAATAAACAATAGCTACACTAATTACACAAACTACAAGAAAAAATCAGAAGATTCCAGTGAGGTATCCTCGGCTAAGGGTCCCCTTACAAAACTTAATGAATTACTGTGCTGGTAAGCCTCTACGTTATTTGATTTTCAAACAGCTGAGCAAAACTGAACGTACTCAGATATTACTCTCTTTACTTATTCTGATCAACACTAAAATGACACACAATATTTTTAGTGCAACCCAATCTGACTTTCAATAATCCCTACAAAAGGATGGCCCTGACTAACATTAACCTATACCTTTCACAAATCACTTACCTCGCAAAAATCTTCGTTACTCAAACTCTTGTAATACAGCGAGCGCGACTGCTGCCAGGTAAATAAAAGATTCTAACTACTGAACTCACTAACTACTGATAGGCATAGTAAGCAAATGAAAGATTTTGATAGAGAAAAAACAATGTATTTACCTTAATAGTGTTCAAAAGTCATATTATATAAATCAGTTCATGATATCCAGTCTTCCAAATTTACTGTCTCTGTCCAGATCATCCGCTCTCAAAACTCCGCCTATCTCTCTCCACATCCACCACTGCTGGCGGCTCACCTCCAACTGCACAACGATACGCGCTGTTCACATCCAGCTGCCCAACACTACAATGGCAGACAACAATGCAAACTAGCCACAGACTGCACACAGCACAGCCAGTGATTTTTATACAGAGCGCTACGTGGCTTTACCAATAAGAAAACCTAAACAGCCTACTTACAAGTTGTGATGGCAGATTCGATTGAAAGTTTGCAAAGTGATATTTCAGAGCTAGATCAGAAATGTAAGGACTATGGTATGAAGATTAGCATCTCCAAAACGAAAGTAATGTCAGTGGGAAAGAGATATAAACGGATTGAGTGCCAAATAGGAGGAACAAAGTTAGAACAGGTGGACAGTTTCAAGTACTTAGGATGCATATTCTCAAAGGATGACAACATAGTGAAAGAACTGGAAGCGAGGTGTAGCAAAGCTAATGCAGTGAGCGCTCAGCTACGATCTACTCTCTTCTGCAAGAAGGAAGGCAGTACCAAGACTGAGTTATCTGTGCACCGTTCAATCTTTTGACCAACTTTGTTGTATGGGAGCGAAAGCTGGGTGGGTTCAGGTTACCTTATCAACAAGGTTGAGGTTACGGATATGAAAGTAGCAAGGATGATTGCAGGTACTAGTAGATGGGAACAATGGCAGGAGGGTGTCCACAATGAGGAAATCAACGAAAAACTGGGAATGAACTCTATAGATGTAGCAGTCAGGGCGAACAGGCCTAGATGGTCGGGTCATGTACACGCATGGGAGAAGCAAGGTTACCCAAGAGACTCGTGGGTTCAGCAGTAGAGGGTAGGAGGAGTCGGGGTAGACCAAGGAGAAGGTACCTGGATTCGGTTAAGAATGATTTTGAAGCAAAAGGCTTAACATCAGAAGAGGCACCATTGCAAGCAATGAATAGGGGATCATGGAGGAATTTTATAAGGGGGACTATGCTCCAGACTGAGCTCTGAAAGGCATAATCAGACTTAAATGATGATGTTGATGATTCACGAAGATTTCAACGATTTGGTTTTTGTGCGTGATGGCGTCACCTCAGCGACACCGTCTGGCGAGGCTGCGCTGGAAGGTGCGACCACGGGGCCTCGTTCCTCGCTTTCGGCCTCCCAGGTCAGCAGACCTCGCACTTTGCCAGGTGGGGCTACGCAAAAGACAGGTTCCTTGTCGAACCTGTGGCGCCTACTCTTCAGTTTTTTCCATTTCTTGAAGCTGTTCATTCAGTAAACGGGGATATGTTTTTACGTCTGTGCAATGGAATTAAGCACCGTTTCCATGTTTCTCGAGCAACACCTGTTGCTCACTTTAAGTGTACGGCATACTGTCTTTGCGAACATAAAACTTCGAACCTTACTCCGTCCAGTGACACGCAATGTGTTTCCATCTTCTACAGTTTGTCTGTAAGATACGACTGAAATCTGATCTTTGTTTTTGAATCACCCTGCAAAAATTATCTAATAGGAAGGGTCGGAAGCTCTTTAAGGGGGTCAGGACTCAAACGGGCCGATTTGGAGCAGCAGATGCACCACAGGACATTTTAATTTCCACTCTCTATACTCTTACTAATAAACTCATAAAACTTTGTCAGCATCACCAGGAAGGATTCAGAATTCACACTCATAGCAGTGGAAGTTCGAAGACAAAACGAAATAATTTTTTTTTACATGTGAAATTTCATCATTTTTTTCACTTACTAATGGCAGCATTTGTTGCTATAGGTACACTTTTCTTCATACGTAAGAGAGATGGTTCGATGAATTTTACACAGCATACAAACTGTGCTGAAAGGTGTATGAAATTCTAGAATTTTCGAAATCTATTAAAAACTGTGGTAAAAATTGAGGTAATTAACTACAAAATTTGTTTTTTCTAAACATGAAGTTTAAAATACAACAGATCATTTGTTTTTTCATAAATTAAATAAATTCTATAATTTCAGACACCTGTAAGTATGATATGTACGCTGTGCAAAATTCATCGAAGAATCTAACTTATGAAGAATACTGTACCTATAGCAACAAATGCAGCCATTAGTGAGAAAATGATAAAATTTCACACGTAAAAAAAAAAAAAATTATTTTGATATCTTTCCCAACTTCCACTGCAATGAGGGTGAATCCTGAATCCTTCCTGGTCATGCTGACAAAGTTTTATGAATTTACTTGTAAAAGTATAGACCGTGGAGATTAAAATGTCCTGTGGTGCCTCTCCTGCTCCAAGTCGGCCCGTTTGAGGTCCTACCCCCGTTAAGACTGTTAGCAGATGACGCGGTTGTCTGTGACAAAGTAGCAACGCCAGACAACAGTACAGACTTGCAGAATGAGGTGCAGAAAGCTGATGAATGGTGCATCCTCTGGCAGTATACCTTGAACGTAAATAAATGTAGCATATGACTCGTAAATATGAAAAGAAATCCACTACTGTACGAGTACACTATTGATGAACAACTGCTGGAAACAGTCTCTATCACAAAACGTCTATCAGTATATATCCGGACGGACCTGAAGTGTAGCGATGACACAAAACAAACACCGAAAAAGCACCTGCCACACTGAGATTCATTTGAAGAATCTTAAGGAGACATACGTAACTCGTCCACAAAGTAAGGCGCTTGTTCGGCCGACTCTTGACTAGTCTTGATCATTATGGGACGCTTACCAGGTCGGGCTGATGGAACAGATGGGGAAGATCCAACGGAGAGCGGACCGCCTCGTCACGGGATTAGTCGGCCGGCGCCAGAGCGTTACACAGGCGCTCGTAAAACAAACACCACTGGCAGGCGTTACAAGAGAGGCGTTGCGCATCACGGAGAGGTTTACTATCGAAATTCCGAGAGAGCACTTTCTGGGAAATGTCGGACAACATCAAGTAAAGCGAGGTATTTTCATGATAATTTCGTGATGGCTTGTTGTTAAGTTGTTGCGACCACGACTCTGCGAGGGGCAAGGCGCGCTACTTGGGCTGCTAGTGTCTTTGGACACCACTGTTGGCAGATGTTGTTGTCCTAGCTGTACTCCACTAATCATCTACTATCACGAAGTTACCTTACACGTGTCGCGAAATAACTATCCATATCACGAAATTACTTGCCAAAGTCTCTGGTATCTGATCATCATTTAAAATTCCACTTGTCACATAAAAATTATTACATTTCTGTTAGTAGTTGATCCCATTAATATGATCTATATAACTAGATGAAGTGTTTTCATATTAGAGAGTCAAAAAATGCAAATCTCTCACGAAACTACCTCCCTTCAGCTTCCATACACCGGGTGATCAAAAAATCAGTATAAATTTGAAAACTTAATAAACCACAGAATAATGTAGATACAGAGGTAAAAATTGACACACATGCTTGGAATGACATGGGGTTTTATTAGAACAAAAAAAAAATTTGCTAGAGGCGTGAAAGATCTCTTGCGCGCGTCGTTTGGTGATGATCGTGTGCTCAGCCGCCACTTTCGTCATGCTTGGCCTCCCAGGTCCCCAGACCTCAGTCCGTGCGACTATTGGCTTTGGGGTTACCTGAAGTCGCAAGTGTATCGTGATCGACCGACATCTCTAGGGGTGCTGAAAGACAACATCCGACGCCGATGCCTCACCATAACTCCGGGCATGCTTTACAGTGCTGTTCACAACATTATTCCTCGACTACAGTTATTGTTGAGGAATGATGGTGGACATATTGAGCATTTCCTGTAAAGATCATCTTTGCTTTGTCTTACTTTGTTATGCTAATAATTGCTATTCTGATCAGATGAAGCGCCATCTGTCGGACATTTTTTTAACGTTTGTATTTTTTTGGTTCTAATAAAACCCCATGTCATTCCAAGCATGTGAGTCAATTCGACTTTTTGATCACCCGGTACATCCACTTCCCTCCCCCCCCCCCCCCTCCCACCCACCGCCAGGAACCATGGACGTTGCTGTTGACGGAAGAGGCTTGTGTGCTTCAAATGGCTCTATGCACTACGGGACTTAACATCTGAGGTCATCAGTCCCCTAAAACTTAGAACTACTTAAACCTAACTAACCTAAGGACATCCCACACATCCATGCCCGAGGCAGGATTCGAACCTGCGACCGTGGCAGCAGCGCGGTTCCGGACTGAAGCGCCTAGAACCGCTCGGCCACAACGGCCGGTGAGGCTTGCGTGCTTCAGCGATACAGATAGCCGTACCGTAGGTGCAACCACAACGGAGGGGTATCTGTTGAGAGGCCAGACAAACGTGTGGTTCCTGAAGAGGGGCAGCAGCCTTTTCAGTAGTTGCAGGGGCAACAGTCTGGATGATTGACTGATCTGGCCTTGTAACACTAACCAAAACGGCCTTGCTGTGCTGGTACTGCGAACGGGTCAAAGCAAGGGGAAACTACAGCCGTAATTTTTCCCAAGGCATGCAGCTCTACTGTATGGCTAAAAGATGAAGGTCCTCTTCTGTAAAATACTCCGGATTTCCGGGCGGGGACTACTCAGGAGGACGTCGCTATCTGCAGAAACAAAGCTGGCGTTGTACGGATCGGAGCGTGGAATCTCAGATCCCTTAGTCGGAGAGGTAGGTTAGAAACCTTAAAACGGGGAATACATGAATTAAAGTTAGATATAGTGGGAAATAGCGAAGTTCGGTAGCAGGAGGAACAAGACTTCTGGTCAGGTGAATATGCGTCTACAAATACAAAATGAAATAGGGGTAACGCAGGAGTTGGTTTAGTAATGAATTAGAAAATAGGAGGATGGCTAAGCTAGTATGAAACCATAGCTAACGCTTTATTGTGTCTAAGATAGACATGAAGCCCACGCCTACCACAGTAGTACAAGTTTATATCCCAACTAGCTCCGCAGATAACAAAGTCATTGAAGCAATGTATGATATGATAAAATAAATTATTCAGATAGTGAAGGGAGACGAACATAATTGTCATGGGGGACTGGAATTCGATAGTAGGAAACGTAGTAGATTAATGTGGAATGGGGATAAGGAATGAAAGAGGTAGAATTTTGCACAGACCATAACTTCATCATAACTAACACCTGGTTTAAGAATCATAAAAGAAGACTGTATACGTGGAAGAGGGCTGGACATACTGGAAGGTTTCACATAGTTTATATAATGATCAGACAGAGATTTAGGAACCAGGTTTTAAATTGTAAGACATTTCCAGGGAAATTTGGTCTCTGACCACAATTTACTGATTGTGGACTGTAGTAATCTACAACTGAAGAAACCGCAAAAAGGAGGACAATAATGAGATGGAACCTGGATACGTTGATAGAACCAGACGTTGTTAGGAGTTCCAGGGGGAGCATAAAGGAACGATTGACAAGAACAGGCGAAAAGAGAACGCTATAAGACCAATGGGTAGCTTTAAGAGATGAAATAGTGAAGGCAGCAGTGGATCAAAAAAGTCAAAAGACAAGGGCTAGTAGAAATCCTTGGACAACACAGGAGATATTAAATTTGATTGATGGAAGGAGAAAATATAAAAATGCAGCAAATGAAGCGGATAAAAGGGAATTAAACGTCTAAAAAATGAATGACACGTAGTGCAAAATGACTAAACAGTGAAGTAAGCATTTAGAAGCATATTTCACTAGAAGAAAGATAGGTACCGCCTAAAGGAAAGTGAAAGAAGTCTTTCGGGAAAACCACTATGAATATTAAGGACTCAGATAGAAATCCTGTTCTAAGCAAAGAAGGAAAGCTGAAAGGTGGAAGGGATATATAGAGGGCCTATACAATGGAGATGAAGTTGATTGCAGTATTATAGAAATGGAAATGAGATGGAAGATATGATGCTGCGAGAAGAATTTGAGACAGCACTGAAAAACCCAAGTCGAAAAAGGTCCGATGGAATAGACGGCATTCCGTCAGAACTACTGATAGCATTTGGAGAAGCAGCTATGACAAAACACTCGCATCTGGTGAGCAAGAGACAGGGGAAATACCCCCAGATTTCAAGGAGACTGTAATAATTTCAATTCCACAGAAAGTAGTTGCTGACAGGTGTGAAAATTATCGAAGTATAAATTTTATAACTAGTGGTTGCAAAATATTAACGCGAATTCTTTACAGAAAAATGGAAAAACTGGTAGAAGCAGACATCGAGGAAGATCAGTTATGATTTCGTAGAAATGCAGGAAGGCACGAGGCAATACTGACACTACGACTTATCTTAGAAGAGAGATTCAAGGGAGGCAAACCTACGTTCACAGCATTTGTAGACTTAGAGAAGCTTTCGACACTGTTTAAACTCTACCATCTGGTGAGCAAGATGTGTGAGACAGGCGAAATACCCTCAGACTTCAAGAAGAATGTAATAATTCCAATCCCAAAGAAAGCAGGTGTTGACAGAAGTGAAAATTACTGAACTATCCGTTTAATAAGTCACGAATTCTTCACAGACGACCTCGCAGAAGATCAGTTACCTAACGACTTATCTCACAAGGGAGATTAAGGAAAGGGAAACCTACGCTTCTAGCATTTGTAGACTTAGAGAAAGCTTTTGACAATGTTGACTGGCATACTCTCTTTCAAATTCTGAAGGTAGCAGGGGTAAAATACAGGGAGCGAAAGGCTATTTACAATTTGTACAGAAACCAGATGGCAGTTATAAGAGTCGAGGGGCATGAAAGGGAAGCAGTGGTTGGGAAGGGAGTGAGACAGGGTTGTAGCCTATTCCTGTTATAATTCAACCTGTACGTTGAGCAAGCAGTAAAGGAAACGAAAGAAATATTTGGAGCAGAAATGAATCGCTCATTGCAAAAACAGCCTGTCACATTCACTTATTTTTAAGGAAAGTGAGAAAAACAATATAAGTACTATATAAATTATTAGAATAAGATGAAACTTAAGCTGAAGATAAAGTAGCACTCAAATGATTTATTGTCAACATCTCTCAACTACATGCTAACCCGTTTGCATTGCAAAAAAGTTTTTTGCTGTGGATTTAGACTGTTTTTGTAATCAATGCATTTGATGATTAAAAAATTTCAGAAATATACAAACAAATTAACTATTTTATTTAGAATACGGTACACTGTTCTTATGGTTTTTTTTCAGAGTTGTAATACGACATATTTGAATGCTTTCGCTAATTAACATTGTTTACAAAAGGAAAACAGGTAAAAAACAAAATAGTATTTAACGTTTACAGTAGAGCCGTTTCTCGCATATTTGCTGTGGGCCAAGTTAATATTTCATTCCAGAAGGACGGCGCACTTTCGCTGTCAGGAACAAATCGTACACATTGCTTATGTCTCCCATTTTCTTCACCCCGACAGGTACTTTCGCATCCTTGTAACATTTTTCATCTGGCAACTGTGGTTTCCTCTTTAGGCCAAATTTCAAGGAGAAGTTATTGGTCTGAAACCCATTAACGAATTCCATTGCTTCCACAACTCCTGGCAATGATGATTTATAACGGAAATGATGCATCTTTGAAATATTCGTATTTAGTGGTACCTTGCCAGCCCTTGGAATATCTCGTTTCGATGTTTCAGTAGAAAAGCAAGTCTTCTTGAAGTCTACTATTTCGTCTCCATCCACCAAATGCACACTTTGCAGTTACTATAAGCTCCATGGATTGTGTACATTCTCTCTAATTATACAAAATACTGCAAGTATAACATCTCTTGCACCCGGACACGAGGAAGTTGAACATGTTGCATGTAGTCGAAGCATCAAGCAGTAGCTCTAGGATTAGTCTCAGACTGTTTTTTGCCGTCCTTCAGAGCATCACAAAACTTCTTAGATCTTCGGATAAGGACAATCTTCCCTGCTACTGTTGCTTGCTTTGCCACCTCACTGAGTGTTTCTGACTTCATCTTTAACGTCAACTCTTCGCTGGTGCAGCAAGCGTCTGCTTCAGGTCTTCCGAAAGTAAGTGAAAATTTTTCACGCAAAGTCTTATTGCAGTACTCGTATTTCACTAGCGAGTTAGGATGTTTGGCGATAAAGAGTTGGTGCATTTTTTTTCACAGATAGTTCATAGTCAAAGTAGTGCACAGTGCTGTTATCATAATGACTTTCTTTAATGGGGAATGATCTGACGTGACCTGGAAATTTGACAATTTCCTCTGACGGCATAGCATTAACACTCCTTCATTTCCCTCTTCCGTTTCCGTGTCTGTCCACAACAGAGCAGTTTGCGGATTCTTTTAATTCTCGCATCAGTTTACTGCATAAATATTTAGAAAAGCTTTTCTGCGTATAGTTTGTTGGACACAGTAGCTAAAAGATTTTTCACTGCTGCATCCCTTCTCACCAGCTGTGATCAGTCCTTGCAGGAAAAGGTGCTGGTCATTTTTGCGTTCCATGTTCAGAAAATGTGCTAAAGCTTGAGTTCTGTTGTCTTCTGCAATAACGCTGAAACGGCTTCTTCAACACTTGGAGTCTTCTCCTGCAACCGTTTTCGGAATTGCTTTGCCTCTACAATTCACGTCTTCCTCTCCATGAATTTTAGCTTTCTTCGTAATATTTCTTTGATATTCAGAAGCATGTTTCACCCTTTTTTTCTCATAACTGCTGGCACACACCACTTCATCCAGTTTTACAAGAATACCAAAATCAACAATGGCAGTTTCTTCCGTACATTTCTACCGCACTTCACTGTTGTGCCAATAGTTGAGAAGGAAAATAAGCCAAGTCCTGGACTTCGGATGTTTCTGCCCTCAGCTCAAACTTCCTACCCCTGTTTGAACGGCAACAGACGATAACTACGGCTGTTTTCGTGCACAGTCTGGTGGAGCTACATGCAGAATACACATTTTAGCCTTTGACTGAGTCTTCGCCAAAAGTGGACTTAGGAGGTTTTTGCAATCAGCAATCCAAATTAATTTTCAGGGAGAAGTAACAAAAACTTTGAGAATCAGATTATCACTCTGCAGCGGAGCGTGCGCTGATATGAACCTTTCTAGCAGATTAAAACTGTGTGCCGGACCGAGACTCAAACTCAGGACCTTTGCCTTTCGCAGGCAAGTGCTCTACCAACTGAGCTAACCAAGCACGACTCACGCCTCGTCCTCCATGGAAGAAGTAAAGCTGTGAGGACGGGGCGTGTGTCGTGCTTGGATAGCTCAGTTGGTAGAGCACTTGCCTGCGAAAGGCAAAGGTCCTGAGTTCGAGTCTCGGTCCGGCACACAGTTTTAATCTGCCAGGAAGTTTCAAAAACTTTGAGGTTTGCCGACGACCTTGAAATTGTCAGAGACAGCAAAGGACTTGGAAGAACAGTTGAACGGAATGAACAGTGTATAAGGATATAAGGTGAACATCAACAAAAGCAAGACATGGATAATCGAATGCAGTAGACTTAAATCAGATGATGGTGATCAAATTTGATGAGGAGACAAAGTAGCAGGCTATTGAAATACGGTGCTGCAGCAGTATGCTGATCATTAGATGAGCAGGTCATGAAACTAATGAGGAGGTGAAGAGGTTGAAAAATCAGCCATCCAGTTGCAAACAAAGGTTTATTAGCCCTCACTTAGGTTTCGATATTTCTAAAAATATCTTCTTCAGAAAGAGTGGGATCACATGATTAGATGAAGCCTTGTCATGTATAAAATTGTCAAAACAAGAATTATCCCAAGCCGTGGCTTTAGACAGCAGCCACATTATATGTATCGTACTTCAGAAAAGTAGTAAAGGAGTTTTGCAATTTGGGGAGCAAAATAACTGATCATTGTCGAAGTAGAGAGGATATAAAATGTAGACTGGCAATGGCGAAGAAATTGTTTCTGAAGAAGAGAAATTTGTTAACACCGAGTATAGATTTAAGTGTCAGGAAGTCGTTTCTGAAAGTATTTTTATGGAGTGTAGCCATGTATGGGAGTGAAACATGGACGAAAAATAGTTTGCACAAGAACGGAATGGTTGTTGTTGTTGTTGTTGTGGTCTTCAGTCCTGAGACTGGTTTGATGCAGCTCTCCATGCTACTCTATCCTGTGCAAGCTTCTTCATCTCCCACTACCTACTGCAACCTACATCCTTCTGAATCTGCTTAGTGTATTCATCTCTTGGTCTCCCCCTACGATTTTTACCCTACACACTGCCCTCCAATACTAAATTGGTGATCCCTTGATGCCTCAGAAAATGTCCTACCAACCGATCCCTTCTTCTGGTCAAGTTGTGCCACAAACTTCTTTTCTCCCCAATCCTATTCAACACTTCCTCATTAGTTATGTGATCTACCCATCTAATCTTCAGCATTCTTCTGTAGCACCACATTTCGAAAGCTTCTATTCTCTTCTTGTCCAAACTATTTACCGTCCATGTTTCACTTCCATACATGGCTACACTCCATACAAATACTTTCAGACATGACTTCCTGACACTTAAATCTATACTCGATGTTAACAGATTTCTCTTCTTCAGAAACGCTTTCCTTGCCATTGCCAGTCTACATTTTATATCCTCTCTACTTCGACCGTCATCAGTTATTTTGCTCCCCAAATAGCAAAACTCCTTTACTACTTTAAGTGTCTCATTTCCTAACCTAATTCCCTCAGCATCACCTGACTTAATTCGACTACATTCCATTATCCTCGTTTTGCTTTTGTTGATGTTCATCTTATATCCTCCCTTCAAGACACCATCCATTCCGTTCATCTGCTCTTCCAAGTCCTTTGCTGTCTCTGACAGAATTACAGTGTCATCGGCGAACCTCAACGTTTTTATTTCTTCTCCATGGATTTTAATACCTACTCCGAATTTTTCTTTTGTTTCCTTTACTGCTTGCTCAATATACAGATTGAATAACATCGGGGAGAGGCTACAACCCTGTCTTACTCCCTTCCCAACCACTGCTTCCCTTTCATGTCCCTCGACTCTTATAACTGCCATCTGGTTTCTGTACAAATAGTAAATAGCCTTTCGCTCCCTCTATTTTACCCCTGCCACCTTTAGAATTTGAAAGAGAGTATTCCAGTCAACATTGTCAAAAGCTTTCTCTAAGTCTGCAAATGCTAGAAACGTAGGTTTGCCTTTCCTTAATCTTTCTTCCAAGATAAGTCGTACGGTCAGTATTGCCTCACGTGTTCCAATATTTCTACGGAATCCAAACTGATCTTCCCCGAGGTCGGCTTCTACCAGTTTTTCCATTCGTCTGTAAAGAATTCGTGTTAGTATTTTGCAGCTGTGGCTTGTTAAACTGATTGTTCGGTAATTTTCACATCTGTTAACACCTGCTTTCTTTGGGATTGGAATTCTTATATTCTTCTTGAAGTCAGATGGTATTTCGCCTGTTTCATACATCTTGCTCACCAGATGGTAGAGTTTTGTCAGGACTGGCTCTTCCAAGGCCGTCGGTAGTTCGAATGGAATGTTGTCTACTCCGGGGGTCTTGTTTTGACTCAGGTCTTTCAGTGCAGTGTCAAACTCTTCACGCAGTATCGTATCTCCCATTTCATCTCCATTTCCATAATATTGTCCTCAAGTGCATCGCCCTTGTGTAGATCCTCTATATACTCCTTCCACCTTTCTGCTTTCCCTTCTTTGCTTAGAATTGGGTTTCCATCTGAGCTCTTGATGTTCATACAAGTGGTTCTCTTATCTCCCAAGGTCTCTTTAATTTTCCTGTAGGCAGTATCTATCTTACCCCTAGTGAGATAAGCCTCTACATTCCTACATTTGTCCTCTAGCCATCCCTGCTTAATCATTTCGCACTTCCTGTCGATCTCATTTTTGAGACGTTTGTATTCCTTTTTGCCTGCTTCATTTACTGCATTTTTATATTTTCTCCTTTCATCAATTAAATTCAATATTTCTTCTGTTACCCAAGGATTTCTACTAGCCCTCGTCTTTTTACCTACTTGATCCTCTGCTGCCTTCACTACTTCATCCCTCAAAGCTACCCATTTTTCTTCTACTGTATTTCTTTCCCCCATTCCTGTCAATTGTTACCTTATGCTCTCCCTGAAACTCTGTACAACCTCTGTGTAAAGGATGAGCCAGACAATAGGAGATTTTACTTTATTATATGAGCCTCCAACCAGTAACTTCATTTTTCCATTGCGGCCAAGCCACGGCCGGCAGCGTTAGCTGCCTGTAAATTCATTCGTCCCACGGTTTAGTAACAGGAAGTCAGCACCGATGAAGGGCACCTTGTTCACGCGCCTCTCTCATGTGCTGACGAGGTAACGCCGCCCCAGGCGTCGCTTAGCAGGCAACGCTCTGGAAAGTTCCATGCCGCCCGCACGGTTTGCTCGGTCCTGACCAATCACGGTGGAGGAAGCCGCGTGGTGCGTCGAATATACCCGGCCGCCCGTCGCCGGGCTCGCTCTCTTGTATTCTTGCTCACCCGCGAGTCGGATGCGCGCCCTGTAGCATTGATCATCTCCCGCTTCTCCCGGTGCTGCGGCACTGTGGACTTAGTTTTGGCAGACAACCACTTTCGGTAGCTTCGTGAACAATGTTCGCCAAATTGCAAGCTCTGGCTCACCCTCACCTCCCTAGGCCTATGTAGCCCCTTTCATCATGCTTTAGCCAATAAATGGCCTTTCTCTAAAAATTACACTATTATTCCATAACGCCCACCGCCTGCCCATACCCGCCATCCTGTACAATTGGTGTCAGAAGTTTGGATACGTTCCCGTAGTGACTTTGTCACTACACAAAATTTTTCCCGGCGAGACGCCGTGAACTTCGCGCATGGAATGCGCCAACCGGTTGCCACGTTTGCTCCACGTGGGCCGTGGCTGCTCCACTAAACACGCACAGGGCGCGTGCTGCAGCGAGGCAGCCCACGCTAGTCAGCCACGTGAGCCGGACGCCGCCGCGGTGCCCGCTGCCTGAGTTCGAGGGGCCTGCGCTGCGCTGCGCGACCTGCCGGGCCGCCGTCATCCGCCGCCGTCATCCGCCGCGCCAGGGGCTGCCGCCATCGCCGACCGGCCGAGCCAGCGCCGTCCGCCGCCAACACATTCGCCGCCGCCCGAGGGTCCGGACGCCGCCGCCGCCGCCGCCGCCGCCGCAGCCACTGCACCACGCCGTCGCCGCCACCAATGCGTCGCACCGCCTCCATCGCCATGTAAGTCACCGCGATGCTTACAACTATAGCTTCGACGATCTTCCGCCGCTGGATTGAGAATCTTTGTGGCCGTCCTTTTTTTGTAACAATCATTACTTTTTTCTGGTCACTAGCGTCCCATAAAATTGTAAACATGCCGATAGGGACACGAGCGACGGAACGGGATACCCCCGTAGAGGCATCAGCCTCGCAAGACCCGCTCGAGGCCATACATGCACAAATGCGCCAGTTATTCGCACAAAATCAGAAGCTACTTGAGCAAAACCGCGTCTTGAAACAGACGCTAGAAGCTAGTGCGCGAACTTCCATACCTGTGGCTAGCTCCACCCCTGTAACAAATGCTCAAACAGAGGCAACTAACACTAATTCTGTCTCTAATACAAACGCCACAATTTCTGCTAACATGGCGACTGTAAGCAATTTTCCTGCGGCTGATTTCATTCCCACCTTTTCTGGGAAGTCCCACGAAAATGTAGCTATGTTCTTACAAAATATTCGTGATGTGGGTCGCACGTGTGCCTGGCCGGATGATCTATTGGTCAATGTAGCCAGACTCAAGTTGACAGGGGAAGCCCGAATGTTCATAGAAACAGTGGACGAATTGCGTGACACGCACGAATTTGAAGTATTGGCCCGCGGATTGACTACACGTTATTCAGATACCAGAGGTACCGCATATTACAGAGATCAATTGTCAACCCTTAGGCAGAAGCCTAATGAGGATTTTGATGCCTTTGCAGATCGCATACGAGCAGTGTCTTGTCGTACCTACAAGCTAGGTGAAAATGCCAGTGAAAACAGAATTTTGCGCTCAGAAGCCGAAGCGCGTGCAATTGATGCATTTGTCCGCGGTATTGACCCCCGCATCGGAGGAGAAGTCAAAGCAGCCTCCCCCACTTCTCTGTTTGAAGCTGTTCGTTTGGCAATGCTTCGCGAAGAGGTGTTGCGTTTTTGCGCTGCCGCCCCGCGCCCATCGGACCCAGTACCGGTCCCAGCAAAAGAAGTATTTTGTCAGCGTTGTGGGAAGCCCAACCATACGGCAATGCGCTGTCGCGCGCCGTATTGCACTATTTGCCAGACAGTAGGTCATGCTAATAATGTTTGCTCCACAAAGTCACCGTTTTCAAATCAGATGCGCGGCCACCGCCGCAACGCGGGTTCGAATCAGGGAAACGCTTGGGGGTCAGGTTCCGCCACCCACCCGCGCCCCCGACAAAAATAATACACCCGGTTAGGACCGAAAAATGTAAAGAGGTGGAACACGTTAGTCTATTTGGCGTACTCGGGAACAAATCAGTTAGAATTTTAGTTGATACTGGTGCTCAAGTTAGTGTATTGTTTGTGGAGAAAAATGATCGAAGGGTGTTACAGCCACCCCGGTACCATATCAGTGGCCTTGGAGAGGAAGTAATTGTCCCTGCAGGTTCGTGTGTAGTGAACCTGCAAATCGACGAGGGTAAATACAGTCAGATGATGGAGGTAGTAAGGCTAAAGAAGGGTGAATTTGACATCATACTAGGGAATGACTTCCTGCACCGTTATCAGGGGATAGTGGATTATCGAACGCGAACTGTGCAGTTCGGCGAAGCAATTCACCGATTTGGCAGTGCGCACCCCCGTCAGACGCGAGGGAGCTGCGAAAGGCGCCGTTCACTGTCTCCCATAAAACCGCAGATGTGGGCGATAAAAACCACTGACCCTGTGAGGATAAAAGGCGGAAGTGGAAAGATTCTCTGGATAGATGTCAAAAATCAAGAACAGCCTAATACAGACATTCTGGTTGACCCGCTCACCCAGAATGATGTTTTAGATCGTCAGTCAGTACATATAAAGAGAAGTATCTGCCGACCGGAAAGGAGACAGAAGGGTTTTGCGATACCGGTAAGTATAGATAATTTTGGTGTAGAAGATGTTGTGATACCGAAGGGTACTATTGTTGCCAGTGGTCAGGAAATTTTTGAGGAAATAAGAGGAGCTGAGAAGCAGCGAAATAAAGATAAGAAAGGAAGGAAAGGAAAGAAATATTCAGTTAGAGAAGTGCGATATGTCGCGTCGACGATAAGGAGTCAGTTAGCAGAGAAGTTAGGTCATTTAAACAGTGAGGAGAAAAGGATGTTGCAGCCGGTATTAGAGGAATTTTTGTGGTTGTTTGAAGAGAGGCAGTTTCTACCGGCTACGGATTTGGTTCAGCACGAAATTCCGACCGGAGAAGCTCGGCCAATTGCACAAAAACCTTACCGTATACCATATCATTTGCAGTCTGTAGTTGAAGATACGATTCAGCGGCAATTAGCAGCAGGAATCATACAACCCTCCTCGAGTGCGTGGGCGTCCCCCGTGGTCGTTGTGCCAAAGAAATCAGTAAATGGGGAGAAAGCCTATCGCCTATGTGTCGATATGCGGGCAGTAAATCGGGTAACGACACCAGACACATATCCGTTACCGCGCATTGATGAAACATTGGACCGATTGGGCAACTGTAAGTATTTTACCACCCATGATTTGCGTTCCTGAAAGTAGGTCTGGAATGGTATGTAAACAGTTGGAAAAGTCCTGCATGCAGCAAGAGAATTAATTGAGGGAAAACACCGTAGTTACTATACATTTAATTAAATTGTGCATGTTAGTTATAAGTAGACATAAGAATTGGCAACTGTTGGTAACTGGTAATAGAATTTATGACGTCACATGTTAATGGAAGTGACTGAAGTTATGTGATCATTTTGTCTTGTCATTTAACGTCTCCAGTCATGTTATCGTAGCGGTCGAGAATTAAAACCACAAACATTCTTTAATCATGGAATTAAGGGGAAAGTTGTTCTTGTCAAAAGAACACGTAGAGAAAGAACCAGTTAATCTTGTATATTTCAAAGGGATTCACATTTCACTTGTTAATTTAGTGAATAGTGCACGAACACAGGTATTAAAGCTTTACCATAAAAACATGATACTAATACGCCTTCGTAACTGCCAGTAGATCAGTGACTACATGCAGCCGTCTACCTGTACTTTGAAAGACGCCCTATTACATGTATGTTTTGCAAAATGATCACACAACGATAATAACAAGAATAAATACGTCCAAGTTAAACAACAAATAGGCTACTCTAAAGTAAAAGGAGTCTTCCTGAAGTGCTATTTTATTGTTTTCATGATGCGATGTAGAACAGACAACGAGGTAAGTTTTTTGGTACCACGTATTTCTGTATATTAAATGCCACGGAAGGAGTGCGTAAATACCTCCACTGTGGTCTACAGCTGTTCACATGCGCCGAGTCCCGCCCCTCCCTGTCAGCTGGCGACGCGGCCCCCTCCCCTCCCCATCCACCGGCCTGCCGAGAGATCGGCCATTGCAGTTCCCCCTTCCCCACCCACCGCCTCTGTCCTTGGTGCGTGCAGCATCTGCACCTCTCCCCTCGCCGCTCCTCACCACCCAACCATCGCCCTGCAGGCCACGTGCCTCAGCCACGCTACACATTCGTATATTCGTACGTTGCAGTTTAAACAGCAAACCTAAAGTGATAGTTATAGAAATAAACTCGCCAGCTTAATACCGCCCTGCAGATTTTACTAGTCTGATCTAAAGATGGGGATCTATTTGTGTTGTCGGAGAGAGAACTTTTCCTGGAAAGCATTGACTAAACCATCAGGATTAGTAAACGTTGGAATTTCAGATCGATCTCCGGCTATGTTGGATCACCACCACGGTTAATAAACGGATCTATATGGCGTCAAGAAAGCCGGCACTTGCCGCTATATCTGTCCTGTAAACGACCGCTGTGTGGGAAACGCGTTAGCCAAGGAGTTGGGTTTGGAATGCCATTGCAAAATATAGTTTATATAGAAGCCTAACACCTGCCATTTACCTAAATTTTGAAGAACAGAGTGTTTAAGTAAAATAGTTGTAACCCGATAGTTTTGTGACCTCTAACGATTGAAGTTATTAGAGTCCCTTAGAAAAGAACATCCTCCATGCATAACTGTCGTGAACAACATAAGATAACTCTGGAAGGAAATTTTGTGACTGTACCGAGAGACAAACTCCATGCGTAGTAAGAGGACGGACCCAGCGTGAACGCCAGTTATGCAGCCGAGCCAGTGAAACCGGACGCAGCCGTACTGTCAGCTGTGCTGTCAGCAACTTTACAATCTCACGAGCGCGACGCGTGTCGCACCTTAGCACCTCAAGCTGTACTGAATCTCAACACAGAAATTCTTAACCATTATATAACGAACCCTATGAATAACGTTATGCACATTTTCAATAGTCCGGAAGTTACTTTGCTCCCTACACACTTTTTATATGACAAATGAACTCTAATTTTATTAAAAAACCAAAGCACCGACAGGTAAGTCATATCGACGTCTTCGAGATGCAACTAACTTCGTCAAGCCGCCAATATTGATTATATGGAAGCAGGTAAGTGAGAGAATGAACAAAAGGAACAACCAATACACACCGGAACGATTGGTTGGGTGACTGATGATCGTCAATATTTGCAAATACAAATCAACACAGGAAACGGTTTATCGCACGTTTAATAATTTTTGGGCTGTCCATTGAAGGAGACATAAAATCATTTTTCATCAGAATCTTCTTAAAGGAAGTATTAACGTGACATTACCCTATTCCACAGCATTACACACAACATTGCCATTACTTAATGACAGTTTTCCTGTGGGTAGAAGTACCAAAGATCGGTTGGAATGAAAATACAAACGAGAGCTTAAAGGAATACCAAGGGATGCTTACACTCATTTTGCTACGAAATGTAACTGGAGGATAAGGAAGTTTTGTTTGAAGGAAATAATATTTTAAACTTTTGCTTTTGTTACGGTTTTGCCACCGCTTATATCACTATGACGAGTTGCCAATTACTTATGTCAAATTGCTTGTGTCTAATTGATTATGTCCAATTACTTATGTCAAATTACTTATGTCTAATTACTAATTCGATGTATTATTTTTACTATTGTTCATTTTGTCCAGGTCTTATTTATGCTATTATCAAATGATTAGACAGTTTTAGCTAGAGTTTGCCAGCACCAGTAATTTAGTATTTGTACCAACCTAGTGTTTCCATGTGTCACTGTGTTACTATATTGATGAGGATAATCATTTTGTAGGATTTCAAGTATGATAGAGTAAGTCCCCGAGTACTGCCAATTATCTGGTTAATAATAATGATGTCTTAGGTGATAGATTGTTTTGGAAGAGTAGTTTAGGATGTAACCATGCTTTATTTTGATTTGTATTTGAATGTTTATCTGGAGGGACATACCACATGCACCACCCGCAAGGGCACGTACCTGACGTGACGCGGTTGGCTCCCGCGCGGTCCCTTAGCTGTCTGTGTCGTTTCTTCACTTTTCCGTTTCGCGACATAGTCCGTTCTACCCACTTTCATCTCTCAACTATCAACAGAACAACCCTGAAGGGTCATGCACACCCGCAAGGGCACGTACCTTACGTGACGCGGCTGGCACCCGCGCGGTCCCTTAGCTGTCTGTGTCGTTCCTTCACTTTTCCGTTTCGCGGCATAGTCCGTTCTACCCACTTTGATCTGTCAACTTTCAACAGACACAAAACTATTCAGCCCAGACTTTGATCTTCCATCTCGGAGAAGAGTTCACGAGAACAGTGTTCCGTGCTCTCTGACGACAGCTGATCAGGCAACGTCAGACGCGAACCGCGTCTAGCCCGCAGCTAAACGCCAGTAAGCGGAAATCTCTGTTCAAAACCTTGAGCCTTCTTTGTTTTCCCGTTGTATTTTCCGAAGGAATACCGACTATTGAAGTAGTAGCATTTAACTGTATGACGTGTCCCAGGACACTGCGATACAAGCAAGGATAGACGGAGTTTTAAGCAACCAGCTGGGCCCAATGAGCCCAGCACCATGGAGTTATAGAGACGGTGAGTTTAGTTTCGAGATGTTGAGTGGATGAAGACGGCGAATTTTGTCGCGCAGTAAAGTTTTGTTTTAAGTGAGAGAAGTCGTGTTTTAGGAAGAAGTAAGTAGCAGCTATCTTGGAGTCGCAGAATTGTCATATACACAGTTAAGTAGGCGATAACGTCGTGTCAACGATGCGCCGTGCGCTAAACCTTCATAAAGGAAAAGTCCTTCAGAAATTACGCTCAAATTATATTGTAATCCAATTTCTTACGCTTTCTGTCTCCACTATGGAAATCTCTAGATTCCCTTCGAGTTTTGTTTCTCTCCTTTCGCTAGCAACAGCGTTGACATCCTACGACACAATCTATGTCCCACCTGCACCAAACTGGTGTCACTTTTCTTCGTCACTCTCACTTAACGGCGTGCAGCAAATATATTGAGTGACGAGAAAATTCTTCTCAAAATGTGAATGTTGTTACACGTAGAGGGTCAGCCCAAAGAGGCACTTAACTTTCTTTGTTTACCGATGTGGAATATGCAGTAAATTTAATATGATATATGTGTACTTCACTTTTATATTTTCATGTTATGAACCAATTTACTGATGCATAATGTAATTTTAAACAGAACCCACTGTAACAGCTCATCTAGCTTTATGTCACGCGTAATCCCACTTCTATTTTGTTGCATTTGACAGTCGGCATTTGACAGTCGTAGACCCCTCAGCTGCCGCGTGCAGCCTCGACGCCGCGCTGGCCTTGGAAATTATCTGCCGCGCGCCTTTCTGACTTAGCGCGAGATTCGGCCTTGCAGTCAGCTGCCACTCTGACGTAGCCTCCGCGCAGATCTTTAGCAAACGGTTCCTGTTGGAACACCACTAATAACCTTTCATGCCACTACGGCTTACTTAGTATTCACACCCATTTAATTATGCTTTTATACCTGAAAGCTCATTCATGATTCCCTTGTCAGCTAACGTTCAAGTTTTACCTAAAAAATCAAATAATCACATTCTAACGTCAATTGATGATTTGCTAAAACATGAAAAAGGACAAATTTCTTACGTTCGCCTGTTGGCACTTAAATGAATGGCAAACAGCCACAAACTAAACTCAACAATAAAGAGAAAACAAGAACCTATCAGGCATGTGCCCTCCCTTAGTTTTAAGAGTGAAACTGAGATATCAGTTAATGTGGAAAAACTAGCGTAGTGTAGTGAAGTGTTTCCTTAGTAATAACTCCCTTTTCAACTGTGTTTTGAAACGTGTGAATCTCCCCTCATACTCCCCCTGCGCTGAGTTCCAGTGCACGGACCTGGCCACGGCCACGCCCCCTTCCCGCGGACAGCTTGCGCGCTGCCCGCTGAGGACAACACACCACACCGCCTCGCCCCAGGCGCCCCCGCCGTGACTCATCAGTGGTGATGTGTTTAAATTTTCAACTTATTCCAAAAGCAAAAAAAAAAAAGACATTTTTACCTCAACTTAACAACAAGAACACTTGACATGTTTATCTAATTCACACTGCTAGGTTTTGTTCTAATTTTGTTTTGATGTTTTATGATGTTTTGATGTTTTATGATGATTATTGTATACACACAATATTGTTGACATGTGTAAGTTCCTTTGCGACCCCTAGGAGGTCTTCAGAGTCTCTACATCCTCCCGTAGGTTAAGACCCCTGCCGTCTTCCGTGAGGGCCATTCTTAATCAAGTAATGTTTACTTTGTTTTGCAAGCTAAATTTGTTTACATTCAAATAATAATTACATTGAGCGAATTCACGTACGTTCTCCGCTCCCACGGAAGGGGGAGGAATGTAAAGGATGAGCCAGACAATAGGAGATTTTACTTTATTATATGAGCCTCCAACCAGTAACTTCATTTTTCCATTGCGGCCAAGCCACGGCCGGCAGCGTTAGCTGCCTGTAAATTCATTCGTCCCACGGTTTAGTAACAGGAAGTCAGCACCGATGAAGGGCACCTTGTTCACGCGCCTCTCTCATGTGCTGACGAGGTAACGCCGCCCCAGGCGTCGCTTAGCAGGCAACGCTCTGGAAAGTTCCATGCCGCCCGCACGGTTTGCTCGGTCCTGACCAATCACGGTGGAGGAAGCCGCGTGGTGCGTCGAATATACCCGGCCGCCCGTCGCCGGGCTCGCTCTCTTGTATTCTTGCTCACCCGCGAGTCGGATGCGCGCCCTGTAGCATTGATCATCTCCCGCTTCTCCCGGTGCTGCGGCACTGTGGACTTAGTTTTGGCAGACAACCACTTTCGGTAGCTTCGTGAACAATGTTCGCCAAATTGCAAGCTCTGGCTCACCCTCACCTCCCTAGGCCTATGTAGCCCCTTTCATCATGCTTTAGCCAATAAATGGCCTTTCTCTAAAAATTACACTATTATTCCATAACGCCCACCGCCTGCCCATACCCGCCATCCTGTACATCTGGTTCTTTCAGTTTATCCAGGTGCCATCTCTTTAAATTCCCACCTTTTTGCAGTTTCTTCAGTTTTAATCTACAGGTCATAACCAATAGATTGTGGTCAGAGTCCACATCTGCCCCTGGAAATGTCTTACAATTTAAAACCTGGTTCTTAAATCTCTGTCTTAATATTATGTAATCTATCTGATACCTTTTACAATCTCCAGGGTTCTTCCATGTATACAACCTTCTATCATGTTTCTTAAACCAAGTGTTAGCTATGATTAAGTTGTGCTCTGTGCAAAATTCTACCAGGCGGCTTCCTCTTTCATTTCTTAGCCCCAATCCATATTCACCTACTACGTTTCCTTCTCTCCCTTTTCGTACACTCGAATTCCAGTCACCCATGACTATTAAATTTTCGTCTCCCTTCACTATCTGAATAATTTCTTTTATTTCATCATACATTTCTTCAATTTCTTCGTCATCTGCAGAGCTAGTTGGCATATAAACTTGTACTACTGTAGTAGGTGTCGGCTTCGTATCTATCTTGGCCACAATATTGCGTTCACTATGCTGTTTGTAGTAGCTTACCCGCACTCCTATTTTTTATTCATTATTAAACCTACTCCTGCATTACCCCTATTTGACTTTGTATTTATAACCCTGTATTCACTTTACCAAAACTCTTGTCCCTCTTGCCACCGAACTTCACTAATTCCCACTATATCTAACTTTAACCTGTCCATTTCCCTTTTTAAGGTTTCTAACCTACCTGCCCGATTAAGGGATCTGACATTCCACGCTCCGATCCGTAGAACGCCTGTTTTCTTTCTCCTGGTAACGACGTCCTCTTGAGTAGTCCCCGCCCGGAGATCCGAATGGGGGACTATTTTACCTCCGGAATATTTTACCCAAGAGGACGCCATCATCATTTAATCAATAAAGCTGCATGCCCTCGGGAAAAATTATGGCCGTAGTTTCCCCTTGCTTTCAACCGTTCGCAGTACCAGCACAGCAAGGCCGTTTTGGTTATTGTTACAAGGCCAGATCAGTCAATCATCCAGACTGTTGCCCTTGCAACTACTGAAAAGGCTGCTGCCCCTCTTCAGGAACCACACGTTTGTCTGGCCTCTCAATAGATACCCCTCCGTTGTGGTTGCACCTACGGTACGGCTATCTGTATCGCTGAGGCACGCAAGCCTCCCCACCAATGGCCAGGTCCATGGTTCATGGGGGGGAAGGGAATAGAAGCTTTCGAAATGTGGTGCTACAGAAGAATGGTGAAGATTAGATGGGTAGATCACATAACTAATGAGGAGGTACTGAATAGAGTTGGGGAGAAGAGGAGTTTGTGGCACAACTTGACTAGAAGAAGGGACCGGTTGGTAGCACATGATCTGAGGCATGAAGGGATCACAAATTTAGCATTGGAGAGGAGGGTGGGGGGTAAAAATCGTAGAGGGAGACCAAGAGTTGAATACACTAAGCAGATTCAGAAGGATGTAGGTTGCTGTAAGTACTGGGAGATGAAGAAGCTTGCACAGGATAGAGTACCATGGAGAGCTGCATCAAAACAGTTCAAAAATGGTTCAAATGCCTCTGAGAACTATGGGACTTCTATGGTCATCAGTCCCCTAGAACTTAGAACTACGTAAACCTGACTAACCTAAGGACGTCACACGACACCCAGTCATCACGAGGCAGAGAAAATCCCTGACCCCGCCGGGAACTGAACCCGGGAACCCGGGCGTGGGAAGCGAGAACGCTACCGTACGTTCACGAGCTGCGGACCGCATCAAACCAGTTTCAGGACTGAAGACCACAACAATGAAACTTCAGAGTGACTGGTCAGTAGTAAATGGCCATCACTAGTAAACGTGATGTAACAGGACCCACTACTTCTGAAGAAGATATTTTTACAAATATCGAAACCTTGGTCAAGGACTACTAAATCTTTGTTTCCAACTGGTTGGCTGATTTTTCAACCTCTTCACATTTACAGACTTGCTATTTCGGTCATGTATTTTAATGAGGAGGTAGTGAATAGAATTGGGGAGACAAGAAATTTGTGGCACAAGTTGCCTAAAAGAAGGAATAGGTTGATAGGGCATATTTAGTGTTGGAGGAAAAGATGTGTGGGAGGGAGTAGCTGGTGGGGGAGGCGTGAGGGGGGGGGGTGGTAGGTTAAGAGACTAAGAGAGTACTCTACTGCATTGGCTCCGTACTTATCTTCCATTTATCGCGAATCTCTTGCCCAGCGTAAAGTCCAGAGCGACTGGAAAAAAGCGCAGGTGAGGCCTGTATACAGGATGATACAAAAAGGTACGGCCAAACTTTCAGGAAACATTCCTCACACACAAATACAGGAAATATGTTACGTGGAAATGTGTCCGGAAACGCTTAATTTCCATGTTAGAGCTCATTTTAGTTTCGTTATTCCACCTACGCTCAATGGAGCACGTTATCATGATTTCATACGGGATACTCTACCTGTGCTGCTAGAATATGTGCCTTTTCAAGTACGACACAACATGTGGTTCATGCACGATGGAGCCATTCTCCAGGGCTGCATCAGCGCATCAGGGACTCCATGCGACGGAGGGTGGATGCATGTATCCTCACTAACGGAGGACATTTTGAACATTTCCTGTAACAAAGTGTTTGAAGTCACGCTGGAACGTTCTGTTGCTGTGTGTTTCCATTCCATGATTAATGTGATTTGAAGAGAAGTAATAAAATGAGCTCTAACATGGAAAGTAAGCGTTTCCGGACACATGTCCACGTAACATCTTTTCTTTCTTTGTGTGTGAGGAATGTTTCCTGAAAGTTTGGCCGTACCTTTTTGTACCACCCTGTATAAGAAGGGTAGTAAGACGGATCCTCAAAATTACACACCAATATCCTTAACATCGGTTTGTTGCAGGATTCTCGAACATGTTCTCAGTTCGAATATAATGAATTTCCTTGAGACAGAGAAGTTGCTGTCCATGCATCAGCACGGCTTTAGAAAGCATCGCTCTTGCGAAACGCAACTCGCCCTTTTTTCACATGATATCTTGCGAACCATCGATGAAGGGTATCAGACGGATGCCATATTCCTTGACTTCCGGAAAGTGTTTGACTCGGTGCCCCACTGCAGACTCCTAAATAAGGTACGAGCATATGGGATTGGTTCCCAAGTGTGTGAGTGGCTCGAAGACTTCTTAAGTAATAGAACCCACTCAACGGTGAGTGTTCATCGGAGGTGAGGGTATCATCTGGAGTGCCCCAGGGAAGTGTGGTAGGTCCGCTGTTGTTTTCTACCTACATAAATGATCTTTTGGATAGGGTGGATAGCAATGTGCGGCTGTTTACTGATGATGCTGCGGTGTATGGGAAGGTGTCGTCGTTGAGTGACTGTAGGAGGATACATGATGACTTGGACAGGATTTGTGATTGGTTTAAAGAATGGCAGCTAACTCTAAATATAGATAAATGTAAACTAATGCAGATGAATAGGAAAAAGAATCCCGTAATGTTTGAATACTCCATTAGTAGTGTAGCGCTTGACACAGTCACGTCGATTAAATGTTTGGGCGTAACATTGCAGAGCGATATGAAGTGGGACAAGCATGTAATGGCAGTTGTGGGGAAGGCGGATAGTCGTCTTCGGTTCATTGGTAGAAGTTTGGGAAGATGTGGTTCATCTGTAAAGGAGACCGCTTATAAAACACTAATACGACCTATTCTTGAGTACTGCTCGAGCGTTTGGGATCCCTATCAGGTCGGATTGAGGGAGGACATGGAAGCAATTCAGAGGCGGGCTGCTAAATTTGTTACTGGGAGGTTTGATCATCACGCGAGTGTTACGGAAATGCTTCAGGAACTCAGCTGGGAGTCTCTGGAGGAAAGGAGGCTTTCTTTTCGTGAATCGCCAATGAGTAAATTTAGAGAACCAGCATTTGAGGCTGACTGCAGTACAATTTTACTGCCGCCAACTTACATTTCGCGGAAAGACCACAAACATTAGATAAAGGAAATTAGAGCTTGTACAGAGGCATATAGGCAGTCATTTTTCCCGCGTTCTGTTTGGGAGTGGAACAGGGAGAGAAGATGGTAGTTGTGGTACGAGGTACCCTCCGCCGCGCACCGTGTGGTGGATTGCGGACAATGTATGTAGATGTAGATGAATACAATAAGCAGATTGAAGAGAGTGTAATTTACAGTGCTTATTAGGAAATGAAGAGGCTTGGACAGGATATAGTAGAGGGGAGAGCTGTCTTCGGACTGAAAACCAGAACTATGAATGGAACGGGCAGAAACCGTAGTAGCCGATCCTGACTCTGCCGAGCAGAGCGCGCCCTCCTCCCTGGCCGGGAACGCCGACTCCCGCGCCATATTAGGGCCAGGGCGCAGCAGAGCGCCACCTGTTGCTGCTCTCTGCTCGCTGCCCATCGCGGAGCTCCGAGCCGCCAGTTGCCGCCGTCGCCGCCAGAGCGTGCTGGCGGCGGGCACGCGCGCGCGCACGGCGCGTGGTGGGGGCGGGCCCTGGCGAGGTGGTGGGGGGAGCGGGAGGAGTGGCCTAGGCGGCGCGCGCCGCGCCAGACGTCTCTATTACCAGTGGCCGCGGCGCGCTTACCCCGCCGAGTGCGTCCGTCTCTATGTGTGGCTGCCCGGCTCCTGGCTTTGTGTCCGGCGCTTGCACGTGTGCTGTGCGGCAATGTTCCCTCCACGGCGACGATTCTGCCCTCTCTTCTACATCATGTTTACTCAGTGACGTGCGGAAATCTGTCACATTCTCTTACAAGAGTAACCCAGTATCCACAACAACATAACGCTCTACACGTCCGTAACCTCGGCTAATAAATACCGCACTCTTCCATCTCTGCTCCTTCAGTGCCCTTAAAAGAAACAGCTCTGTATGTTTTCTCCGGCATAATCTGGTTTTCTACGACTGAGTGAATAAATATACTTGAACTGATATTTAATAATCCTAACCCGTGGCATAATAACGAACAAGAGATAAACACCTTGCACAGAACAAAATTCATCAGTGCTCCACAGACGAGCATTCATTTGACCACCACCACTAAAATCGCCACAAATTCGGAACACTTCGATTTCCCCCCAATCGAGAACAGCATCTGGTTTTACGAGAGACGACGTTAGTTGAATTTCACAGGCAGTTACATACGAAGCAGCTGACGAATTCATTCGTTTGCGCAAGTGTGACGTATTGCGGTTACAGCTTAATGTGAAGACTGTCGGTCACCTCAGGAACGACTGGAACACGGTGGAGTGTAGAGATACACGTGTGGGAGTAGGTCCCGACGGCGAGGTTTCGTTTCTTCGGCAAAGGTCAGAATTTCCGCCACTCCTCGCACGAGCCACAGGGTCCCAAAGAAATAAAGGCTGCTAGCAAAGGTGTTTCGGATTAGTGTGAGTGCCAGGGAGGTGTGGCGTGTGATTCAGTCTGCTAAACACAGCTACACAAGATCATCCGTCGGCCGTCGCCTCTTCTTTCGCGTCACCTGCTTTGGACAGCATCGAAGACGAAGAGCCGGCCGCGGTGGTCTCGCGGTTCTAGGCGCGCAGTCCGGAACCGTGCGACTGCTACGGTCGCAGGTTCGAATCCTGCCTCGGGCATGGATGTGTGTGATGTCCTTAGGTTAGTTAGGTTTAAGTAGTTCTAAGTTCTAGGGGACTGATGACCACAGCAGTTGAGTCCCATAGTGCTCAGAGCCATTTTTGAAGACGAAGAAGCGACCTCAGTGTGATTCGTCCTGCTGCCGAGGATCTGCAGTTGGAAGTCTCCTAGTTCGAATCTGGCCGCTGGCGCCGCTCGGAAAGTCCCTGCAGCCGCGAAGGTAGGATCAGCGCGCAACATTTCTTTTTCTTTTAAGGTTCTTATCCACTACGGACGTTCAACACTGCCTCTGCGCTGAATAAAACTTTCCAAAAATGACTCCAACCAGTCACCTTTCGTGACGGTACCAATTTTTTTTTTTTGTTTTTTTTTTTTTTTTTGTTACAGTTACCGCTCTATAGCTGCCTCGCGACTCGCCATTAAATCACAGACTGTTCTTAATGAAGAGTCAAAACATATCCTATGGCGGGGCCTTGTACATAATTTTTGGTATCCATACTGTACTTATCGCCATAACTGCAACGTGAAAACACACAAAAGTTTCCCGAGGCGATTTGAGCACTAGAATCAGTCCCACGGATGCAGAAAAACCTTCAATAATGCCAGCAAGTCGACTTTATCACATAAATAACTCCAAGTTCAAGCATTTATAGATATATATCGCCACGTTCAAGCTTATAATACACTCCTGGAAATGGAAAAAAGAACACATTGACACTGGTGTGTCAGACCCACCATACTTGCTCCGGACACTGCGAGAGGGCTGTACAAGCAATGATCACACGCACGGCACAGTGGACACACCAGGAGCCGCGGTGTTGGCCATCGAATGGCGCTAGCTGCGCAGCATTTGTGCACCGCCGCCGTCAGTGTCAGCCAGTTTGCCGTGGCATACGGAGCTCCATCGCAGTCTTTAACACTGGTAGCATGCCGCGACAGCGTGCACGTGAACCGTATGTGCAGTTGACGGACTTTGAGCGAGGGCGTATAGTGGGCATGCGGGAGGCCGGGTGGACGTACCGCCGAATTGCTCAACACGTGGGGCGTGAGGTCTCCACAGTACATCGATGTTGTCGCCAGTGGTCGGCGGAAGGTGCACGTGCCCGTCGACCTGGGACCGGACCGCAGCGACGCACGGATGCACGCCAAGACCGTAGGATCCTACACAGTGCCGTAGGGGACCGCACCGCCACTTCCCAGCAAATTAGGGACACTGTTGCTCCTAGAGTATCTGCGAGGACCATTCGCAACCGTCTCCATGAAGCTGGGCTACGGTCCCGCACACCGTTAGGCCGTCTTCCGCTCACGCCCCAACATCGTGCAGCCCGCCTCCAGTGGTGTCGCGACAGGCGTGAATGGAGGGACGAATGGAGACGTGTCGTCTTCAGCGATGAGAGTCGCTTCTGCCTTGGTGCCAATGATGGTCGTTTGCGTGTTTGGCGCCGTGCAGGTGAGCGCCACAATCAGGACTGCATACGACCGAGGCACACAGGGCCAACACCCGGCATCATGGTGTGGGGAGCGATCTCCTACACTGGCCGTACACCACTGGTGATCGTCGAGGGGACACTGAATAGTGCACGGTACATCCAAACCGTCATCGAACCCATCGTTCTACCATTCCTAGACCGGCAAGGGAACTTGCTGTTCCAACAGGACAATGCACGTCCGCATGTATCCCGTGCCACCCAACGTGCTCTAGAAGGTGTAAGTTAACTACCCTGGCCAGCAAGATCTCCGGATCTGTCCCCCATTGAGCATGTTTGGGGCTGGATGAAGCGTCGTCTCACGCGGTCTGCACGTCCAGCACGAACGCTGGTCCAACTGAGGCGCCAGGTGGAAATGGCATGGCAAGCCGTTCCACAGGACTACATCCAGCATCTCTACGATCGTCTCCATGGGAGAATAGCAGCCTGCATTGCTGCGAAAGGTGGATATACACTGTACTAGTGCCGACATTGTGCATGCTCTGTTGCCTGTGTCTATGTGCCTGTGGTTGTGTCAGTGTGATCATGTGATGTATCTGACCCCAGGAATGTGTCAATAAAGTTTCCCCTTCCTGGGACAATGAATTCACGGTGTTCTTATTTCAATTTCCAGGAGTGTATATATGCTGCCTGGTTGCAGCTGTACAAAACCCCTGCAATACCAGAAACAGTCACTATGAAACGTGTAGCATCTGCTGGAAAACGCGAATTGTAAAATAAAAAATTCCTACCAGCACAATAGGCGATGTAGTTACTTCTGAACACCTTTCTTTCTCCATAACTTCTCCAGTCCTTTGAGCTTCAGTTAACCGACTGGCGCAGTTAATTTTCATAATTTTTAACATTTTCATGCAGCGAAAGAAACTCATATTGTTTATATAAGAATATACAGCCTACAGTTGCAGGTTAACTTTATCGTTTACCTAGTTTTCAACGTTAGTAATAACGTCTTCTTCAGAACATAAAATATTATTTAAATGTTTGCCTAATGGCTTGTTTTAGGCAAACATTTAAACAATATTTTATGTTCTGAAGAAGACGTTATTACTAACGTTGAAAACTAGGTAAACGATAAAGTGAACCTGCAACTGTAGGCTGTATATTCTTATAGATATTATTTTCACAACGGTGTCTGTCAAATATGCCTACTTTACAGTTATACACGTTTACAGCGTCTTGAAAAGAGTTTATAAAAGGACCATCAACATATCTGCAACTTTTACAACGAAATGTAATCGAATTAAAGTAGAATGATGCAGACGGAATTAGATTAGGAAACGAGACACGAAAAGTAGTGGACGAGTTTCGCTATTTTGGGCAGCAAAACTAGTGACCGTGGCCGAAATAGAGGGGATGTAAAATGAAGAAGCAGAAAGGGCGTTTCTGAAACGGAGAAAACTGTTAACATCGCAGGTAAACCGGGGTGCCAGGAAGTTTTTTTGTAGTTTCGTCTGGAGAGTAGCACGAACGAAACTGAAACACGCGAGAAGCATTTCAGACAACAAAGTGAAGAAGCCTCTCAATTGTGGCGCTAGAGAAGACTGTGCATCGAACTGAGGAGAGGGGGGGGGGGGGGGGAGGGGGTTGAAATATATGTGGCACTGCTTCACAGAAAGGTGTCGGTTGTCCGGACCCATTCTGAACCGTCAAGGGATCGGCAGTTACTTAGTGCAGGACTCTTCGTGCTCTAGGCAGCCACAGCTGTGGAAACACATCTTCATAAATGAAGAACCGCAAGTACTGTTAAATTATTCTTCAAGAAAATGACCGGTTTTGCAGCTTATAGGGCGGCCGTTATTATTATTATTATAATCAGTAGTTCTACATTCGGACTGATTGGGTGGCAATGGTACAAGTCAAACGCCAGACAATTATTGGACATCATTGCTTATATGATGCGTTTCGGAATTTATCCATCATCAGATATCCAGGAGCGATTACTGCACGTAGATAAGGCATTTAAAGTGAAACAAACATCCACAGTGCTGCAATTGCTCCTGGATATCTGATGAAGGATAAATTCCGAAACGCGTCATATGACCAATGAAGTCATTCCTTGTCTGACGTCTGACTTTTACCATTGCGACCCAGTCAGTCTGAATATAGAACTAATGATTGCTTAAATTTCAAGTTTGACACCGGATAACAAATTGCAAAAGAAATATTTTTTCGTGCGAAATAATTGCAAATTATGAATTGTCGGATTTTTTTTTTCCCTTTACTTGTACTATGGAATCTTGGTGCTTGCCAGATTTCGTGATTCTAGGTTAACGGTTTCGATGAGTGAGGTTGTTAGTATCAAAATGCGTGACTTAAATAGCCCGATCTTTTGAGTGCATTGAGTTACAAGCTTCAATTTATTCCACCACTAAGAGACTGTAGGCCTTCGTGTGTAATATAAATTCAACTGGATAAGTCTATACTTTCCTGAAAGAGTGGGCTTCTAACAGTTGGACAGACAGAGAGACAGAGAGAGAGAGAGAGAGAGAGAGAGAGAGAGAGAGAGAGGGGCAATAAGGCTATCGTATAAAGACTCCTTTTTTTCCGATTGAGCAACGGAACCTTAAAAATTGAGAAAAAAGAATAGTACTGCCTATACCCTAGGTATTAAAAAATGTAGTGTTCACAATGAGTTCGTGTAAATGGACGACGTGACAATCTCAGTCGAATCAAAATAAGACGTGCGTGGGAAGGAGGATAGTCAGAGAAGTGAGTAGCTCTCCACCCCACATAGCAAGGGATGCTGCAACAGAAAACAAGAGAACCAACAGCGCCCAAGTCATATTCGCGCCTTAGTAATTACCTTCATTTGAAACTTGGACTTTCCCCATTTCTTTTTCTAGTCAGGTGTGTATCTTAGGGTGCAAGAGTAAGTTGCGGAACCGGTCGTTTCAGGTTCAAGTGGTTCAAAAGGCTCTGAGCACTATGGGACTTAACATCTGAGGTCATCAGTCCCCTGGAACTTAGAACTACTTAAACCTAACTAACCTAAGGACATCACACACCATCCATGCCCGAGGCAGGATTCGAACCTGCGACCGTAGCAGTCGCGCGGTTCCGGACTGTGCGCCTACAACCGCTAGACCACCGCGGCCGGCGGTCGTTTCAGTAAAGTATAATTTAACAGCTGTTGCCGTTCTTCATTTATGAAGAAGTGAACGCAGGGCAGTGTGGCGTGATAAAAATTGTAGACGCGGACCAACGCTTGAATACAGCGAATGACTGTAAACGAGGGAGTGCCTCGCAGTTGTTACTAGGAGACGAAGTAGTTCGCACAGACCGAGTACCGCGGAGAGCTGCATCGAAACAGTCTTCGGACTGAAGACGACAACATTCAATGTAAAACCTGTGTGTGTTACTGCTGCTGGTGCCTGCTACCACAAATAACTTCTTTTGCCGTCTACAAATACGTCCATCATACGTCTTCCGCAACTGCAAGTACATCTGTTGGAAAAAAAAATCAGTACAAAAGAAATTTTATTTCTTTATCGGTTTCAGGCACCTAGTGGCCTTCTTCAGAAGATTGGCGTTACCGCATTTTCAGCTTGTCAGAAACAAGCTGGCATATGCAGCATAGTATCGTACTACAGATTGTAATGGTACTTGAATTACGTAACCATTACGGCACCTCAACTCAACCTCTCGATACCAGTAATATTCTACTGTGTTTCTGTAAAGTAGTTGACATATTTCTGAGATAACATTTAGATTTGCTTTCATTAATGTAGAGGTACTTTGATACATCGATACGTTTATATGGCAATGATATTATTCTTACGTGTATTCTTTCTTTTGTCACTATGATGTTTGTCGTACTTGTAACTCTGATTTTTGGGTTCAAATGGCTCTGAGCACTATGGAACTTAACTGCTGCGGTCATCAGTCCCCTAGAACTTAGAACTACTTAAACCTAACTAACCTAAGGACATCACACACATCCATGCCCGGGGCAGGATTCGAACCTGCGACCGTAGCAGTCGCGCGGTTCCGGACTGAGCGCCTAGAACCGCGAGACCACCGCGGCCGGTTGATTTTTGGGCGCGTAAGAGATTATTAGTTGTTAGAGAGTCGGACCTTGAGAAAGTCAAGTCTTGGACGTCATGTTGGAAAGTCGCATAACGTAGTCAGCTTATAAAATGTGAACTTTAACAGTGAGGAAGATGTTTTCAAGTGTGTTTTGTATTGTGAAGTGATGTTTTGTGTGTTACGTGATACTACAGCAAAAGCAATAAAAAAGAAAGTGTAACTAAGTTCGGAGTGCTGATTACTTTTTTTACATCACCATTGTGCTAACTTTCAAAGGTTTAATCTTCAAGAATGTTTTGTCAAACACATCTATAAAACTTTTGAATATCGCAGAATAAAACCTAGGCCTCTTTGCATCCGAGTTTGGAATCACCACCACCTAGATTTTCGACGATTGAGCCACGATTTTACAACGAGACCAGCGTGGGAAACACGAAAAGATGAGTGGCTAGTTTATTCATTATTACATGAAATGACTTTATTAACTGTGCTCTAATGACGCCTGCCACTTAATAACTTTGTTGTTGCCCGAAAACGCAGTATTTAGCAGCGTGAGCAACACCACAATCATTATTAAATTTTGACCTTTGTTGTGGTAGGCTTGTTAGAACGTGCAGGTAACGTATATGGACACCGAACAAGTGCAGGCATCTCGCAAGTTCTTGTACGACTTCCACGCACTCACACCGTATTAGCAAGCCCGCCACTGCTGCACAGTTTCCGAATACCTGTGGGAATCAGACGCACGTCCTGATCTCTCACGCCCCCGAAATCAGTTAACGAATATGCACATCTGTTCCTACCTGAACTGATTGACAGTAGTGGACTGCACTGCTTTTGTGAAGTTACTCGTGTGTCTGGCACCAGTGCAGATACAGATTCGTACAGCAGTTCGGTAGGAAGATGTCAGTGCTCATGAAACAAGTAAATAAACAATTATTAATAGTTTGTTTTGGTACCCCGCACCTGTAATAGATCACAATTCAATTATTAAAATGAATAAATGTGCATTGGTGGCCCCACGTTGGGCGCCAGTGTGGCGTTCGCTGGGTTATTCAGTGGTTTGGTATTTAACTAATTTGTAAATGAAAATGATAATCTTATTTTATTACACTCTCTTCCCCTCTCTTTCTGATATTTGTTTATTGGGTAATGAGAGACCTGTCTAGCTCCTAGATCTGTGAGGAAAACACAGTAGCTTCAATGACAGTGTTCCGCACAGTTTTAATCTGCAAAGAGGGTTCTTTATCAAGTTTCGAGTGATTCACATTGTGTACGGCTGTTCTAATTGTAAGCTGAACAGCAATAAATACACCTTTCCTTTTTGCTGTTAAAACCGAGTGAAAGAAGGAAAATAAAAGAACGCACTGTTGTGTGTACAATTTCTTTATATTTAAGGAGAAAGAATGTATATGGGAGAAACAATTTATCTAGCCGTTAGTCACGATACCGTATTAAGAAAGGACTGCGAGAAAGGAAACGAATAAACACATTTTCAAAGAATAGGACAGCATTCTCTTAGACTGTTAGACTATTGGATTTAACTTAAAACCTGTACATTGTTTTGTTTTTTCTTTTTTCTTTTTCTTTTAAAGGGATATGCTTATTTGCGTCTGAATGGCTATCAGAATATCGTGTAGAAATTGGAAGTAATCGGTGAAGAGCTTTTGTAGATCTCTGTACTCTAAAAACCATTCGGACGGACACAGGCATATCTGTTTTTTATGACGCTCGCGAATAATGCCACAATTCCAATCTTGTGAAGAAGGGCATTATGTGCCTGATATCGGAGAAGAAATAAAATTTCTCTAACGTAAATGGTGAAAGAATTGAAGTCTCTCCATTTCAGACTATTGTGTACGTCTGCTGTGATAGTGTTTGGCATCCGTATCAGGCCATAGTAACGGCATACAGCCAAAAGAAGAGGGTCAAGCCGAAACTCACTGACAAAATTTCGGAGGTTGCTGAGCGATGTTTTCAGAATGTGATGCTATGAAGGATCCGTGGTGTCGGGTAGCTAGCTATAGAGTAGTAATGTAATTAGGAATTCTTCGTTTTGCTGCCGAAATTACCTTTTTTTCTGCGAAAGTACCTTCACAGCAGTTGAATAGGCTGTAATATGAGAGCGCTCAAACGGTGTAGCACAAAACACAGGGCGATGCCGTTGTGCTGGCTGCTCTTGCACTGCGTTGAGTGAAGTCACACACGAGCTCAGTTACATACTGGCCAAGACTTCACTAGTAATACAATTAAGCATCGTCAACGGCAAGTAGCGCCAATGAATGGAAACAAGTTTGTTTCCAAACTAGACACGCAGCGTACACGGTGCATATTTGCATTGCTGCGCAGGTATTTTCAAAGCAATACAGGTGTAGAGCCGCGCGGCGCAAGAAGTGGATTTACTCAGTTACCAGCTATTGGAGAATAGCGGTGCCTCAAAGCAAAGTATTTGGGAACTATTGCTGAACCAGCTGTGAAAGTTTGTAGCCGGATTTCGGGTTCACCTTCTGCATAAAAATCGCAATATGAAAGAAAAGTTTCGTGGTTTTTTAAAACTTAGTCGTGTTTGAGGTACGAGCGGATGGTTGTTCTGGTAGAGTGGTTATGAGAGCACTCTCCAGCGTGCTACTACCCGTCCTCCCTCCACAATCAACGAAGAAAAAATTGCATTGAACATATTCATTTTTAAAATGACGCCGGCCAGAGTGGCCGAGCGGTTCTAGGCGCTACAGTCTGGAACCGCGCAACCGCTACGGTCGCAGGTTCGAATCCTGCCTCAGGCGTGGATGTGTGTGATGTCCTTAGGTTAGTTAGGTTTAAGTAGTTCTAAGTTCTAGGGCACTGGTGACCTCAGAAGTTAAGTCCCATAGTGCTCAGAGCCATTTGAGCCTTTTTTTTTTTAATGACGAATGTCAAATGATCGTTTAGTTTTTGTAGGTGTTTTATGAAAGCAAAAAATAATGAGTCATTAAGACAGTCGGCGCGCTTATTTCTAGCAATCTTTTTTTTTTTAAAGAATGATGAATCAGTTATGCGCGCATCGCGAGTGCTACCTCCAAGTCTCTGTCAGAAAAGGAAGCCGAGTAGCCACACCGCGGCCAGCCGGTCGCCACAAAACGCGCTCCCCCTGCCGGCCTCACGCTCCACCCACAAGCTCAACCCCCGTTTAAAAGCAGCAGAGTTGAAATGCGTGCACTACACTCTGTCTCCGTAAACTTGACTTCTACACTGCTTGCTTCTGAAGTGGCAGAAACTGGAAGACTTCAGACTGCCAGTGCTTCGTCTCTGACCACTCCCACTAATAATAATAATAATAATAATGCAGCAACATATGGTCAAACCCGGTACAACATAACAGGCATGCACGGTGGATACTGTGGTGTCACCGCCAGACACCACACTTGCTAGATGGTAGTTTTAAATCGGCCGCGGTCCATTAGTACACGTCGGACCCGCGTGTCGCCACTGTGTGATCGCAGACCGAGCGCCACCACAAGGCAGGTCTCGAGATACGGACGAGCACTCGCCCCAGTTGTACAGACGACGTAGCTAGCGACTATACTGACGAAGCCTCGCTCCTTTGCCGAGCCGATAGTTGGAATAGCCTTCAGCTAAGTCAATGGCTACGACATAGCAAGGCGCCATTAGTAACATTGCATGTATCTAAAGAGTCTCACTTGTATCGCCACAATCTCCAGATGTACCAAAAGGATGGATTAAAGTTAAATATCCCAGAAGCTACGTACTTTTCTTTATAGCCTTCATTACGTATCCTGTTTCAGACCTCACGCATCCGGCTTTAGCTTAGCGCGTGCCTTTCGGCTTCCTCTCATTGTGTCTAGGCTGTCTTGTCTAGACACAACAGATACAAGCAGAAACAGACTCATACAAGATGATACCACAAATGCCCGAAGTGATAATTTTGCAACATGAAGTCACCCGAGCAATTAAGTCTACGCACTATTGGAAAGCCCCTGGAAAAAATAAAATAGCAAATTTCTGGCTAAAGAAGTTCACCTCAACACATTCACATCTAACTAAATTATTTAACAGTTACATTGCAGTCCCATACCCATTCCCTGATACACTTACACGTGGAATAACTTATCTGAAACCTAAAGATCAAGCAGACACAGCAAACCCAACTAAATATCGCCCCATAACATGCCTACCAACAATATACAAAATATTAACTTTAGTCATTACACAGAAATTAATGACACATACAACACAGAACAAAATTATAAATGAAGAACAAAAAGGCTGTTACAAAGGAGCACGAGGATGTAAAGAGCAACTGATAATAGATGCAGAGGTGACATATCAAGCTAAAACCAAACAAAGGTAGCTACACTACACATACACTGATTACCAAAAAGCTTTTGATAGTGTACCCCACTCATGGTTACTACAAATGTTGGAAATATACAAAATAGATCCTAAATTGATACAGTTCCTAAACATAGTAATGAAAAACTGGAAAACCACACTTAATATCCAAACAAATTCAAATAATATCACATCACAGCCAATACAGATTAAGCGTGGAATATACCAAGGAGACCCATTAAGTCCTTTCTGGTTCTACCTTCCTCTGAACCCACTATCCAACATGCTAAATAACACAAATTATGGATACAATATTACTGGAACATACCAATACAAAATCACACATTTGCTATACATGGATGATCTAAAACTACTGGCAGCAACAAATCAACAACTCAACCAATTACCAAAGATAACAGAAGTATTCAGCAATGATATAAATATGGCTTTTGGAACAGACAAATGTAAGAAAAATTGCATAGTCAAGGGAAAACACACTCATTGGATAACCACAGCGACTGCATAGAAGCGATGGAAAAAACAGATGCCTATAAATATCTAGGATACAGACAAAAAATAGGAATAGATAATACAAATATTAAAGAAGAACTAAAAGAAAAATATAGACAAAGAATAACAAAAATACTGAAAACAGAATTGACAGCAAGAAGCAAGACAAAAGCTATAAATACTTATGCTATACCAATATTGACCTACTCATTTGGAGTGGTGAAATGGAGTAACACAGACCTAGAAGCACTCAATACACTTACACGATCACAATGCCACAAATATAGAATACATCACATACATTCAGCAACAGAAAGATTCACATTAAGCAGAAAGAAAGGAGGAAGGGGATTCATCGACATAAAAAACCTACATTATGGACAGGTAGACAATTTAAGAAAATTCTTTATAGAACGAACAGAAACTATCAAAATACACAAAGCAATCACTCATCTAAATACATCGGCTACACCACTACAATTTCATAACCACTTCTACAACCCTTTAGATCACATAACATCAACAGATACGAAGAAAGTAAATTGGAAAAAGAAAACACTACATGGCAAGCACCCGTATCATCTAACACAGCCACACATCGATCAAGACGCATCCGACACGTGGCTAAGGAAAGGCAATATGTACAGTGAGACGGAAGGATTCATGATTGCAATACAGGATCAAACAATAAACACCAGATATTACAGCAAGCATATTATTAAAGATCCCAATACCACGACAGATGAATGCAGACTTTGCAAACAAGAAATAGAAACAGTAGATCACATCACAAACGTATGTAGAATACTAGCAAATTCAGAATACACCAGACGACATGACAACGTAGCAAAAATAATACATCAACAGGTGAATACAAATTATACTGGAACAGAACCATTATAACAGATAAAACAACACCACACGACAAACCTGACATCATACTCACGAATAAAAAGAAGAAATTAACACAACTAATCGAAATATCCATGCCCAATACAACAAATATACAAAAGAAAACAGGAGAAAAAATTGAAAAATACATCCAGCTGTCTGAGGAAGTCAAGGACATGTGGCATCAGGATAAAGTTGACATTATACCAATTATACTATAAACTACAGGAGTCATACCACACAATATCCACCAGTACATCAACGCAATACAGCTACAGAAATCTGTAATTATTGATACATGTTCAATTACCTGAAAATTCCTAAACGCAATACCGTACAGTTAAAAGGAAGTCACGCTTGATCACTTTTAACCGGACGTAACGTCTGAGACAGGAAAGAAATAATAATAATAATAATAATCTATAGCCACAAACCAACCATATCTAGCATTTGCGGACGACCTGGCAATACTAAGAGAGGACGAGCAGATTGCAGTCAAACAGCTGGAAATACTCAAGGAATATCAGAAAAATCAGGTTTACAAATTTCATTTGAGAAAACTGAATTCCTTTGTTCAAACACAGAAATTGCAAGCTTCAAAACAAAATATGGTGAAATTAGCGAATCCCCATTCTTTAAATATCTTGGAGAATTCATCGAACCGGCAGGCATTGAAAAAATCTCACAGCAGCATCGCCTCCAAAAAATTAAAAAGAATTAAGGGTTAACGCAAAATCTCTACAACAAAAAATCAATGACAAGAGGGGCAAAAATTGGACACTACAATACTGTCATACAACCAGCAATCCTCTACGCAAGTGAAACCCTAACACTTAACAGAGAACAACTTGAAGACATCAAAAAAGAAGAGACAAAGATCATCAGGAAAATTCTGGGCCGAAGACATACCCGAACAGTTACAGGCTGCGATCAATTAAAACAGAAAAGTTTTCAAACATCTAAATTGATATTAGGAAAAGGCGAATGAAATTCTTTGGTCATCTCAGCCGACTAGCAGAAAATCGATTGGCGAAGGGAGTAATAGATTATGTACTCTCACTTAAGAATTCCACACCGTGGCTAGATGATATTCCAAAGGACATAAATTAGGCATACATAAGGCCAGCCGACATTCTAGAGAGAGAGAGACCATCAGACACAAAGTAAACAAATGGGAAGTTATATCAGAGCAACAGCACAGACCAAAGTAGTCGGATAAGCGTAAACAAGTAGTAGAAGAACAAGAACAACTCAAAGAAAAACTGATCGCGTTATTTGCTTAACGTCTTCCATTTCTGGCGAGATTTCGCCAATAATAATAAAAATAATACCACAGGTCTGCGACATAAAAATGGTTTCAAATTTATTAAGTTATTTTTATAGTGTTTTCAACACTGATTTCGGGAAAAATAGTGAAAAAATTCCATCACGTATAGTTATTTCACGAACTGCTTCTCTAGTTTTACCTTTTTCGATATTTCATCACTTTAGTGAGTTTGAATTTTGGTTTTTATTATCTCCATAAACCGTTGTTTAGCCGTTTTTATACTAGACGCACATAAAATAAAGAGTGATTAGGAGAAACCAGCAGTGTTTTCGTGTCAGTCGCGCTGCCCCTTCCCCCGCCAAGCAGTGAGCTTCTGCTGTTGTCCTCAGTTCACAGCACCTCTTCACTCTCTGCTGCTCGCGTGTTGTTTCTGGTGCTTTAAAGTAGTGACTGTTGTGTGTTGTGAAGTTGTTTTAGGGACAGTGGACAATGGCTACCAGAGGATGTATAAACTCGTCAGATTGCTTCTGCTACATTTGTGGTAACTATACCGTTAAAATGCAACAAAGAAACATTTCCAATTTTGTTGAAAAAGTATATTTCGCGTATTTTGGTATAAAGTTAGGTGAACAAGATAATCATTGGGTCCCATTGTTCAGTAAAATAAAGTTCTATAACGTTGGAAAAAAATCTGATGAATTGCCTAAATTTTGTTATTATGCCCAAAAATACTCCTTTTGTTGTGGGAAAACCTGACCAGATAGAAAAAAATCGATTGCATTTTTTAAGTCAGCGTTGAAAAGTACATAAAAGTCAGTTATCAAATTTCAAACAACTTTCAAAAAAATTTTTTTTTGCAGACCTATGTAATCTATACCCTACTAGTATATAAAGGTGAGTCGTTATTTAACGTTGTTACCAAAAATGTCGAAATTTGTGAGACCTTCATCGATTTACTTCAGAGTTTTAAGCCGTAATGTGATAAACTTTTACACGGATATATAACATGTATGTAATATATACAGAGTGGAAACGTTGTTATCAACGAACTGGAAAAGTTGCTGACCGATTTGCTTCAACTTTTTAAACGACGAACATTCTTAGGGCATTATGCTTGTATTTATCAATATATATCATACGTAAAGAGAAATACTGTTACCAAAAGCCTCAAGTTATTTACAGATTTACTTCGGATGCTTTGACGATACTGTAATGAACATTCAGGACATAGGATGGACCTATACATATATATAGCACACTTCCCCTTTGTACATTACGTATATATATACATACATACATACATAAAGTTCTAATTCGGATGGACGTAGGATGTACCTAAACATTTTTAATATATAAATTATAAATAAGTAAGGAACGTGTACGGCGGAAGCGTTGTTACAAAAGTTGTTGACCGATCTACTTGGAATTTTTATGCGATGAACGTATGACAGAGGCTGTGTATGACTGGGGCTACGTGTTTCTCGTTTCCATTCCTCACTCCAAGGAGTGGAGCGAGCTGTTCGAGAACGCGGTTACGTTTAGCCAATTGTCGGAGGGGCCCATATTGGGGTGTAGATGGGGTATCCGATTGGGAATAAATGGAGGGGGCTTGGCATTTCCGGCACATGTCTTACAACGATGGTAAGCCTCCCGAAAACTCTGGTCGGAACCGGAAGATTGGAAGCTTATTAATGTAGCCAAACATTTAACTTTCAAAACAATAATATGCAGGTTTTCTGTTAAAACCGACTTCGAAAAATGCTTTGCTGTGCTCTTCTGCGAAAATGTGTGCGTTTTGTTTCCTCGCTGTCAGTTTTAAATACGATAGGAAGGTATTTAAATATATATACGAAGACAGTAACTTGTTCTCGAAAGAACAGTTACTGTTGATGACCGTGCAGCTTTTCTCTGGAATAAATGGTGACTAACTGACAACCTCAGATGCCGACAGGTGTTGTTGATATACCTCGATGTGGAAAGCTGAAAATGTGTGCCCCGACCGGGACCCGATCCCGGGATCTCCTGCTTACACGGCAGACGCTCTATCCATCTTCTTCTGTGCGAACGCGCACAGGTTGCCCAAACTCTTACGGGAATCGCCAAAGCGTGCGCGAGTAATGAGTGGGTGGGCAAGTGTCTATAAGGTACAATACATATGTAGAATTGTGGACAGTTGGGAATGTGAGTCTCACGGGAAGCGTGCAAGGGATAAGTCCCTGCAGTCGCGCTATTTATCTGTTGTCCTCGGTGGCTCAGATGGATAGAGCGTCTGCCATGTAAGTAGGAGATCCCGGGTTCGGGTCCCGGTCGGGGCACACATTTTCAGCTGTCCACATCGAGGTATATCAACAACACCTGTCGGCAGCTGAGGTTGTCAATTAGTCATCAGGTATTTAAATCACTAAACAAATTGTTTCTCCCATTTATACTCTTTCCCATTTTGTACATATTTTTAAACGAAAGTTGTATTCACGAGAATGCGGTGTTTTGTTTTCCTCCTCACAGCTGGCTTTCACAGAAAACAGCGAAGTTGCGTTTGTGGCTCATAAAATGACTCAGAGCACTGTGGGACTTAAGTCCCCTAGACTTAGAACTACTTAAACCTAACTAAACTAAGGACATCACACACATCCATGCCCGAGGCAGGATTCGAACCTCTGACCGTATCAGCAACGAGGTTCCACACTGAAGCGCCTAGAACCGCTCGGCCACAGAGGCCGGCTGTGGCCTATCGGCTTATGATTAGAATACTACTACTACTACTACTACTACTACTACTACGTAATTTGAACTTTCAATAACAAGGATCAAAGTCACGGAGAAGGGCAGGAAGTCGAGGTGGACCGGGAAGAGAATGGGGTGAAGCACATTAGCAATTGCAAAGCATTCTCGACTTCATTAATAATAATAATAATAATAATAATAGTAATAGGATAAAGGATAAAGTTGACATTATACCAATTATACTGTCAACTACAGGAGTCATACCACACAATATCCACCAGTACATCAACACAATACAGCTACATCCAAACGTATATATACAACTACAGAAATCTGTAATTGTCGATACATGTTCAATTACCCGAAAGTTCCTAAATGCAATGTAACATGTACCGTACAGTTAAAAGGAAGTCACGCTTGATCAAGGTCCGCGTCACTTTCCATTTTTAACCAGACGTAACGTCTGAGGAAGGAAAGAAACAGTAATAGTAACGTGCAAGCCCCCCAGCAGTCTAGTTGCCGTTCGATACTTACTGGCGTGCTGTGCTATCACTTAGTTCCCTTATTGTTTTGAAGTCAATAACAAAGCAGTTTCTAGTCTGCTGCGCGACCTGTCTACAACTCTGAGGAGGCATTTTGATGAGATATTTCATCATATGCAATGTACACGTCTCACTTCTACTGTCGTACACGCATGTTAGCAAGTATAGCGGGTGTCAGGAAGACGGTCGCCGTAAATTAATGTTACTATTTGAAAGGAAAAATATTACAAAATAGTGATAATAGTGAGGATACCTTTAAAAAGTAATCTATTTTCGTGCCCGAACCACAATTAAACCTGCCCTGTTTTTTTTTTCATTATTATTTTCTGAGATTTTCCTTTATATGAAGGTTATTACATCTTTTACATAAGATCTTAATGTATCTCCTCATGATGTCCCTCAGGCTTTTTCGACCTTTTATGTCTTCTTCCTTTGCGCCAAGTCTTCTCATTGTTAATCGTACATTTTGGAGTCAGGAAACCAAAGGGCGTCTTCTTCTTTTCTCTTCCTTCCCATTTCAGGATATTCTACCTCTGATTTTCAGTGTAACTCAAAAATTGACCCCAAATAACAGAAGGTAATTGACCTTCTCAATTTTATTTCCCTTTTTGTCGTCTGGATAGTTAGTGAGGTATTCTGTTTTCTGGTAATTAATCTTCAATCCCCACTTTCTGTATCCCATTGCTAATTGGTTACACACATAATTTGGATGCTCCCCGTCTTGTGCTATAACAACACGATCATCGGCAAATCGTAGGTGATGTGAACAAACTCCATCTTTAATTTCTAGCCCCACCCCATTGCTTTTACGAGACCATGTCTTAAGACTCATATCTATGTAGATTTTAAATAATGTTGGTGACATGGGGCAGCCTGTTACAGTCTGTTACAAGGCTGACATGTTTTTTACCCTCCGGAGAATTACATTTTAGTCCTGAGGTGGTAATTACGCCAGGTTGGAAACAACTCTTCTATTAGAATACACTACTTGTAGAGCTTGCATAATTTGTTACAAAGATTTGTTTTCGGCAATATTGGGGGCACAGGAAGAGTCAGTAACTTCTGAAATCGCTTTTCGAATACTGCAGTTTGGTAAGTATCTGAAACAATAGAAGTTTGTTGGCCTAAAAATTCGCCGTGCTAGAGGAACGAATTCAGATATCTGCCTATTTTCCCGGCGAAAACGGATCCCACATACGGGGGACAACTGAAAACAAGACACGTAGAATCGGAAATACACGTCTTTACCCAAAACTGGTATTTAATATTTTAGAAAACACGGGTGCACGTCACACCTGGTAGCTCACTGAATTAGCTGCGAGTTGCTTCCTGGTGAGTGACAGCTTTTTTATAAAGCTACACTCAAAAAACGCACAGAATTGCTACAAAAATGGAAATACTTACCGACAGGAAGCTTCCGAAATCGTTATTTGTAGAGAATAGACACGACTTCCGTTTTTAAATCGCTGGTTTTATTAGTCGAACTGACCAGTTTCGGGCAGTGTCGCCTATCTTCAGATTATTTGCTGAGTAATCAGTCCGAAAGAAATACTATTATTTTCACTGACGTTCTCTGAAACTGAAATCATTACTCTTCAGATATGGCTGGCTGCTCTGGACCTGACTGTGGGAAGTCATTGCAAGATGGGCGACACTGCCCCAAATCGATGAGTCCGAAATAAACAAAACAATAGCGATAGACAAACGGCAAGCAGGTCTGTTCCCCTACAGTGTTCTTCACATCACTTGCTTCCAGTTCGCTTTCGGGAAATGATAACCTAATTTTTTTTTTCTGTTTCTGTTTTCCTTTCACTTTAAAAAGTGAAAAAGCGGGACCCTTATGGAATGACTTATTCGTCCTCCTGCCCATTAAGACCCCTTTTTCCTCACGAACGGGTAGACATATCAAGCTGAAATCTGTCACGTGCTGTCTTTTGGCAATGAAACAAATTTAAGCTTGTAAGCCAATGCAGTCAACAAACGTGTAAACCTGTTCCAGCTTAAATGTAGACAGCAGGCATACCCGTCCCAAGGCCGTTACACCGCTGTTGGGATGTAATACTTGAAACTGAACGCTTAGTGTATGAGCAACATAACAGATAAAATTCCAGACAGATAATATAGGAACTGTAGGTTAATTAACAAACCCAATAAATAACGTAATTTACACTCATACGCCACTGCGCTTCCCACAATGTGCATAATAGTTTTAGTGTTTTTGTGAATAGTGTTGCCGGCCATGGTGGCCGAGCGGTCCTAGGCGCTACAGTCTGGAACCGCGCGACCGCTACGGTCGCAAGTTCGAATCCTGCCTCGGGCACGGATGTGTGTGATGTCCTTAGGTTAGTTAGGTTTAAGTAGTTTTAGGGGACTGATGACCTCAACAGTTAAGTCCCATAATGCTCAGAGCCATTTCTCTCTCTCTCTCTCTCTCTCTCTCTCTCTCTCTCTCTCTGTTACTATCCGTCTTTCCTATCATCTAGCACCATATCTTCTTAAAATCTTTTTTTCGTGTTTTCTTTCTTTCAATTTCTAATGTATTTTTTAATTTATTGTTACTCCCTTTATAATTCTTGAAAACAATAATTGTGTTTGCAATATGGAATATGTGCTGTAATCTACATGAAAAGCTGTAAAATGAACGACCTGTTACAAAATATAAGGCAACAGGTCTCTAAATGAGCAATAAATCAAATCAAATCAAAACCAGATGAAATCAGTTAACAAATAGGGCCATTTACGTCACATATTTTGATACAAACTCACCCATCGGAACGTGTATGTTGCTTCCCGTTCACCCAAAATGATAAAATTTGGCAAGGTTTCACAGTACAAGTGAACGAAAAAACTCCGAAAATCGCTAATCTGTAAATACATCGCATAAAATAGTTTTTACCGGTTGTTATACGTCTGTCTGTTCGTCCATCTATTACGACGCCATTTTCTGAAGAACGGGTAGAGGTATGAAATTGAAATTTACTAAGGTGTAAAGAAATTAAAGCACCGATGTCAGTGCAATGGAAAGATACGTACGTGGTGGTCCAGCGGCAAAGCGCGTGCCTAGAAACGCCAGAGGTCGCACCACGGAGTTTTCAGTCTCTGTCTTAACGCAGCCCTCGCCTCTCAGTGAGTCTACGGTGAACTGTAGCTCCCCTTTCACACGCAAGCCGCCGAAGTGGTGTCCACTGGAAAGCCTCGCGTTTCTACCGTGCCGTGCCGTGCCGTGCCGGTAGTTCCCATTGTCATTTTCCGCTATACAGTCAAATGAATGTTGTCTGTCACACTCTAATAACATGTCAACACACTTGAGCGTCCGAGTCAGTTGAACATTACCGATCTTTAATTCCTGTCTCAGAAGACAGACCGAAGAAATTCAAAGCTACGTTTATAGATTTTGTAGATTTAGAGAAGGCTTGTGACGACATTGATATACTCCGTTCGTGGTAAGAATAAACACTACACTGTACATTGTCCCGTGTTTGTTGTAATCTCATTGACTTTCGTTTCACGTGGAGCGGGAGCCAAGCTGGCCCGAGTGCCGTCAAGTACGGTATAATAATGTCGTGTGACTAGGGCCTCCCGTCGGGCAGACCGGTCGCCTGGTGCAGGTCTTTCGATGTGACGCCACTTCGGCGACTTGCGTGTCGATGGGAATGAAATGATGATGATTAGGACAGCACAACACCCAGTCCCTGAGCGGAGAAAATCTCCGACCCAGCCGGGAATTGAACCCGGGCTCTTAGGATTGACAGTCTGTAGTGCTGACCACTTTTTTCGTCTTTTTTTCCTTTTTTGTTTTTGTTTTGTTTTTTCTATCCATCTGTTTTCATTTTTTCTTTTATTTTTTATTTTTTTCTGCTTTATTTTTTTCTTTTTTCTGTTTTATTTTTTATTTATTTATTTTTTTAAATTTAACTTGTTGATGTGGAAACGCGCTTCTTCTTTACGACTAACTAAGTATGCCCCTTCTGCTGCCTTTATTTGCAACATGGCTTGAATAAAAAATGGTTCAAATGGCTCTGAGCACTATGGGACGTAACTGCTGAGGTCATCAGTCCCCTATAACTTAGAACTACTTAAACCTAACTAACCTAAGGACATCACAAACATCCTAGCCCGAGGCAGGATTCGAACCTGCGACCGTAGCGGTCGCGCCGTTCCAGACTGTAGCGCCTAGAACCGCTCGGCCACTCCGGCCGGCGTTGAATGAAAATAAATGTAAATTCCATTGAGAAGGCATTCACATAATTGTTATGGAAACGTAACTGCATCTATAACTTTCTTTCTCCGTGCGTGGAAAAACGGAAAGAAGCAAACTCTTTATTGCCGATAAGTAAAATTCTCTTCTTCAGAAAGGTAATGAATTAAAGTAGGCTTCTGCTGCTTGATTTTACACATAAATAACATAAATATGTCTTCCTGTGAAAAGAGGGAAGGAAAGAAAGAAACTAACAAGGGAACCTCCCCATCGCACCCCCCTCAGATTTAATTATAAGTTGGCACAATGGATAGGCCTTGAAAAACTGAACACAGATCAATCGAGAAAATAGGAAGAAGTTGTGTGGAACTATGAAAAAAAAAGCAAAATATACAAACTGAGTAGTCCATGCGTAAGATAGGCAACATCAAGGAGAATGTGAGCTCAGGAGCGCCGTGGTCCCGTGGTTAGCGTGAGCAGCTGCGGAACGAGAGGTCCTTGGTTCAAGTCATCCCTCGAGTGAAAGCCGGCACGGTAGCTCAGCGTGTTCGGTCAGAGGGTTCAGCTACCTTCTGTAATAAAAAAACTGAGTGAACGGATCAACGAACAACCAGAAAGAGTGTCATCGGACGTCCGCAACGAACAAAGTCAACGAACAATATAGAACAAAATGAGATTTAAAGAAAAGTGAAAACTTTACTTTCTTTATTTTCCTAAAGTTTTGATCTGTCCGTTCGTTCAATGACGTCTCTGTTCACTGTAATAAGTTTAGTGTCTGTGTTTTGCGACCGCACCGCAAAACCGTGCGATTAGTAGACGAAAGGACGTGCCTCTCCAATGGGAATCGAAAACATTTGATCGCAAGGTCATAGGTCAACCGAGTCATCCACAGGAAAACACGTCTGATATATTCTATACGACGCTGGTGACGGCATGTGCGTCACATGACAGGAATATGTTGTCGACCCACGTAACTTGTACACTTGGCGAATGAGTTAAAAGATTCTTCTACCTTGCCCGATTTAGGTTTTCTTGTGGATGTGATAATTACTCCCAAAAAAGTGATGAAAACACAAGTGTGTGTCACATAAACTGCAACGAATGAATGCAACAGTCGCACAGTTTTCCCTGTGCTCTACCAAAATATAATGTTTAGGCGTAGCGTCCCCATACTACGACGCAGTTACCTCGCGTCGGAAGGACGGACGGACAGATAATAATCGTCTGAAAATAAAAAATTAAACTTTTCACTCGAGTGGAGAATTGAACCAAGGACCTCTCGTTCCGCAGCAGCTGACGCTAACCACGGGACCACTGCGGTCCTGAGCTCATAATATCCTTAATGTTGCCTATCTTGCTCATGGATTACTCAGTTTGTATATTTTGCTTATTTTTTTCATAGTTCCACACAACTTCTTCCTGTTTTCTCGATTGATCTGTGTTCAGTTTTTCAAGTCCTATCGACTGTGCCAACTTGTAACTAAATCTGAGGGGGGTGCGATGGGGAGGTTCCTGTTGTGGATTGGCAGGAGAGCCAACCCAGGACAACTAGAGGAAGCCGATAGGCACGCGTTTTAGCTCACGCAGACTGGCGTGAGGTCTGGAACAGGACAGGGACGTTAGACTTTTTAAAAAAAACGGACGTAGCTGGTGGAATACTTAACTTTAATCCATTAATGGTGAACGTCGGTCTGACGGTACATGGTTAACAAGATCAATAGCAACTGATAATGCTAGGTCGTAGCAAATGACGTAGCTGAAGACTATGCTAGCTATCGTCTCGGCAAATGAGAGCGTATTTTGTCAGTGAACCATCGCTAGCAAAGTCGGCTGTACAACTGGGGCGAGTGCTAGGAAGTCTCTCTAGACCTGCCGTGTGGCGGCGCTCGGTCTGCAATCACTGATAGTGGCGACACGCGGGTCCGGCGTATACTAAGGGACCGCGGCCGATTTAAAGGCTACCACCTAGCAAGTGTGGTGTCTGGCGGTGACACCACTGTGTCGTATGCTTCCCGCAAAACAAAGTAATATACACCGGGTGATCAAAAAGGCAGTATAAACTTGAAAACTGAATAAATCACGGAATAATGTAGATAGGTACAAATTGACATACACGCTTGGAATGACATGGGGTTTTATTAGAACGAAAAAAATACAAAAGTTCAAAAAGTGTCCGATAGATGGCGCTTCATCTGATCAGAAAGCAATAATTAGCATAACAAAGTAAGACAAAGCAAAGATGATGTTCTTTACAGGGAATGCTCAATACGTCCGCCATCATTCCTCAACAATAGCTGTAGTCGGGGAATAATGTTGTGAACAGCACTGTAAAGCATGCCCGGAGTTATGGTGAGGCATTGGCGTCAGATGTTGTCTTTCAGCATCCCTAGAGATGTCGGTCGATCACGATACATTTGCGACTTCAGGTAACCGCAAAGCCAATAATCGCACGGACTGAGGTCTGGGGACCTGGGAGGCCAAGCATGACGAAAGTGGCGGCTGAGGACACGATCATCACCAAACGACGCGCGCAAGAGATCTTTCACGCGCCATCTGACGGGCATTTTGTGAACTTTGTTTTTTTTTTTTTGTTCTAATTAAACGCCATGTCGTTCCAAGCATGTGTGTCAATTTTCACCTCTCTATCTGCATTACTCCGTGGTTTATTAAGTTTTCAAATTTATACTGACTTTTTGATCACCCTGTCCATATAGGCTTAACTGGTCTATATTGATGATGTCTGATTACTTGCTGTTGGAAATCCGCCTCCTGCTACGTGAAGTACAACTTTGTACCACAAAGCATTCATCTAATAATGAAATGCTGGGATGTATAATGTAAATTACGCACTTCTATTGGTTACGGTACTGTTTTAGCTAAAAAATTTGCGTAATTTACATTGTATTTTTTAGTACACATCAAATTGTGGTGCTCAGTTGTAAGGTATACCCAGAAGTCCTCCTTATTGCTTGATTGTTTTGTTGGGATGTAATGCATCGGTTGGCCTTTCAACCAGTTGATTGCGTTTCGTTTTGTTTTAGGGCAAGGTATACTGTCAGGGTTTAAAAATTAAGCAGGCGTAACGGCGTTGGGCGTAGTTGTGGTGACGCTGGCTATCTTTTTTCTTATGTGGAGCCATATAGACCACTCAGCTACCCGGGGCCGACGTGAGGTACGGTGGTGAGAGGACACGCCTTGTGCTGTGCATTACGCACACCGACTCGGCGACGCACTTCATCTGGACGGCAGCTACAGGGAAGGCGTGAAAAGAGACGAGCGGAGAAACAATGTAGCTTCGAATGCCATTTGATTTTTACACAGAGGAAAATAGTATATGGTGAAACACAAGCGATACGCGTGTTACGCGATCGGAAGGGAAACAACACGCTCTCGATCCTACCTAACGCAGTATTGTAATGAAAAACAAGAGCGATAAAAATCCCTGACATTAACAATGGTAGTTTTTCTGCATCGGCTATGTGTAGCGCAAAAGCGTACTGCTTTTTTCCCGTGTAGTTAAATACTGAAGCCACTGAAGGCATTACAGTCAGTCTTCTGATAATGCCTGAACTCCTTTCGTATCGGACTCTGAGAAATACATTTCGGTACTGCTACGTTGATAACGAGGCGATCAGCAACAGAATGCGAAGCCACCAGAAGTCCCACACTTCCTCCTCCTTTTCTGATGCCCTGTTCTGCACTTGGCTATTGTTCGGCAGTGACGTGTCGCAAGGTTTCGTGGATTAGTTCCAGTACGTTTGGCAGCTTCAGTGTCTCGCTATTTCTCGCGACAAATCCCTTAGCTTGGCTCCAGATCGATTCCGTTGGGCTGAGACTGCAGTGTTTCAGGTGGCGACTGTAAAAATGCACTGAGACTGCAGTGTTTCAGGTGGCGACTGTAAAAATGCACTGAGACTGCAGTGTTTCAGGTGGCAGCGTGTGTACGGCGTGCTCGACGCCGCGAAAATTGCTTTCCGTATTCCTACGACAATTATCACTCTGGCCCGCGTGAGACCACATCTGTCCTACAAAGCAATGGCCATATGCAAACAAAGAGTGTTTCGTTTTCATTTCTCTCCAAAAAATTTAGTTGAGTAATGTATTCTTAACTTCAAAAATCTTTATAGGTCTTTTGTAAAATATCGATTATTAACAACGTCTGTTTGCAGCGAAAAGCAGAATTTTATGTGCGACAGGTAATTAGAAACTAGGAGACGTGCATTTTCTTGAGTAATGATGGTTAAGAGTGAGTTAATTAACATATAGTTGATGAATTTCGTACTTAAATGATTTAGGTGTTTAAACCTAACACACAAAATTATAGACACCAACGGGTTGCGAACCGTCGCCCACATGCACGTACCACTGCTAAGCCGGGCGGAGTGGCCGAGCGGTTCTAGGCGCTACAGTCTGGAACCGCGCAACAGCTACGGTCGCAGGATCGAATCCTGCCTCGGGCATGGATGTGTGTGATGTCCTTAGGTTAGTCTGGTTTAAGTAGTTCTAAGTTATAGGAGACTGATGACCTCAGAAGTTAAGTCCCACAGTGCTCAGAGCCATTTGAACCATTTGAACCACTGCTAATGTACGGTGCTATTAATTACGCCAAGCGTATAATTACATCACTGTTTCTTAATTTTTGTACATAGTTTTTGTCGAAAAACGTCAAAGGTAATTTTTTTGCTTATAATCTTGTGAAAAACATTATACAACAACTTGTTTCCGCCGTTAACCGTTTTCTGCGCGCATGTTTCACGGCACGTGTGAAAGCGGGACAGTCGGAGCAGAAGTAGCGCGTACGGAGACTGTGAATGGACACGATTTTTGAAATAAAAATTACGTAGCTAAAGTATGATTAAGGAAAACGTTGATGGCTGGTAATACACCAGAACGTTTTGAAGTTTGATTTGCGGTGACGCAGTAGTAAGATATCTGATACTTAACTTGGACTTACTTCACCCAAGAGCGGAACACCACCAGCGTACGTGAGCTACCGGCTGTTAACCAATCGTCGCGTTTGTGTTTGTGTACATCACGTCTATTCTTAGGATGAACGGAGTATAGGAACAAACTCTTTGAAATTCTCAAAGAATCAGTCGTAATGTACAGAGACGGATACGCTAATTGCAACTTGTACAGAAACGGGACGGCAGTCTTAAGAATGGAAGACCACGAAAGGGAAGCAGTGGTTGAGGAGGCAGTGAGACGGGGTTGCAGCCGATCCCCGATATTATTCAGTATGCATACTGAGCAAGCAGTAAAGGAAAGCAAGGAAAAAAATTGCAGGAGGAATTAAAGTTCGAGGAGAAGAAATGAAAACTTTGAGGTTTGCCGATGACACTTCTAAGTAGGTCTAAGTAGGCTGTTTAGGTTTTCTTGTTGGTAACGCCACGTAGCGCTCTGTATGAAAATCACTGATTGAGCTGTGTGCAGTCTGTGGCTGGTGGGCATTGTTGGAATTTGCTATTGTAGTGTTGGGCAGTTGGCTGTTAACAGCGCGTAGCGTTGCGCAGTTGGAAGTGAGCGGCCAGCAGTGGTGGATGTGGGGAGTGACACGGCGGAGTTTGGAGAGCGGATGATATGGACGTGTGTCCATCAGAAAGAGTAAATTTGTAAGAGTGGATGTCATGAACTGATACATATATTATGACCTTTGAACACTATTAAGGTACAGGGTGTTTCAAAAATGACCGGTATATTTGAAACGGCAATAAAAACTAAACGAGCAGCGATAGAAATACACCGTTTGTTGCAATATGCTTGCGACAACAGTACATTTTCAGGCAGACAAACTTTCGAAATTACAGTAGTTACAATTTTCAACAACAGATGGCGCTGCGGTCTGGGAAACTCTATAGTACGATATTTTCCACATATCCAGCATGCGTAGCAATAATATGGCGTAGTCTCTGAATGAAATTACCCGAAACCTTTGACAAAGTGTCTGGCGGAATGGCTTCACATGCAGATGAGTTGTACTGCTTCAGCTGTTCAATTGTTTCTGGATTCTGGCGGTACACCTGGTCTTTCACGTGTCCCCACAGAAAGAAGTCACAGGGGTTCATGTCTGGCGAATAGGGAGGCCAATCCACACCGCCGCCTGTATGTTTCGGATAGCCCAAAGCAATCACACGATCATCGAAATATTCATTCAGGAAATTAAAGACGTCGGCCGTGCGATGTGGCCGGGCACCATCTTGCATAAACCACGAGGTGTTCGCAGTGTCGTCTAAGGCAGTTTGTACCGCCACAAATTCACGAAGAATGTCCAGATAGCGTGATGCAGTAATCGTTTCGGATCTGAAAAATGGGCCAATGATTCCTTTGGAAGAAATGGTGGCCCAGACCAGTACTTTTTGAGGATGCAGGGACGATGGGACTGCAACATGGGGCTTTTCGGTTCCCCATATGCGCCAGTTCTGTTTATTGACGAAGCCGTCCAGGTAAAAATAAGCTTCGTCAGTAAACCAAATGCTGCCCACATGCATATCGCCGTCATCAATCCTGTGCACTATATCGTTAGCGAATGTCTCTCGTGCAGCAATGGTAGCGGCGCTGAGGGGTTGCCGCGTTTGAATTTTGTACGGATAGAGGTGTAAACTCTGGCGCATGAGACGATACGTGGACGTTGGCGTCATTTGGACGGCAGCTGCAACACGGCGAACGGAAACCTGAGGCCGCTGTTGGATCACCTGCTGCACTAGCTGCGCGTTGCCCTCTGTGGTTGCCGTACGCGGTCGCCCTACCTGTCCAGCACGTTCATCCGTCACGTTCCCAGTCCGTTGAAAGTTTTCAAACAGATCCTTTATTGTATCGCTTTTCGGTCCTTTGGTTACATTAAACCTCCGTTGAAAACTTCGTCTTGTTGCAACAGCACTGTGTTCTATGCGGTGGAATTCCAACACCAGAAAAATCCTCTGTTCTAAGGAATAAACCATGTTGTCTACAGCACACTTGCACGTTGTGAACAGCACACGCTTACAGCAGAAAGACGACGTACAGAATGGCGCACCCACAGACTGCGTTGTCTTCTATATCTTTCACATCACTTGCAGCGCCATCTGTTGTTGAAAATTGTAACTACTGTAATTTCGAAAGTTTGTCTGCCTGAAAATGTACTGTTGTCCCAAGCATATTGCAACAAACGGTGTATTTCTATCGCTGGTCGTTTAGTTTTTATTGCCGTTTCAAATATACCGGTCATTTTTGAAACACCCTGTAAATACATTGTTTGTTCTCTATCAAGATCTTTCATTTGATAACTGTGACTATCAGTAGTTAGTGCCTTCAGTAGTTTGAATCTTTTATTTAGATGGCAGTATTGGCGCTCGCTGTATTGCAGTAGTTCGAGTAACGAAGATTTTTGTGAGGTAATGATTTGTGGAAGGTATAGTTTAATGTTAGTCAGGACCATTCTTTTGTAGGGATGATTGAAAGTCAGATTGCGTTGCGCTAAAAATATTGTGTGTCATTTTAGTGTTGATCAGAATAGGTAAAGAGCGAAATGCGAAATGTCTGAGTACGTTGAAATAACGTAAGGGGTTAACTAGCATAGTAATTCATAAATTTTTCTGAGGGGACGTTTCACACTGTAATTTTGTCAGAGACGGCAGAGGACTTGGAGGAGCAATTTCTTTTATTTGTAGGGTTTTGGTATCATGGGTACAGAGTCAATCATAATTTCAACTTGTCACAACACCGAAATCCATTTATAGCAAAAGGGATACAAATATTATGAAATTTGTACCCATACACTACGCTCGTCTGTGTGCATAAATTAAATTAACTGCAGTTGCATCAGGAGGGGTATTATTTTCAACTAAAGATAATTACACGTGAACACTACAGTTTGTGTCTGACATGTCTTCAGACGTATTGGGTAAATGAGCTGCGTCGTCCAGCAAACAGGCATAGCGACTCTGCTCTGTTCTCTCGGAATGCAGGATGCCTTCTCCCTCGTGTGGTACGTGCTGCTAGTTCTCCCCAGGTAACTTAAAATTAAACAAAAAACAAGCTAAAACGAACGTCAGTTGATCCGGACGCACGGCACCCTGAGAGCAAGTCACAAGGCTACCGGCCGTCCTAGTGCGTTGTGGTCTTCGTTGCAGACACGACTCTTAAAGGAACATAACCAACGCACGTAAAGGCAGTTTCCGGAGTACCCCAGGGAAGTGTGATAGGACCGTTACTGAAATTCCTGGCAGATTAAAACTGTGTGGCGGATCGAGACTCGAACTCGGACGTTTGCCGTCGCTGGCAAGTACTGTACCAAGCACTTGCCTGCGTAAAATTAAACAACTGACATGCGATCACGACTGTGTGTATTGAAGCAAATGAGAATATTGTAAAGATCGCTATTTTTCCTGGAAAAACGTTGCAAAAAAATTAGAAAAAAAATCTGCTCATTAACGTTAACACTAAACATGTGTATACACTACTGGCCATTAAAATTGCAACACCACGAAGATGACGGGCTACAGACTCGAAATTTAACCGACAGGAAGAAGATGCTGTGATATGCAAATGATTAGCTTCTCAGAGCATTCACACAAGGTTGGCGCCGGTGGCGACACCTACAACGTGCTCACATGAGGAAAGTTTCCAACCGATTTCTCATATACAGACAAAAAAAATGGTTCAAATGGCTCTGAGCACTATGGGACTAAACTGCTGAGGTCATAAGTCCTCTAGAACTTAGAACTACTTAAACCTAACTAACCTAAGGACATCACACACATCCATGCCCGAGGCAGGATTCGAACCTGCGACCGTAGCAGTCCCGCGGTTCCGGACTGAAGCGCCTAGAACCGCACGGCCACCGCAGCCGGCTCATATACAGACAGCAGTTTGTAGTGGTTAATGAAAAAGAAAAAAAGAGAAGAAAAGAAAAGGTTGAAAATGTGGGAAGAAATGGTGAATAAAAAGGGGTTTTAAAATTGTTAATGACCGTGAAAAAGGGAAAGAATGAAATACAAATCGGACTTCGTATTACAGAAAAGTCGTCGGACTTCGTGATTCGGAAAAGCTGTTGTCGGGGTGGTCCTTATGGCGTTTCTGAGCAAAAGTCAAACCAATTTCCACTACAAAAATTATTTGAAAGAGAACAGAGAATAACAAAATGCGATTAACAGGGGGAAATGGCGTAGATAAGAGTTCATTCATTACCACGTTAATATGTCTTCTCTCGTGCGGCGTTCAGGACTTGTTCTCCAACAATCTCCTGCTTCATTTCTGCATGAAAAGGTCGTAGCTACTCCAGAATCTTGCAGTAAATTTCATCGTCCAGGAATTACTAATGTCTGCAAATTAAAACCATCTTGATATTGAATGCAATGTATTTTACGGCTGCTTCCATCCTCCAAATTTCATAGAAGCTTCCACAATACTATATATGTCCGTACATCAATAAGTTTTTACGTCTTAATCAGGCCAAGACTAACGAATACGTTTTTACGTCTTAATCATTCCAAGACTAACTAATAAGTGAAGTTAAGCCTTCGCTCTCAAGAGACAATAGCGGGTAGAAAATAAAAAGACCTACAAGTTTTGTACCTTCATTTTCTTATAAATATTTTCTCTGCCGTCGAGCGCTCATACAGCTGCGACGGTATAATTTATATCCGAGGTAACGAGTGTAGCGCGGCGAAATTCAAAGTTGACCGGCGTTTCCTGGTGAAACGTTGTTGTGATGCCTCGTGTAAGGAGGAGAAATGCGTACCATCACGTTCCCGACTTTGATAAAGGTCGGATTGTAGCGTACCCCGATTGCGGTTTATCGTTTCGCGACATTACTGCTCGCGTTAGTCCAGATCCAATGACTGTTAGCAGAATATGGAATCGTTCACGGTCCGCGCGGCTGCCCCGTCGGAGGTTCGAGTCCTCCCTCGGGCATGGGTGTGAGTGTTGTCCATAGCGTAAGTTAGTTAAAGACAGATTAAGTAGTGCGTAGGCTTAGGGACCGATGACCTAAACAGTTCGGTCGCATAAGATCTCACCACAAATTTACAATTTTTTTTCCTCAAATCCCGGGATAACCGCCCACACTGAGCGTTACGCGTGGTGGCGAGTCACGGCGCACTCTCCTCCCCCTACTCCCCATCCCCCTCCCCCCAAATCCGCGTTTGTGCTCCATCTCCAGTGATGTAATCAGCGTTAATGCGTCGAAACCTATTCTGCATTAAACGTTGGCGCAAGAAGCGGTATGATTGTACCAGAATAATCACAGAAGCACTCTAACAGGAAACTAAAGTTCAGATTCTATATACCGGGTGATCAAAAAGTCAGTATAAATTTGAAAACTTCATAAACCACAGAATAATGTAGATAGAGAGGTACAAATTGACACACATGCTTGGAATGACATGGGGTTTTATTAGAACCAAAAATAAAACAAAGTATTGCTAGACCGTGAAAGATCTCTTGCGCGCGTCGTTTGGTGACGATCGTGTGCTCAGCCGCCACTTTCGTCACGCTTGGCCTCTCAGGTCCCCAGACCTCAGTCCGTGCGATTATTGGCTTTGGGGTTACCTGAAGTCGCAAGTGTATCGTGATCGACCGACATCTCTAGGGATGCTCAAAGACAACATCCGACGCCAATGCCTCAACATAACTCCGGATATGCTTTACAGTGCTGTTCACAACATTATTCCTCGAGTACAGCTACTGTTGAGAATGATGGTGGACATATTGAGCATTCCCTGTAAAGAACATCATCTTTGCTTTGTCTTACTTTGTTATGCTAATTATTGCTATTCTGATCAGATGAAGCGCCATCTGGCGGACATTTTTTGAACGTTTGTAATTTTTTGGTTCCAGTAAAACCCCCATGTCATTCCAAGCATGTGTGTCAATTTGTACCTCTCTGTCTACATTATTCCGTGATTTATTCAGTTTTCAAATTTATGCTGACTTTTTGATCACCCGGTATTTTGTCTCTGTTTTGCACAGTGCAGTAATATGTGCTATTTCTTACATAGTCTTGTCTTTACTCCTGATGCTGACAGAACGCGCCATGTGTTCCCTACCTTATTGCTTCTGTAATCGTCTACTCCTGTCACGTATTTTAAATCAGTTTTTCATTTGCATGCTTCCAGCCGCGTCAGGTGGTTTTAAAACGCACGAGTCGTTGTCGAGTGGTGACATTCGACAGCCAACACCGGACAATGGCCGAGAACCTTAAAAACCACTTGACTGAGCTGGAAGTACGAGGGAATTCTATCAGCATATATCACCAGGAAGTTACGCATTTAACTTTATTCTTACTTCCCTCCGCTGCATTTACAGCTTCCTGCCTTCCCCTATTACGTAGCGTGTGCATACGTGGTCATTCATTCACGTATTCCAGTAGGTACATTTCAAGACGAGGAGTGTGGTCCTATCTCAGCATAGGTGCATGTTCCACCGAATGTTCAAAAATGTGTGTGCAATCTTATGGGACTTGACGGCATAAGTCATCAGTCCCTAACCTTACACACTACTTAACCTAAATTATCCTAAGGACAAACACACACACACAAACACACACACACACACACACACATATATATATATATACACACCCATGCCCGAGGGAGGACTCGAAACTCCGCCGGGACCAGCCACACAGCCCATGACTGTAGCCGCCGAATGTAGGAATGCTCGTCTCTTCACGGTCACAATTTGCCTTTCCTTTGCTAGTCTAGGCGAGAGGTTTTTTAAAATCCTTTTACTTTTGTATACAAAGTTTTTGAGTCTTTGCTTAATAATTTACCCGCACTTCCTAAACGTGCCCAGAAAGCTTCTGCTGCCATTGTAGCCTAGACTGATCTTCCAGCTGCAAATGTACACTGGGCAGACAAAAGCCGTGTGGTACCAGCTGACGTCTTGCCTGACCTCCTCCCACCTGCAGCAACTCGACGAGGCGTGGACTGGACAAGTAGTCTGGTCCCCTGCAGAAGTATTCAGCCGTACTGTCTCTACAGTCGAGTATAATTACGAAAGGATTGTCGCTGCACGATCTTGTGCTCGGGATGGCCTCTCAATTGCCGGGCAACCTGGGTGGCGAAATCACATGTCATGGGAACTTGAAGTCCATGAGTGGCTGCAGATGGTCTGCAAGTAGCCGAAGGTAACCATCCAGTCAATGATCGGTTCAGTTCCACCAGAGGATTCAATCCATTCCGTGTAAACGCAGATCACATCATTATCGAACAACCACAACATTTGGGTCCCATGACTTCGTGTGGTCGGCGCCACAGTCGAACCTCATCAGCTCATGTCAACTGAAATCGGGACGCATCTGACCAGATCACGGTTTCCCAACTGCTACTGCCACGAGCCCTGGAGAGCCGCTGCAGCTGACGTCGTGGTGTCAGCAGAGGGCTCTCGCGTCCGTTTATTCTGCTGCCAAGGACCGCTAACGTCAAAGTCCGCCGCTCTGTCCCAACGTGTACATTCGTCCTACGCCTCACATTGATTTCTGCGGTTATTTCACGCAGTGTTGCTTGTCTGTTAGCACTGACAACCGAAGCAAACGCCGCTCCTCTCGGCCGTTAAATGGAGGCAGTTGGCCACTGCTTTTTCCCTGGTGGGAGGTGACGCCTGAAATTTGCTATTCTCGTCACACCCTTGACATTCTAGATGTCGGAATATTGAATTTCCTACCAATTTCCGAGACGGAATGCCCCATGCGTGTAGCTACAGCTTCCGTTCTGCGCTCACAGTCTGTCTTCCGGTCATGTTGTTGTTGTTGTTGTTGTTGTGGTCTTCAGCCCTGAGACTGGTTTGATGCGGCTCTCCATGCTACTCTAACCTGTGCAAGCTTCCTCATCTCCCAGTACCTACTGCAACCTACATCCTTCTGAATCTGCTTAGTGTATTCATCTCTTGGTCTCCCTCTACGGTTTTTACCCTCCACGCTGCCCCCCCCCCCCAATACTAGATTGGTGATCCCACGACGTCTCAGAACATGTCCTACCAAGCGGTCCCTTCTTCTTGTCAAGTTGTGGCACAAGCTCCTCTTCTCCCCAATTCTATTCAATACCTCCTCAATAGTTATGTGATCTACCCATCTAATCTTCAGCATTCCTCTGTAGCAGCACATTTCGAAAGCTTCTATTCTCTTCTTGTCTAAATGATTTATCGTCCATGTTTCACTTCCATACATGGTTATACTCCTTACAAATACTTTCAGAAACGACTTTCTGACACTTAAATCTATACTCGATGTTAACAAATTTCTCTTTTTCAGAAACACTTTCCTTGCTATTGCCAGTCTACATTTTATATCTTCTCTACTTCACCATCATCAGTTATTTTGCTCCCCAAATAGCAAAACTCCTTTACTACTTTAAGTGTCTCATTTCCTAATCTAATTCCCTCAGCATCACTCGACTTAATTCGACTACATTCCTTTATCCTCGTTTTGATTTTGTTGATGTACATCTTATATCCTCCTGCAAGACACTGTCCATTCCGTTCAACTGCTCTTTCAAGTCCTTTGCTGTCTCTGACAGAATTACAGTGTCATCGGCGAACCTCAAAGTTTTTATCTCTTCTCCATGGATTTTAATACCTACTCCGAACTTTTCTTTTGTTTCCTTTATTGCTTGCTCAATATACAAATTGAATAACATCGGGGATAGGCAACAACCCTGTCTCACTCTCTTCCCAACCACTGCTTCCCCTTCATGTCCCTCGACTCTTATAACTGCCATGTGGTTTCTGTACAAATTGTAAATAGCCTTTCGATCCCTGTATTTTACCCCTGCCACCATCAGAATTTGAAAGAGAGTATTCCAATCAACATTGTCAAAAGCTTTCTCTAAGTCTACAAATGCTAGAAACGTAGGTTTGCCTTTCCTTAATCTTTCTTGTAAGATAAGTCGTAGGGTCAGTATTGGCTCACGTGTTCCAACATTTCTACGGACTCCAAACTGATCTTCCCTGAGGTCGGCTTCTATCAGTTTTTCCATTCGTCTGTAAAGAATCCGAGTTAGTATTTTGCAGCTGTGACTTATTAAGCTGATAGTTCGGTAATTTTCACATCTGTCAGCACTTGCTTTCTTTGGGATTGAAACGCTTCACGAGACATTAATTTCGAAAGGACAGTAAAGAATCACTTCCCATTGGCTACAATGCTATTGCAGTATTTGTGCCGGCCGCTGTGGCTGAGCGGCTCTAGGCCCTTAGGTCTGGAACCCCACTGCTGCTACGGTCGCAAGTTCGAATCCTGCCCCGGGCATGGCTGTGTGCGATGTCCTTAGGTTAGTTAAGTTCAAGTAGTTCTAAGTATAGGGGACTGATGACCTCAGATGTTAAGTCCCATAGTGCTCAGAGCCATTTTTTGCAGTATTTGTATCCGGGAGGATTTGAAATAGAAGCCAAATGGCGACAGCGTAATCAGTCACACAATTCTACATGACCGTGACTAGAAATGATAAAAGCCGGAAAATAGTTTCGTTGTAGTTGCTCATTTTTATTACGTACTAGCTTCGCCTGGCATGCTGTAGAATGCTTCTTTCTCGATCTACGTAGGTACCGGTTTCCGCCCCGACCCTCATCCATAGGTGTGCTGGGGTGTCTTATTACTGTCTCAGTATTTTTATGCGCGTACGAAGTGGGAATCGCAGTAAACATCGGTGGTAATTCTTTCGGGCGTTACACGTTTTGTCCTGATACTGCGCTGCCTTGGCACCTACACTACCCCCAGTTCTAGGGACGAAACGTCTTCGTGACTGTCACCAATATGTCTGGCGACCCCGAGAACTATGAATTTGATACAAGTATCGGTCGTTATCGAATATTTCACATATTGTGGCTTCTTACCAGCAACGGCCTTGCCGCAGTGGATACACCGGTTCCCGTGAGATCACCGATGTTAAGCGCTGTCGGGCGTGGTCGGCACTTGGATGGGTGACCAGCCAGGCCGCCATGCGCTGTTGCCATTTTTCGGGGTGCACTCAGCCTCGTGATGCCAACTGAGGAGCTACTCGACCGAATAGTAGCGGCTTCGGTCAAGAATACCACCATAGCGACCGGGAGAGCGGTGTGCTGACCCCACGCTCCTTTATCCACATCCTCCTCTGAGGATGACACGGCGGTCGGATGGGCCCGGTAGGCCACTCGTCGCCTGAAGACGGAGTGAGTGAGTGGCTTCTTACCTGCCCCCAACCCCCACCTCCCCACTGCCACTCCTAGGGGTGTCTGGGGTACAGAACTCATGTAGCGTTATTATACAAATAATGAGTGATGTACAAAAATTTGACATAAATTGCTGCATTCGTTTGTGACTTAAGTTTTCATGTGAACCCCTTTCCACCCGCACCCCTATGATTTCGCTGGCGTCCGCCCAATAACTCGTGAGACTTTCATCGCTATCGCGTGAACGGTATAGAAGACGGACAAACTTTTATATATTAGATACAATTTCGCAATTAGTACTCCCTCTTCATGTCTCGAATTTATTCAGTGTCCGCATTCCTTTACACAGCTGCCGGTTGAACATATTCGCAACTGCATTTATTATACATTATCTACTTTTTCGCCGGCCGCGGTGGCCAAGCGGTTATAGGCGCTTCAGTCCGGAACCGCGCGACTGCTACGGTCGCAGGTTCGAATCCTGCCTCGGGCATGGATGTGTGTGATGTCCTTAGGTTATTTAGGTTTAAGTAGTTCTAAGTTCTAGGGGACTGATGACCACATATGTTAAGTCCCATAGTGCTCAGAGTCATTTGAACCATTTTTTTATCTACTTTTTCCGTATGACAATTCCCTCTCTTTGCTCAATGCTTCCTTCGCTACAGCAGTTCGAGTGTCCACCAATACATAAGAAAGAAAATTGAGTATTTTAAACATAGCTGCGCAACAGCAACGGTTCCACGTAATAGGATTAAAAACAGCCGACCAGTTGCAAAGTAATCTTTACCTAGGTTTCGATAGATTTAAATCTATCTTCTTCAGAAGGCGGCCTTCTGAAGTAGACAGATTTAAATCTATCGAAACCTAGGTAAAGATTACTTTATCCTTTGCAACTGGTCGGCTGTTTTTAATCCTAAAGAAAATTGAATTTATCCGCCGAATTGTAGACCCACACCGTTAGTGTGTAGTATTTTTGAACGTATACTGAAGCTAAACGTTCTGAAATACATAGACGAAAACAACCTATTGACACATGATGAGTGCGGATTCTGAAAATATCGTTCTTTTGAAATACAAATAGCTCTTAATTTGCACGAAGTAAAGAGCGCTTTTGCCACACAGGGCATCTTAAATTGATTGCACGTGTCTAGAGTGTAAGAAAGTTTTTGACACCCAACCTCACAAGAGGCTTCTAATCGTACTGCGCCCCTATGGAGTATCGTCTCAGTTGTGCGACTGGATTCGCAGCTTCCTGTTGGAGAGGTGACAGTTGGCAGTGATAGACGGAAGGTGGCCGAGCAAGACACAAGCCACACCTGCTGTTTCCAGTGGAAGTGTAGCAGGCCCTGCGCTGTGAACGATTTAGGAGAGTAATAGAAGCTGTGCACAAGTAATATTGAAGCGTAGTAGAAACTCGTGCTGTCATAATGTGAAGGCATGGCTGCACTGTAACAATAATTAATTCTCGTAATGTAAAGGCAAGTCTTTCATACTGTAAAAGTTAACAGTCTGACTGCAAGAATTTTGATCAGTAAAAACTGCGTAAACCTACGATAATTAGTTTTGCAAAACTGATCACAGATCCAATAACTAAAGCTGATAAACAATACAGCAAATGTAACTGTCCCTGAATGACCTAACTAACTGAATAGAAAAAAAAAACATCAAAATATTTAGTCGCTACCTCCATTCTGCGCAAATCTGGATAACGCTTTGCAGTACTGTACACAGCGCCGCTATCATAAAGCTAAGAGGTTGCTGAGTCTGCACATACACACTCGGGAGGTGCAGGATTTTCACTGTTGGCTGCAAATCCAAGCATACGTTTGGAAAAAAATTGTAAGAGAAGTGTAAGTGAAAAAATGAAATATGGGCATAAATGACAACAGTAAGTTTTTTCTTGCATACTGTGAAAAACAGCTCAAGGCTGATTTTAAATTAATGAACCTCTTAACATCCAAAGACCGTAGCTCGTGATCTTTCGTAGCGTTCTCGCTTCCCGTGCACGGGGTCCCGAGTACACTTCTTAAGCTGTAAACCATACTAGGAGGTTCAAAAAATTTGATTTTTTTATTGCATAAATCGTTAGCTCAACTATTCATGACTACCAGGCGTTGAAAGTACCGCTCCAATTGTAAAGTTCTTTTACTATCACACGACCGGTTTCGGGCTCTTACAAGCCCGTCTTCAGGTGTCGTGACTTGGTGCTGTAGCCCTGAGACCGGTGTGCTACCTACTAGCGCACAACAGGGAGTGCATATGCTGTCAAAATTCCAAAACGAAATTCACATTCGTTTGGATTCTATGAGCCTAGAACCGAGTTCATCCCGACGTACAGAAGGAAATTCTTCCAGTATATGAAGATTTATCGAGGGATGAATTACTGGAGAGATGTTTAGGTGGCCACATACAAAATGCGAATAAAAATTTCAATCACACTATTTGGCGATTAGGTCCTAAACACTTGCACTCCAAACTAAAACTCGTTGAACTGACATCGTATTTAGCAGCGGGTTTATTCAATGAAGGAAATTCACCCCTTCTGTGGTCACGAACGGGGCAGGAATTGCAGTAGGCACGCAGAGATTTAGTTACACTGAACACGTGAATAACCAGGCAGAATAGACGTAGTTCACAGGAATCGAAGGAAGAACGGAAAGCTCGGAAAGTATTGCTGGAAGCGCAAAACGAAGCCTGTGAGGAAGAAGAAGGTGCTGGAATCGCAGATTAATCGGCAAGCATTTTACATTACTATTAACTTCCTAGAATTTCTAGTTTCCGAGAATTTATTTTTCAAACGTACTTATCTCGAAATGACTTTCTTCATATTTGCGTACAGTCCAACTCAAAAAGTATACAACCGATCATCATCAAAATTGATAGTACGATTCTTTATAAAATTACAAATTATATGAACTTGTCAGGCGATACAATGATTTCAAGGGTACTTTTCTTTGCATAATTAGAGAAAAATCGTGAAAACAGAAGTAAATTCTTCCAATGCCTGCAAAATTTTAATTTTCATTCTTTTCGTTGCCTCGAGGTTCATATTCTTAGATAATAAGTTATTAATGTAAAATTAATACCCTTTTCATTTTAGATGAAAATCGGAATGGCTATACTGCACGCAATTGGAGAACTATACTCACAACCTTCAGCGGACATCACAGTGTGATTATGTCATTTTTAGCTGAAATTATTAAAAAAAAATTCTCAAAAACGTTTCGAAATTTGAATGAAATGATGTCAAAATTTGATTAAATTCTAATTAATTCCTCCCGCCGAAAACAATAAAAAAAATCAGCTTCAAACAGACTCCTAACGTGATTCCCTCCCTTAATTACTCGTGTTGGCAGCTGTTGCTGATTGTAATTCTGAAATATTTACTACATCTCCTTTGGTGAGCGATTTTCGGAAAGCAGTTTTCAGTAAGTCCAGTTTAGTGGCGCCGTCATCGGCTGCACGCGTGTCGGTGTGCTCTCTCTCTATTGTTATCAGTCTCCAAATAAAATGAGTAAGATGTATGTGTTGTACGTTGCAACACAAAAAGAGTTACTCGTTTGCGTTCTTTTGTCGAACACTGACATGGTCGGACGCTGGCTGTGTGGAAATACACGTTAATTCTTACGAAAGCTGTGCTCGGTTGCTATTTTTACTCTATTGTAAGAACGAACCATTACTCATGCGTATGGCGCCATGGAAACTTGGATGAACTGTAGCGTTAGTCCGTGTGTCGAAGATGGTGTCCCGGCCAGGACCAGTTCTCCGTGGATGAGTACTGTTACAGAAGCTTCTGGCGCATTTGTGATGCCGCACGTTACACACGTTGAAACTGTACACCACTGCCTAAAGATGTTTTCGAATTTCTCTTGTGTAATACCACCCCAGTTATCGACATTTTACTGTGTAGAAAAAAAAAGTTCGGAAGAGTTTGTCTTTGGACGTTGATACTGATCGTTTTATAGTTATTCGAAAAAGAGTGCAGAACACATTTATTTATTAAACTGTGACAACCATTTCGTCTGCTGTAGGAGGCCATTTTGGGATGTAGAAATAAAACACAGTACCACGGTTGGTGCACGATGTTAAAACTCAAAATATTTCATCGCGTGTTTAAAGCACGTAGTTCGATTTGGACGCTGACCGCGAAGGACAGAAACTTGAAATTTGGAGAGGCTGTGGATCTTATAGTGTCCGCCGCTCGTCGTCTTGCGGTAGCGTTCTCGCTTCCCGCGCACGAGGTCCCGGGTTCGATTCCCGGCGGGGTCAGGGATTTTCTCTGCCTCGAGATGACTGGGTGTTGTGTGTCATTCGTCATCATTTCATCATCGTTGACGAAGCAAGTCGCCAAAGTGGCGTCAACTAAAAAGAACTTGTAATACGGCGGCCGAACTGCCCCGGCCAACAATGCCATACGATCATCATCATTGTTAGGGTGTTTTACGAAAGGTATGGTAGTGGGTGAAAGCTTTTTTGAAAATAAATAATAAACAATTACTAAAGGAATTTTAAGGCTGCATCTACGACTAGACCTCGGACTTTTAGGTTCTGAAAATCTTAAAGTAGGTATCTAAAATAGGTTCTATCACTTACAAAAATTGGTTACAAAAATGACGAAATAGGTGACCAAACTCTGACATTTTATTGTCTAGAAAGATAAATAGATTGACAAAAATTCACATTATATTATTGTCCATGTCCATAATTACAGTCACAGTAAATAACTAAGGCTTTTTGCAGCTCTTCCGTTGATAAACTGCATCTCTTGTCTGTTAATAGAATCTTATATGCCGAGAATGAGCGTTCCACGCCAACAGATGTCGCCGTGGCGGATTGGGGCCGCACGCTCGTGTTGTGTTGATTCACCTGACACGGTGTCAGCCACTGTTCAGACACTGGACAGTCGTGGTCTTTTTTAGCACAGTCTTTAGTTTCTCACTAACTTTCATACCAATAGAATCTGGGACCAAGTTGATTTTCTTCTGTCACGTCTTCATCTCAGGTGCGTGTAGACCGGTTTCCCTGAACACTCTAATGATAGGGACCGAAAATGCATAATGAGATTTTATGTATGTATCGTCGTTGGAAACTGTAGGGTGCTTTAGAAAATCTTAAGCTGAAGTAATGCCCACCGGCTCCTCCCGCAATTTAAGAACAATGTTCTTAATGTCTTCCAAATGCTCGCTGTTGTATTCCACGGCCTCCAGCCACGTTTCCCAGCGAGTAAGTATGGGTTCTGGTGGAGGTGGTACGCTGGGAAGTTCCTACCGAAATGACTGGACTCTTGTAGCTGCTTTACTAAAAACTCTTTGATGGCAGAAACTACGTTATTTATTAACAAAGTGAGCAACTGTTTCCGGGTTAGTCTTTCTTAACTCCTTGCTGCACATCAGATGAGGTACAGATCGAGTGTCAGGATCTAACTTTGCAACAATCAAACTAGCCACACATCGACCTTGTCTGTCAGATGCCTCATCGACATAAAACTACACGTAAGAATCGCCTTTATCTTCCCTCACCCTGCCAACGTATCTTCATATAAAGTATCTAAATAGTTATTTGTCAGCGTGGACTCTCATGGAATGGTGCGGTCACTGTTGTTGTTGTGGTCTTCACTCCTGAGACTCGTTAGATGCAGCTCTCCATCCTACTCTATCCTGTGCAAGCTTCTTCATCTCCCAGTCCTTTCTGCAACCTACATCCTTCTGAATCTGCTTAGTGTATTCATCTCTTGGTTTCCCTCTACGATTTTTATCCTCCATGCTGCCCTCCAATACTCAATTGGTGATCCCTTGATGCCTCAGAACATGTCCTACCAACCGATCCCTTTTTCTAGTCAAATTATGCCACAAACTTCTCTTCTTCCCAATCCAATTCAATACCTCCTCGTTATGTGATATACCAATCTAATCTTCAGCATTCTTCTGTACCACCACAATCGAAAGCTTCTATTCTCCTCTTGTCCAGACTATTTATCGTCCACGTTTCACTTCCATACATGGCTACACTGCATACAAGTACTTTCAGAGACGACTTCCTGACACTTAAATCTATACTCGATATTAACAAATTTCTCTTCTTCAGAAACGCTTTCCTTGCTTTTGCCAGTCTATATTTCATATCCTCTCTTTCGACCATCATCAGTTATTTTGCTCCCCAAATAGCAAACCTCCTCCATTACTTTAAGTGTCTCATTTCCTATTCTAATACCCTCACCATCACCCGAGTCAACGGACTACATTCCATTATCCTGGTTTTCCTTTTGTTGAGGGTCATCTTATATCCTCCTTTCAAGACACTGTCCATTCCGTTCAACTGCTCTTCCAAGTCCTTTGCTGTCTCTGACAGAATTACAATGTCATCGGCGAACCACAAAGTTTTTATTTCTTCTCCATGGGTTTTAATACCTACTCCGAATTTTTGTTTTGTTTCCTTTACTGCTTGCTCAATATACAGGTTGAATAACATTGGGGAGAGGCTACAACTCTGTCTCACTCCCTTCCCAACCACTGCTTCCCTTTGGTGCCCCTCGACTCTTATAACTGCCATCTGGTTTCTGTACAAATTGTAAATAGCCTTTCGCTCCCTGTATTTTACCCCTGCCACCTTCAGAATTTGAAACAGAGTATTCCAGTCAGCAATGTCAAAAGCTTTCTCTAAGTCTACAAATGCTAGAAAACTTCCGAACTGGCTATTTTCAACTGCACTGAATGGTATGTCTGCTGTAACAATGGCCTAACACAGGTCAAGATGAAATTCGTTTCTGTTTGTTGGATTTGGTTTAGCGTTTGTTTCAAGTTTTATTTATTCTTTAAATTTGCCCGGTGTTTAACGTTCCTAAATAAAAAAATTGAGAAATACTTTGTGGACGAGACCTACTTATCGAAATTAACCTACATTAAGGGTTTAGAAACAATATTAACTCGCGAAAGACAGTGGTATCACTGAGTACGCGTAGCGGATAAAAGGTTAGCATTTTACTTATGTCTTTGTCGCACACATTGCAGTGAATAACTCTTCTGTCTGTAGAGAAATCAGGAAATTCTTGTAACCGCTGACGATTGAGAGATGGTTCGGCACGGCTCGCTTTCCACAAACACACTGTCTGTGTGAAATATTTCGCCACAGCCGAGCAGAACGCTGAACGACTAAATAGAGACTGTGGAGGTGTTTTGAAAAGTCAGGCAGGCCATGCCGGTCCATCTGACGGTCCACAGCCATCATTCAGTTACTGTTTTCTAAGTAGCCGGGAGGACCAGAACAGTACGTTTAGTTATACAAATTTTATTTGACTCGAATTTTAAAATTTAGGTACGATGAACATCGACGAAAGCAAAACGAGGTTAACGGAATGTAGTCGAATTAAGTCGGGTGATGCTGAGGGAATTAGATTAGGAAATGAGACACTTAAAGTAGCAAAGGAGTTTTGCTATTTGGGGAGCAAAATAACTGATGGTGGTCGAAGTAGAGAGCATAAAAATGTAGACTGGTAATGGCAAGGAAAGCGTTTCCGAAGAACAGATATCTGTTAACATCGAGTATAGATTTAAGTGTCAGGAAGCCGTTTCTGAAAGTATGTGTATGGAAGTGAAACATGGACGATAAATAGTTTGGACAAGAAGAGAATAGAAGCTTTCGAAATGTGGTGCTAGAGAAGAATGCTGAAGATAAGATGGGTAGATCACATAACTAATGAGGAGGTATTGAATAGGATTGGGGAGAAGAGGAGTTTGTGGGTCGACTTGAGAAGAAGAAGGGACCGGTTGGTAGGACATGTTCTGAGGCATCAAGGGATCACAAATTTAGCATTGGACGGCAGCGTGGAGGGTCAAAATCGTAGAGGGAGACCAAGAGATGACTACACTAAACAGATATAGAAGGATGTAGGTTGCATTAGGTACTGGGAGATGAAGAAGCTTGCACATGATAGAGTAGCATGGAGAGCTGCATCAAACCTGTCTCTGGACTGAAGACCACAACAACAACAGGTACAATCAGGTACTAACCGAAAATCAGGTATTTTTAGGTGCTATAATACTAGCGTTTTCGATCATAAATTGGCGTAAATTGCGTATGTACAACTTTTATTGCATTTATTTAATGAGGAACAAAATAAGTTTTTATCTAAAATCCGAGGTGTATCTGTGACTACTGGTATTTGATTTCTCGGCTAGAAATAAAAAAATACCTGTTTCAGTGTTTCCCCCTTAGAGATTGCAATAGGGGAATAAAAGTTTTAAGGAAATATTTTGCTACATTAAAAAAATTTACAGTTAAATTTATGAAAGTTGGTATGTCACTTCTAGGTTGCATATATAAAGAAATATTTGTTAGGGGATGAAAGTTGCCAGAAGAATCCAAAAGGTATGATTAATGGACTCCAGCTACTAGAACTACTTTCTGTAATTACATTCGGATAAGACCATGCTTCTATGGTCTTAATTAGAGTGAAAAGCCAAGACGGTGGTTTCTGAACAACATACAGTCTATGTGAGCGAAGCGACGGATGTTTGTGTGTGTGTGTGTGTGTGTGTGTGTGTGTGTTTGAGAGAGAGAGGGAGAGAGAGAGAGAGAGAGACAGTTATGTAATTACGTATTGATATGTTAATTTGTACGTATTATTATGAAGGTGAGCCCGTCTATCTTAGGAAAATCTGTTATGCCCGTTCGCTGACGCTGCCACGCAGTCCAGTGTGCGAAATGGTGTCAAGTTCAAACTTCTTACCCCTCGTTTTCTTGTAATTCTTGGGAGGCCTATTAAGTCGCTGCTTCTTTCAATAGTTATTCCCCTCTTAGTCATAACAGGCAAATGGGATATTTTCGTTGCTAGGTCTTGACTTAAAACTGAATTATCTTAGTATATGTAATGATTAATCAGCGCACAAACGTTTCTTCACTTCATACTATATATCTTGGATGTGATTTATATAAAACTACCTTCCGTTTTTCCATACAAGTCAGGAGTTTTGCTCGGCTCACGCATTCGCTACAACAAGCGAGAAGACTGTCTCGAGAAAGACTAACGAAAAAGGATCGTAAATGTTTACTCTCACTTTTCTACTCACGTTTCTCTGGCATTTTCAATGATTATACTGTTTGTTTTATAAAATAGCAGTTATGTTTTCCCAATACATACGTACTTACTCTTACAAAATTTTAGAATGACAAAATTTCATCTCCTACTGAGTATCATAATATTACTGGTGAAATGTCGAATAAATTTCGAATTGCTATATTCAGGCTATACTTCTCACTTAATTATAAAGCAAAATTAATAATAGTTGTAAGAATACAGTGCGATTGTAAGCGTAAGCCTGGAAGTATTATGACAAAATTATGTTCAAATGTGTGTGAAATCTTATGGGACTTGACTGCTAAGGTCATCAGTCCCTAAGCTTACACACTACTTAACCTAAATCGTCCTGAGGACAAACACACACACCAATGCCCGAGGGAGGACTCGAACCTCCGCCGGGACCAGCCGCACAGTCCATGACTGCAGCGCCTGAGACCGCTCGGCTAATCCCGCGCGGCTGACAAAATTAACTGAACAGTTGGCCGCTAGTCACTTATTTCTTCTTTTAAGTCCGATTCTTAAAAATATCGTACGCGTTGGAACTGGTGACCAAACATAGCAATTTTTTTTTCATATTTGCACTTCGTACCTTTACTTTCTGGTGGTGATGCTGCTGCAATCTTGACAGGAATGCGTTCTCTACACAAACTATCAAGTCAATCTCTACAGACAGTCTGTTTTTCTGCGGGACTTGTAGTTTGTTGACCATCGTCTGCGATAAAGCTACATATTGCATTTTGTAGAGGATACAGCAATTTTAAAAGGCATACGGCAGATTTTTATCGGCATGGAAAATCTGCTTGGAAACTAATGTTATGGAGAGCTTGATAAGACACATACTAGGTTAGTTGAGGCCAAATGGGCAATATGAACGCAGCGTAATCGTGAGTAATAGCCTGCTACGTAATGTGCAGCATTCGTAATGGCTCAATACGGCAGACTAAACTAACTTTCCAGAAGCAACTATCTGGTGTTTTGTAAACATGTTAGAACAGTTGTAAGGTTAACTCTGGATGCTTACTGTGGTACCTAACTTAATTATCTGTTTGTCAGGTTAGTGCCAACACTCGAATCTAGTCTTCTTCGCCACGGAACGAGTGAGCACCTTGTTCACAGAATGCTCAGAAAATTCGAGGGACTGACGAGTTAATGAAAGAGGAAAACAATTGAGAGAATTTTTACTAAAAACTGATTGCGGAGAAACGGTCACTAGTACTGCGAGGAACTCGGGAGCGCCTAGACGTTTGAGACAGGGAAACCTATCAACTTGAGTCTAAAGAGTAGGGACTTATCGCTGAAGTTTTCTTTTCTGTTGCGTTTTAAGCCTGTTGTCATGTTGAGGCCAGAAACTGGTATGATCCAGCTATGCGCGCTACTCTGCCCTGTGCAACTCTCTCCGAGTAACTACTGAAACCTAAATCCTTCTGAATCTGCTTATTGTATTCATCTCCTGGTCTCCCTATACTATTTTTACCCCCCACGCTTCCCTCGAGTACTAAACTGGTGACCCCTTGATACTTCAGAACGTGCCCTACCAACCAATCCCTAGCATAAATTCCTCTTCTCCCCAATTCTATTAAGTACCTCCTCATTAGTTACGAGATCGACATATCTGATCTTCAGCATTCTTCTGTAGCACGACGTTACAAAAGCTTCTATTCTCTTCTTGTCTAAACTATTTATCGTCCATGCTTAGCTTCCATACATTGCTATACTCCATACAAGTACTTTCAGAAAAGACTTCCTAACACTTGAACTTGTATTCGATGTGAACAACTTTCTCGTCTTCAGAAACGATTTCCTTGCTGTTCCCAGCCTGCATTCTGTACTCTCTCTGCTTCCGCAATTGTCAGTTACTCTGCCATCCAAATAGCCACACTAATCAATTACTTTTAGAATTCCTTTTCCTTGCGTAATTCCCTCTTCATCGCTGGGTTTAATTCAACTACTTTCCATCATCTTTGTTTTACTTTCATTGATAATCGTTATAACCTCTTTTGAAGACTATGTGTTCTGTTCAACTGCTCTTGTAAGTCCACTGCTGTCCCTTCACATAATCGGCTCGCTCAACTTTAATGGAGTTTCCAACTTTCTCCTTGATTTCGTTTACTGCTTGCTCAATGCGCAGATCGAATAAAATTGGTGAGAAGCTACAATGCTGTCTCACTCCCTTCTCAGTAGGGATAGAGGTTACCGCTGAAACCACGCTAATATAATTATTTTTCCGATGCCAGTTTAATGTGACTGTTAAAAGCACCCAAAATTAATGGTTTGTTAAATAACCGATTTTTTATTTTTTATCCTTATTATTTCCTGTAATAATCTTAGAAATCTAAGAAAGACTCAAAAAATTTTGACTCTCAGTTTCAAGATACGTAGAATCAAAATATTAAATTAGATACGGTCGGTAAATAAGAGATTTCCTCGAAATGTGATAAGTGGCTGAATTCTACAGAAATCACTGGTGTAATTATTGATTCTAATTTTTTGAAGCGCTGCTCAAAATCATGTTGTAATCGGTGATTATAGCATCATTTCGGCGTTGCGAATATTCAGTGGTAAAGTGGAAAAATTGGGGTTGAAGAACTCTGTTTTTCGTGTTAACACGTCCGTTTATAAGGTCTACAAGCAGATACAGGCATATTATGTAGACACAGGCAACACATGAACTATTTTCTATTTTTACTGCGTACTACGAATGAACAGTTGTAGGCAACAGTTTTTAATTCGTCACTGCTGCCGTAATTTCCATCCTCTTTTATTATTTCACGAAAATGGCAGACAAATCTTTAATCTCTTAAACCAAATGAAGCGTTGCGCTTCGTTGCTAGGTCACTTTGTAAAAATATTTCTGGGTTAGGGTTGGCACATTTCTGCAGCACGACGCATATTCGTCGGAGACTGCGAGAGAGCTACCTCTAACCGCGACACAGCGGCAACGGCGGCATCATTGTCTCAGCAGTGCTGTGCCATGTGTTTGTCGCTCGTTTCTGTCTGCACTCTTGTAAAATAGCACTCATCGCTTTTCGCCATTTTGTATAATAACGCAGTAATTGAAACCGATACGAATTTTACGAGTAAAAATTACTCCTTTTTTTTTAATTTAAGACGAAACATCTTTCAGCCGCTAATACAGCTAATTGATACTACGATTTTTTTTCTATTTGTTACTAAATAAAGAACAACTGCTATAACCGAGACCCAACAAATGCCGAAAAATACCTATTATTCAGAACTGAACTACCGGTATCGCTTTTAACCGGTCGGTTTTTCCGATCCCTACGTTTTCAGACACAGCGTGTGTTACATGTCTTTCGACTCTCGTTAACAGCCGTCTGCTTTCTGTACCAGTTGTACAAAACTTTTCGCCCCTACCGTCAGAATATGACACAGCAGAGCGTATCCAAAATGAACCCCACTGAATATTGTCCACCTTGTGTACAGTGCTCAATGAAGCGTTGTGCGAGTACCGGTCGTTTGTCCACCTAGTGTCCACTGGATCAGCACCGCACTTGCTCAGGCGCTGTCCACGGTGCAGGGTGCCGACAGAGGCAGGAGAGTCGGAATGACGCCGCAGACCACTGCGACCGCACGTATCCTCCACTCCCCTTTCCGCCTTTCTCTACGGGGTCGGCATTGTTTGTGGCAGTGTGTGGGCTCTTCCCACTCACTACCGGGACGGAATCTGTGTAGCCCACCTGTTTCCGCCTGCAGTAGATCGTGGCCGAGCGGTTCTAAGCGCTTCAGTCTGGAACCGCTACGGCCGCAGGATCGAATCCTGCCTCGTAATGGCTGGGTGTTGTGTGGTGTCCTTAGGTTAGTTAGGTTTAAGTAGTTCTAAGTTCTAGCGGACTGATGAGCTCAGATGTCAAGTCCCATAGTGCTCAGAGCCATTTAAACCATTTTTTGCAGTAGATCGCATGTCTGAGACCGTCTGCTATACTGAAGAGCCAAAGAAACTAGTACACCCCCTAATACCGTGTAGCGCCCCGCGAGGACGCAGAAATGAAGCAACACGACACGGCCGGGACTCGACTAATGTCTGAATCACTGCTAGAGGGGTTTGGGACCGTGAATGATGGAGGGCTGTCCATAAATCCGTAAGACTACGAGGGGAAGCCGACCTCGGGGAAGATCAGTTTGGATTCCGCAGAAATACTGGAACACGTGAGGCAATACCGACATTACGACTTATCTTAGAAGAAAGATTAAGGAAAGGCAAACCTACGTTTCTAGCATTTGTAGACTTAAAGAAAGCTTTTGACAATGTTGATTGGAATACTCTCTTTCAAATTCTAAAGGTGGCAGGGGTAAAATACAGGGAGCGAAAGGCTATTTACAATTTGTACAGAAACCAGATGGCAGTTGTAAGAGTCGAGGGACGCGAAAGGGAAGCAGTGGTTGGGAAGGGAGTGAGACAGGGTTGTAGCCTCTCCCCAATGTTATTCAATCTGTATATTGAGCAAACAGTAAAGGACACAAAACAAAGATTCGGAGTAGGTATTCAAATCCATGGAGAAGAAATAAAAACATTGAGATACAGTGATGGCATTGTAGTTGTCAGAGACAGCAAAGGACTTGGAAGAGCAGTTGAACGGAATGGACAGTGTCTTGAAAGGAGGATATAAGATGAACATCAACAAAAGCAAAACGAGGATAATGGAATGTAGTCGAATGAAGTCGGGTGATGCTGAGGGAATTAGACTAGAAAATCAGACACTTAAAGTACTAAAGGAGTTTCGCTATTTCGGGAGCAAAATAACTGATGATGGTCGAAGATATGAAATGTAGACGGCCAATGCCAAGGAAAGCGTTTCTGAAGAAGAGAAATTTGTTAGCATCGTGTATAGATTTAAGTGTCAGGTACTCGTTTCTGAAAGTATTTGTATGGAGTGTAGCCATGTATGGAAGTGAAACATGGAGGATAAATAGTTCGGACAAGAAGAGAATAGAAGCTTTCGAAATGTGGTGCTACAGAAGAATGCTGTAGATTAGATGGGTAGATTACATAACTAATGAGGAAGTATTGAATAGAATTGGGGAGAAGAGGAGTTTGTGGCACAATTTGACAAGAAGAAGGGACCGGTTGGTAGGACATGTTCTGAGGCATCAAGGGATCACAAATTTAGCATTTGACGGCAGCGTGGAGGGTAAAAATCGTAGAGGGAGACCAAGAGATGAATACACTAAGCAGATTCAGAAGGATGTAGGTTGCAGTAAGTACTGGGAGATGAAGAAGCTTGCACAGGATAGAGTAGCATGGAGAGCTGCATCAAACCAGTCTCAGGAGTGAAGACAACAACAACAACAACGAGGGGTGGAGATCTCTGAACAGCATGTTGCAAGGCATCCCAAAAATGCTCAATAACATTCACCTCTGGGGAGATGAGTGGCCAGCGCAAGAGTTTAAACTCAGAAGAATGTTCCTGGGGCCTCTCTGTAGCAATTCCGGACGTGTGGGGCGTCGCAGTGTCTTGCTGGAATTGCCCGAGTCCGTTGGAAAGCATAATGGACACGAATGGATGCAGGTGATCAGACAGGATGATTAGATATGTTATATTTTAACTAAAGTTCAGTCTTGATCACAACACTTACGTCTCAATAACATAGGTGACCGGTTTCGGTTATATTTATATAACCATCTTCAGACCTGTGAATTAATTTTAGAAAATACTAGAGAGCAATCTTAAAATAAAATGAAATCACCGCTGGAAGCTAATGAGATCAAAAAGGAAATGACCATCTTAAAACAAATTGCGAAAAGCAACTCTTTCGACACACGACAGGTAGATATCATTTTTAATACAGTGCAATAATCACAATGTACTCCAGGTAATCCAGAATATATGAAGATGGCATATATGGGTAACATCTCAGATAGAATTACTAATTTATTCAAAAATTCTGGAATAACAATAGCATTCACAACTGACAATACTTTACAACAAAAAACTAAGACATACCATAAGTAAAGATAACGAAAAATTTACCAAATCGGGAGTGTATAAGATCTAATGTAGAGACCGTAAGAAAATATATATCGGCCAAAGAGATCGAAATTTTGCAGTAAGGTACAAAGAACATAGGTCGGGTACCTCACGAACAAAATCTGTATTCGGCCATCACATAACATTTAATAACTATGCTGAGGGGACAGGAGAGCAGAATCTACAAGTTCTTCGTTATGCAAATAAAGGCTTACTTATGAATATCTTACAAGAAATCCATACATATTTGCTCATTTGAAAACCAAATCATCAATGCTGCTCAATGAACAATTAGATTTTTCGTGAAAAATATTTTTATGACCTTTTCGACGAAATTTTATAATGAAGATGCACCTACTCTTTTGTTTTAAAATATAAGATTAGCTATACCCATGGAAAAAGTTATGTATGAACAATATGCTATACAACATATAAAATTTTTATTACATTGTGATAGATTATTATATAATCTATTAGATCGATGAGTTTTAAATATATAATCAGCGGTCTAATCAGTTATTCAGACATACATAATGCGGAACGTACTCTTGGCTGCTACCCTACTGCTATAAAGAATATTGCTATGAAAACTACAGTTAAAGTAAGACGATTCTGCAACATCCATCAAAGATGCAATTGTGATGTAGGCGACTCATCAAATAGGGAGCCAAGATTGGGAGACTACATACAACACTGCATTCATAAAATAACACATGAAGAACGTTGAAACATATGCAAGAGGAAATTAACCACAACCAACCGATTCAATTTTCACCCAAAGAAGTTACGTTCGTAGCACAATCCTGTCCGTCATGTAATTACCACACACTGGTATACTAAATTCATACTAGCTCTCCGTGAAATCTTCCCGAAAAGAATAGCTGAGGGCTACTTTGATGATTACACCACATGCTTCACGTGGTCAACTTGGTTTACACAAAGAGTATAACTCCACAATAATTTCGATAATTAAAATAAATTAGATCGAAAAGCAATTTACAAAAGAAAAACCTCGAACTGGTTACTATCGTCTTACTATTAACCTGATGGATCAATCAGTTGTATAAGCACGTGGTACTGGTCTCACGAAGTACATCCCACGTGGGTTGAAGATAAAGAAAAGTTGCTACATTGAAAAATATTGTCAAGACGAGACGTTATAATCTCACGCACATTCGCATTTAAGATTGATGATCTTAGTTAGAGTTACGGATCAACACGTTGTTCCACTTTACTCACAAAGTAGTGACAAAGCAACTACCGGAAGATACTCTGAACTTCACACTCGAATTACACTGCGTTGCAATTTAAGATAACATTAGATATTTTAGAGCTAAACCTGAAATAAAGGTGATTAAATTTTCAGTTAGGCTGAACTTAAGAAATCCATTGTCCTGCGGACTTGGCAGACACGCGCTTAGCCGGAGATCTTACCACTTCAGACGCTCGCCGCGGACAGACTGACCTGCTCTCCTACCGAGCGTGCTTAACAGATACAAGCGGAAGTGACCAGAGAGGCAGCTTCCTATACCAACATGACAAGGGACGGACAGGACCATACTAAGAATAGAAACCTCTCTGCTTTTAGAAAGCGTAGCTACCTGTTCCGACGTTGGTCCTACTGTTCTCTAGCAGACAGGCTTGTCTGCTACCCTCAAGCATGCAACTAGAAATACATTTGCTCATTTATCCTCTCACACAGAAGGGAAGGGGGATGACAGTATCTTATCATGTTGTTGTTGTTGTGGTCTTCAGTCCTGAGACTGGTTTGATGCAGCTCTCCATGCTACTCTATCCTGTGCAAGCTTCTTCATCTCCCACTACCTACTGCAACCTACATCCTTCTGAATCTGCTTAGTGTATTCATCTCTTGGTCTCCCTCTACGATTTTTACCCTCCACGCTGCCCTCCAATACTAAATTGGTGATCCCTTGATGCCTCAGAACATGTCCTACCAACCGATCCCTTCTTCTGGTCAAGTTGTGCCACAAACTTCCCTTCTCCCCAATCCTATTCAGTACTTCCTCATTAGTTATGTGATCTACCCATCTAATCTTCAGCATTCTTCTGTAGCACCACATTTCGAAAGCTTCTATTCTCTTCTTGTCCAAACTATTTATCGTCCATGTTTCACTTCCATACATGGCTACACTCCATACGAATACTTTCAGAAATGACTTCCTGACACTTAAATCAATACTGGATGTTAACAAATTTCTCTTCTTCAGAAACGCTTTCCTTGCCATTGCCAGCCTACATTTTATATCCTCTCTACTTCGACCATCATCAGTTATTTTGCTCCCCAAATAGAAAAACTCCCTTACTACTTTAAGTGCCTCATTTCCTAATCTAATTCCCTCAGCATCACCCGACTTAATTAGACTACATTCCATTATCCTTGTTTTGCTTTTGTTGATGTTCATCTTATATCCCCCTTTCAAGACACTGTCCATTCCATTCAACTGCTCTTCCAAGTCCTTTGCTGTCTCTGACAGAATTACAATGTCATCGGCGAACCTCAAAGTTTTTATTTCTTCTCCATGAATTTTAATACCTACTCCGAATTTTTCTTTTGTTTCCTTTACTGCTTGCTCAATATACAGATTGAACAACATTGGGGAGAGGCTACAACCCTGTCTTACTCCCTTCCCAACCACTGCTTCCCTTTCATGTCCCTCGACTCTTATAACTGCCATCTGGTTTCTGTACAAATTGTAAATAGCCTTTCGCTCCCTGTATTTTACCCCTGCCACCTTTAGAATTTGAAAGAGAGTATTCCAGTCAACATTGTCAAAAGCTTTCTCTAAGTCTACAAATGCTAGAAACGTAGGTTTGCCTTTCCTTAATCTTTCTTCTAAGATAAGTCGTAAGGTCAGTATTGCCTCACGTGTTCCAGTATTTCTACGGAATCCAAACTGATCTTCCCCGAGGTTGGCTTCTACTAGTTTTTCCATTCGTCTGTAAAGAATTCGTGTTAGTATTTTGCAGCTGTGACTTATTAAGCTGATAGTTCGGTAATTTTCACATCTGTCAACACCTGCTTTCTTTGGGATTGGAATTATTATATTCTTCTTGAAGTCTGTGGGTATTTCGCCTGTTTCATACATCTTGCTCACCAGATGGTAGAGTTTTGTCAGGACTGGCTCTCCCACGGCCGTCAGTAGTTCCAATGGAATATTGTCTACTCCGGGGGCCTTGTTTCGACTTAGGTCTTTCAGTGCTCTGTCAAACTCTTCACGCAGTATCATATCTCCCATTTCATCTTCATCTACATCCTCTTCCATTTCCATAATATTGTCCTCAAGTACATCGCCCTTGTATAGACCCTCTATATACTCCTTCCACCTTTCTGCTTTCCCTTCTTTGCTTAGAACTGGGTTTCCATCTGAGGTCTTGATATTCATACAAGTCGTTCTATTATCTCCAAAGGTCTCTTCAATTTTCCTGTAGGCGGTATCTATCTTACCCCTAGTGAGATAAGCCTCTACATCCTTACATTTGTCCTCTAGCCATCCCTGCTTAGCCATTTTGCACTTCCTGTCGATCTCATTTTTGAGACGTTTGTATTCCTTTTTGCCTGTTTCACTTACTGCATTTTTATATTTTCTCCTTTCATCAATTAAATTCAATATTTCTTCTGTTACCCAAGGATTTCTACTAGCCCTCGTCTTTTTACCTACTTGATCCTCTGCTGCCTTCACTACTTCATCCCTCAAAGCTACCCATTCTTCTTCTACTGTATTTATTTCTCCCATTCCTGTCAATTGCTCCCTTATGCTCTCCCTGAATCTCTGTACAACCTCTGGTTCTTTTAGTTTATCCAGGTCCCATCTCCTTAAATTCCCACCTTTTTGCAGTTTCTTCAGTTTTAATCTACAGGTCATAACCAATAGATTGTGGTCAGAGTCCACATCTGCCCCTGGAAATGTCTTACAATTTAAAACCTGGTTCCTAAATCTCTGTCTTACCATTATATAATCTATCTGATACCTTTTAGTATCTCCAGGGTTCTTCCATGTATACAACCTTCTTTCATGATTCTTAAACCAAGTGTTAGTTATGATTATGTTGTGCTCTGTGCAAAATTCGACCAGGCGGCTTCCTCTTTCATTTCTGTCCCCCAATCCATATTCACCTACTATGTTTCCTTCTCTCCCTTTTCCTACACTCGAATTCCAGTCACCGATTACTATTAAATTTTCGTCTCCCTTCACAATCTGAATAATTTCTTTTATTTCATCATACATTTCTTCAATTTCTTCGTCATCTGCAGAGCTAGTTGGCATATAAACTTGTACTACTGTAGTAGGCGTGGGCTTCGTATCTATCTTGGCGACAATAATGCGTTCACTATGCTGTTTGTAGTAGCTTACCCGCATTCCTATTTTCCTATTCATTATTAAACCTACTCCTGCATTACCCCTATTTGATTTTGTGTTTATAACCCTGTAGTCACCTGACCAGAAGTCTTGTTCCTCCTGCCACCGAACTTCACTAATTCCCACTATATCTAACTTCAACCTATCCATTTCCCTTTTTAAATTTTCTAACCTACCTGCCCGATTAAGGGATCTGACATTCCACGCTCCGATCCGTAGAATGCCAGTTTTCTTTCTCCTGATAACGACATCCTCTTGAGTAGTCCCCGCCCGGAGATCCGAATGGGGGACTATTTTACCTCCGGAATATTTTACCCAAGAGGACGCCATCATCATGTAATCATACAGTAAAGCTGCATGCCCTCGGGAAGAATTACGGCTGTAGTTTCCCCTTGCTTTCAGCCGTTCGCAGTACCAGCACAGCAAGGCCGTTTTGGTTATTGTTACAAGGCCAGATCAGTCAATCATCCAGACTGTTGCCCTTGCAACTACTGAAAAGGCTGCTGCCCCTCTTCAGGAACCACACGTTTGTCTGGCCTCTCAACAGATACCCCTCCGTTGTGGTTGCACCTACGGTACGGCTATCTGTATCGCTGAGGCACGCAAGCCTCCCCACCAACGGCAAGGTCCATGGTTCATGGGGGGGTATCTTATCATATACAGTATATAAAAGAAAGCGGATGTAGGTTCCATATGAGACTTTGTGACATGAATTACATATAAACTGTGTTTTAAAGTGTAGTAGTGTGACAGATCATTCTTGTTTATGTGTGAAAGTAACACGTTTCACTGCTTGGTCTCCTCCCAGATAGTCAGAAACACCACAGTAAATTTAGAAGAGGAATTTATGCCGTAAGTGACAACAGATTTAAGAAATTAACATGAAAGGAATCCAACAGAGAGCTTTCAAGGCTTTCTCCACATCCGTACACGTCCATCCGCTCAATACAATTTAAAACGAGACTCTTCCGACCACGCAACATGTTTCCAGTCATCAACAGTCCATTGTCGATGTTGACGGGCCCAGGCGAGGCGTAAACCTCTGTGCCGTGCAGTCATCAAGGGTAGACGACTGGGCCTTCGGCTCCGAAACCCCATATCGATGATGTTTCGTTGAATGGTTCACATGCTGACACTTGTTGGTAGTCCAGCATTGAAATCTGCAGCAATGTGCGTAAGGGTCGCACTTCTGTCACGTCGAACGATTCTCTTCAGTCGTCGTCGGTCCCGTTCTTGCAGGATCTTTTTCTGGTCGCAGCGATGTTGCAGATTTGTAGTTTTACCGTATTCCTGATATTCACCGTACATTCGTGACATGGTCGAAGGGGAAAATCCCGACATCATCGCTGCCTCTGAGATGCTGTGTCCCATCGCTCGTACGCCGACTAGGACACCACGTTCAAACTCACTTAAATCTTGATAGCCTGCCATTGTAGCAAGCGACCGATCTGACAACTGCGCCAGACACTCGTCGTCTTCTATAGGTGTTTCCGACCGCAGCGCCGTATTCTGCCTGTTTACTCATCTCTCTATTTGAATACGCATGCTTATACCAGCTTTTTTGGCGCTTCAGAGTAAATGTTTGCGTAGAGTGTCTCTACACATTACTCTTCAGCAAGCCACCGCACGGTGCGTGGCGGAGGGTACGCTATACCAACACCGGTCATTTTCTTGCGTCTTGCACTCGGAAATACACCTTGGTGATTCTTACGCGAAATGTGTGTTGGCAGCAGTAAAATAGTTCGGCATTAGGCTTCAGATGCCGGTTCTCTAAATCTTCTGAACATCGCCTTGCCTCCAGGAATTTCCCACTTCAGCTCCCGAAGTATCTCTGTAGCACTTGCCTGTTGTTCGAACCCACCGGTAACAAACCTAGCAGCCCGCCCTTGGACAGCTTCGATGTCTTCCTTCGATGCGATCCCAAACACTCGATCAGTGACACCAGCAGCTATATGCTTGTCTTGTCACAACTCACTGACAAACTCCTCTATACGTTTACAGACGAAACACAATTTCCGAAAATTCTCTCATTAAACCGGATTCGACCATTCGCCTTGACTACCATAATCCTCACACGCTTGTCCCATTTCATATCGCTTTGCAACGCTGTACCCAGATATATTAGTAATATTCTATCTGAAGATTACAGGTTTGTTTCTCCTTCTCATCCGTATTAACTAACATTTTTGTACATTTGGAACTAGCTACTACTCAACTAGCTACCACTCTTCTTGTATCCTCCTACAGTCACTCAACTTGGACCACTGCGGACTGCTGGCCACGTTGTCGGCCACATCATTTACAAGTATACAGGGTGTCGCAAGAAGGTACGGCCAAACTTTCAGCAAACACTCCTCACACACAAAGAAAGAAAATATGTTATGTGCACATGTGTCCCGAAACGCTTACTTTCCATGTTACAGCTCATTTTATTACTTCTCTTCAAATCACATTAATCGTGGAATGGAAACACACAGCCAGAGAACGTACCAGCGTGACTTCAAACACTTTGTTACAGGAAATGTTCAAAATGTCCTCCGTTAGCGAGGATACGTGCATCCACCCTCCGTCTCACGGAATCCCTGATGCGCTGATGCAGCCCTGCAGAATGGCGTATTGTATCACAGCCGTCCACAATACGAGCACGAAGAGTCTCTACATTTGGTACCGGGGTTGCGTCGACAAGAGCTTTCAAATACGCCCATAAATGAAAGCCAAGAGGGTTGAGGTCAGGAGAGCGTGGAGGCCACAGAATTTGTCAGCCTCTACCAATCCATCGGTCACCGAATCTGTTGTTGAGAAGCGTACGAACACTTCGACTGAAATGTGCAGGAGCTCCACCGTGCACGAACCACATGTTGTGTCGTACTTGTAAAGGCACATGTTCTAGCAGCACATGTAGAGTATCCCGTACCAAATCTTGATAACGTGCTCCATTGAGCGTAGGTGAAAGAACATGGGGCCCAATCGAGACATCACCAACAATGCCTGCCCAAACGTTCACAGAAAATCTGTGTCGATGACGTGATTGCACAATTGCGTGCGGATTCTCGTCAGCCCACACACGTTGATTGTGAAAATTTACAATTTGATCACGTTGGAATGAAGCCTCATCCGTAAAGAGAACATTTGCACTGAAATGAGGATTGACACATTGTCGGATGAATCATTCGCAGAAGTGTACCCGTGGAGGCCAATCAGCTGCTGATAGTGCCTGCACACGCTGTACACGGTACGGTATCAACTGGTCCTCCCGTAGCACTCTCCATACAGTGACGTGGTCAACGTTACCTTGTACAGCAGCAACTTCTCTGACGCTGACATTAGGGTTATCGTCAACTGCACGAAGAATTGCCTCGTCCATTGCAGGTGTCCTCGTCGTTCTAGGTCTTCCCCAGTCGCGAGTCATAGGCTGGAATGTTCCGTGCTCCCTAAGACGCCGATCAATTACTTCGAACGTCTTCATGTCGGGACACCTTCGTTCTGGAAATATGTCTCGATACAAACGTAGCGCGCCACGGCTATTGCCCTGTGCTAATCCGTACATCAAATGGGCATCTGCCAACTCCGCATTTGCAAACATTGCACTGACTGCAAAACCACGTTCGTGATGAACACTAACCTGTTGATGCTACGTACTGATGTGCTTGATGCTAGTACTGTAGACCAATGAGTCGCATGTCAACACAAGCACCGAAGTCAACATTACCTTCCTTCAATAGGGCCAACTGGCGGTGAATCGAGGAAGTACAGTACATACTGACGAAACTAAAATGAGCTCTAACATGGAAATTAAGCGTTTCGTGACACATGCCCACGTAACATCTTTTCTTTACTTGTGTGTGAGGAATGTTTCCTGAAAGTCTGGCCTTACCTTTTTGTGACACCCTGTATAGACAGACGTACAACGGCGGTCCCGTCACACTTGCCTAGGGCACACCTCACGCTACGCTTCTCCCTGACGAACACTGGCTGTCGAGGTCACTGTACTGCGTTGTATTAATTAACAAGTCCTCCAACCACTCACAGATCTGTGAAGTTATTCCGTATGCTCCGACATTCGTGCGGTGGGGCACCGTTTAAAATGCTTTCCTATTGCTGTTCCATACATGGTTTGAAGTATGTGTGAGGAAAAGGCGAGCCGAGTTTCGCAGCAGCAGCGATGGTTTCTTAAACCCTGTTGATTAACGGACGTAAGCACCTCAGTCTCAAGGACTTTTATTTATATTGGAACTAAAAATACGCCGGCCGAAGTGGCCGTGCGGTTAAAGGCGCTGCAGTCTGGAACCGTAAGACCGCTACGGTCGCAGGTTCGAATCCTGCTTCGGGCATGGATGTTTGTGATGTCCTTAGGTTAGTTAGGTTTAACTAGTTCTAAGTTCTAGGGGACTAATGACCTCAGCAGTTGAGTCCCATAGTGCTCAGAGCCATTTGAACCATTTTTGAACTAAAAATACGTTAAAGAATTCTGTATCAAACCGATGTTAAGGATGTCGGTTTGTAATTTTCAGTTTCGTTCTCTTACTCTTGTTATATACAGGAGCCACATGCGGTTTTTTTACCCAGTGTTAGGAGTTTGGCCTGGGTAAGAGATTTGCGATACATGCAAGCTAAGTAAGGGACCAGTGCTGTAGAGTATTATTCTTCGGATTCCATCCGGACCTGAGACTTACTTGTTTCCAAGTCTTTCAGGTGCTTCTTTTCGCCAGGGATGCCTTTTACTATGTCCTCCAGACGATCAAATGACCGTACGTTCGTACGATTTTCCTGAGTTAATGATTTGTTAAACTAAAAGATCAGAATCGCGATGTTGGAATGAGTCCAGTATTCCCGCGGAGAACCGCCTAAAAACCACGCGCAGACTGGCCGGTTCGCCTCATCGTTAAGTCCGCGAGGCGAATTCGATATTGCGTAGGCTGGTCGCCTCGTATCCCGGAAGCGGCATTTTAAGGCGAATCTTCCCATTCCACATCGCCTCTTAGTATTATAGCCTACATCTAAAAAATTACACGATGTGACGTGCTCAAAATGTTCACCACCAACTTCCTAATCAGATTCCTCGTCTCCCTCATAGGCATTACCTTACATTCATCCACATCTGAAGAGAGTTGCCATTCATTCTCACCAAGTGGAAATTTTTTCCAAGTCTTTCCTCAGTTCTTTACGATTGTGCAACTAAGGCCACTGCGTCAGCGAACAATATGACAGTGCTGCTGAGACTGTCTGATTAGTCGTTCCCGCCTACTGTCGACGTTCCACGTCTTACTTTGCTTCCTTGGAGCACACCGGTTGTTACTGTCGTTTCTATGGCACATTGGCCGTTCAGCACAAGGTACTGCGTGCAGCAAGTCAGATATTCCTCGGGCCACCCGCGTGTACGCAAAGTTGCTCCTTACGATAGTGTCTTGTCGAGTAGTCGACGATGTTGCGCAGCCTGGAACGCCTTGCAGAAGTCTGGCTGTTCACGTTGCGTACACTCGCACTTCGAGATGTCGTACGTCAGTACAGTGAACTGCGGCTTTTTTTCCCTTTATTTCTCGCTGAATCAGCGCTGTTTGTCGGAGAGTGGTTTTCCTGGAGGAACGCTGTGATGTCTGAGCTCAGAATATGATCAAGGATTGTTGCAACAGGCGGGAGTAAGTCGCATTGTTCGACAATTTTGTGCATGCAATTTTTATACTCTTTCCATACAAAAGAGTGAACGAAGATATTTTTCTGGCCTACAGGTCTGTTCCCTGGTTCTCGATAAATGTGGACTAGGAAAAGAGCCGAGCGGTAGCCTACCCAACGTAAACTGTAACTGGAAGCATTCCAGCAGGTGATAACAAGTCCCACTCCTCTGCTATAAGGGGCAGTCAAATGAAACCGAGGCAGCGGAAAAAAGTAATTAAACCGTTTATTACTTGAAAAATAATCGCCATAACTATTAATACTGTATCGTACGTACAACAAGCCTATGCCCCTCTCTTAAAATGGATGATGATGATGATGGTGATGTTTGGTTTGTGGGGCGCTCAACTGCGCTGGTATCAGCGCCCGCACAAAGTGCCAACCTTTGCTCAGTCCAGTCTCGCCACTTCCGTGAATGATGATGAAATGATGACAACACAAACACCCTTTCATCTCGACGCAGGTGAAAATCCCTGACCCTGCCGGGAATCGAACCCGGGACACCGTGCTCGGGAAGCGACAACGCGACCGCGAGGCCAATTTTAAAATGGACTCCGTAAGCGACCTGAGACGTCAGTAACCGGAATCCGACCTTCACAGCACTGTGTGCGTGTTCAATGAGTGTCAGTTTCACTGTCATTTAAGCCCTCAACAGATCGTTACACGAAAAAACTAATATTTCCAGAAGCTATGTGAATAAGTATTTACAAGTGATACAGAATGTGGCTTGTGCAACGGAATTTACTGGACTAGAGTACATGACTAGTTGTGGCGTGTGTGTGTGTCTGTTTTGGCGCTACGTTTTGCACTCGCCTCTTTAGATGACTGCCTTTTTCCACGTCGTTTACAGCAATTCTCAGCAGCATGCACCAGCAGGGGCCATAGCTTATTGTCACTAACGATGAATTTAATAAAAACGAGTTTGCTGGGGTCCTGTTAACAACTAAATAACTTGTAAGAAGGGAATTCATAAATTATGTTGTTGTCACCCGACGTAATTCGACTCCATTCCATTATCCTCGTTTTGCTTTTGTTGATATTCATCTTATATCCTCCTTTAAAGACACAATCCGTTCAGCTGCTCTTCCAGGTCCTTTGCTGTCTCTGACAGAATTACAATGTCATCGGCGAACCTCAAAGTTTTTATTACTTCTCCATGGATTTTAATACCTACTCCGAACTTTTCTTTTGTTTCCTTTATTGCTTGCTCAAAATATAGATTGAATAACATCGGGGAGAGGCTACAACCCTGTCTCACTCCCTTCCCAACCACTGCTTCCCTTTCATGTCCCTCGACTCTTATAACTACCATCTGGTACAAATTGTAAATAGCCTTTCGCTCCCTGTATTTTACCCCTGCCTCCTTCAGAATTTGAAAGAGAGTATTCCGGTCAACATTGTAAAAAGCTTTCTCTACAAATGCTAGACACGTAGGTTTGCCTTTCCTTAGTATAGCTTCTAAGATAAGTCGTAGGGTCAGTATTGCCTCACATGTTCCAATATTTCTACGGAATCCAAACTGATCTTCCCCGAGGTCGGCTTCTACCAGTTCCTCCATTCGTCTGTAAAAAATTCGCGTTAGTATTTTGCAGCCGTGACTTATTAAACTGATTGTTCGGTAATTTTCACATCTGTCAGCACCTGCTTTGTTTGGGATTGGAATTATTATATTCTTCTTGAAGTCTGAGGGTATTTCACCTGTCTCATACATCTTGCTCACCAGATGGTAGAGTTTTGTCAGGACTGGCTCCCAAGGCTGTCACAGTAGTTCCAATGGAATGTTGTCTACTCCCGGGGCCTTGTTTCGACTCAGGTATTTCAGTGCTCTGTCAAACTCTTCACGGAGTATCCTATCTCCCATTTATATATATATATATATATATATATATATATATATATATATATATATATATACATAATATGTGTGTGTGTGTGTGTGTGTGTGCGTGCGCGCGTGTAGAGTATTAATGGTTTTATTTGGAATTAATTTTTTGGAAGGCAGGTACCAAAAAATTTCCCCCCCCCTCCCCCCCGCCTGACCGAGATCCTGGATCCGCCCCAAGGCCGACCACAGTTAAGGCGATTATGTTCTTTCGAACACGTGGTATAAATCTGAGTGTGATTCGTCCGCCTGTTCCTACGAAAAATGATTCTTTACAGTCAGATAGACTCATAACGAAGCGATCCTATAAGGCTTCCGTTTTACAGTTTGAGCCACGGAATCCTAAAATTAATTCTTCATTTATTCAAAGATATTTTTCCAGTGCAGCACCACTAATTACACTTGCAATAGAACCAAATACTGATATTTAACTCCAGAAGTACGAAACGTTCGTCTCAAGTAAGTAAATACATACATTTTTAAAATACTTCAGCTATACTTTTTATTTAGCACTCCTCAAAATAGAGTACGTAATTTGTGCTGCAAAAAGTCGGCAGCCCTAGTCATGGCTCATGTACATCCGAAGAGTCTGTACGAGCACTTTCGTGAAAACACAAAAACGCAGAAACTTCCTGGCAGATTAAAACTGTGTGCCGGGCCGAGACTCGAACTCGGGACCTTTGCCTATCGCGGGAAAGTCTCTACCAACTGAGCTACCCAAGCACGACTCACGCCCCGTCCTCACAGCTTTACTTCTGCACACAGTTTTAATCTGCCAGGAAGTTTCACATCAGCGCACACTCCGCTGCAGAGTGAAAATCTCATTCTGGAAACATCCCCCAGGCTGTCGCTAAGCCATTTCTCCGCAATATCCTTTCTTTCAGGAGTGCTAGTTCATGGGAGAGCTTCTGTAAAGTTTGGAAGGTAGGAGACGAGGTACTGGCAGAAGTAAAGCTGTGAGGACGGGGCGTGAGTCGTGCTTGGGTAGCTCAGTTGGTAGAGCACTTACCAGCTATAGGCCAAGGTCCCGAGTTCGAGTCTCGGCCCGGCACACAGTTTTAATCTGCCAGGAAGTTTCATATCAGCGCACACTCCGCTGCAGAGTGAAAATGTCATTCAGGACTAAAACGCAGAGTCAGTCAAAAACGTTCGTACAGTTGGTGGCCAAAGAGACTAGATACATTCGGTTGTTTCATTCCACTGATAGCACCGACTGAACGAGAAGAGATTCGACTGGCTAATCGACTGTTTAAAACAGTCGACTGTCGCGTCACTCTGACAGGGGTGCAACCTGAATCAGTCCGGATTGTGAGTCGGGCTGACGCGTGTCTTCGTTTCATTCAGCGCGCGGAAGGCCCGCTGCTTCTCGTACGTATTCGTCCGTCAACAACGAGTGTTCCGCGCAGCTCCAAGTAACGATCCGCTGCTCCCCGCAACGTCTCGTTGCAGGGAAAGTCCTACCCGATTCCCGTCGAATCGTTAACTTTTCGTATTGCACCTGGTGCTAACACTCATCGCCCGGAGACGAATAACTGGCAAGCATCGCGTTTCGTTACTCTCGTAGCGTTGCGTTCCTCACTCCTGGGAAATTTGAAGTCTGTAACAATAAACTTAATTCCCAATTTTCGAAAAAAAAAATCACAATTCTGAATAGCGCCTCGAGACGTCTGCAGAAAACCATAATGACATTTTTTGTGCAGGTACTGGTTTATGAAGCTTTTGACAATGTTGACTGGAATACTCTCTTTCAAATTCTGAAGGTGACAGGGATAAAATACAGGGACCGAAAGACTATTTACAATTTGTACAAAAAAAAATGGCTCTGAGCACTACGCGACTTAACTTCTGAGGTCATCAGTCACCAAGAAATTAGAACTAATTAAACCGAAGTAACCTAAGGACATCACACACATCCATGCCCGAGGCAGGATTCGAACCTGCGACCGTAGCGGTCGCTAGGTTCCAGATTGTAGCGCCTAGAACCGCACGGCCACTCCGGCCGGCAATTTGTACAGAAACCAGATGACAGTTATAAGAGTCGAGGGAGATAAAGGGAAGCAGTGGTTGGGAAGGGAGTGGGACAGGGTTGTAGCCTCTCCCCGATGTTATTCAATCTGTATATTGAGCAAGCAGTGAAGGAGACGAAAGATAAATTTGGAGTAGGTATTAAAATGCATGGAGAAGAAATAAAATCTTTGAGGTTCGCCGATGACATTGTAATTCTGTCAGAGACAGCAAAGGACCTGGAAGAGCAGTTGAATGGAATGGGTAGTGTCTTGAAAGGAGTATATAAGATGAACATCAACAAAAGCAAAGCCGGCTGGAGTGGCCGTTCGGTTCTAGGCGTTACAGTCTGGAACCGAGTGACCGCTACGGTCGCGGGTTCGAATCCTGCCTCGGGCATGCATGTGTGTGATGTCCTTAGGTTAGTTAGGATTAACTAGCTCTAAGTTCTAGGCGACTGATGACCTCCGAAGCTAAGTCGCATAGTGCTCAGAGCCATTTGAACCATTTGAACAAAAGCAAAACAAGGATAATGGAATGTAGTCGAATTAAGTCGGGTGATGCTGAGGGAATTAGATTAGGAAATGAGACACTTAAAGTAGTAAAGGAGTTTTGCTATTTGGGGAGCAAAATAACTGATGATGGTCGAAGTAGAGAGGATATAAAATGTAGACTGGCAATGGCAAGGAAAGCGTTTCTGAAGAATAGAAATTTGTTAACATCGGGTATAGATTTAAGTGTCAGGAAGTCGTTTCTGAAAGTATTTCTATGGAGTGTAGCCATGTATGGGAGTGAAACATGGACGATAAATAGTTTGGACAAGAAGAGAATAGAAGCTTCGAAATGTGGTGCAACAGAAGAATGCTGTAGATTAGATGGGTAGATCACGTAACTAACGAGGAGGTATTGAATAGGATTGGGGAGAAGAGGAGTTTGTGGCACAACTTGACTAGAAGAAGGGATCGGTTGGTAGGACATGTTCTGAGGCATCAAGGGATTACCAATTTAGTACTGGAGGGCAGCGCGGAGGGTAAAAATCGTAGAGAGAGACCAAGGAAGTACTGGGAGATGAAGAAGCTTGCACAGGATAGAGTAGCATGGAGAGCTGTATCAAACCAGTCTCTGGACTGAAGACGACAACAACAACAACTGGTTTATGAGATAATCGCAATAATGAGGGACCCGCTTTCACCACACAAAACAAAATCGCAGTGGAGTTGTGATGACAGCAACGGGATGCGACGGAGTGAAGGTAATGTCTCTGTCGTCGTATTCTTCCAATCCGAGAAGACGTTTCAATCCCGGTAGATTGTACATTTTTGTGGCAGTTACGGTTCGTAAACATCGGTTAAGCTATAGCGGCGACTGCATGGCAGCCCCACCCAACTGAACGACCATAACCACACTGTTCAAGCGAGCTGTTGCCTGTACTGCTTACACACTTTATAGTTGCCGGCCACTGGTGGCCGAGCGGTTCTGGCGCTACAGTCTGGAACCGCGCGACCGCTACGGTCGCAGGTTCGAATCGTGCCTCGGGCATGGATGTGTGTGTTGTCCTTAGGTTAGTTAGGTTTAAGTAGTTCTAACTTCTATGGGACTTATGACCTCAGCAGTTGAGTCCCATAGTGCTCAGAGCCATTTGAACCAACCACTTCATAGTTAATAACGTACTCCTTTGTTGTCTGGTTGTTAGCTACTTCCTTACGAGTAAGCTTTAAACACATGTCGTCCAAATGTTCTCCTTTCCTCTTAACAGAACGCAAAGACATTCCTCTGTTCAATAAGTATTCTGGAACTGGTTCGTGGTCACGATCGCCTTCCAGACGTCAAAATTAGTTTCCGCTACCTCCAGTAAATGAATTAAGAGAACACCACAGTATCTCCGTAGTACTTCAGAATCTACAACGCTTTGCACTGCAAATTAAATGTACGCTACCACAATCTTTAAAAAAGCATTGCAAAATCTACCTCTGCCACGATTTTACTTTAAACCGCTGACTCATGTTAGACTGCGTAGCACCGTATAGTCTTCCGCAGGTGGTTAACGAGTAGGTTGGACCAGAGCCACCCTGCCATCTGAGAAGAAACTTTCCCGACTTCGAGTAAGGGCTTAACTGACCGTTTTCAGTAGAACTCTTGGGGCACTGTTCAGAAGTGTTGTACGAAATTTTTTTGTGCAGTGGAAGTGTGTCCCTCTTAACTAAAACTGCCTCATAAACTGTTACTTGCGCGAAAAATATCAGTAAGGTTTTTCTGTAGGTTTCCTGGAAAGCTATTCAGAATTGCGATCATAATTGTTTTTCGCAAACTGGCGAATATATTTTCTTACAGGAGTAAAATTTTTCCGACTACTTTCGGTTTCTCTGCAGAAATTTGCACAATTATTCAACTTCTGCTCAAATAACTGTAGAATATCTGTAACAAACTCAGAAAAAAATGTTTCTCGAACATCGGGCGCCATCTTCACAAGACTCACCAATTACGCTGTCGCCATTTGCACTCCGCGTCTGCCCACCAACCACAAAGGGCAGTGGCTTTTCTCCGTACATAACGTGAAGCGTGCTTCTACACATCTATTTTGTTAACAATAATACACGTTTTGTTGTAGCTGACATTAATTTAAATTTCCTATATAAATAATCCTAGTGCAAACACACCAATTTCATAAAATTTTTACTTCTTTTGCTGTGAATGGACTTAAATCTCTACATAGATAATACTCAAAACTGACAGTTGTTGTTGTTGTTGTGGTCTTCAGTCCTGAGACTGGTTTGATGCAGCTCTCCATGCTACTCTATCCTGTGCAAGCTTTTTCATCTCCCAGTACCTACTGCAACCTACATCCTTCTGAATCTGCTTAGTGTATTCATCTCTTGGTCTCCCTCTACGATTTTTACCCTCCACGCTCCCCTCCAATACTAAATTGGTGATCCCTTGATGCCTCAGAACATGTCCTACCAACCGATCCCTTCTTCTGGTCAAGTGGCGCCACAAACTTCTCTTCTCCCCAATCCTATTCAATACTTCCTCATTAGTTATGTGATCTACCCATCTAATCTTCAGCATTCTTCTGTAGCACCACATTTCGAAAGCTTCTATTCTCTTCTTGTCCAAACTATTTATCGTCCATGTTTCACTTCCATACATGGCTACACTCCATACGAATACTTTCAGAAATGACTTCCTGACACTTAAATCAATACTGGATGTTAACAAATTTCTCTTCTTCAGAAACGCTTTCCTTGCCATTGCCAGCCTACATTTTATATCCTCTCTACTTCGACCATCATCAGTTATTTTGCTCCCCAAATAGCAAAACTCCTTTACTACTTTAAGTGCCTCATTTCCTAATCTAATTCCCTCAGCGTCACCCGACTTAATTAGACTACATTCCATTATCCTTGTTTTGCTTTTGTTGATGTTCATCTTATATCCTCCTTTCAAGACACTGTCCATTCCATTCAACTGCTCTTCCAAGTCCTTTGCTGTCTCTGACAGAATTACAATGTCATCAGCGAACCTCAAAGTTTTTATTTCTTCTCCATGAATTTTAATACCTACTCCGAATTTTTCTTTTGTTTCCTTTACTGCTTGCTCAATATACAGATTGAACAACATCGGGGAGAGGCTACAACCCTGTCTTACTCCCTTCCCAACCACTGCTTCCCTTTCATGTCCCTCGACTCTTATAACTGCCATCTGGTTTCTGTACAAATTGTAAATAGCCTTTCGCTCCCTGTATTTTACCCCTGCCACCTTCAGAATTTGAAAGAGAGTATTCCAGTCAACATTGTCAAAAGCTTTCTCTAAGTCTACAAATGCTAGAAACGTAGGTTTGCCTTTCCTTAATCTTTCTTCTAAGATAAGTCGTAAGGTCAGTATTGCCTCACGTGTTCCAGTGTTTCTACGGAATGCAAACTGATCTTCCCCGAGGTTGGCTTCTACTAGTTTTTCCATTCGTCTGTAAAGAATTCGTGTTAGTATTTTGCAGCTGTGACTTATTAAGCTGATAGTTCGGTAATTTTCACATCTGTCAACACCTGCTTTCTTTGGGATTGGAATTATTATATTCTTCTTGAAGTCTGAGGGTATTTCGCCTGTCTCATACATCTTCCTCACCAGATGGTAGAGTTTTGTCAGGACTGGCTCTCCCACGGCCGTCAGTAGTTCCAATGGAATATTGTCTACTCCGGGGGCTTTGTTTCGACTCAGGTCTTTCAGTGCTCTGTCAAACTCTTCACGCAGTATCATATCTTCCATTTCATCTTCATCTACATCCTCTTCCATTTCCATAATATTGTCCTCAAGTACATCGCCCTTGTATAGATCCTCTATATACTCCTTCCACCTTTCTGCTCTTCCTTCTTTGCTTAGAACTGGGTTTCCATCTGAGCTCCTGATATTCATACAAGTCGTTCTCTTATCTCCAAAGGTCTCTTTAATTTTCCTGTAGGCGGTATCTATCTTACCCCTAGTGAGATAGGCCTCTACATCCTTACATTTGTCCTCTAGCCATCCCTGCTTAGCCATTTTGCACTTCCTGTCGATCTCATTTTTGAGACGTTTGTATTCCTTTTTGTCTGTTTCACTTACTGCATTTTTATATATTCTCCTTTCATCAATTAAATTCAATATTTCTTCTGTTACCCAAGGATTTCTACTAGCCCTCGTCTTTTTACCTACTTGATCCTCTGCTGCCTTCACTACTTCATCCCTCAAAGCTACCCATTCTTCTTCTACTGTATTTATTTCCCCCATTCCTGTCAGTTGCTGCCTTATGCTCTCCTTGAATCTCTGTACAACCTCTGGTTCTTTTAGTTTATCCAGGTCCCATCTCCTTAAATTCCCACCTTTTTGCAGTTTCTTCAGTTTTAATCTACAGGTCATAACCAATAGATTGTGGTCAGAGTCCACATCTGCCCCTGGAAATGTCTTACAATTTAAAACCTGGTTCCTAAATCTCTGTTTTACCATTATATAATCTATCTGATACCTTTTAGTATCTCCAGGGTTCTTCCATGTATACAACCTTCTTTCATGATTCTTAAACCAAGTGTTACTTATGATTATGTTGTGCTCTGTGCAAAATTCTACCAGGCGGCTTCCTCTTTCATTTCTGTCCCCCAATCCATATTCACCTACTATGTTTCCTTCTCTCCCTTTTCCTACACTCGAATTCCAATCACCCATGACTATTAAATTTTCGTCTCCCTTCACAATCTGAATAATTTCTTTTATTTCATCATACATTTCTTCAATTTCTTCGTCATCTGCAGAGCTAGTTGGCATATAAACTTGTACTACTGTAGTAGGTGTGGGCTTCGTATCTATCTTGGCCACAATAATGCGTTCACTATGCTGTTTGTAGTAGCTTACCCGCATTCCTATTTTCCTATTCATTATTAAACCTACTCCTGCATTACCCCTATTTGATTTTGTGTTTATAACCCTGTAGTCACCTGACCAGAAGTCTTGTTCCTCCTGCCACCGAACTTCACTAATTCCCACTATATCTAACTTCAACCTATCCATTTCCCTTTTTAAATTTTCTAACCTACCTGCCCGATTAAGGGATCTGACATTCCACGCTCCGATCCGTAGAACGCCAGTTTTCTTTCTCCTGATAACGACATCCTCTTGAGTAGTCCCCGCCCGGAGATCCGAATGGGGGACTATTTTACCTCCGGAATATTTTACCCAAGAGGACGCCATCATCATGTAATCATACAGTAAAGCTGCATGCCCTCGGGAAAAATTACGGCTGTAGTTTCCCCTTGCTTTCAGCCGTTCGCAGTACCGGCACGGCAATGCCGTTTTGGTTATTGTTACAAGGCCAGATCAGTCAATCATCCAGACTGTTGCCCTTGCAACTACTGAAAAGGCTGCTGCCCCTCTTCAGGAACCACACGTTTGTCTGGCCTCTCAACAGATACCCCTCCGTTGTGGTTGCACCTACGGTACGGCTATCTGTATCGCTGAGGCACGCAAGCCTCCCCACCAACGGCAAGGTCCGTGGTTCATGGGGGGGTGACAGTTGTTACTGATGTATAACCTACGATTGGGTATGTGGTGATAAAACAAAAACCAATAAATAAATAAGAGATCCATGAGCCCGTTTCATGTAGCAAGGAATGGTTCGGAATTTGAATCTCCTTTATTTTCTGCATCCTATAAATAGCGAGTATCCTAATATGGTTTTATTTCATTCGAGGTTTTAATGTAGGTGTTTAATTTGACAAATAATATACGCAAACTATATACACAATGAAACGTCTTGGATGAAATGTCAGCGCAGTGGACCAGCGCATTATCCGAGAACACTATGTTGAGAATTTCGTAACCGAGTTATAAAAATAAATAAAACAACTATTCTATTATAGAAATTCATTTCTTATCGCTACTAAATTATTATAAACAACTCAACGAGTAGTAAAATAATTTTTTCACGTGATAATTTACACAGAGCTTTACGTGAACAGTAAATAAATCGGTTACGTTATTTACACCTAGCCGTTGCCTCTCCCCCTCCCGTCATTACTGGGACAAACAGAGCGTAGTCGTCTTCTGGTAGTGGGAACCTTTGGGGTGGATTGTGGAGGTGCAACGTCACGTTCTTCTCATCAGACACCAATTCATCGACGACTATCACATCCTCTTCAATGCCACACTCATCTTGCTCTCCATATTCGCCTGCTCCTAGAGCATCACTTTATTCTGCACACTAAAGTATCTTGAGCCCCTGTTCTTTAGGCAATACTTACATCGCAGTTTTCAACCGATCAGATTTATAAAATAAAAATCTGTAATGTCTTGAATAAGTATAATTTATAATTATAGGCCCACTACTATTATTATTAGTTGACGTTAAGTTAAATTACGCCTTTGAACTTGTTAGCTTGGTCTGACAACTGAATTTTCTTATTTTCTTCACGAAGACCACTTCATTGTTTTCGAGTGGTCTTTGTACGTTTTTCACGATTGCGTAATTTGCTATTAGGATTCCAAATGCTTTCCGTTCCCTCGTGATTATCTTCTGTGGCATTCATTTATCCTACGTATTGCTTAATCTCCTCTAGTCAAGTGATTTGTACACCTTTGAATTTATTGTATTAAGTAGGTGTTTTTAGTTAAACTACTGCTGTCCATACTGCAGACATGAGCATAGAACTTAAGCGTCGTCTGCGTATTGCACCACTGAACTGTTATGTATAGCTCTTCAATTTCCTTTCAACCCTTACGCGACTGGTATTAATGGGACCATACATTTTTCTGAAAATTTTTTGCTCGTCTTTCGTTCCCAGGTTCATCAATTTGTGAGTGGCCTCCTAGAGACGAGAGTTTCTCTCGCATGTAATGCTTCAGCCAAAACAAAACGGTGAGATGTGTCTGTCAGTCGTTCGTTGCAGTGGTTCCGTGTTATTCTGTGCGCTTTCCGGAGTTGTACGGCCCTTTCTAAAGTGACGTACAGTCTATTCCACATGGCACTCTGGTTTCCCGGGTATATTTAAAAGAAGACGCGTATAGAATTGCCTCGTATGTATCATGTACTGAGAATCTTCCCATATTTTACTGTGAATTTTTCATCAGACTGGCTTGCACCTGCTAGTGGGTAGGTCCCTACCTGCCGAAAGAGTACCTGGGCCCTCAAACAACAAACTGGTGCCACGTCTTAGAAATATTTAAAAGAATATTTAAAAGAAAAATGAGTGGGAAGTGCATAGTGTTGGGCGGTTAAATTTCGTAGTACCGTTGATGCGTTTTTCTCAACGAAGCCACCGAGCGAGGTGGCGCAGTGGTTAGCACACTGGACTCGCATTCGGGAGGACGACGGTTCAATCCCGTCTCCGGCCATCCTGATTTAGGTTTTCCGTGATTTCCCTAAATCGTTTCAGGCAAATGCCGGGATGGTTCCTTTGAAAGGGCACGGCCGATTTCCTTCCCAATCCTTCCCTAACCCGAGCTTGCGCTCCGTCTCTAATGACCTCGTTGTCGACGGGACGTTAAACACTAACCACCATCTCAACGAAGCCACTTTGGAGCCGGTTTCAGCTTCACAAATGGAAAAAAAAACAAAGTCAGTTCGTAGCTTTGAACCAGCGACAACGCACCTATGACCTACCGATTCAACCATCGGAACCGTGACGCTAAGAACTTTCAAATGTACAAACAAATAACTGTAGGCAACAACTTGAGGGGATCTAAAGTAGTTTACGGAAGAAGGTCAAAATTGTCGAGATGAAATTTTTTTGCAGAAATTGACCGGTTTTAAAATCTCCTTTTAAAATAAGATTCCCGCGCTCAGAGGTGTTCTCACACGGAGCCTTGGTAGCAGGCAGCGCCAGCTGTTATTCTTTCGTGCGTTGCATTCCCATTGCGTGAGGCCGCTCGCAGCCATGTACTGTAAAGCAGCAGAGTCTTCATAGGCTCACCGTACGGGGAAAACAGTTAAATCAGCGCGGATAAAACGAGTACATGTATCTTTCTGTGCGTGCTCGAATTTTCCTTGTTTCATTATGATGATGGTTTTTAGCAGCACTTGTAATGGTACTTGAATTACGTAACCATTACGGCACCTCACCTCAACCTCTCGATACCAGCAACATTCTACTGTTTTTCTGTAAAATATTTAACATATTTCTGTGACCACATTCAGATTTGATTTCATTAATGTAGAGGTACTTCGATACATCTATATGTATATATTGCAATGATATTACTCTTATGTGTATTCTTTCTTTTGCCACTATGATCTTTGACGTACTTGTAACACTGATTTTTGGGCACGTAAGCGGTTGTTAGAGAGTCAAGTCTTGGTCGTCGTGTTGAAAAGACGCAAATTGCAGTCAGTTTATGAAATGTGAACTTCAACAGTGCGGAAGATATTTTCAAGTATGTTTTATATTATGATGTTGCAACAAAAGTAATAAAAATGAAGTGTAACTTAAATTCGGAGTGCTGCTTACTTTTTTTACATCACCACTGTCGTAACTTGCAAAAGTTTAATCTTCAAGAATGGTTTATGAAACACATCTATAAAACGTTTGAATATCGCAGAATAACACCCAGGCCTCTTTGCATCCGAGCTTGGAATCATCACTACCTAGATTTTCGACGATTGAGCCATGAGTTCACAACGAGACCAGCGTGGGAAACACGAAAAGATGAATGCGTAGTTTATCCATTATTCCAAGAAATGACTTTATTGACTGTGCTCTAATGACACCTGCTACATAATATAACTTCGTTGTTGCCCGAAAATGCAATACTTAGCAGCGTGTAGTGTAGGCAGTATCTTTACTAGAGCTGTTGCATCTTCTAAGTGTCCTGCCGATTAATCGCCATCTTTGGTTCACCTTCCTCACAGCATTTTCTTGTCTTGTTTCCAACTTAAGTTGATTGTTATTGAAGTTCCTAGGTATGTAGTTGAATTTATGGTTCTTAGATTTGATAGATTTATCGTGTAACTGAAGTTTAATGGATTCCTCTTAGCACTCGTGCCCATGACCTCACACTTTTCATTATTTCGAGTGTATTGCTAATATCTGTACCATACAGATATCTTATCTAAATTGTTTTGCAATTGCTTTGATCTGCTGATGACTTTAGTAGACGATAAGCGACGCCATTGCGCAACAAATATTTGAGCGTGTGAAGTCCCCTTTGGAAGCAAAGTGGAAGGTGAAATAGCAGTAAATCAGAACCAAGAGAAGGAAATGAGATCGCTCTTAACAGTGTGGTCCGTGTCCGAGCCCTCGGTACCTCTGACCCGTCAGCGCTCGTCCACAACTTCTTCACAGGGCTGATGCCACAGGATATCAGCAGCGCTGTCTAAGCGACGCAGCCAGTCACACAAGAGAGAACAGAAGAAAAAAAACGATAGGCAGCTGTTTTGTTTTCGGGCGCAGCGTTCCGGCCCGGCGATAAATCAGAACGGCCGCTTATCACCGCCTGCGGCAGCGACACGTGCGACCAATCAGAGCCGAGAAAAAATTAAAATTATAATAAAAACGGGCGAGGGTCCGCCGCTGTTTACGAGGATCTGAGCAGTGGGAGCTGTCGAGTTGGACAGCGGCCTGAGCCTCTGTCCGTAACACTGCTCAGCGAGCCTGCAGCCCCGGGGAGCAGAGGCACCGGGCTAAGCAAGACTAGGAATGCAGTGTTGAGGGTTGCATAGACCAGGCGTCAAGGCGCCGCCGTCACTTCACTGCCCCGCCACGTTGCTGCCTCACCGCTGTTGCTCTGCGAGTGCAGGAGTGTGGAAAGGAGGCCCTACAAGCCAGTCGGATTTTATATATATAGATGCATGCGTATACCAGTTTCTTTGGAGTTTAAGTACCGGGTGATCAAAAAGTCAGTCTAAATTTGAAAACTTAATAAACCATGGAATAATGTAGATGTTGTTGTTGTTGTGGTCTACAGTCCTGAGACTGGTTTGATGCAGCTCTCCATGCTACTCTATCCTGTGCAAGCTTTTTCATCTCCCAGTACCTACTGCAACCTACATCCTTCTGAATCTGCTTAGTGTATTCATCTCTTGGTCTCCCTCTACGATTTTTACCCTCCACGCTGCCCTCCAATACTAAATTGGTGATCCCTTGATGCCTCAGAACATGTCCTACCAACCGATCCCTTCTTCTGGTCAAGTTGTGCCACAAACTTCTCTTCTCCCCAATCCTATTCAATACTTCCTCATTAGTTATGTGATCTACCCATCTAATCTTCAGCATTCTTCTGTAGCACCACATTTCGAAAGCCTCTATTCTCTTCTTGTCCAAACTATTTATCGTCCATGTTTCACTCCCATACATGGCTACACTCCATACGAATACTTTCAGAAATGACTTCCTGACACTTAAATCAATACTGGATGTTAACAAATTTCTCTTCTTCAGAAACGCTTTCCTTGCCATTGCCAGCCTACATTTTATATCCTCTCTACTTCGACCATCATCAGTTATTTTGCTCCCTAAATAGCAAAACTCCTTTACTACTTTAAGTGCCTTATTTCCTAATCTAATTCCCTCAGCATCACCCGACTTAATTAGACTACATTCCATTATCCTTGTTTTGCTTTTGTTGATGTTCATCTTATATCCTCTTTTCAAGACACTGTCCATTCCATTCAACTGCTCTTCCAAGTCCTTTGCTGTCTCTGACAGAATTACAATGTCATCGGCGAACCTCAAAGTTTTTATTTCTTCTCCATGAATTTTAATACCTACTCCGAATTTTTCTTCTGTTTCCATTACTGCTTGCTCAATATACAGATTGAACAACATCGGGGAGAGGCTACAACCCTGTCTTACTCCCTTCCCAACCACTGCTTCCCTTTCATGTCCCTCGACTCTTATAACTGCCATCTGGTTTCTGTACAAATTGTAAATAGCCTTTCGCTCCCTGTATTTTACCCCTGCCACCTTTAGAATTTGAAAGAGAGTATTCCAGTCAACATTGTCAAAAGCTTTCTCTAAGTCTACAAATGCTAGAAACGTAGGTTTGCCTTTCCTTAATCTTTCTTCTAAGATAAGTCGTAAGGTCAGTATTGCCTCACGTGTTCCAGTGTTTCTACGGAATGCAAACTGATCTTCCCCGAGGTTGGCTTCTACTAGTTTTTCCATTCGTCTGTAAAGAATTCGTGTTAGTATTTTGCAGCTGTGACTTATTAAGCTGATAGTTCGGTAATTTTCACATCTGTCAACACCTGCTTTCTTTGGGATTGGAATTATTATATTCTTCTTGAAGTCTGAGGGTATTTCGCCTGTTTCATACATCTTGCTCACCAGATGGTAGAGTTTTGTCAGGACTGGCTCTCCCACGGCCGTCAGTAGTTCCAATGGAATATTGTCTACTCCGGGGGCCTTGTTTCGACTCAGGTCTTTCAGTGCTCTTTCAAACTCTTCACGCAGTATCATATCTCCCATTTCATCTTCATCTACATCCTCTTCCATTTCCATAATATTGTCCTCAAGTACATCGCCCTTGTATAGACCCTCTATATACTCCTTCCACCTTTCTGCTTTCCCTTCTTTGCTTAGAACTGAGTTTCCATCTGAGCTCTTGACATTCATACAAGTCGTTCTCTTATCTCCAAAGGTCTCTTTAATTTTCCTGTAGGCGGTATCTATCTTACCCCTAGTGAGATAGGCCTCTACATCCTTACATTTGTCCTCTAGCCATCCCTGCTTAGCCATTTGTAGATTAGCCATAATGTAGATAGAGAGGTAAAATTGACACACATGCTTGGAATGACATGGGGTTTTATTAGAACAAAAAAAAAAAAAAAACGAAGTATTGCTAGACGCGTGAAAGATCTCTTTCGTGCGTCGTTTGGTGGTGATCGTGTGCTCAGCCGCCACTGTCGTCACGCGTGGCCTCCCAGATCCCCAGACCTCAGTCCGTGTGATTATTGGCTTTGGGGTTACCTGAAGTCGCAAGTGTATCGTGATCTACCGACATCTCTAGGGATGCTGAAAGACAACATCCGACGCCAATGCCTCACCATAAATCCAGACATGCTTTACAGTGCTGCTCACAACATTACTCCTCGACTACAGCTATTGTTCAGAAATGATGGTGGACATATTGAGCATTTCCTGTAAGGAACATCATCTTTGCTTTGTCTTACTTTGTTATGCTGATTATTGCTATTCTGATCAGATGAAGTGCCATCTGTCTGACATTTTTTTACTTTTGTATTTTTTTGGTGCTAATAAAACCCAATGTCATTCCAAGCATGAGTGTCAATTTGTACCTCTCTATCTACATTTTTCCGTGATATATTCAGTTTTCAAATTTATACTGACTTTTTGACCACCCAGTATACAGGGTGGTACAAAAAGCTACGACCAAACTTTCAGGAAACGTTCCTCACACACGAATAAAGAAAAGATGTTATGTGGACATGTGTCCGGAAACGCTTAATTTCCATGTTAGAGCTCATTTTAGTTTCGTCCACCTACGCTCAATGGAGCACGTTATCATGATTTCATACGGGATACTCTACCTGTGCTGCTAGAACATGTGCCTTTACAAGTACGACACAACATGTGGTTCGTGTACGATAGAGCTCCTGCACATTTCGGTCGAAGTGTTCGTACGCTTCTCAACAACAGATTCGGTGACCGATGGATTGGTAGAGGCGGACAAATTCCGTGGTCTCCACGCTCTCCTGACCTCAACCCTCTTGACTTTTATTTGTGGGGGCATTTGAAAGCTCTTGTCTACGCAACTCCGGTACCAAATGTAGAGACTCTTCGTGCTCGTATTGTGGGCGGCTGTGATACAATACGCCATTCTCCAGGGCTGCATCAGCGCATCAGGGATTCCATGCGACGGAGGGTGGATGCATGTATCCTCGCTAACGGAGGACATTTTGAACATTTCCTGTAACAAAGTGTTTGAAGTCATGCTGGTACGTTCTGTCCCGTGTGTTTCCATTCCATGATTAATGTGAATTGAAGAGAAGTAATAAAATGAGCTCTGACATGGAAAGTAAGCGTTTCCGGACACATTTCCACATAACATCTTTTCTTTCTTTGTGTGTGAGGAATGTTTCCTGAAAGTTTGGCCGTACCTTTTTGTAACACCCTGTATATACTGAAGCGCCAAAGGCATACATATTCAAACAGAGTTATATAAAAATACAGAATACGGCGCTGCGGTAGGCAAAGCCTGTATAAGACGGCAAGTGTCTGGCGCAGTTGTCAGATCGGTTACTGCTGCTAAAGTGGCAGGTTATCAAGATTTAAGTGAGTTAGAACTTTGTGTTGTAGTCGGCTCGCGAGCGATGGGACACAGCATCTCCGAGGTAGAGACGAAGTGGGGATTTTCCCGTGAACTCATTTCAAGAGTGTACCGTAAATATCACGAATCCAGTAAAACATCAAATCTGTAATACTGTTGCCAGAAGACCACATAAGCGTGATCTTTACGAATGTTTTCCTGACCAAAAAGGGATTCTGGTAGCTGGAGTCCAAAGTTTTCGTTACTCATGCCTTTCGCGTTCTTATGGACATATTTCCATGGCAACTGTCGTCCCCTGACGAATATTTCTTTATATTAAACAAAGATGTGGAATCTAATTTTTGTATATCTAGCTTCAAAATTCATTTAATGTAACGGAATAGTTTCTTAAAATTATTTATCCCCTATTGCACTACCTAAAGGGCTGTACTCCAGAAACACTGGAACATGTATTTTTGTTTCTAACTGAGAAGGTAAATACCAGATGTAGCCTTAAAATTCCTTTAGTACTTGTTGATTATTTATTTTCAAAAACAACGTTCACCCCCTAATTTAACCCATTAGTGATTGAATACCGAGAATCGTGAAACACATATTTTTTATTATCTGACCGAGTAACCAAATACTAGTTTTCGTAGTTCTAGCGTCAAAATTCCCTTAATAGCGACATTAAAAAGAACCATCATTCCTATTTCATCCCGTTGGGGTTGGAATTACGAAAAATACCTTCGTAAACGACGGCTCCATTAAAAGACCTATGCCTTCTCCAAAGTTCCTGTCTTTAGCGGTTTGGTCTGGGCGCTGGTGAGTCATCCAGTCAGTCGTGGTTCAAATGGTTCAAATGGCTCTGAGCACTATGGGACTTAACATCTGTGGTCCTCAGTCCCCTAGAACTTAGAACTACTTAAACCTAACTAACCTAAGGACACCACACAACACCCAGCCATCACGAGGCAGAGAAAATCCCTGACCAGTCAGTCGTGACGCTGCCTTTTGTATATACAGATGATACGCGAAGTTGGGAACTCAAACGTCAGTCTCACATAGGAAAATCGAGTTTCAAGTTTCCCGAGAGCCTTCAGTTTCCTAAAGCACGTTTGCGTTTTTCCGATGGGCCACGTGTATCTGTGGTACAATGCATGGCTATCGTGTCGGTGGCAGGGGATCGACTCCCGACTGTAATAAATTTTTGAATGAAGGGAGCATGTGTATGTTGTTGTTGTGGTCTTCAGTCCTGAGACTGTTTTGATGCAGCTCTCCATGCTACTCTATCCTGTGCAAGCTTCTTCATCTCCCAGTGCCTACTGCAACCTACATCCTTCTGAATCTGCTTAGTGTATTCATCTCTTGGTCTCCCTCTACGATTTTTACCCTGCACGCTGCCCTCCAATATTAAACTGGTGATTCCTTGATGCCTCAAAACATGTCCTACCAACCGATCCCTTCTTCTAGTCAAGTTGTGCCACAAACTTCTCCCCAATCCTATTCAATACCTCCTGATTAGATATGTGATCTAATCTTCAGCATTCTTCTGTAGCACCACACTTCGAAAGCTTCTATTCTCTTCTTATCGACACTGTTTATCGTCCATGTTCTAGTTCCATTCATGGCTACACTCCATACAAATACTTTCAGAAACGACTTCCTGACACTTAAATCTATACTCGATGCTAACAAATTTCTCTTCTTCAGAAACGCTTTCCTTGCCATTGCCAGTCTACATTTTATATCCTCTCTACTTCGACCATCATCAGTTATTTTGCTCCCCAAATAGCAAAACTCATTTACTACTTTAAGTGTCTCATTTCCTAATCTAATTCCCTCAGCATCACCCGACTTAATTCGACTACATTCCATTATCCTCGTTTTGCTTTTGTTGATGTTCATCTTATATCCTCCTTTCAAGACACTGTCCATTCCGTTCAACTGCTCTTCCAAGTCCTTTGCTGTCTCTGATCGAATTACAATGTCATCGGCAAACCTCAAAGTTTTTATGTCTTCTCCATGAATTTTAATACCTACTCCGTATTTTTCTTTTGTTTCCTTCACTGCTTGCTCAATATACAGATTGAGTAACATCGGGGAGAGACTACAAACCCGTCTCACTCCCTTCCCAACAACTGCTTCCCTTTCATGCCCCTCGACTCTTATAACTGGCATCTGATTTCTGTACAAATTGTAAATAGCCCTTCGCTCCCTGTATTTTACCCCTGCCATCTCCAGAATATTTGAATAGAGAATAAAATACATAAAGAAGAACAACTTCATTTGTAGTTATTTTGTTAATTTAATCAATCTTTATTATTCTATAAGAGATTGGTGATTACGAATTTGCATTTGCTGTGAAAAATTGATTTTTGTGTGCAATATGCAATTAGAAATAAGACGACACGCATTTTTCATTAAAATGGCAGTTAGATATTTGTTAATTAGTATATATCTCTTGAATTTTCATTCAGACTAAAGAGCCCAGCAGTGACTGCTAACTGCTAAGTGTATACACGTTCTAGTCATCTTCCCCTCCCTGCCTGTGTCCACGCCCTGCTCCCCCTTTCTCCTACCCTGTATCCCTCCATCGCCTGCTCCCCCCCACCCCTCTCTCTTAATCCCCTCCTCCCTACTGTCCCTCCATCTGCTGCCCCTCTCTCTGTTCACACCCTCCTTTCCCCTCTCCATTTCCTCCTCCCCTCTCTGTCTGTCATCTTATCTCTCTCTCTCTCTCTCTCTCTCTCTCTCTCTCTCTGATCTTGAGCTCTGTATATTGTTATTGCAAAGGAAATTTTAAATGCGAATTCAAATATCTTAAAATCGGTAGGTAAATCCGTATTGCTAGCTTGAATGACAGTATTTCGCTTAGTTATAATCTGTGAAGGGATAGGATTACGAAGTTAACGACAAATACAACTTAACTATTTCGTCTTAAGCAGACTGCGGAGAAGAAAACAAAACAGCATGTTGTTGTGTACATAATATTTGTGCAAAATTATACAGGGTTTTAAACAAAAAAAAAGGCCGAATACTTTGAGATGTGGTAGTACTCTTTGTGTTGAGGCGTAACAAGACAGCTACGCCACACTGAAGTAGCCGAAAGGCACGCGTAATCTCACGTTGGCTAAAGAGAGGTCTGAAACAGGACACGTATTGAATGGTAGCAAGAAAAGTACGTAGCTGCTTTAATACTTAACTTTTAATCCTTCATGTGAATACAGCATTCCTTGATGATACAAGTGAGACTCTATCTTAAAATGGTTAATGGCGCCTTGCTAGGTCGTAGCCATTGACTTAGCTGAAGGCTATTCTAACTGTCTCTCGGCAAATGAGAGAAAGGCTTCGTCAGTGTAGTCGCTAGCAGAGTCGTCGTACAACTGGGGCGAGTGCTCGTCCGTACCTCGAGACCTGCCTTGTGGTGGCGCTAGGTCTGCGATCACACAGTGGCGACACGCGGGTCCGACATGTACTAAATGGACCGCGGCCGATTTAAGCTACCACCTAGCAAGTGTGGTGTCTGGCGGTGACACCACACTTTGAGACAAGAAAATCAAGCCCAATAAACATAGGTCTGCAGGTGCATGCTTGCTGACAAAAGTCCAATAAACATGGGTCCGGAAATCGATATTTTCTGCGATAAACACGTCCTTATAGGAGGTGTTCAACGTGGCGTCCATTCATAACAAAACACATTCCTGACCCTCCAAAGTAAAAACTGAAGCACCCTGCAACATCATAGATTAAGGGTCGACCTGCGACAGCAGTCGCACAACTTGCGTACGGGCCGCTAGACGCCGCCACGAGCGCAACCGTATATAAGTGAGTTCGGCCAGCTCTCATTTTGTTGGCATCTCATTTTTGCCTATCCTCTTATTTGCTTAGCTCTTATTCGTTTATGGCTCATGTTATTGTGCTCTCTTTCAGCCATTCTGATTGCTTTGATTTACTCCCAATTGAGAAGTACTCATTTTGGCATATCGCTTTTGCATATTTCTCATTTTGCTAATAATACGCTCCTTAGCTTTTTACAGTTGAATTGTACTGTTTATTCATTTCAATCTGTCCGTATTTTGATGTTCTTTAAATACTGTAATAATTATCGGCCGCTGGTGGCCGAGCGATTCTAGGCGCTTCAGTCTTGAAGCGCGAGACCGCTACGGTCGCAGGTTCGAATCCTGCCTCGGACATCGATGTGTGTGATGTCCTTAGGTTAGTTAGGTTTAAGTAGTTCTAAGTTCTAGGGGACTGATGACCTCAGATGTTAAGTCCCGTAGTGCTCAGAGCCAAGCATTTCTTCCATTAAACTTGTGTAAAGTATTCTCGGTGTAGGATTTGTTCTGTGACACAGGTGTAAGGTTTTGAATATAATTTATACACGAAACTGTACTTTAAAAGGAATTTATTTTTTCAGTTTGTACTACATCAGACGACAATTTTGTGATACGAGGGAGAAATTTGAGAGGCGAACCGATAGAAATAGTCTTAAGTGATCCCCTTTAAAAATAAAAATTTGTGTGACACAAAGACGTGACACTGTATGCACCGAAAATTTATATATATAAAATTATACGTTACAACCCTTAGAAGTATAACCAGCTGTTGTTGTACCTGATGGAACACATTGAAGACGCAACCCTGTAGTGTCCACACACCGTTGATTGGCGTCGCGTAGAGAAATTCCTGCAAGTGTCCCCATAACCAGAAGTCTATGGGACTGAGGTCTGGGAAACGAGCAGGCCAAGGTGTGGGGCCCCACGACCAGTCCAGGAGTCCTGAAATGTCTGCGTCATATTTTCGCGCACATTGTGACGAAAGTGTGCCGGTGCCCCATCATGCGAGAACCACAGCCTCCAGCCAGTACATTAATGAGAAAGACCAGATACGCGACCAAGTTAACGTATGTGGTAGCACGTATGACCCTTCTAATTTATCACCAAGTACGCGCTCCCATACGTTGATTGTGAATCGGTTTTGATGCCCTCTTTCGTCAGTTGCTTAGGGATTTACATCTGCCTATAAATACTGGTTACGGAAATTCACTCCATATCTTGCGAACCATGCCTCATCAGTAAATGGTGGACAGTGGGTCCGCGGCAGAATTCTGCAACAGCCATTGACAAATCAGCTGTTTGCCACGATGATCCTGTGGCCTTAGAGTCTGATCGCACTGCAGATGATATGGGTACAGCAACTGTTGATGAAGTACTACCCCCCCCCCCCACCTCCCCACACACACACAAACACACACACACACACACACACACACACACACACGAACACGCACAGATGAGAGTGAGAGATATGCCTTCTGCTGCTGCCAATAGCTGCACACTGGCTCCAGGGGTTTCTAACACAACCTACCACACACACCCCTGCCTGTTAGGCGTAGGGACTGCGCGGGTCCTTCCACTGTCAGTCTTCCGAGGTGCGAGGGTACCTGTCTCGCTCAGACGCTGAAAGGCCTGGCGGCGGCATTTGGCGTCGAGTGGCGGGATGTGTTTTTTAGTAGCGATCTTTTGCTTAAACTGTGTTCCGTCGGTTTCACCGACCAAGAGGGTGATGTGAATTGAAAAAACTCCCCCATACATGTGAAAAATATCGATTAATCAATTTTGCATAAATTTTTTATATCAACGTGGGGTACAAGGGGAGGGTGTGTGTGATTGAGTGACGTGGAGCAGAACAGCAGGTTAAGCACAGAACACTAGGTTAATTTGCATAATTTTTATGTAAAATGCAGTAGAGTAGTTTAAGGAGGTGTGTGATAAACAAGAATGAACTAAAAATGGCGTTCAAAAGCATGTGAAATTCGAAAAGTGTACCAGAAAATGGTGGGAGGACATAACTAATTACTTAATTTGGTATCAAAGGCGGTAGAACAGTTTAAGGAAATGGGGATGATATGGAGAACCACTTAACAGAACAATAGGTTAAGTGCCAACAAAGGGCCAAACATTAGGATAAAATGGCTCTGAGCACTATGGGGCTTAACATCTGAGGTCATCAGTCCCCTAGACTTAGAATTACTTGAACGTAACTAACCTTAGGACATGACACACATCCATGCCAGAGGCAGGATTCGAACCTGCAACCATAGCAACAACGGCGTTCCGGACTGATGCGCCCAGAACCGCTCGGCCACAACGGCCGGTAAAACATTAGGTTAAGGCTGCCAGAGTACAGTGTTGAACAATAGGTTATGTAACATGTTTGCTCCATGTAATTACTTCTTGCAAGACCTACATGTTTCCAATCAGCAGAGAATGATGAGCAAGAAATATCCAACTCTCACAAACTGATGTTTTTATAAATAAACAATATACCCTTGAATTTCCTGTTATGAGACCCTTCCTCTCCCCCACCTGAGCGCCATCTTGGATTATGTCACAGAAAGGACGACAACACCCTCTGGTGGTTGTACTGTGTACTACGTCAGTCAGACTCCAGACCTCTTGGTTAACACACTGGATGGAGGTACTGCTTCTAATTGTTTAAATAAATAGCGCATGCAAAATGAAGACTTATGTCCAGCACAGGTAGAGTGCTACTACCACTGTTTCCTGGGAAGAGGTGGCGGTCGTATGGCTTAGGTTAGAAGAGGTAGCCCAAGTGCCCTTTCTTTCCCACCATTTTCTTAGTTTAGTAGAGATGGACGAATTGATCTATCTTCCCTCCAAAATTCAATCTTCCCACCAGTTCCTAGGGAGAGGTGGCCGTCGAATGACTTAGGTTAGTGGAGGTAGCCCAAGTCACCTATCTTCCTGCCATTTTCTTAGGTTAGTTGCATTGTCCTGATGGAATTTGATCTGCCCGCCAGGTTAGCGTGCAGGGGGGCATGGCACTTTCCCACCAGAGAGGATAATTAATTGATCGATTTAATTAAGTAGTCAATCAAATTGATAAGAGTGAGAGAAGGGCCTATTCCAGTAACTCAGACCTGAAAGAGTGCCTGTAGCAGTGAGGGGGGAGGGGGTTTGGAGAGGGAGAGGGGGCAGTGGGGACAATAGGTTAAGTGCCTGTCAATAAAATGGAAATGGGGGTGACATGGTAAAGCACTGAACAGAACAATAGGTTAACTACCTGTCAATCAGAGGAAAACAATAGGTTAAGTAGCTGTCAGTCAATTCTTATAAGCCTGATGGTCAAGGCAAACTTATCACGCACCCCCTACTACTGAGTATGATACTTCTTCAATAACTGATCGCTGGTGATACGAGATAAAACTGACCGAAAATCGCCTATGGGTGGACATGTCTGATAAGTTTTTCTCGCAAGTGCCACCAACGTGTCTTAGAAAGAGCTCTTTAATCGTCTTACAAAACACCAGAGGTTAAAAAAATCCCAATCCCAACAACTACTGTATGTTACTGTCACAAGCCGTCTTGGTTCTATATGTGCACTCAAAAACCCATGTTAAAAGCTATACTTCCTTTATAAATCTATGTATGGCGTTACCTACGAATCACGTGGTTTTTCCAGATAAATAGCGAGATGGTGATCGCCGCAGTGTACAGTATCAGACCAATACGACGCCGATGGTGCAACCTCATGATAAAAGTACCGAAATTTGAAAGTGGTACGGCAAAGAAGTGTGGTATTTGCAACTACCTCACGCCACCGCTGCTAGATATTTCTCCTGTATTTGTAATGCATTCTGTCTCAATGCCATGTCAGAGTTATAGGTGATGATTGATTGAAAAGGATTACAAACAGTAGTAGATGGTGTGATGATTGAGATCGTAAGAAATATACACTAGCTTTTCAGATCTCTAGTGCTACACTTTCGGTAGAAGTGATGTCTTATTATTTCGAATCAAGTCTTTCTATTCAACCACATACCTGCATTGGATCCTACTGAGAAGTCCATTAATGATAGCTATATTGTGCTCGTATGATTCAGAGCAAATGTTTTCTGGTAGTGGGTTTTTCGTTTTACGTTTCTATAACATAGTTTATCGTGGAGAAACCGGGAAGATAGATGTATGTCATGTGCTTGAAATATATTTCTTACATCGAAATATTAACAGCGCTATATTTCATACGTCTGATAGGTCGGAAACACAAGCGATCTTACATTATAGTCGTTTTAAGTGCAGAACATTTTAGCCTTAGGAGTGCGCGTGTTTATGTTCTCTCTTACCAATACGTTCCAGGTACTGATCGTAGACTCTGCAATAATACAGGGTGATTCAAAAAGAATACCACAACTTTAGGAATTTAAAACTCTGCAACGACAAAAGGCAGAGCTAAGCACTATCTGTCGGCGAATTAAGGGAGCTATAAAGTTTCATTTAGTTGTACATTTGTTCGCTTGAGGCGCTGTTGACTAGGCGTCAGCGTCAGTTGATGCTAAGATGGCGACCGCTCAACAGAAAGCTATTTGTGTTATTGAGTACGGCAGAAGTGAGTCGACGACAGTTGTTCAGCGTGCATTTCGAACGAAGTATGGTGTTAAACCTCCTGATAGGTGGTGTATTAAACGTTGGTATAAACAGTTTACAGAGAATGGGTGTTTGTACAAAGGGAAAAGTTCTGGACGGCCGAGAACGAGTGATGAAAATGTAGCACGCATACAGCAAGCATTTGTTCGCAGCCCAGGAAAATCGACTCGCAGAGCTAGCAGAGAGCTGCAAATTCCACAATCAACTGTATGGAGAGTCCTACGAAAAATGTTAGTTATGAAACCTGAACGTCAACTACCCGAGGCGATGGATCGGCCGCCAGGCAGCCCGTGACAGAGCACTTCATCACTGGCCTCCAAGAAGCCCTGATCTTACCCCCTGCGATATTTTCTTATGGGGGTATGTTAAGGATATGGTGTTTCGGCCACCTCTCCCAGCCACCATTGATGATTTGAAACGAGAAATAACAGCAGCTATCCAAACTGTTACGCCTGATATGCTACAGAGAGTGTGGAACGAGTTGGAGTATCGGGTTGATATTGCTCGTGTGTCTGGAGGGGGCCATATTGAACATCTCTGAACTTGTTTTTGAGTGAAAAAAATACCTTTTTAAATACTCTTTGTAATGATGTATAACAGAAGGTTATATTACGTTTCTTTCAGTAAATACACATTTTTGAAGTTGTGGTATTCTTTTTGAATCACCATGTACTTTAAAACTGATTGCTTCGTTGATTTACGATGGTTCGAACTCCATCAGTCTGGAGCTCCACTGCGCATAAAAATCACCCCTTTCTTGTTCTTATTCACTGTCTGCTATTACATCACAACACTTTCAAATCTAATACTATACTCTGATAAGGAGTGCTATCCTCCTCAACATGGGCGCATCTCGAGAAATCTTGTGCTCTTGGATGGGAAAGGACTTGGCAAGCTCCACTCATTCACGAGACGTGGAATGTAGCGTGGTCTACTTCTGGTCGATTGCAGGTTAACTTGGTACTGGCGGGTGGTTTGGCCAATGACAGTCCGGGGGATCTTTCAGTACCTAATTTTACCCCAAGACTGTGAGAATGCGCTATGACTCCCCATCAGAATAGAAATACATCATAAATTGAGCACTATGTTCGTAGTCTTAGAAATATGTGGAGCGCCGTCTGATATACTTTGGCGGTGGATCTGTTCGAGAATTAACAATGCATGGACAGACTGCACAGTCATCTATCCACGTTTGCAATGATAATAGCAAAGTGGGGTAGTGCTGAGGTAGCTATGATACTGAAATTGGGAAACATGCTGTCCCATCATTGGTTGGTCTGAAAATTACTTTAAAATTCGTAAAATTTTTCTCACAATCAAGGCAATGCTTATTATGTCACTACATCGTGGGTGCCTTTTCCATCCCTTCCATCCACTGGTATGCTGCTGGTTATCACATAATGACTGACTGACATCGCTTGTTTGAGTAGGAGAAAGAGTTTTGGTGGAGGGACAACACCTTCTGGGGACGGATAGAACTGAAGCAGAGATCGCGTTCATGACTGCAATATGAGGAATCAGTCGAACTGGAATACGTAGCTATCAGCTGTTCTGTCACATTGACACATAAACTTAAATGTAGATGTAGGCATTCACCTTGGGACAGCAGTTTGGAAACTCAACAATGCAGTCAAACTCTTCCAGTTTCCTTATGTTGTAACTGTCTTTTATTTTTTAAATAATCCAGTGTGTGCGGAATGTTATGGTAGGCACAGTAACAACATCGTTTACACTGTGCGACACCTAGTGTTCTGCGAGAGGCAATGGATCAGAACGTGTTAATGCCAGTTTAGAACCTGACACAGACCACGAACTCTTGGCGGGAAAACAAAATTAATGGAAATGTACAAAGCGTGTTAGAGCAGAAAGAAAACAATGTTTCAAACAATGACACAGGATCACAGGGAACGACTCTTGCGACTTGGTCTGTGGTATATGGTCATCCTCCCAAGGTATGGGTGATGAAACTTTACACTGGCCTGTGCAGTGGATCAATACCTGCATCTTTAATAGGATCTGTCACTTGTGCTCGAATCAGCACACCTGCGGTATTTGTTTTCGCTGTATTGGAGGACAAAGATGTGGTAAAAATCTTATCGAGTTCTCTATCGGATGAAGTTAGTGGAGCTTTTATAGTTCGTAATTTTTCTCTGGTGCAGTGTACAGAATAACGATGATAGAATGTTGGGGTGATGGACATTAATGGGCGCTGAGGGATGTGGATCTGCTCGTAGTTTCGGGAGGCACCACAATGCAGTAACAAAATCCACATCCTTCCCCCAGTTCCCAAACTACTTTTATATTACCTTTTGCTGCAGGAGCAGTTTTTGTTTCTGACGACTGGTCCAAACACAGTTCTGTCGCAGTAACCGAGCTTCGCCTGTTTCTACACGGGTTGCAGAAGGTGGTAGATGTAGCTTCCACCGACTTCTGCTCATTTCCGACTTAGATTGGAAAAATCACATGCGAATAGCTGCGGGGACGGTAGCGCAGAGTCTGAGGGGTAGTTGCAAGATGCATAGGGGCTACCTAAACCATGTTTGGAATTTTACTGTTGCAGATAGATTCCAGAGAGGTGACTTGTTTCGAGATATGAGTGATCCAGAAATGTGATTCACTAGTGGCTGTAATCATTAATGGGCTTCTCAATAGGATCCAATGCAGGTATGTGATTGAATGGAAAGACTTGATTCGAAATCATAGACATCACTTCTACCGAAAGTGTATCACTACAGATCTGAAAAGCTAGTGTATATTTCTTACGACCTCAATCATCACACCATCTACTACTGTTTGTGATGCTTCGCAATCAATCATCACTGATAACTCTGCATGGCATTGAGACAGAATGCATTACAAATACAGGAGAAATATCTAGCGGAAGTGGCGTGAGGTAGTTGCAAATACCGGTTTCATACCACACTTCTTAGCCGTACCACTTTCAAAATGCGGTACTTTTACCATGAGGTTGCACCATCGGCGACGTATTGGTCTGATACTATACACTGCGGCGATTACCACATCCGTATTTGTCTGGAAAAACCACATGATTTGTAGGTAACGCCATACATAGATTTATAAAGCCAGAATAGCTTTTAACATGGGTGCTTGTGTGCACATATAGAACCAAGACGGCTTGTGACAGTAACATACAGTAGTTGTTGGGATCGGGATTTTATTAACATCTGGTAGTTTGTAAGACGATTAAACAACTATTTCTAAGACACGTTGGTGACACTTGCGAGAAAAACTTATCAGACATGTCCACCCATAGTTGATTTTCGGTCAGTTTTATCTCGTATCGCCAGCAATCAGTTATTCAAGAAGTATTATACATAGTAGTACGAGGTGCGCGATAAGTTTGCCTTGAGCATCAGGCTTATAAAGTGTGTGTTTGTGTTCTGATATGTGCAAAGGAAATGACTATGTCCATTCATAAGGAAGGTATGGATTTGACGTCCAGTACTGTGATAGCAAAGGGAAGAGTGTGTCAAGCCATAAGACTGGTACCGATATTTCTATTTCCAGAGCCATAGACGGCAACTGGGTGTATTTCCGCTACCTCGATGTTGTCGAATGTCGTTCAACTCAGACCGCAACTGTAACATTTAGTTGTAGGTACAAGGATAAAATATATATGTGAGATTGATTTCTTAGGATGATTGATTCTACCTGTATGTGCTCTGCATGCAGCGCCGGTGACCTGTGTGGGGATGGTTCACGTTTCATGTTAACTGTAGGAGCTGTCCGAATGGAGAGGGCTGTTGGAGTGTAGGACTTAACAGTACTGACCTCTAGACGACCGAATAGCGAACTAATACTTAGTATGTGTTAAGTAGCTTTCGTGATTGTGTGGAAATTGGAGAAGATTGAATATGGAGGCGTGTTTGCACTGGACCGTTATTCCCTCCCATGTAAATTGACTGATTCTACACATTTCGCGCCTTATTTAGTTGAGAGAAGATCGACTGCAGTGCGTGCATCTAGCATGTGGTTCTCTAGACATGAGAAACACCTTAGTTGACCTTGTAAATTATAGGGATGAATTGGAATCTGCTACATCTCTGAGATCGGTATTTGCGAGTGGAAATCAGTTTTCTCTATTTTTCTTTTCGAGTTTCCACGTAAATGTCTTCAGAGGCGTGACAAGTTTCTAGTTAGTCAGTGATTTACAGCATATCCCACTTAGCTAAAGTTTTAGGTTTGTAGAGAAATAATTTCCAGTGTATATCGTCGGAATTGTGCAGCGATCCATATGATACTGGTGTGTGCTTGATATCGAGAAGCAGCGCGAAAATGGGATAATATAATGGTAGACCATGCGATAATACATGTGTTCTTGTAATCCCAGAGTGTGGAGATGGGTGTAGAAAAGCAAGCAAGAACTGAATTTGTAGAACTGTTGTGAGAGCGACTTCCATTCAGTGAGGGTGCTCTGGTCACCCACCGGGTGTGGATGACCGCCAACCTCGCAGTGAAATATCTAGTGCTGGTTGGAGTGTATACAGTGCTGTCTGTCTCTGCGGTAAGTGTACGGATGATGTTAAACGCCTGATTTTATACGGCGCAGGATACACATTGTATGTTTAGTAGATCGACATGGTATATGGTGATTATTGATGGGTCGGAGATCGGTTTCATGTTCTAATATTCGAGCTCCTGTCCTTGGTGTGAATGCAGTGTAATTAAGTAGGAGTATTTCCATATTTGACGAAATGTAGGGTACTTTGCAAGGTTTAATTGTGGGTGCAATATGGCTATCTGTATAATATGGATTTTGTGTCTGATAGTCTCGTCTGCAGACAGAAGCTAAATAGGCGGACCATTCTTCCACACTGGCAGCATCATTAATTCGGCAGGTAAATTCGATAAGAACCAATCATAGTCCCCATTCATTCCCAACACATCCTTTGTGCTGGGATATAGGAGTCTCTACACAGCAGTGTGAACTTTTGTGTATGTTGAAAGCATGAAGGGTAAGGTGTGATGGATGGGGTGCCATGTTAGACTACCAGGAAGAATGCATTCGGCGTTATTCCACGTTATTTTCGTAAACAGGTTCTGTTAACACAAGAATTTCCATGCGGAGAAGTTGAGAGATCATAAAAGCTCCAACAAAAGGGACCATTAAGTACTTCTGGGACAGTATACAATTGTAAGTAGGCTGTTTAGGTTTTTTTATTGGTAACGCCACCTCTGTATGAAAATCACTGGCTGTGCTGTGTGCAGTCTGTGGCTGCTTTGCATTGTTGTAATACTCGCCATTGTAGTGTTAGGCAGCTGGCTGTGAACAGCGCATAGCGTTGCGCAGTTGGAGGTGAGCCGCCAGCAGTGGTGGATGTGGGGAGAGAGATGGCGGAGTTTTGAAATTTGTCATGAACTGCTATATTTATATATGATGATATCAAGGTAAATACATTGTTTGTTCTCTATTAATATCTTTCATTTGCTAACTATCCCTATCAGTAGTTAGTGCCTTCCGTAGTTTGAATCTTTTATTTAGCTGGCAGTAGTGGCACTCGCTGTATTGCAGTAGCTTGAGCAGCGAAGATTTTTGTGAGGTAAGTGATTTGTGAAAGGTATAGTTTAATGTTAGTCAGGGCCATTCTTTTGTAGGGAATTTTGAAAGTCAGATTGCGTTGCGCTAAAAAATATTGTGTGTCAGGTTAAGCACAGTCGTGTATAATTGTTCAAAGGGGACGTTTCATATGTCGACCCTTAGCCGAGGATACCTCACTGGAATCTTCTGATTTTTGTTGTAGTTTGTTTAATTAGTGTAGATTTTGTTTATTGCTAGCGCGTAATTGTAGAGAAAATCTCCTTTGTAGTTGCAGTCTTTCATTGTTGTACAGTAAAACAGTTGTGGCATGCATGTAGATTTGCACCAAGTATTTCGCAGCTGCAATTAACTAGATATTATTTTCAGTGTTATGTTAATGTGTTCTCTTATTTTTGCTCTTCAAATTGTGTTTTTCTGTGTTGTCGTGTGAAATACTGTGACAATAATGGCGTGTGAAAAAGGTAATACTAGGCTCCAAAGTAAACTGAGAAATGACAGTGAAAATGAAAGCAGTGTGTTAGCGCCACCGAGTAATGAATTAACTGATGTTCAAAGTAGTAATTTGGTAATTGTGCATAGGGAAATGGAGCGGGCGGCAAACAATGGCGTGGACAGTGAAACAATTAGTCAAGAGGGAAGCATTATCGATCGATCGGTCGGCAATAGCTTGCCTCAGGAAGCCGAAATGACACGACACGATCTCGCAAATACTGTAGATTCAGGTTTTGGATCCTCACCGTTTTCTCAAATAAGTCAAGACACATTTTCTGCTTGTCAAAATGTGAATGTTTCCGGTGTAAATTCACTGCCGAAAAGCACTGAGGAACATGTTTCAGACACCAATGCATTGTTATTACAATTAATACAACAAATGGGACAAACACAGCAAAAGCTTCAAAAGTTAGACACAATGGAACAAAATCAGAGACAAACACAGCAAAAGCTTCAAAAGTTAGACACAATGGAACAAAATCTTAAAAAGTTAGACTCATTGGAGCAAACTCTTGAACGAACACGTGAGGATTTAACTGCTGAGTTACATCACATTGAATCGAAATGTCAAAAAGTCTGTAATGACGTAAAAACACAAATTTGTGAGCATTTCCAACCTATTTTTTCGCGTCATGAAAATGCACTACAGAATCACGAAGCAGCCATAAAAGAACTGCAAACTATTGTTCATGAAAATTATGAGACCTTGCTAGCAAAATTTGACTCAGTTGCATCTACCAAAACGGTTATGCAACTTGCAAAAACTCAGGAAAACTTAAAGGTCACAGTAGACACGATTGCAACACAAATGGACACTCTGAAACTTGGTTCAGAAAAACATACAGAGGAAATGATTTCACTATCGGATAAAGTAGCCGAACTTTCAGATCAGTTCACTAACTTATCTACAAAGGTAGATGATGATCTGAATGACACAACACCTGTAGCCTTCATGGACACTGAAGAGTATCAACAAATTAGAAAATTCAAACAAAATCAAAATCCAATCAATACACAGTACAAAAGAGAAATCCGGGAAGTGCAAGATCAGTTGACACAGGTAATACAAGAATTACGTATTTCAGAGGACACTCGCGCCCCAATACGGGAAGAGGGACATACAAATACGGAACAGACACAAAATAACAACACAGGGCACTTCGGAAATTGTGAAAGAAGTTGGCAAGGTACGCCGAATTTTGAGATGGAACCGCCGAAACGACGTAACAATGACCGACATGCGACTTGCCGACATGATGAATTTGACTACAAGCTGTTCATTACTACACGTAAATTCAAAACATTTAAGAATTCTGGCAACGACATTCATCCACAAGCGTGGCTCCATCAATTCTCTCATTGTTTTCCTCCCAACTGGTCGTTAGAACACAGATTAGAATTCATGTGTGGCTATTTAGAGAATGAACCAGCTGTAAGAATGCGATCGGTCATTCACGATTGCCACAGTGAAGGAGAATTTTACCATGCCTTCCTCTCAGCGTACTGGTCTCAAGCTACACAAGACCGACTAAAACATAGCATCATAATGATGAAACGTTTCGAACAATCTGAATTCTCCAGTCTTGTGAAATATTTTGAAGATATGTTGCACAAGAATCAGTACCTGTCAAACCCATACAGCCCCTCAGAACTCATCCGCATTTGCTTAATCAAATTACCTGAACATTTACGGCATATTATTTTAGCAGGACGTTGCAAAGACGACATTGAAGCTTTTCAGGGACTGTTACAAGAATTAGAAATTGACACAGACAGTCGCGGGATGCGAAAACAGGAAAACAATCACTACAGGTCACATCCGTCACAATTCCGTGACGACAGAAGTAATAACTGGACACGACAAGGCTATTCTTACAACGCAAATCGTGATCAAAACAGACACCACCCATATAACAACCACTGGCAGAGTAATAATAGTTACAGAGAAAGATCGCATTTCCATATTAATGAATATGACAGAGATAACCATAGAAACAGACAATATGGTAATCAGAACTATTATTATCAAGGGAGACAGAATAACTTCAGACGCAACAGTTCAGCGCGCAGTTACGATTCAGGGAGAAATTCTCCACCACTTAACCGACAAGAAAGAAACTACAGGAACTACCAACATGACGACAGACGAAGTGATCGTAACGACAGACCTGAATTGAATCAGAACTGGCGGGATTTAAACAGGGCAGGGCCCTCTCGTCACGGTGAATTTGTAGAAGTTAGGTCTCCAAATCCCAATAACGACGCGCGCCAACAAAGAGACAATAGGCAATGACTCATACCGCAGGCAGCTACAAAACGCACGTATGAAACTAACGACGCAGCTGCCATAGCTAGTAATTACGTAAAAATGGAAGACATTAGGGACATCTTACTCCAGGAACACGACGTAAAACATAACAACATTGCATATCCTGTGATTCACATTACTGTAAATGACGTAAAATTTACGGCAGTACTTGACTCTGGCAGTCCCATTTCAGTAATCAGTGAAACAGCCTTTAGCAAATGCAACAAATCGAACGATTGCCCCACACTTCCGTTACGTAAGATTAAATTACAAGGTGCAATCTTTGGAAAAAGTGTAGATGTACGCCAACAAACCAACTTAGAATTCTTTTGTCAAAGCCACAGCTTCTCTATGAACTTTCTTGTTGTTCCATTATTGTCGACGGAAATTATATTGGGAGTAGACTTTTTGAATGAATACAAAGCAATCTTAAACTTTCACAATGCTGAAATAACTTTAGAAAAAGAAGGTAAGTCAGTGGCTTTGAAATTTGAAGATTGGCTCTCAAACCATGACGAAGAAATTAATAGGCTTTACCTCCTGTTAGACAACAGTTCGGAATTTTCGACGGAACTTGACGCTAACAATCATTCTGCAAGCACTGACAGGGATGATATCGACGGCGCATTTGACACTAATAAGTTAATTCAGAATAAAATTCAAATAATTGAGAATTGTAATGACACTGATAGGCAGGACCTTTTTGAGATTTTACAAGCACATTCCACAGTTTTTACTCACAAAACAGGAACAATCAAGGGATTTCAATACCAATTTCTTGTTCGTGAGCATACTAAATTTTGTGTTAGACCATACGTAATTCCAGCACATTATAGGGACCGTGTTAGAACAGAAATACAATCTATGCTTGACGAGGGCATTATTGAGCCTGCAGTAAGCTCATACAACAATCCGTTACATGTTGTTGAGAAGAAAAATGGATCGATCAGGCTTGTCTTAGATTCGAGACAAATCAATACTATCATTATTCCTGAAACAGACAGGCCGCAGACGATGGAAGAACTTCTTCAAAATTTTAATGGTGTAAAAGTGTTGTCTTCCATTGATCTCAGATCCAGCTTTTATCAGATCGAACTTCATCCAGAATGTAGAAAATACACAGCTTTCCTTTGTTTCGGCGTTTGTTATCAGTTTCGGAAACTTCCCTTTGGTTTGAACATTTCTTCAGCAGCATTCATTTGCGGGCTAAATTCCATATTACCTGAATTCTTAAAACGTCACATCACCTTATATGTAGACGATATTCTGATAGCAGAAGCCTCATGGGAACAACACAATCGCATCCTCAACAGCGTGTTACATATTTTTGCAGAATCTGGAATTACAGTTAACTTGGAAAAGTCTGAATTCGGTAGGACAAAAGTGAAGTTTTTGGGACATATTATTTCTTCTGAAGGCATTCAGCCGGATCCTGAAAAGTTAGAAGCAATCAGAGCCATTCCAGTTCCATCCACAAAAAGACAAGTCCGCAGTTTTCTAGGTCTCGTAAATTTTTACCGTCGTTTTCTGAATATGCAAATTCTTGTTACACCAAAACTTTGTTCTCTCACTGGAAAAAATACTATTTGGAACTGGGACGAACAAGCACAGTTGGAATTCAATTCTTTGAAAGAAGCGTTACTTCACGCGCCAATCTTAGCTCATCCAGATCTGTCGCAAGATTTCTGCCTTAGCACAGATTCTTCTAAAGTCGGTCTTGGTGCCCATTTATTTCAAGAAGCCATAGAAAATGACACTACCGTTCAGAAAACCATTGCTTTTGCTAGCCGAGTGCTAACAAAATCTGAAAAAAATTATTCCGTTACTGAATTAGAAGCTTTGGCTATCGTTTGGGCATTTAACAAATTCCGTTTCTTTCTTTCTGGTAAGCACGTAAAAGTATACAGTGATCATCGTGCATTACAATTTCTTATGTCCTCAAAATTAAATCATGACAGGTTAAAACGTTGGGCATTGTTTCTGCAAGAATTCCGCTTCACAATAGTCTACATTCCCGGCAAGGAGAACATTGTTGCGGACGCACTGTCACGCGCACCGGCTGGGCTTGAGAAAAGTAACACAGAAGGCAACCTCGAGAAAAATTTCAGTATTCTTTACATTCAGAAAGTCGCCTTTGAAAACTTCATCACCACATCTTTAAAGGACATTGCTCATGAACAAGATAAATATCCGATTTGGAAAGACATCAAGAGCAAATGGCATGAAAAGACACACACACAGATTCGGCATTATTACCTGGTTAGAAACAATATACTCTTCAAACGCTGCACTGTTGATGACAAGCTATGGGTACTTTGCATTCCTGACGATTTTGTTAATAAGCTCATTTGGTACATTCATTTCAGCTACGCACATTTTGGTCCACGAAAATGTTATCATATTCTTCGAACGACTTGTTATTTTAACAATATGGAAAAAAGAATTCGAAGAGTCTTGTCTATTTGTAAACTTTGTCAAAAGGCGAAACCATCTACTGTCTCACATCGTGCTCCGTTGTTTCCTATTATTCCTTCTAAATTAAAAGAATTTGCTGCTGTTGATCTCTTGGGACCGCTTGTCAGAACATCCAATGGATTTTCGTACGTTCTAGTCGCTGTTGAACTTACTTCAAAATTTGTTTCTTTCACTCCGTTACGTAAAGCCACTGGACGTTCTGTCTCCAACGCCTTTGTTAAAAATTTCTTACGTGAAGTTGGCCACGTTGCTAAAGTCATTTCAGATAACGGACCGCAATTTAGATCTGCTGTTTGGTCACGCATGCTTCGCAACCATAAAATCAAACCTGTTTTTATTTCATTGTACTCACCACATTGTAACCCCTCCGAACGGATTATGAAAGAAATCAATAAGCTTTGCAGGCTTTATTGTCATAGAAAGCATCAGCATTGGGACAGATATTTACACTTATTTCAAAACGTGCTGAATGAAATGCCTCATGATTCCACTGCTTTACCACCTACTCTTGTACTGAAGAATGAAGAACCACCGAACAGAATCAGAGAGCTTGTACCTTTCCCAAATACACGTAAACTTCGACACAAAGACATAATTGATTTGGCTCTTAAAAATATAAAATCTGCAGCAAACAAAAGGAGAAAACTACACGGTAAAGCAAATGCAAAGAAATTGTATATTGGTCAGAAAGTTCTCATTAAAGCTCATTCATTGTCACATAAGAAGAAACACTTGAGTCACAAATTCTTTCTAGTTTACAATGGACCTTACAGAATCCGACGTATACCACATGATAATTGCGTTGAAGTTGAAACTCTGCGTACTAGGAAGAGTAAAGGTTTACACCACATTTCACATGTAAAACCGTTTATTGAAAGATAATCTGCTTTTTAACTTTGACTTTGCCATAAAACTTTTCACTTCACATTTCTAGTATGCTTTGTCAGATTTAGAATCTGTTAACATGTAACAATGTTTGAAGTGAAATATCCAGTCAAGAACCAAGAGAACTTATTGAAACAGAAATGACGAATGCATTGTTATAGTGAACAGACGTCACAGTGTTATTGTGTGTGTACATTCTTGCTTGTTTGTTGCACGATTACGTAACGACTATAAGGCTCATACTTAGAACATTTACCAGTACTGCTAATGAGATTTTAATGCAACATTTTGGTTTATTTGAAAATACATTCTGAATTTAAAGTGCTTTCTGAGAGATACCAGATGACACAGAGGTTAGTTTATTTGACAGCTACACGACTATATCACGACGCTACTAATGAGTGACAATTTACAATGTTGCTTTTGCGGTGTATCTGTTTTATATCTGCACAGTTTTTCGGCATTATTCAAGAAATTAAAACATGTTTTAGTAGTAACTTTTCTGGTATAGCAACAATGAGACAGCCTTTTTCGTAGCACAACAATACATTACAGTACAGTACTTTCCTCATCACGGCAATAAGCGTAATAACTAAGATATCTATACGCAAAGCATTTCACTTTTGTGTATTATGAGGTAAGTACATTGACTTCTGCAGAACTTAGCTTTCGGAGGACGATAACTACGACACTTCCACAGAGATTATGTTGCAACAAGACGCACATTTAGCGCTACAGGACACGCATTTGAGTGATTAATCTTATACTTAAAACACTTATTTTTAAAGATTTTTTAATTACAAAGAAAGTTTTCCGTGATACATTTCATTCCATTGCTGTAATTTGTAACACCTGAGGGTATAATTACATTTATCCTCAGGGGGGTACACGCTTACTTTGTGTACCATGTGTGTGGCAACCACAAGGAACCCTAGCTAATATGGTATTTGCTTATACAACTTTACACATCGGTACCATATTTCTCTAACACACAAATTACACAGCTATCTGATCATTTAACTGAGAGATAAACATTCTTTTACTACATCAGTGACACATGTTTACGCAATACACAGTTGGGTAACTTCATACTTATGAAACTGTATTTTGTCTGTACTTTGTAAACTGTTCATATTTTTTCGGAATCATTGTGATACTATGAGAGCTTTGAATGATGTATTTGGTAAGGGAGCATGATTTTAAAGTACGTTTGAGGAAGATGACACTATTGAAATGAGCAGAGAATTTTTTTTAGGTTTTGAAATTATTGGAGGAAGCTACGACGATTTTGAGAGTTGACTAAGATGTTATGATATTATTACGACGACGATGTGTATTATACTGTTGAGGTATGTTTATGATTAATAAGATGATGATACCGTATATGAGGAGTTTGATTATGCTACGTATTTCTTATGATGAAACACTGAAGAAGTGTCGACGAATAAGGTAAGGAATAATGAGTAGTGATTAGGGACTCTGATTTGTGAAAAAGGTTGTTGGAAACCAAGAATCGTACTTTAAGAGTTATGAAATGTGTGTGTATATGCATGAATGTATTACAATGCAGACGAAAATTTTTTGGACACTGTTATATCAATAGCATTTTGTTTCTACAGATTTGTAACGCAAATTCTTGACCTGTGAAATTTTTATATGAGACTGTCACTGTAGCGAAAACTGCTGTCATCATAAATATTTCCGTAAGACAGTTAAGTGACCACCTGCACGTAATGCGTCGTGGGCACCCAGCTGTGTCAGACGCCGGGAGAACAAGTCATTAGTGAGTGCCTCATCAGAAGCACAGGTAGAAAAAAAAAGAAAGGGAAGGCCATTGTCCGCGCTACTGACATTTCCTTGTTGAAAGCATACTGTGGAGCTCGTAATTTATGATATTTACTGAAATGCCTACTAAAATGACAAGAAATATTTTTACATCTGCACACCTGATTATGACAAGCGTCTTTCTATGAGAGTTGAGAGAATTTCTACTAACTTATGAAATGTCACATGACTATTGAATGATATTTTTATGCTTTGCTTTTCGTAGTTGCTTATTTCACTTGATATCTGGTTTCCAGCTGTGTTGCAGCATTGCTTTTATAAAATAAAATGCATTTGCTATTGTGAACACTTTCTGTCAACAGATCTATTAAATAATAATTTTATGATCCACATTCTTTAAAAAAGGAGCACTTGGAAAGCAAAGAACAATAAGAAGGAACTAGTAACTGCATTCATAATTTTCTTTTCAAGTAATTGGTAACTTTTTGGTAGAATAACTTCTTGTGGTGCACCACTTTAATTACTTAGACATTAAGATGTGATTATACATTTCCCTTATCTGCATTGTTATCTTTAGTGTACTATTTTTTCTGCTTGAGCTATGTCATGTTTAGGTATAAGTTACTGCTGTTTGCCAGGCATCGTGTTACTGAATTTTAATTTGTGTTACTCTGCTAAGCCAGATTTAATTTTTTGTTTACTGCGCATTGGCTCATATTAGTTGTAATGTTGCATTGCTTGTTAATTTAGATTTACTGTAGCTTGCTTTGCAAATTTCCATTTTTTTTCTCATTGCTGTTTGTGTTAATTGTTATGTGATGCTGCATTGCCTCGTCCCTTAGTTTAGCATCTGAGCTCAGTAGATTTAAGTTAGCTTAAGAGGCGTAGACTATATAAGAAACTAACTATGATGAATTGGAAGAAATGCATTTAGACGCTATAAGAAAATGGTTTGGCCAAAAAAAAAAAAGTATTTTAGGTAGGATTTTCTTGGAAATAAATGATGAGGTAAGATAATGGAAAATAAAAATGAGGTAAAAGATGTGTGAACATATAAACACAGAAAGCATGCTTAGTTAGAATTTTTGTGGTGGAAACAAAGGATGAAATAAGAGGAAAGATATATGAAGTTTTGGGTTGGACTGCAGTACCAAATGTTACACTGAAAACGAACCCTGTCCTTTCCCATTGGTGTTATCCCACTATGTGTTTGTGTACCCTTGTGTATTTGTTTTCTTCCTGTCTCTGTGTAGTTTCATAGAATTTTTTCTTCTTTTAATATTAAGCTACATTCACTATGATGAGGAATACTGTTATCCTCGAATATAATTGGCATTAATAATATGTTATTTACTTTGTAAAGATGTTAGACATTATTAATTCTGTTCTGTTTCATGCTCATGTGTGAAGTTGATGTTTCAAAAGTTATTGTGATCTTTTATGTATGTACTCATGTCATAATTCCACTGATGTATATGTTTATTTCTATTCTTTTGTAAAGCCTGTGTTACTACAAATGTTATCTGTATTGTTATGTTCTTTAATGATGTATTTTGTACCTTTGTAATTGTATTTTGATGTTGTAATTTTGTAATTGTACAGACACCAGTTCTTCAAATTAAGTTACATTTCACTGCACACGTTTCTGTTGGTCATAGTATATGGACAACATGTGAGAAGTAGGGACTGTTAGTGTTTGCACGTGTGTTAATAATTCAGCAAGGGACTGGATAACAGCATTGCTGGTTCTAAGGACAATTCCAAACACTTTGTGAGTGCACAAGTGGTGGTTTATGGACTTGCTATATTCTCTGCAAGACTCTTCGATGGTGATTGTGCACCTGCACAGTCGCAACAGATGGCTGCTGGCCATTTCTACAAGGACTACAGTGGGTCTACACCTTTGCTGACTCACCAGTACCATTATTTCTACAAGGCCTGCAGTGGGTCTGCACCTCTGGTGGCCCACCAATACCGTAATCTCTACCAGGACTACAGTGGGTCTGTTCTGTGATGACCTACCTACCAATATTCTTCAAAACGTCGAATGACTCTGCTGTGGGTTTGCTATGTTGTGGCCCATTACCTGTCTGCATGTCAAGAGTCAGCACTGTCTCTCCGTTGGAAGGACCACACTACTTCTTCAAGACTGCATGGAAATCCACTACTTCTATGTGCATTTTCTTTTACTGCTCAGACTTTGAGAAAAACTCTGCATTTTTACTGTGATGAACAATGTGGACTGTCTTTATGGACTGTGAGAAATTTTTAGCTTTTGACCAACATTGTATCAATAAGTGTGTGCATTTGATTTCTTTGTTATTGTAATTATGAAAAATTTTTTTTCAAATCTGTATTGGCCACTGCCCAATCCAATTTGTAAAACTTTTTGTGGGGAGCATGGGGGCTATGTAAGTAGGCTGTTTAGGTTTTTTTATTGGTAACGCCACCTCTGTATGAAAATCACTGGCTGTGCTGTGTGCAGTCTGTGGCTGCTTTGCATTGTTGTAATACTCGCCATTGTAGTGTTAGGCAGCTGGCTGTGAACAGCGCATAGCGTTGCGCAGTTGGAGGTGAGCCGCCAGCAGTGGTGGATGTGGGGAGAGAGATGGCGGAGTTTTGAAATTTGTCATGAACTGCTATATTTATATATGATGATATCAAGGTAAATACATTGTTTGTTCTCTATTAATATCTTTCATTTGCTAACTATCCCTATCAATAGTTAGTGCCTTCCGTAGTTTGAATCTTTTATTTAGCTGGCAGTAGTGGCACTCGCTGTATTGCAGTAGCTTGAGCAGCGAAGATTTTTGTGAGGTAAGTGATTTGTGAAAGGTATAGTTTAATGTTAGTCAGGGCCATTCTTTTGTAGGGAATTTTGAAAGTCAGATTGCGTTGCGCTAAAAAATATTGTGTGTCAGGTTAAGCACAGTCGTGTATAATTGTTCAAAGGGGACGTTTCACAATTTCTGAGAGGTCGACTTGGCTCTTATTTCACATAGCCATGTGACGTCAATATAATACTGAGAACCTTTTAGATGGTGAGTTGCCATGCAGACGTAACGTGTCACAGCATCAGTTGCACTGGGATAGGTAAGCATGGCTGGACGCAGCTTGTATGTCCTGTTTGGATAGCTAGGGAGAAGGCAGCCTGTGCTATTCTTGAACGGATTTCTGTACCGCAATGTGTGACATCAGTGTCCACAGGTATAGCATCAGCAACGGTAAACACACGTGCTGCCCAGAGGCGTTTTGCATATGGGATCTGTGTCAGCACACCTCTGAGTTCTGTGGTGAGGTGGACAGGTGTGCTTGCTGTACCTCATGTGACGTGGAGGACATGACGGCGGAGGAGGGGACGCTGCAGAATCGGGCTGCTGCGTTCAGCCTGGTTGCTGCAGCCCTAACCTGCTAGCCTGAGGGAGGGCGACCTGTGGACGCCAGAGCGATTCTGTGGCTGCCGCAGCCGGGCTAGGGCCGAGTCCGGGGGCAGCAGCGGGGGTGGTGGTGGCATTGGGCGTCGAGTGGAGGGATGTGTTTTTTAGTAGCTATCTTTTGTTTAAACTGTGTTCTGTCCATTTCACCGACCAAAAGGATGATGTGAATTGAAAAAACTCCCCCATACATGTGAAAAGTATCGACTTAATTAATTTGCATAAATTTTTTATATCTACGTGGTGTTTGCAGTACAAGGGGAGGGTGTGTGTGAGTGAGTGACATGGAGCAGAACAGCAGGTTAAGCACAGAACGCTAGGTTAATATGCATAATTTTTATGTAAAACGCAGTGCAATAGTTTAAGGATTTGGGTGACAAAGAAGAATGCGCCAGAAATGGCGTTCAAAAACATCTGAAAATCGAAAAGTGTACCAGGAAATGGTGTGAGGACATAACTAATTACTTAATTTGGTATCAAAGGCGGTAGAATAGTTTAAGGAAATGTGGATTATGAGTAAAACCACTTAACAGAACAATAGGCTAAGTGCTGACAAAGGGCCAAACATTAGCTTAAGCACCCAGGGTACAGTTCTGAACATTAGGTTATGCAACATGTTTGCTCCATGTAATTACTTCTTACAAGACCTACATGTTTCCAAACAGAAGAGAATGATGAGCACGAAATGTCCAACCTCGACAAACTGATTTTTTTATAAATAAACAGTATACCCTTGAATTTCCTGTTACAAGACCCTTCCTCTCCCCCACCTGACCGCCATCTTTGATTACGTCACGGAAGGGACGACAGCATCCTCTGGTGGCAGTACTTTGTACTAGATCAATTGGACTTGTGCCCTCTTGACTAACACACTGATTGGAGGTAGTGCCTCTGTTTGTTTAAATAAATAGTGCTTGCAAAATTAAGACTTATGTCAAGCACAGATCAAGTCCTCTTGCCACCATTTCCTAGGAAGAGGTGGTGGTCAGATGGGTTAGGTTAAAGGAGGTAGCCCAAGTGCCCTTTCTTTCCTGCCATTTTCTTAGGTTAGTAGAGATAGTCGAATTGACCCATCTTCTCTCCAAAATTCAAACTCCCCACCAGTTCCTAGGGTGAGGTGGCGGTCGGATGACTCAGGTTAGTGGAGGTAGCCTAAGTCACCTATTTTCCTGCCATTTTGTTAGGGTTGCATTGTCCTGATGTAATTTGAACTTCCTGCCAGGGGGGGTTGTTTCCCACAAGATTGGTTAATTAATTGATGAATTTAATTAAGTAGTCAATCAAATTCATAAGAGTGAGAGGAGGGCCTATTCCAGTAACTCAGACCTGAAAGTGTACCTGTACCACCAGGGGGGAGGGGGTTGGAGAGGGGGAGGGGGTGGTGGGGACGTAAGGTTTCCTGTGAGTCAAAAGGAAGTGGGATGACATGGAAAAGCACTTAACTGAAAAATAGGTTAAGCAGCTGTCAATCGCAAAAGAACAATAGGTTAAGTACCTGTCAATTAAAGAAGAACAACAGGTTTGCCCCTGATGTAGGCAACCCGCACTGACAAAATGTGCCACAAAGAATTTTGAGAGTGTGTGTTTGTGGGAGTGTGTTTCACATAGAAACATCACTGTGTTTACGGTGAATACGATCTGTGGAAGAAGTGAGCAACGAAGTAAGACGGGAAAAGAGTAACTGTTGTAGTTACACTATTGCTCTGTGACGAGCCACTGCAGACGACGTGTCGCTTGAAACAAAGTACTCGGGAAGTGCTTAGGTAAACAGCGCGCTTTCCTCGTTTCTGGCCGCCACAGACTGCGTCCGCTGGCCATTCGCGTCCACCGCTTTCATTGCCGCACCGCTTACGCCGAGATACACCGCTGCAGTGGGCTGTTCTCTCCCTCCCTCCCACCGTCCTCCTCAGGCCGCCACCGCTGCAGCGAGGCGCCCCCAGTAGCGACTGAGCGGCCGTTATTTCGGCTTATGCCCCACCACGTCCCGTGAATACCCGCACCGTCATTTACTGCGTCATCTCGCTCGTATGAGCGCGTCCGCCTCGAAAAAGGAAAAGCACACGAGAGGCCTGGCGGCGTCGCGCACATAAATCAACCCATCAGTATCTGGAAGACAAAGGGCACCCGCGATAGTCTCTCGCCTCCTTTTTATTACGATGTAGCGGGGCGGTCCCACGGAAATAATATCTCTGCCCGGCAGTCTCCAGTGAGAGGGACAAGAGGGCGCTGTCTCTGACAAAGCGAGGAGAATTTATCTCTCCGGCTGACGTAAATACGAGCCGTAAATGCGTCCCAGAATATCCGTCCGCGCCCGGAAAAAGACGGCGGCCGGCGCGCCTTCCGCGGCCGCGCCATCGGGTGTCGAACACGTGTCGCCCGGGACAGACGCACGTGAGAGTGGCCGTGTCCTGGTGGAGAGGGGGGTGGGGTTGGGCGGGGGGGGGGGGGGGGCCGCAAAGTGCGCAGTAACATGGGCCCAGGGGCGTCCACCCTCTCCGAAACTACTGCCAGCATGTCGAACAGCTAAACGCCATGCAAGTACGATACTAGCAGTACATTTATTTATTTAATATTTATTTATTTCTCAACTACCGACCTACTGGCTGTTGCTATACAGGAGGTCTACAATGTGTGATTTTACGTGTTATATTATACAAACTTGGTTACCGCTAGTAGATTTTTTGAGAATTTTACAAAATGAATAAAAAAGAATATAACAAATAAAAAATACATAAAAATATTCTTTTTTATTCATTTTGTAAAATTCTCAAAAAATCTACTAGCGGTAAGCAAGTTTGTATGATATAACACGTAAAATCACAGACACACACACACACATATATATACACTCCTGGAAATGGAAAAAAGAACACATTGACACCGGTGTGTCAGACCCACCATATTTGCTCCGGACACTGCGAGAGGGCTGTACAAGCAATGATCACAAGCACGGCACAGCGGACACACCAGGAACCGCGGTGTTGGCCGTCGAATGGCGCTAGCTGCGCAGCATTTGTGCACCGCTGCCGTCAGTGTCAGCCAGTTTGCCGTGGCATACGGAGCTCCATCGCAGTCTTTAACACTGGTAGCATGCCGCGACAGCGTGGACGTGAACCATATGTGCAGTTGACGGACTTTGAGCGAGGGCGTATAGTGGGCATGCGGGAGGCCGGGTGGACGTACCGCCGAATTGCTCAACACGTGGGGCGTGAGGTCTCCACAGTACATCGATGTTGTCGCCAGTGGTCGGCGGAAGGTGCACGTGCCCGTCGACCTGGGACTGGACCGCAGCGACGCACGGATGCACGCCAAGACCGTAGGATCCTACGCAGTGCTGTAGGGGACCGCACCGCCACTTCCCAGCAAATTAGGGACACTGTTGCTCCTGGGGTATCGGCGAGGACCATTCGCAACCGTCTCCATGAAGCTGGGCTACGGTCCCGCACACCGTTAAGCCGTCTTCCGCTCACGCCCCAACATCGTGCAGCCCGCCTCCAGTGGTGTCTCGACAGGCGTGAATGGAGGGACGAATGGAGACGTGTGGTCTTCAGCGATGAGAGTTGCTTCTGCCTTGGTGCCAATGATGGTCGTATGCGTGTTTGGCGCCGTGCAGGTGAGCGCCACAATCAGGACTGCATACGACCGAGGCACACAGGGCCAACACCCGGCATCATGGTGTGGGGAGCGATCTCCTACACTGGCCGTACACCACTGGTGATCGTCGAGGGGACACTGAATAGTGCACGGTACATCCAAACCGTCATCGAACCCATCGTTCTACCATTCCTAGACCGGCAAGGGAACTTGCTGTTCCAACAGGACAATGCACGTCCGCATGTATCCCGTGCCACCCAACGTGCTCTAGAAGGTGTAAGTCAACTACCCTGGCCAGCAAGATCTCCGGATCTGTCCCCCATTGAGCATGTTTGGGACTGGATGAAGCGTCGTCTCACGCGGTCTGCACGTCCAGCACGAACGCTGGTCCAACTGAGGCGCCAGGTGGAAATGGCATGGCAAGCCGTTCCACAGGACTACATCCAGCATCTCTACGATCGTCTCCATGGGAGAATAGCAGCCTGCATTGCTGCGAAAGGTGGATATACACTGTACTAGTGCCGACATTGTGCATGCTCTGTTGCCTGTGTCTATGTGCATGTGGTTCTGTCAGTGTGATCATGTGATGTATCTGACCCCAGGAATGTGTCAATAAAGTTTCCCCTTCCTGGGACAATGAATTCACGGTGTTCTTATTTCAATTTCCAGGAGTATATATATATATATATATATATATATATATATATATATATATATATATATATATGTATATAGGATAAAAAGATTATAACACATGATAGATATGTAAAAAAAGTAGAAATGTATGTAAAAGTTATATCTGTATACACACACATTTGATCATCAATGTAGACCTGCTATAGAACAACAGGCAGCAGGTCTTCACTTGAGCTGAGAAATAAATAAATAAATAAATAGTGGAGAGAGTTGCAGGGCCAGCTGGAATTCCGAAATCTCTCATCAGTGAGGCAAATGACCGTAACAGGGGAAGGTGGTGACGTAGTGCAAATCGCGGACTGCTGAGCTCATGGAAGACTCTAATAGCGCATTGCTTCCGCCTCCTTGCCGAGTTGTACGTCCCAAGAGTGGAACGTGGCGAGGGTTCGGCGATGCCTTTGGCAGCCAGCCACGTCTTGGTACTCTGCGGGTCCCACAGCTACTCTGCAGGGGCGCATTGCTGCCACGGAATTACCCGACCTTTATTCGTAAACTTCAGCATATCTGCTATAGCTGTAGGTGTACCATCTAAAGTGATACACGAGAATTTTTTGTCGGACCGGGACTCGAACCCCGACTTCCAGCTTACCGGCAGAGGTCGTCCTACCACCAGTGCCACCAGAACACGCTCCTTGGACTGACCCAATCTCCCCCCTTCCCCCCCTCCCCCCACATGACTCACGTCTGCCTCCCTTCCCCCCCCCCCCCCCGCCCCCCCACACACACGTCTCACATCTGCCTGTGTCTTCTCGCAGCTTATTATTTCACAGGCCTGCGCTCGTGCGTGTCGTGATTCCCGTGTAGACTTTTAGAATGAAGACTAGGAGAAGTCATAGACTGACGTTGTCATTTCCGTCACGGACCCGTCTTCGCCTCTTTCGTAGAGGCGCAAAAATGGTTCAAATGGCTCTGACCACTATGGGACTTAACATTTTAATGGAAGACACTGAAATATCTCGAAAACAACACATTGGATCCAAAAAAATATACAGTTAAAATTTGTTCGTCTCGAAGACGGACATGCAACGATACCAAACTCAACACACCACACCACCCTGTGTGGAGTGCAACTGTAGAATCCTGAACAGAAAGCCCCATTTTTATCGCAAAAATGGTTCAAATGGCTCTGACCACTATGGGACTTAACATCTGTGGTCATCAGTCCCCTAGAACTTAGAACTACTTAAACCTAACTAACCTAAGGACATCACACACATCCATGCCCGAGGCAGGATTGGCGGTCGCGCGATCCCGGACTGAGCGCCTAGAACCGCTAGACCACCGCGGCCGGCCTTTTATCGCAGATTCGAATTCTACGGAAAAATACACTCCTGGCCATTAAAATTGCTACACCACGAAGATGACGTGCCACAGACGCGAAATCTAACCGACAGGAAGAATATGCTGTGATATGCAAATGATAAGCTGTCCAGAGCATTCATACAAGGTTGGCGACGGTGGCGACACCTACAACGTGCTGACATGAGGAAAGTTTCCAACCGATCTCTCATACACAAACAGCAGTTGACCGGCGTTGCCTGGTGAAACGTTGTTGTGACGCCTCGTGTAAGGAGAAGAAATGCGTACCATCATGTTTCCGACTTTGACAAAGGTCGGATTGTAACCTATCGCGATTGCGGTTTATCGTATCGCAACATTGCTGCTCGCGTTCGTCGAGATCCAATGACTGTTAGCAGAATATGTAATCTGTGGGTTCAGGAGGGTAATACGGAACGCCGTGCTGGATCTCAACGGCCTCGTATCACTAGCAGTCGAAATGACAGACATCTTACCCGTATGGCTGTAACGGACCGTGCAGCCACGTCTCGATCCCTGAATCAAAAGATGGGGACGTTCGCAAGACAACAACCATCTGCACGAACATTTCGACGACGTTTGCAGCAGCATGGACTATCAGCTCGGAGACCGTGGCTGCGGCTACCCTTGACACTGCATCAGACAGGAGCGCCTGCGATGGTGTACTCAACGACGAACCTGGGTGCACGAATGGCAAAACGTCATTTTTTCGGATGAATGCAGGTTCTGTTTACAGCATCATGATGGTCGCATCCGTGTTTGGCGACATCGCGGTGAACGCAAATTGGAAGCGTGTATTCGTCATCGCCATACTGCCGTATCACCCGGCGTGATGGTATGGGTTGCCATTGGTTACACGTCTCGGTCACCTCTTGTTAGCACTGACGGCACTGAACAGGGGACGTTACATTTCAGATGTGTTACGTCCCGTGGCTCTACCCTTCATTCGATCCCTGCGAAACCCTACATTTCAGCTGGATAATGCACGACCGCATGTCGCAGGTCCTGTACGGACCTTTCTAGATACAGAAAATGGACTGCTGCCCTGGCCAACACATTCTCCAGATCTCTGAGCAATTGAAAGCGTCTGGTCAATGGTGGCCGAGCAACTGGCTCGTCACAATACGCCTGCCACTACTCTTGATGAACTGTGGTATCGTGTTGAAGCTGCATGGGCAGCTGTACCTGTACACGCCATCCAAGCTCTGTTTGACTCAATGCCCAGGCGTGTCGAGGCCGTTATTACGGCCAGAGGTGGTTGTTCTGGGTACTGATTTCTCAGGATCTATGCACCGAAGTAGGGTGAAAATGTAATCACATGTCAGTTCTAGTATGATATATTTGGCCAATTAATACCAGTTTATCATCTGCATTTCTTCTTGGTGTAGCAATTTTAATGGCCAGTAGTGTACATAAATATGGTCTGAAACATTGTTTTCGTTACATGACAGATGGGGCTGTAATCGGAAAAATCACGGTAGGCGGAAAACGGAATGTTTCAAAATGCTAACCCGTGACACTTGAATGAACCACCGCATCCACTGTGTTACGTCCGGACAAGCAGTTCCTTCCTATCTTTTAATGCGACTGCGGTACCCGTTACAGTAAGTCGTAACTTAGTTGTCTACCCGGCCACGGCGGCGCGCACGCCAGTCCCCTTTTCTTTTTGTCAGAGGAGTACAGCGCTGAGAATGCGGTTTTTCATTAGAAGTTGCGAAATAATTGTCTGTCCTACCCTCGCAACTTGGTATGTAGCGGTTAATGAAAGTGAAATTGGATAGCATTTTGAAACGTAGGGTTTTCTACCCATTTTGATTTGTACGAATACAGCGTCATCTCTCGCGAAACTCAAAAAATAAATCTGCATGAGAAATGGAGGTTCCCATTTAGGATTTCAGAGTTGACTGTTTGATGTCCTCCCCTCCAAGACGAACAGATTTTAACTGTCAGTTTTTTGGATCGGACGTGTGCTTCTCGAGATATTTAAGTACCTTCCGATAAACTGAACGCCCTGTATTCATATTCCATGACAAAGTACAGCTCTCAAATATTGAAATTTATTCCTCAAAATCCGCTCAGCTCTAGTACGTATGAACGTGCACCTTGTGCAGGGCACGGTGGGCGATGCGCAGCGGCCAGTTTTCGTCCAAACCGCTGGGCGACGTCATTCGTTTGTTTGTGTGGAAGGGCAGGCGCCTTCGACCATAAATATAATAGACTGGCCCTGACGTCATTTTCGTGGCTCCAGCATCTCTGAGCTGAAGTCACGGTAGGTGGAAAACGGTATGTTTCAAAGCGCTAACGGGTGACACTTGAATTAACCCCCACATTGTTTCGTGTTGCGCTTATGGCTGTACTCAGTGTTTTGTCGGGGGAAATGGCATTACATTTTGATGTGTTGGCAGAAGAGCCAACACCGTGTTGCTAGAGGAGGCCGAAATGCACGTGTTTAATTACACGCAGACCGGCGTGAGGTCTGGAACAGGTCAGAGAAATAAGACTAGCAAAACAGGAGGTACTGGTATAATACTTAACTTCAATCCACAATCGGTGTACATGTCTCCTGACTGTACATAATTTCCATTTCTATATACACTGGTAATGGCGCCTTGCTAGGTCGTAGCAAATGACGTAGCTGAAGCTAAGCTAACTATCGTCTCGGCAAATGAGAGCGTATTTTGTCAGTGAACCATCGCTAGCAAAGTCGGTTGTACAACTGGGGCGAGTGCTAGGAAGTCTCTCTCTAGACCTGCCGTGTGGCGGCGCTCGGTCTGCAATCACTGATAGTGGCGACACGCGGGTCCGACGTATACTAGCGGACCGCGGCCGATTTAAAGGCTGCCACCTAGCAAGTGTGGTGTCTGGTGGTGACACCACACATTTCACGTGTACGTGTTTCTATGATGGTGCAGATGCGTTTATTGAAATCTGCTGAAGTGACTTTTATATGTTTTTTACACTCGAAATAGAGTATCACGTAAATTAAAGTGTTGAAAGTGATGCCTGTAAAGTCAGACTCATATTACATTTTGGAAAGTATCTGTGATAGCTCGGTTACAGAAGTAAGTATAATTGTTTCTCGTTCCTACTCATGGGTTTCCTAAGGATGAAAAGCGAAGGCAGCTTTGGATACAGGCCCTGAAACGGAAAAACTTTAAGCCATCTGCACATACGCGCCTTTTTGTACATACAAGTGAGATTATAATAAGGTAAGAGGACCTCTAGTCGACACATAAAGAGAATTTTTTTCTACCTTCTAACACTATTAAATAAACGTAGGCTCCAAAATTATTTTCTAAAACTTCAAAGTCTCCCCTTTCATCTAAAATATCATTTTATTTAAACTGATAGTTTAAACTTTTGTAAAAATAGTGGGAACTGAATCTTTGAAGTGCACTTAAAATTGATACTCTAAAACGGACCTGCTCCTAAAGTCGACAATTTTGGCACCTATAGTTGACATAATTCCCATATCCCATTTTCTTTTATAAGTGACTAGAGCTCAAAACGTGGCGAATCCAATGTTTAAAGTTTGTACACGAGCCCACTCTTACCGTTTAAAGGAATTTTAACGACATTTTACTTTAATTGATAGTTTATAGTAATTTCGTCCCGCTGCCCACCAGAGGGGCGTTCGATGTATTTGTTAGATTTTATAAATGGTACTGTGAACAAATCCAGGTCAAATGTAGTTCTGACATAATTTTTCGCAAATAAAAAAGCAATTTTTGTTGGAAGCGTTTGGCAGTCAATTGAGAAATGTGGGGAAAATGCGATACGGACATAGGATGGCAGACCGCTGCTTTGAAATCCCGCCACGCTTTGCCAACAGTCACGTGGTTTATGTTGGAGCCACACCAGCCCTATAGTCTACCAGTATCTATGGTCGAAGGCAGGCGCGCACACTGCAATGTTTCACAAACGATTACACAGAAACTATTCGTTGACAAAATTCATTTTTCCGTTACTTGTAGCTTTATATGTCAGGTCCATCATTTCAATGGTCATATTAATTGTGATAAATACGTGGCAGCAAGACGCTATGCGAAATTCGAAAAAGTTTGCAAGGAAAACTAGGGGTCGCTATGATTTTGCTCGTTGTGCATATTACATATTGCTGTGTATGAAATTCAGCTAACATTAAATTTTTCATTAGACTTGGGTGGAGGTCACCAGTCTCGAGAAAATTTACCTGATGCAGCGCAATCATTTTCGATGGCGCCATGGCAGTGATAAAACCAGACTGAAATACCCGCACTATTCCTCCTATTTCATAAACGGTTTGAGGCGTCCAAATGAGATTTCGGAATATGGTAGCGTGCAAAGAGGAAAGTATTTTCCCATGCAAAAATTCATTATGTACTGTGTTATTTCACTAACTACAGACTTTTTCGATGAAAGTATATTTGTTAAGGAGGGCCATCGATAGCTGGTGAAACGAGAAATGCTATGGGTTTTGCAACAATGTATGTGAAACCGATTTTTAGAGTCAAGGGACACGAAAGGGAGGCAGTGGTTGGGAAAGGAGTGAGACAGGGTTGTAGCCTCTCTCCGATGTTATTCAATCTGTATATTGAGCAAGCAGTAAAGGAAACAAAAGAAAAATTCGGAGTAGGTATTAAAATCCATGGAGAAGAAATAAAAACTTTAAGGTTCGCCGATGACATTGTAATTCTGTCAGAGACAGCAAAGGACTTGGAAGAGCAGTTGAACGGAATGGACAGTGTCTTGAAAGGAGGTTATAAGATGAACATCAACAATAGCAAAACGACGATAAAGGAATGTAATCGAATTAAGTCGGGTGATTCTGAGGGAATTGGATTAGGAAATGAGACACTTAAAGTAGTAAAGGAGTTTTGCTATTTGTGGAGCAAAATAACTGACGATGGTCGAAGTAGAGAGGATATAAAACGTAGACTGGCAATGGCAAGGAAAGCGTTTCTGAAGAAGAGAAATTTGTTAACATCGAGTATAGGAAGTCGTTTCTGAAAGTATTTGTATGGAGTGTGGCCATGTATGGTACTGAAACATGAACGATAAATAGTTTGGACAAAATGAGAATAGAAGCTTTCGAAATGTGATGTTACAGAAGAATGCTGAAAATTAGATGGGTCGATCACATAACTAATGAGGTATTGAATAGAATTCGGGAGAAGAGGAGTTTGTGGCACAACTTGACTAGAAGAAGGGATCGGTTGGTAGGACATGTACTGAGGCATCAAGGGATCACCAATTTAGTACTGGGGGGCAGCTTGGAGGGTAAAAATCGCGGAGGGAGACCAAGAGATGAATACACTAACCAGATTCAGAAGGATGTAGGCTGTAGTAGGTACTGGGAGATGACGAAGCTTGCACAGCATAGAGTAACATGGAGAGCTGCGTCAAACCAGTCTCAGGACTGAAGACCACAATAACCGATTATTTGCTTTTTGGTCGAGCGGTTCTAGGCTCTTCAGTCTGGGGACGCGCGGCTGCTACGGTCGCAGGTTCGAATCCTCGCTCGGGTATTGATGTGTGTGATGTCCTTAGGTTAGTTAGCTTTAAGTAGTTCTATGTCTAGGGGACTGATGACCTCAGATGTTAATTCCCATACTTCCCATACTTCCTTTTCATAAGCTACTGACTTCACTTTTCCTCAGTTCCTCCCTTAGCAAACCGCTGTTTCAGAATTCTCTCGCAATTGTGTCTGCACAACATGTTGCTGAGGCCAGACAGTGTAAAGCCTGTTGTGTTTTGGGAAAAGAAGCACATTTTGAGATGGCAACCAGAGAAACGTATAGGTTTTACTCAAAATTCGCCACTGATGAGGCTTCTGTGAAAGTTACAAATGGCTAACAAGCAAATCGAAGATGCATCGTTGCGTCATTCTCTGACAAATGCGAAATTGTTGGAATGGGGATCGACTGAAACAAATTTTTCCACGCGAAAGTGAAGCTTAACTGCAGCAGTGTCAACGAGTAATTCGTCGATTCTTCTTTTGGGACTCTACATTATACAATGCAGATGTTGTTGTTGTTGTGGTCTTCAGTCCTGAGACTGGTTTGATGCAGCTCTCCATGCTACTCTATCCTGTGCAAGCTTCTTCATCTCCCAGTGCCTACTGCAACCTACATCCTTCTGAATCTGGTGTATTCATCTCTTGGTATCCCTCTACGATTTGTACCCTCCACGCTGCCCTCCAATACTAAATTGGTGATCCCTTGATGCCTCAGAACATGTCCTACCAACCGATCCCTTCTTCTAGTCAAGTTGTGCCACAAGCTCCTCTTCTCCCCAATCCTATTCAATACCTCCTCATTAGTTACGTCATCTACCCATATAATCTTCAGCAGTATTCTGTAACCTTACATTTCGAAAGCTTCTATTCTCTTCTTGTCCAAACTATTTATCGTCCATGTTTCACTTCCATACATGGCTACACTCCATACAGATACTTTCAGAAACGACTTCCTGTCACTTAAATCTATACTCGATGTTAACAAATTTCTCTTCTTCAGAAACGCTTTCCTTGCCATTGCCAGTCTACATTTTATATCCTCTCTACTTCGACCATCATCAGTTATTTTGCTCCCCATATAGCAAAACTCCTTTAGTACTTTAAGTGTCTCATTACCATCATCACCTCATTTAATTTGACTACATTCCATTATCCTCGTTTTGCTTTTGTTTATGTTCATCTTATACTCTCCTTTCAAGACACTGTCCATTCCGTTCAACCGCTCTTCCAACTCGTTTGCTGTCTCTGACAGAATTAGAATGTCATCGGTGAACCTCAAAGTTTTTATTTCTTCTCCCTGGATTTTAATTCCTACTCCAAATATTTCTTTTGTTTCCTTCACTGCCTGCTGAATATACATATTGAATAACATCGGGGAGAGGCTACAACCCTGTCTTACTCCCTTCCCAACCACTGCTTCCCTTTCATGTCCCTCGACTCTTGTAACTGCCATCTGGTTTCTGTACAAATTGTAAATAGCCTTTCGGTCCCTGTATTTTACCCCTGCCACCTTCAGAATTTGAAAGAGAGTATTCCAGTCAACATTGTCAAAAGTTTTCTCTAAGTCTACAAATTCTAGTAACGTAGGTTTGCCTTTCCTCGATCTATTTTCTAAGATAAGTCGTAGAGTCAGTATTGCCTCACGTGTTCCAAGATTTTTACGGAGTCCAAACTGATCTTACGCGAGGTCGGCTTCTACTAGTTTTTCCATTCGTCTGTAACGAATTCGCGTTAGTATTTTGCAGCCTTGACTTATTAAACTGATAGTCGGTAATTTTCACATCTGTCAACACCTGCTTTCTTTGGGATTGGAATTATTATATTCTTCTTGAAGTCTGAGGGTATTTCGCCTGTCTCATACATCTTGCTCACCAGATGATAGAGTTTTGTCAGGGCTGTCTCTCCCAAGGCCGTCAGTAGTTCTAACGGAATATTGTCTACTCCCGGGGCCTTGTTTCGACTCAGGTCTTTCAGTGCTCTGTCAAACTCTTCACGCAGTATCGTATCTCCCATTTCATCTTCATCTACATCCTCTTCCATTTCGCGGTTAAGGCGCTCAGTCCGGAACCGCGCGACTGCTACGATCGCAGGTTCGAATCCTGCCTCGGGCATGGATGTGCGTGATGTCCTTAGGTTAGTTAGGTTTAAGTAGATCTAAGTTCTAGGGGACTGATGACCACAGAAGTTAAGTCTCATAGTGCTCAGAGCCATTTGAACCATTTTGAACCTCTTCCATTTCCATAATATTGTCCTCAAGTACATCGCCCCTGTATAGACACTCTATACACTCCTTCCACCTTTCTTCTTTCCCTTGTCTGCTTAGAACTGGGTTTGCATATGAGCTCTTGACATGCAGATGTAAGTAGTAAAAAAACAGACTGCCCTTATTTTTCACATCTGGAGTGACCAACCGGGACTCGCAATAAGTCATAATGACGCTAGCCTGCTACCTTCTGAGTCAATAACAGCCAGGTGAAGTAATCGGTGGGGGTTTTTACCCCACACAAGGCTTTCCCCCCACCTACCCTAAAGCCCATGTTTACTGGACGTTTTTGATTCGGATGACAGTCCCTGTCATTTCCCTCAGAACTGACAAGGGAAACTCCCCATCGCACCCCCCTCAGATTTAGTTGTAAGTTGGCACAATGGATAGGCCTTGAAAAGCTGAACACAGATCAATCGAGAAAACAGGAAGAAGCTGTGTGGAACTGTGAAAAAAATAAGCAAAATATAGAAACTAAGTAGTCCATGAGCAAGACAGGCATCACCAAGGATAGTGTGAGCTGCGGAACGAGAGGTCCTTGGTTCAAGTCTTCCCTCGAGTGAAAAGTTTACGTTCTTTATTTTCGCAAAGTTATGATCTGTCCGTTCGTTCATTGACGTCTCTGTTTACTGTAATAAGTTTAGTGTCTGTGTTTTGCGACCGCACCGCAAAACCGTGCGATTAGTAGACGAAAGGACGTGCCTCTCCAATGGGAACCGAAAACATTTGATCACAAGGTCATAGGTCAACCGATTCCTCCACAGGAAAACGCGTCCGATATATTCTATACGACACTGGTGACGGCATGTGCGTCACATGAGAGGAATATGTTGTCGACCCACCTAACTTGCACACTTGGCGAATGGGTAAAAAGATTCTTCTACGTTGCCCGTTTTAGGTTTTCTTGTGTATGTGATAATCACTCCCAAAAAAGTGATGAAAACGCAAGAGTTTGTCACATAAACTGCAACAAATGAATGCAACAGGTTTACAGTCGCACAGTTTTCCCTGTGCTCTGTCAAAACATATGTTTGTAACGTTTTCAAATTTTTCCGTGTGTAGACCGTCAAATCCTGCATATGTCGAAGGAAATCTGAACATGGCCTGGAATTTTGGAGAGCGAAGTTGATTATGTGAGAGTGCTTGAACTTTGATAATTGTCTGAAAATAAAAAATTAAACTTTTCACTCGAGGGAAGACTGGAACCAAGGACCTCTCGTTCCCCAGCTGCTCATGCTGACCACGGGACCACGGCGGTCCTGAGCTCATATTATCCTTAATGTTGCCTATCTTGCTCATGGACTACTCAGTTTGTATATTTTGCTTCTTTTTTTCATGTTTCCACACAACTTCTTCCTGTTTTCTCGATTGATCTGTGTTCAGTTTTTCAAGGCCTATCCACTGTGCCAACTTATAACTAAATCTGAGGGGAGTGCGATGGGGAGGTTCCCTTGTCACTACTGAGCACGGCTCCTCGGACACGCTGCAGAGCGCCAGTGAGTGCAACCGCTCCCACCAGGCGTCTCTGCTTGTGAAGTGGAGAGGCGCGGCGAAGCGCGTGGTCGGTTTCTGGAGGACACACACACACACACACACACACACACACACACACACACACGGCACGCTTGTTTACTTAAAGCTGCCGTCTTGGCTCGCCTGCCGCCTTAGCGAGACGTTTACGAGAATATGTTGTCGAGCGTGGCGTTGTGGCGGTTGCGGTCTGGATGTTAATACGCGGCTGCTCCCGATGCTGGCCGCGTGGGGTCATCTGTATTCAAAGCGACGGCGCCCAGAGGTGACAGAGCTGAGACGCTGGCGGACGCTGCTTTCACTGCCTACTGAAGAGACAGAGAGAGAGAGAGAGAGAGAGAGAGAGAGAGAGAGTGAGAGAGTGAGAGAGGGGGGGGGGGGGGGCGGCCGCCATTGCGGGATCCGTTCAGAAAGTAATCGAACGTTTTCAGCAACGCGCATTGGAGATGTTGTCTGGTACGCGTTTGATGAGCCAGCCCGGTTCGCCGTGCGGGGAAGGAGCGCCTGGTCCCCGGCACGAATCCGCCCGGTGGATTTGTGTCGAGGTCCGGTGAACCGGCCAGTCTGTGGATGGCTTTTAGGCGGTTTTCCCATCCGCCTCGGCGATTACCGGCTGGTTCCCCTTATTCCGCCTGGGCGATTGCTGCGCAAACAAGTTCTCCACGTACCCGTACACCACCATTACTCTACCACGCAAACATAGGGGTTATACTCGTCTGGTGTGAGACGCAGCGCCGCACAATAACCCTGGGTTCGGTGTGGGGCGACGGAGGGGTGAAGTGGACTGCGGTAGTCGTCATGGGGTTGCGGACCACTGCGGCTGCGGCGAGGATGGAGCCTCTTAGGCCCCAGGTGAACGTACAATACAATGCGTTTGAAAATTCCTGGCGGATTAAAACAGCTTGTCGACCGAGCCTCGAACCTCGAGACCTTTGTCTTTCGCGAGCAAGTGCTCTACTGACGGAGCTACGAAGTTTCAACACAGCGCCGCACTCTCCGCTGCGGAGTGAACATTTCGTTCGTTCTCACACGCGGTCGGCAGCGCCTCCTTGCATATTACGTCCTCTGTAGCGACGTGCTTCTGGAGGGGTGATATTGGGTGATAAATACTAAACTACAGCGTATCCGAAAAGTCTTTCTCTGATTACTTAAATTGATAGCTCTGGCTAGAAGTAAGATACAAATATGAAACTGGTGTCTAATTGTTTACAAACTATCAAAGTTTTTTTAGCACATCAGTAAACTTCCACATGAGCACCCTTCGTAGCACGTAGCACATCTACTCCATATTGAATTTCCGTCCACACATTAGCCAACATTGGAGGGATCGATTCAACGACTGTGGTTATCCATTGCCGCAGGGTTTCGAGATCTGATACACGTGTTCGGTAGACCTCGTCCGTGACATAACCCCATAAAAAGAAGTCTAATGGGGTTACGTCAGGAGAGCGTGGAGGCCACACCGTTGGCCCATCACGACCAATCCGTCGCCCAGGATAGTTCATATCGAGATAGGCACGGACGTCCAAACCCCAATGAGGCGGTGCACCGTCTTGCTGAAACAAGACATCAGGGTGATACTGAAGCAGCTGAGGAACAGCATACAGTTGCAATACGTCCAGATACACTGCAGGTGTGACGGTAGCCTCAGCGAAGAAGAATGGCCCGATAATTACATCGTGCAATAGCGCGCACCAAACGTTCACCTTTGAACTGCCTCTGGTGCACTCCGTGACCTCGCCAGGGGGCTGTGAACCCCAAATGCGCACATTATGACGATTCACTACTCCACTGACAAAAAAGGTCGCTTCGTCGGAAAAGGCAATTCGTCTGAGATAACCATCATCGTCCTCAATACGTGACAGCATTTCGTCCGCAAAGTCATATCGACGTGTACTGTCATTGGGCAACAAGACCTGAACGATTTGCACTTTGTATGCACGAAACAATAAACGTTTGTGTAAAATGTCATGGAGAGAGGTTTTTGGCATCTGTAATTCACGTGAGGCTCTGCGCACCGCACCGATTTCTTGGGACTTCGCAGAAAAGACTGCCTTATAGCTTCCACCCTGTCTGCTGAGGTTCTCGGTCGACCAGACCTCGGAAGGTCAGCAACCGATCCTGTGTTCTTGAACCTCTCATACCAGGCTTTAATGCTCTCGACGTCAGGTGGATTCCTTCCAAATGTTGTCTGGAAGTGTCTCTGCACTGTGGTTGGTGATCGTGTCTCATGGTACCACAGGACACACTGTGCCTTCTCCTGTTTGGTTAACATGGTTTCTTAGGCACTGCACCTCATCTAGTAGTTACGTCCTGCGAACCTAAAACAGAAAAAAAACTTTGATAGTTGTAAACAATTCGACACAAACTTCCTGGCAGATTAAAACTGTGTGCCCGACCGAGACTCGAACTCGGGACGAGGTACTGGCAGAAGTAAAGCTGTGAGTACCAGGCGTGAGTCGTGCTTCGGTAGCTCAGATGGTAGAGCACTTGCCCGCGAAAGGCAAAGGCCCGAGTTCGAGTCTCGGTCGGGCACACAGTTTTAATCTGCCAGGAAGTTTCATATCAGCGCACACTCCGATGCAGAGTGAAAATCTCATTCTGGAATTCGACACAAGTTTCATATTTGTATCTTACATCTAGCCTGAGTTATCAATTTATGTAATCAGGGAAAGACTTTTCGGACACCCTGTACATGAAAAAAAACCTGCATTAGTTACACACTACGGCGTGCACACACATTTTATTCACCATGTTAAAGTCACTACAGATTTCGGATTTAGGCTATGACACGTTCGATATGCCTGCCATCACTGGCGATGATGTGGCGCAGACGAATAGGGAATAGCGATGCTGTCGATGACCTCTTGAATGGGTATTTTCTGCTCAGCAGTGGTTTTGGGGTTATTCCTGTACACCTTGTTTTTCATACAGCCCCACAAAAAGGAGTCGCATGTGTTCAGATCCGGAGAACATGGCGGCCCGTCGAGGCCCACGCCTGTGAACCAAAATCCTCAGACACTCTCCTGCTTCGACGGAGCATGAAGCGCGTCTTGGAGACACCGCGGTCACTTGGACGATGGGAATGAAATCGTCTACGAAAACCTTCACGTACCGTTCGGCAGCGACCGAGCCATCGAGGAATATCGGTCCGGTTATTCCGTCACTGGACACTGCACACTACACAGTCAGCCGTGGAGAGTGAAGAGACTTCTCGATCTCGAAGTGTGGATTCTCAGTCCCCCAAATGCTCCAATTTTGCTTACTCGCGAACCCGTCCGAAAGAAAGTGGCCGACAGCAGAGAGGCGCGAGAGCTTGTGCTGGCTAATTCCCGTCATGCCCCGCGGCCAACCGTGCAGTTTGAGCGTCCCCACGCAAGCTGTTCACAATTTGACGATTTCATTTCATACACTTCAACAATTATCACCCTCTACCTCTTTTAGTTTTCGTAATAATCTTGTAGTGTAACGTGCGTCTCTATTAGTGGCGATTTCATTTCATACACTTCAAGAATTATCACCCTGTATCTCTTTTAGTTTTCGTGATAATCTTATAGTACAACGTGTGTATCTGTCAGTGGCGATTTTTGAAACGTGCCATTTTCTAGAGCAAAGTAAAAATTTTGCTTCAAACCGTGGAAAAGTGTTGCGGAAACAAGAACGTCCAATTCGAGTCTTCAGATCCATTGTATCTGTAAATAAAAGCAATCAGAAGAATGCAATTGGACATTCAGCTTTTGTACAAGCTTACAGAGACGATGCTCTGGGTCGTACGCAAACGCGTTTTTCTCGATTTGAAAGTGGTGGCCAGTCAGTTGATGCTCGACCACGATAGCCTTTCGCTTTACACCTAACGTCTCTCATGTTCAGGAACCCAGAAAAATTTCAGAACAGGCTACCACATCAACTGAGCCGCGCCACTAAATTTTCACGAAGAAACTGAACGTGCGTCTAGTTGCGGCAAAAGTTATTCCTCGTCCGATGACAGAACAACGGAAAGAAGATCAGGTGGACGTTTGTCGGGAACTGCCTGACCGAGCCAGCGACGGTGAAACATTGGTGCCGCGCGGGATTAGCCGAGCGGTCTAGGGCGCTGCAGTCATGGGCTGTGCGGCTGCTCCCGGCGGAGGTTCGAGTCCTCCCTCGGGCATGTGTGTGTGTGTGTGTGTGCGTGTGTGTGTGTGTTTGTCCTTAGGATGATTTAGGTCAAGTAGTGTGTAAGCTTAGGGACTGATGACCTTAGCAGCTAAGTCCCATAAGATTTCACACACTTTTTGAACATTTTTTGAAACATTCGTGCAAAGAATCGTAACGGGAGACGAGAGCTGGGTTCACGGCTGCGACATTCAGGCAGAAGCTGACTCAGCCCAGTCGACTGGCAGGGAGAGGGCGTCAGCCTCAGTCACATGTCAAAGGGACGCTAAGTGTTTTTTTCTTTTCGAATTCAGTGGACTCGTCCATTTTGGATTCCTGTCTCGAAACGAAACAGGATACTGCGTGAACTATTGAGACGTTTTGCAACTGTTTTGCGAAAAAAAAATCTAGAGAAGAAATGTGGCGAGAGATGTTTCAGCACGACAACGCGCCCGCGAGTTCAGCTGCGTCAGTTTTGTGCCAGACGTGAGGAGTCTGTTCTTTCGCAGCCTCCTTACGCGCTACGTGTGGCTGTTTGCCATTTCTTCCAGCTTGCGAAATTAAAATCGGTGCTGAAAGGACGCCGGTTTCAGAGTAGTGACGACGTCAAAACAAATTCATCGCAGATCTCAAAGTCCGTCTCAAATGAAGCTACCGTCGACTGCTTCGCTAAGTAGAAAAAGGAGGGGAGTACTTTCGAAGAGTCGAGGAGCAGCAATCTGTAAAATTAATAGTGACCTTTAAAGAACGTACACTACTGGCCATTAAAATTGCTACACCACGAAGATGACGTGCCACAGACGCGAAATTTAACCGACAGGAAGAAGATGCTGTGATATGCAAATCATTAGCTTTTCAGAGTATTCACACAAGGTTGGCGCCGGTGGCGACACCTACAACGTGCTGACACGAGGAAAGTTTCCAACCGATTTCTCATTCACAAACAGCAGTTGACCGGCGTTGCCAGGTGAAACGTTGTTGTGATGCCCCCGTGTAAGGAGGAGAAATGCGTACCATCACGTTTCCGACTTTGATAAGGGCGGATTGTAGCCTATCGCGATTGCGGTTTATCGTATCGCGACATTGCTGCTCGCGCTGGTCGAGATCCAGTAACTGTTAGCAGAATATGGAATCGGTGGGTTCAGGAGGGTAATACGGAACGCCGTGCTGGATCCCAACAGCCTCGTATCACTAGCAGTCGAGATGACAGGCATCTTATCCGCATGGCTGTAACGGATCGTGCAGCCACGTCTCGATCCCTGAGTCAACAGATGGGGACGTTTGCAAGACGACAACCATCTGCACGAACAGTTCGACGACGTTTGCAGCAGCATGGACTATCAGCTCGCAGACCGTGGCTGCGGTTACCCTTGACGCTGCATCACAGACAGGAGCGCCTCCGATGGTGTACTCAACGACGAACCTGGGTGCACGAATGGCAAAACGTCATTTTTCGGATGAATCCAGGTCTGTTTACAGCATCATGATGGTCTCATCCGTATTTGGCGACATCGCGGTGAACGCACATTGGAAGCGTGTATTCGTCACCGCCATACTGGCGTATCACCAGGCGTCGTGGTATGGGGTGCCATTGATTAGACGTCTCGGTCACGTCTTGTTCGCACTGACGGCACTTTCAACAGTAGACGTTACATTTCAGATGCGTTACGACCCGTGGCTCTTTCTTCATTCGTACCCTGCGAAACCCTACATTTCAGCAGGATAATGCACGACCGCATGTTGCAGGTCCTGTCTGGGCCTTTCTGGATTCAGAAAATGTTCGACTGCTGCCCTGACCAGCACATTCTCGAGATCTCTCACCAATTGAAAACGTCTGGTCAGTGGTGGCCGAGTAACTGGCTCGTCACAATACGCCAGTCACTACTCTCGATGAACTGTGGTATCGTGTTGAAGCTGCATGGGCAGCTATACCTGTACACGCCACCCAAGGTCTGTTTGACTCAATGCCCAGGCGTATCAAGGGCGTTATTACGGCCAGAGGTGGTTGTTCTGGGTACGTTTTCTCAGGATTTATGCACCCAAATTGCGTGAAAATGTAATCACATGTCAGTTCTAGTATAATATATTTGTCCAATGAATACCCGTTTGTCATTTGCATTTCTTATTGGTGTAGCAATTTTAATGGCCAGTAGTGTAGTTCGGTTACTTTCTGAACAGACCTCGTGTCGGGAGGAGAGGGTGACGCTGTGAGTGCCATTGGCGATTGGCTCGCACGATTTTGTTGTTCTTGACGTGAGCGTCGTCGGTGGACGTAGAGGGCCGTCCTGAACGAGGGTCACCTCCAACTTCCGTCCGGCGATTTGTAAACCGTGTGAACCGTTCGTGACACCGAGTTCGCCTTAACCACTCATCGCCGTAGACTTCCTGCATCATGTTGTGTGTCTCTGTAAAGGGTTTCTCGAGTGTCACCCAAAATGTAATGCAGTCGCGTTGCTCCTCTGCCATCTCGAAATTCGCGAACTTCTCCTCAATACAGCACTGAACAATAACTGACATACAACTTTGAAACTTCCACCTGTTGCATGTAAAACAAAGGCGTGTGTAGGAATGCCACACCAGTGGCTCGAAATTACGAATGTTCCGGAATTTTTTGAACAGACCTCGTATGTTTGGGGACCAATGGCTATCCCGACATAACGCGAAATAAGTTTTTAAATGTGACACACACATCACCAACATCATGTAAGTAATTCAAATAACATTTGTAATACGGAAGTATAATGTTGTTCACTGACGTGCCTTACCTGTTTTCTGTACCTTTGGTATTATGCTGCAGACGTCTGATAATTGTCTAATCCTAAATTGGCCACTAATGTAATTTACGAGGGTTGGAACTTAAATAGTGGCAACTATTTACTCACAACCGATACAAAAGAGTTACATGTTTGTACCTGTTACTGTCCTTCAAAGTAGTCACCAGCGTTGCGTAGAACCCGTTGCCAGCGATGTGGAAGGCGTAGTATACCCTTAGCAGGGCCTCTTCTGTTGATGGTGCACATGGAGCGGTCTACTGCCTGTCGAATCTCTGGCAACAGTTCTGAAGCGAATGCCACGAAGTGGTTCCTTCATCTTCGAAATCAAATCACAGTCACAAAGGACTTAAGTCCGGGGAGTAGGGTGCGTGGTTCAGAACTTCCCAGTCCCATCGACCAAACAGGGCAGCCACATCTCGCGTTGTATGCGCCCGCGCATATTCGTGCAAAATGATGGCTGGGTTGCGCAGAAAGTGTCGCCGCTTCTTTCGCAAACCTCGTCGCAGCTGATGCTCCAAAAACGAACAGTAATACTGTGCATTGACAGTCTGCCGTGGAGGAACGTAATGCGTTAGGATAACACCATCACAGTCGTACACGAGAATCACCATACCTTTAGACCGCTCCAGCACTTTGATATCAGAACTGCCTGATTTGTAAATGCTGAATGGAATTAGATGGGAAACAGCACTGTCGAATCTCAGTTCCAATAAATGTTGTTGCACTGTCCAGAAAGATTTTTACTGCTCATCTTGATTTTTGGAAGTACTTGCATCTCACCTGGCCTTCTTGATGTATCTTAAGGGACGATTATTTAGATCTGAGTTTCTTAAAGAATCAGTGAAGACATTAATTCCGGTGTACGTAATGACATCATGGTTTGTTTCAGAATCCAACATTTCAACTAATTAACTACAGTTTTTTTTCTGTTTTCCATCATTCCCTTAGTTGCTTTAAATTCTTGGTGGTTTGTACCGTCTATGGAACCAATTGAAGGCAGCGAAGCATCATCAGTGGCCTGTAATACATGTTTCCTTTTTTTGTGTACAATAAACGCTTTATGTGGTAGATATAATTTGCTGCTATATTACTTTTGTCGTGTCTCTGGCATGTTTTTTTTAGGTTAAAATGACCTTTTGTAGCACAAAGTTCGTAATGTGACGTTATCATCCGTTGTTACTTACGATTTCCAGCGCTGTTAACTCGTGTGTGTGTGTAAGTAACACAGTACGATAAGTTCACATTACGAACTTTGTGCTACAAAAGTTCATTTTAACCTAAAAAAAACATGCCAGAGACACGACAAAATGTAATATAGGAGCATATCATATCTACCACATAATACGTTTACTGTATATAAAAAAGGAGACATGTATTACAGATCACTGATAATGGTTAGCAAATAAATTAAGCGAAACACTTACGGCAACAAACAAACTGCCTTCAACTGGTTGCGTAAACGGTACATACCTCCAAGAATTAACTTCACGTTTCAACTTCATGAACTTCGCTATAGAGAGTCACAGTGAAATGAAAAGTGATTCATAATTCGAAACTGCATAGAGGAAAAGAATCAGGACCAACGACGAACGTCGTCCGCCCAAAGGGAAAATTCTCCTTCTGTTGATCTGTACGGCTGCAGATCTCCTTGGGAAAGTGTTGAGCGAGTATGGTGTGGAAGCTACCTTCAGACCCACCTCGGCGAAAAATATACTACATCCTTTGGCTACAACGGATGCATATGAAATTACTTGGAGTTGTGGACTGGTTTATATTGGTACCGCAAAAAAGAAGTGTTAAAACGCTTGTCGCTGAACGCAAGAGGAATCGCCGCCTGGGATAAATCGGCCGCAGCGGAACATCTTTACCAAGAGGGCGATCACGAAATGAAATTGATTGACACATCGAAAACATCGCATTATCGTGCACGTATGTACAGAGAGTCTATTGAGATGTATTGACACCTTAACAAATTTGACAGGAAAGAGAAAGGTTCAAAAAATGAGTGTGAAATCTTATGGGACTGCTAAGATCATCAGTCCCTAAACCTAAACACTAATTAACCTAAATTATCCAAAGGACAAACACACACCCATGCCCGAGGGAGGACTCGAACCTCCGCCGGGACCAGCGCCTTAGACCGCTCGGCTAATCCAGCAAGGTGAAAGAGGAAGGTGTTAAATTAGATAAAAATTGGGGGTGAACATTGCAACATAAGAATGATTACTGTCAATCGAAACTGTTGGCTTGACCGGAGATAATCTCGTGGCCGACGTCACGTGATGGAGAGTGCTGCCCTCTACACTGGCCATATGTTCGGCGCTCCCTCCAGTTCTGGTTGCAGTTCGCCACTTTACCTCTGATTGCCAACTGTAGTGGTTTGGGATGTCATTGCCTGTAACACGGGATCTCGCCTGCCACGTGTTGAGGGCAGTCTGCCGCTACGTCAGGGACGTTCCACAGCCCGAGGCACTGCCCGTTCTGCAGGCCGACCCACACGCCATCTTTCAGCAGGACAACTACCGGCCGTATGTGGCGAGCGATGTACGAGCCCTCTTCGACGACGGGTACCGCCTAGAGATGGGAAGTTCGCGAACGAACGGGTCCAAAGGAACGGTTCACCAAGATGAACGAAAGGACCGAGGAACGATATCGGTTCATAGTTCACTAGTTCACTTCGGCCGCGGCGGTCACTTGGGCAGTTCTCGTTCCAGCCTCGGTCGCGTGCTCGCCTCAGTCTCGGTCTCCCTCGGCCGCACTCGTCGTTCTTCGCATGACCACCTGTCTCAGTTCCACTGCCGACTGCTCCTAGTTAGTTCAGTATCCAGTTGCTCGCCCATTTTACATGTATTCCAAACTGTTCTTGCACTTGTTTCTGGCTATTCAGCGTCCACGACCGGTAATCAAAAAGTATTTTATAGTTACGTAAATTACATAAAAATTACGTTGTATGTAATAGGTACGTCCTTTCAAGTAACAAAAGGGCATATCAGCTCACTTCATTATATCGATAAACAGCAGAAGACATACTTATAACAGGGCAAGTTTTTTTTGTTATTCATATTATTTTTGGTTACATTTAGGAAGGCTCTAATTATTTTTAAGTTTGGTTGTTTCCAATTTGCATTACCTGCTACTTTGGTTCCTTTGGAAAAAAAAAGTGGGTTGTGGCTCATTTTAGTTCAGTAGGAAAAGCGGTGCCTCTCCCTTTGAAAAGACATAGTTTGCCATAGAATCGTATTTACTTATTATCTCAAAAACATTTGTTCAGAAGGAGATTTCGAACCAAAAACTTTATTACGGCGAACTTCATTATTATTATTATTATTATTATTATTATTGCTCATTAACTTTAATAATGCAACATAAAAACCCAATTTTTACTAAGCGCGTGACGCAAGTATGAGTAAAACCAGGTTTTATGCTACCATAAAATCTCTACTTCGCCTACGAACTCAGAGACAACGTGAAGTATGTATAGGGTGTAAACGATTATTGTTTACGACGTAGAATAGCTATGTAGTGGAAGTCGAAACGAAGAATTTTATAGAAGACACTTGTGGTCTGTTAAGTTGGGAAACAGCCACCAACAGGTTTACAAGACTACATGTGCTATAGCCCATGCGCGTTGTGTGAGATTTTCATGTTGTCTTCTCCAGCTCTCTACACATCGACATCGATTGTTTTGCAGTTGTTGCTTGCATTAGCTTGTTATTTCTTCACTGCCTAATTATTATATGTTTGTCTGTTTGTTGTATCTGTTGTATCTGCTCGTAACGGGCAACACATCGTCCGTTTAGTTGGCGAGCAGTCTGTACTCGGGGCCGGTTTTCCGTGCGCCACCCTATATTATTTCCCTGCGATCAGCCACACAAGGCTATGGTTGGCTAAACGAGAGGTTCTGCAGAATCACAGAAACTACTTCTAAAAGTGTGTAAGAGTTCTGTAATGAATAAAAACTCTGTACTCCAGGGGCGGAGGCAAGTGCCCCCTCTTGGTGCCCTACATCCTTCAGTCACCTACACTACTAGTTTTCAGATTTTCCTAAGAACCATGTACCGTGCACAAATGAATGGTGAACGAGTAAAAATGAACAGTTCCCAAAAAAGAAAGATCAGCAGTGAACTGGTTCCCAAGGATGAACGAGTTTGCCCATCTCTAGTACCGCCGCTTTCCCGGCCCGCCCGTTCGCCTGACATGTCGCGCATCGAACATATCTGAGATCTGGCCGACCGGCAACTTGGTCGTTCGGGTCCTCGCTCTCTGGACGCGCCCTGACCGCCTTCCCCCGCAGCGTATTCAGCCACCTGATGTGTTGCGGCGTGCAGTGGCTGGCGCTGCCCCGTACTGAATTTCCACAGTCACAGGTCTGTACCGAAAATCATTTGTGTGGAATGAATTTCATTGCGATCACATCTTTCGGTCTTGGTGCTTTAGTATTTCCAAACAGCAGTGTAAATAGAGCGGTATTCGTTTAATGTTCACGGAACTTGTCGTCCAAATTTGCGATGGCGCAATTTTCGTGTGTGTGTGTGTGTGTGTGTGTGTGTGTGTGTGTGGCGTGGCCAAGCGCACTGTGTAGCGCGATTAGAACTACTTTGCACTCGCCAGCTACCCGAACGCGTGACCTTGAGAAAGCGCTGGCCAATCACACGCTGGGGTTCAGCACCCCTCACCCAGCCTAGCGGACAGTAGCTGCTAACCCCTGGTTCCGTGCGCGTCGTGTCGTGTGAACTTCGTTATCTTAGCGTGTACTTTTCGTCTGTTTCCGTTGCGTGTGTGTGACTTGTCCGAAAATAAAACGCGGGGTCGTCTTGGAATCCGCAGTCCGAAATCAGCTTTGAAGAAAGCCGGACAAGGCAATCCGTTGGGAGGACAATCGCGTGAATACGTCGACAACGTAAGATGATATTTTCAGATGCAAAGAGAGGATGTAGGGCCTCTTATTTGCATTAGTGAGGAAGTCGGCGGCATTAAGAGTGAGAAGCAGCCGTTATAAATACAGGCAAGGAACGAAGAGAAAAACTGAATCGGACCATCAAGTCTTATGTCTGGCAACTCCGGAAAAAAAAGATGCGTCGAGAAACGTGTGCCAAATCTGGGTTCTTTTGAACAGAGTGCGATTCGCAGACATTTGTATGCATATTTTCACCGTAGAGAGCATCAAACGTTACGAAAGCTGCGTGTACCGGTGAAAGAAGCTGGTCCTTTTTATTGGCTCTAAGTCATCTCTCAGGCTGGTATTCCTTGATCAAAAAATGGTTCAAATGTCTCTGAGCACTATGAGACTTAACTTCTGTGGTCATTAGTCCCCTAGAACTCAGAACTAGTTAAACCTAACCAACCCAAGGACATCACACACATCCATGCCCGAGGCAGGATTCGAACCTGCGATTGTAGCGGTCGCGCGGTTCCAGACTGTAGCGCCTAGAAGCGCTCGGCCACCCCGGCCGTCTATTACGGATCCTGGTGCTTAATTACGAAAAAGTATCTGGTCGTAAGGTACTGTTGGAACGACAAGATATTGGTGCATGGTGGTGCCGAATTTTGCGGCAGGTCAAGGACATTGATTTGTATGATTTTGTGAATTTTGGTCATTTACTGAAGACCGGTTGGTCTGACGGATCACAAGAAGGAATGGCAATACCTTTTGGCAAAAAAACAGAATTATTGTTCATGCAGGTGCAGCCCTTTGGCTTGCTTCTGGCTGTTTACACGTTTTCGGGTCAAAGGAAACATAGGATTTTCATGAGAAAATGAACCTTACCACCTATTTACTGTGGTTTGAAAATTTGCTGTTACCGAATTTGGAGAAACCGTCGTACATTATTATTGAGAATGCGCCATACCGCACGAAGCCACAACGACATATTCAAAGGAAGAAGAAATCACACAGTTGTTACGACGAAAGAATACGAAATTCGATGACTAGATGAAGAAAGTGGAACTATCAGAAGTTCCGGCACGATATGAGCCACGACAGTCGGCGTGCGTCGTGGGCGAAGTTGCCAACAAGCGTCGACATTTTGTAGTTAAATTTACCGCCCTACCATTGTCATTTTAATGCTCTAGAGCTCGTATGGGCCCAAATCTAGGGGCACATAGCACATGAAAACAAGAAGTACACGCTCTCACAAGTGGAAGGACGTTTCATTAAGCTGTTTCCGAAGTAACTGTGGAAAACGGAAGCAGTATTGTAGCACATACACGAGGTGTTATTCAGAGAGTGTGGAAGAACGAATGCGTATTGGAAGACAGAGTTTCTGAATTACTGCCGTTGCGAAGTCATCTGAAAGTTCCAGCGACAGAGGTACAAGCCGCGTTTCCCAGCTGTCGGACGCAGAACACGCAGAGTGATGGGTAAGCTGCAACAAAATTTGTATCTTTTGGTGGTGGTGGTGGTGGTTTCATTGTCTGGGTATTTTGAGTTTTATGAGTTGTTGCGAAATTCATGGCACAAGACGAAAATGTAACTCGTAAGGGGCGGTGTTTTCTGTGGTGCTTCCCACCGGCCCAGCTTAAGTACGGTCGGCACTGCAGCGGCCGCTCGGCGAACTGTTTGTTGCACAGTAGTTTTGCTCGCAGTGTGGTGGCGAGTGTTTCATAGACAGAGAGGAGGGCAGTGCACTGGTCGAATGGGGACCACCGTCGCTGGCGCAGGTGTTCGCTCGGGTGCGGCGGTGTAGGCGTAGCTGGGGGGGGGGGGGAGGGGGAGGGGCCACGCTGATGGGGAGTGTGTCGGCGGTGGGCAGCGAGGCGTTGACAAGGCCGGTATTACGCTATCAAATTTCTTTGTCAAAGATTTGATCAAAGATGTGATCAAATATTCCGTCAAATATATTTGACAAAGATCTTTGACGTAGCTCTAGAAGAGGTATTACACTGTCATCAAATTTTTCGTCAAAGTTCAAGATGGCTGACAACAACTTGTTATTAACCGCAGCAGTTGCACGTACCCCAATTGCATTGTGTGCACATGCGGAAAAGAAGTGGGGAAAAAATGGAACCATACATAAACGAGGTTGACGGTCTTAAATTCCTGGGATTATAACTTGATAATAAATTCAGTTGGGAGGACCACACCAGAGAACTGCAGATACGCCTTAACAAATCTGTACTTGCAATTCGAGTGTCAGCAGATATAGGCGACATAAAAGTGAAAAAGCTTGCATACTTTGCCTACTTCCATTCCATAATGTCATATGGTATAATATTTTGGGGTAACTCTTCAAGTCAAACAAAAGTTTTCATAGTCCAAAAGCGTGTAATACGTATTATTTGTGGAGTAAATTCACGGACGTCCTGCTGAAACCTCTTCAAAGAACTGGGTATTCTAACTACTGCCTCTCAGTATATTTACTTCTTAATGAAATTTGTCGTAAATAATATATCTCTTTTTCCAACAAACAACTCATTTCATACATACAATACCAGGAACAAAAATGATCTACACAAGGACTTAAAAGCACTTACTTTAGTTCAAAAAGGATCTCCTCAGCACGGATCTATGGAACGAAAATCTGGGTGAAGCCGTGGGTTTTACGACGACACGATAAAGGCATTCAACAAAACTTGTTACGTGAGCTTACAGTGGAAGACGTCAAGTCGTACATCAATTACTTAAGAATGGATGAGCATACATTTCTGTATGTGCTCAATGAAGTGTATCCTCATATCACAAAACACAATACTCACTTAAGAACTGCCACATCTGCAGAAGACAGGCTCACTGTAACACTCCGATTCCTTGCTACAGGAGAGGGTTATGTTATGTTATGTTATGTCAGGTCAGGTCAGGTCAGGTCACGTCTCCAATCTTCTTAATCTATTTTTCTATTCAGCGTGCCTCACGTTGTAAAGCGCCTCATCAGCTTCATACATCACTATTAATTTTCTAGTTGTCGGCACACACCAACTGTATTTACCGGCAATGTTTATGAAAACACTATAGACGACAGAACGCTGCAGCGATTCTAGCGCTCCATGTGGTAACATGTCACATTGCAGTGAACAGAAGGCAAGTGACTTCTTTGATAAAATCTACAGCGAGGCCCTAGATTTGATCAGATATTGGACGACATTTGACAAAGTTCCTATTACACCATCAAATATCTTTGACAAAGATTTTGGACAAAGATATTTGACAAAGAAATTTGATAGTGTAATATCGGCCTAACGAGAGACCCCCGCCTCCCCCCCTCCCCCCCCCCCCCCCCCCCCCCCCCCCCCCCCGCCCGCCCCACCCAGCCACGGAACGGTCGACTTTTTGAAGCTGTCTGCACGGTGATGTAGTTTAAATCCCGGGCCGACCCTAGTTTGAGAGTAATTGACGAAAAAAATGTTTGGAATTTTGTATGACACTCAATAGCGACAATAGAAACGGGATTATGCAGCCCGGTTGCACGGTGATATGGACAGGATAACACCTCGGCGTGCAGGGAGGGAGTTGTGCGCTCGAATCTAGTGAGGTGCTGTCACGTTCTTTTTTTTATTTTCTTCACCAAAAAGACTTTGATCATCATTTTTATTCAACTAATTGATTTAATCAATAATTCGAGATCAGTCTTAATCGCATTTATTATTGTTATAACGCCGCCAACCGCTTTCAACCCGACGTAGGGGTTATCTTCTGGGCGTTTACGCCACTGTTCGACTGCTAATGGTGTCACTCCTGTCTACATAACGGCAGGAAACTATAATACTTTGATACAAGATCCCTACGTCGGGTTGAAACCGATTGGCGGTGTTATAACAATAATAAATCCGATTAAGACTGTTCTTGAATTATTGATTAATCATACTAATCGCTGCTGCTCTCCACAACCACGTTGTCCAAGAATAATTGATTTAGATCTATTTTTTTAATTCCATTCCTTTGTCACATAATTTTAATCATAATGCTAACTTCTTCGTTTGCCCTCATTTTTCTTCCCATGATTGTTTCTCCACCCGAAATCTTTGTTCACGTGTTTTTAACTAATTTTACGTATTAATTTCGATTTAATTTCTCTTGTTTTATCAGCCTGTTTTTTTGCCACATTATTGGGCTCGTTATATCTATTTCTCATTTTGCTTCAATTTCGTTTTACTTAGAACCCTGTCTTTCATTAAAATTTTCATCTGCGTTATTTTTGGTTCAAATGGCTCTGAGCACTATGGGAATTAACTTCTGAGGTCATCAGTCCCCTATAACTTAGAACTACTTAAACCTAACTAACCTAAGCACATCACACACATCCATGCCCGATGCAGGATTCGAACCTGCGACCGTAGCGGTCACGTGGTTCCAGACTGTAGCGCCTAGAACCGCTCGGCCACTCCGGCTGGCCGTTATCTTTGTCCCTAGTGCAACGCGTATTTAGGTTATGTTTTAAATGACGATTACTGTGCAAAAAAAAAATGCATATCGGGTAGGGAAAAATACGTTTTTCACGCAAGTGCATAGTGAATATAAATAGATTACTTCGATTTTTGTTTTTTTATCTCGTAGATTGGAATTTTCAAATGATTGAATAATATAATAGATGAATACAATTAAATCCATAATTACAAAAATCGCGATTGGCAAAAGAATGACATAAAGAAAAATGAAACAAATGAAAAAGTTCGTATGGTGATTAAAATGATGTGACACAGGAATAGAAATAAAAAATTACGTTTACACCAATTTACTCATTAAAGTAATGATCGAAGTAATTTCGATAAAGATTTAAAAATGAAAAAGTTAAGTACACCTGACAAGGTTTGAACCCTCAACCTGCTGCATGTGAATACGTTATCCTACCAATTACACCACACAGGCTATGCAGCGGGACTTTTTTTTTTTTAACGCTGTTGAGTGCCATACAGAATTCCAAAATCGGTTTTTCGTCAGTTACTGCCAGATGGGGACCCACGAGGGTGAATGGCTGTATTAACCTGCATTACCTTATAGTCAGATCCAAAAAGTGGGCTGGCTGGAGTGGCCGAATGGTTCTAGGCGCTACAGTCTGGAACCGCGCGACCGCTACGGTCGCAGGTTCGAATGCTGCCTCGGGCATGGATGTGTGCGATGTCCTTAGGTTAGTTAGGTTTAAGTGGGTCTAAGTTCATTTGAACCATTTATTTTGAAATGTTTGCAGGAAAAAAAAAAGGTATCACAGGTCAGTTTACGTGAGGCGGATTTTAGAACATACAGTGCTGCGTTCCAAATGTAGCTAACATATCAAAACTGTTTTAACGCTGGAAGGAGAGCCATATTTCTTTCCAATCCCCAGTACATGAGTGACGTGTACTGGCGTTTGGTCGCAATGCACTACGGCACGCCACACTCCCCACTGTGGCTTCGGGAGGCGAGCTGTTGTGGCCGGTTGATTCGGGGGATGGGACCAGACAGGTCATCGGTCCCGTCGGATTAGGGAAGGATGGGAAAGGAAGTCGGCTGTGCCCTTTTAAAGGACCCATCCCGGCATTTACCAGAAGGGATTTAGGGAAATCGCGGAAAACCTAAATTGTGATGGCCGGACCCGGGTTTGAACTGTCGTCCTCCCGAGTGGGAGTCCAGTGTGCTAACCACTCTGCCAGCTCGCTCGGTGCGGTACTTTGTCTCCTGAGTTACATTTCAAGTTAACATTTCACTAAGACTTATTTTTATTTTAAAACTTGAAACCTTCCCGTTTCCTCTATATCTCTTTTGTTCCCTTCTATAATAACCTATGAAACCTTTCCTTAGGATTTCTATATCTTGCTTAATAACAACACACGAAATCTTCCCTTTGAAATTTATTCTCTTTCTCAATCTTCGCATACAAATGTAATTGCTGCTTATTAAAAGTGATTTTCTGATTATTTCGACGAAACATAGAATGTATCGTCGTCGTGGCCCTCAGTCGTTATCTGCAATAACCCAAAACTGTTCCTTACCTTTTTTACTGTTACTGGATCGCCATCTGACTGCTACATCGAACTGCGACATGAATATACTTACTCTGGTTTACTATACTCTATTAGCTGCTGGTGGGCTGTTATAATAAATAGCTGTGTTTATTACCAAAGCTGACGGTATTCTTTAATAGCAAAGCTGACGTTATTCTTTAATTAATTTGACTGAAGTTACGTAATTCATAGTTACACTTTTTCTTGGCAACAACAAAATTTTTGCAAAGTTTTACGTTGATGGTTTTTGGGATGGATGATAATCAGTAATGCAACATTGCTGGCAAAAGTTAATTGTATTCTGAAAACGTTTCTTCAAATATTTACTGCTGGTAATGAAATGATTTTACAAACGTTCAAATGGGTCTTACTTTTTACAATAACCTTACAACTAGCATTGCGCAAACATACCTTTCAGTAGCCTTGAGTTTCGCAAAGAAATTAATTCAATAATATTAGTTCCTCTTTGATAATAGTTAGGTGCTGTCTCTGTACATCCGTGTATAATCTCTTGTAAACCATAGCTGGTGGCTGGCAGACACACCGCTCCTCTCAACCTCTCGCTTCAGACCCGCTACCGACTCGCTTCACTTCTCGCTTACTACTGACTTCCTACGAACGCTAAAGTGCGGTCTCTCCTGCCAACAATGCTTTCTGGTGCAGACAGTCGCTGCTACCATTAGAAAATGTATCAATGCGCGATCTTTCCCGCTCTTTTCTTAAAATGTATCTATGTATCAATGCGCGATCTTTCCCGCTCTTTTCTTAAAATGTATCCGTACGCGGTCTCTCTCGCCCCTTTTTAAAAATTATATCAATGTGCGGTCTCTCATGCCAACAACACTTTGGTGCAGACATTCCCTGCTACTACAATTATTTCCAACGTGACAGATATTAATTATTCCTACTTAATCCTATTAATAAAATATAAACATCTATATACATAAAAAAAAGTCGGGTTTGTTACAACACTTATAACTCGAGATCTGCTGGACCAATTTTCATGGTTTTTGATTTGTTGGATTTGTTTCCGCCCCGAATAGCAGAATACATCTTAAAAATAATGAAAAATTGACGAATACTTGAAAAATGCGTCATTTTCCCTAAAACTTCTTTAGTTTCGGAGCTGTCAAATTTTTTTGTCAAAATCTGTAAGTAATGATTGAAATTTATGCATCCGTTCATAAACTATTTAAAATGGATGAATAAACTATTATGTGTATTTTTTTTAAAAAAGATTGAAAAATATTACGCGTGCGTTCAGAAATGTGTAATGAATACTTAATCTATATATGCAAAAGAAAGTCGTGTTAGTTACACTATTTATAACTGAAGAACGGCTGGACCGATTTGGCTGAAAATTGGTGGAGAGGTAGCTTAGAACCAGGAGACGGGCATAGGATACTTTTTATCCCGTTCGACCGCTATAAAACGTGGTATAACAGAAACGCATCTGGCGTGGAATAACAAAACGCAAATTAGATTTAGTAGTTCAAACGAATGCACCCCTGTTGAACCCCCAACAAAAGGAAGTTTATGATACATTAATGAAGGCAATTGATGATGGAAATAGTGGTTTATATGTCCTGGATGCCCCTGGTGGAACTGGCAAGACATTCCTCATGTCAGTAGTTTTAGCCACTGTTCGTGCGAGATCCAACATTGCGGTTCCAGTTGGTTCTTCCGGAATAGCAGACACATTGTTAGAAAGATGCCGTACGGCTCAGTCAGCATTAAAATTACCGTTAAATCTTCAAGCTACTGAATAACCAACATGTAATATTACAAAAAACTCAGCAGTGGCCGAAGTTTTATCAGCATCCAAGATCTGGGACGAATGCACAACGGCTCATAAACGTGCTTTAGAGGCACTTAACCGAACATTGAAAGATCTACGCAATGACTCGAGATGTTTTGGAGGAGCAATGATTTTACTGTCTGGCGAATTCCGCCAAACACTGCCAGTAGTTCGAAGATCAATGGCTGCAGATGAAATAAATGCTTGCCTCAAATCATCGAATCTATGGCGCTTTGTGAAGAAACTTTAACTGACAACGAACATGAGAGTTGCATTGCTTAATGATACATACGCTGAAGATTTCTTTGAGCAATTGCTGACTATCGGTAATGGTCGAGTACCTGTCGAAGAATCGAGCGGATTGATTTCATTTCCTCATAATTTCTGTAACTTTGTCTCATCGAAAGACGAACTTATCAACAAAGTATTCCCAAACATCATTACTAACTACAAAAGTAATGAATGGTTGAGTGAGCGAGCAATTTTAGCGGCTAAGAATAAAGATGTAGATGACCTAAACTACATAATTCAGAATGAGATCATTGGTAAAATGCATTCATTCAAATCTATTGACTGTGTAACAAATGAAGATGAAGCCACCAACTATCCAATTGAATTTTTAAACTCTTAGGATGTGCCTGACATACCACCGCACAATTTACGCCTAAAAGTTGGCTCCGTAGTAATAATGCTTCGAAACATAAACCAACCAAAACTGTGCAACGGTAAACGTTTTGAGGTAAGTAAATTGATGACCAATGTTATTTACGCGACGATACTCAAAGGAAAATTCGAGGGTGAGAAGTTCTCATTCAGAGGATCCCGATGGTCCCAACCGATGTGCCGTTTGAGTTTAAAAGACTTCAATTTCCGATCCGTCTTGCATTCGACATGACCATTAACAAATCACAAGGCCAATCCTTGAAAGTTTGTGGTTTAAATCTGGAATATCCATATTTTTAAAATGGTTAATTATATGTGGCATGTTCACGGGTCGGAAGACCATATGCGTTGTTTGTTCTTGCGCCTGATAATAAAACAAAAAATGTCGTGTATCACAAGGTACTGAATTGAAGAGTGGAAGCTATGCACCAAAAAACATAAAGAATCATTAAAATACTTAATTTTTATTTGTCCTAATAAAAAATTGAACTTAACATCCAAAATCTAATTATTTATTGGCTTTAAGGCGGAACAGAGTTCGCCGGGTCAGCTAGTCCTTCATAAATTGTGGTTTGACAATAGACAAACTAGAAACTGACATTCGCCGATCCAGGTTTCCGATCAAACGTACGCAAAATGGGCAACAGGGAATTTAAAAGCACTTTATCTTCTTCCTCCAGGGGAAGGAGAAGAAACTGAAGACATATGCAGGAATTTGCGCCATTTAGCTTCGACGTTAGGTTTCGGCCTTATTATTGTTATTTACTTTTGCAGAACTGATCAGCCTGTAGAAGTTTGCTCAGATGTTAAGGTGTCACCTGAAGTTACTTGAGCCGGCCGGAGTGGCCGAGCGGTTCTAGGCGCTACAGTCTGGAACCACGCGACCGCTACGGTCACAGGTTCGAATCCTGTCTCGGGCATGGATGTGTGTCATGTCCTTAGGTTAGTTAGTTTAAGTAGTTCTAAGTTCTAGGGGACTGATGACCTCAGCAGTTAAGTCCCATAGTTCTCAGAGCCATTTTTTTGAAGTTACTTGATTGTCGGTGTTGGCTTCTGGCAGAGATCATTCCAAAAGCCGTACCCCGTCTTTTATTCCGCCTTTCTAACTCAATTTCTCGCTTCTAAAACAACCCCAGTTAAACAGTATGCACGTACTATAATGTTTACACTGCTTCTGAGCCAGGTATTTTAACTTTCTTTCTCTAAAAAAATGGTTCAAATGGCTCTGAGCACTATGGGACTCAACTGCTGAGGTCATTAGTCCCCTAGAACTTAGAACTAGTTAAACCTAACTAACCTAAGAACAACACAAACATCCATGCCCGAGGCAGGATTCGAACCTGCGACCGTAGCGGTCTTGCGGTTCCAGACTGCAGCGCCTTTAACCGCACGGCCACTTCGGCCGGCTTTCTTTCTCTAATTCCGACATTATTTACTAATGCTTTTCACTTTCGTTCAGCTGTCTGCCGTACATAAGAAAATAAAGAACGAAGTAGAAAATTGACATTAACTTCGAAATCTTTTATATAATTAATGGCTAATAATGTTTTTGTATCTTTGTTATTTGGCTACTTGTCCTTACTTGGCTGAGCTGCACAGTACGTAGAGAATTGGCAAGTCAACTCTGAGAGAGTCAGAACTGTGTGCTGTGCGATTCTGACTGTAGGCGTCAAAAGTGTCTGCGATAGCCGACACTCCAGACGGATTCCAAACCCACCAAATGTCACGAACTGCGTGGCACTAATCGAATACGGCTGCTGAACCCAAAGACAAGTGGCTCACTGATTTATAAGGAAAATCAAATCCAGGATGTGTTAGATGACGATCAGTTTCGCTCTAGGAAAGATAAAGTCACCAGAGAGGCATGCAGTTAGGACCTTGCCGTTGACAATGGGAACAAGACTACAGAAAAATCAAACCCGGTCGCAGCATTTGACGACCGGAAAAAAACGTTCCACGACATAATATGGTGCAAGATGTTCGAAATGTTGAGAAGTATTGGAGTACGCTGTAGGGAAGGACTGGTAATGTACAATATGTACAAGGGGCAGTAAGAGTTGTAACGGTACTTCGAGGGCCGCGCCTCCGCCAGAGCAAAGATGTGGTTTACGATCGCGCACGCACAAGAGCGCTGCGCCAGCAACAGATTTTCATAAGCAATTTTGATCTTCTTTTACTTTTGCGTAGGTGCTTGTTTTAACAACTAGTTCATTACTCTATTGTTATCTTGTCTTCATACGTTTAAAACTAGTATTTTTTGGCGCTGATGTTAAAGAATGATTTTAAGTGGAAATTAAAACTATATTACGAAACGAACACACGGCGTCTTCAAGTTATTTCAGTAGTGATTCGCAATGGTTATCGCCAAATTTATAAATTAATCGAGACAGTGAGAACTTCAAGAAATTTTCATCAGACGGAGAACAAGAGGACCGCGAAGAATAAAAAAAAAGAAGAATGGTTCAAATGGCTCTGAGCACTATGCGACTTAACTTCTGAGGTCATCAGTCGCCTAGAACTTTGAACTAATTAAACCTAACTAACCTAAGGACATCACACACATCCATGCCCCAGGCAGGATTCGAACCTGCGACGGTAGCGGTCACGCGGTTCTAGACTGAAGCGCCTAGAACCGCACGGCCACAACGGCCGGCCCCAATAAAAAGGACATCCTACAAGAAAATAAAGAAATATTCCAGATGTAGCCACGCCGACTATATTATAGTAGATACTACGTTTCCAGAATGAGATTTTCACTCTGCAGCGGAGTGTGCGCTGATATGAAACTTCCTGGCAGATTAAAACTGTGTACCCGACCGAGACTCGAACTCAGGACCTTTGCCTTTCGCGGGCAAGTGCTCTACCAAATGAGCTACCGAAGCACGACTCACGCCCGGTACTCTCAGCTTTGGAAGGTAGGAGACGAGATACTGGCAGAAGTAAAGCTGTGAGTTACTAAAATGTAGAATTTCACGGCCGGAAATATCATGTCCATTATAATTATCCGGGCTGTTATGCCGTGGTCGGTTGATGAATTCTGTGGTGATTCCCAACGTTTCGTCTCCGACTGTCGGAGACATCTTCAGGGGGGTCCGTAGCTCGATGGAAGGTCCAACACACACACTGACTCGCTACAGTCAGTAGCGAGCCAGTGTGTGTGTTGGACCTTCCATCGAGCTACGGACCCCCCTGAAGATGTCTCCCACAGTCGGAGACGAAACGTTGGGAATCACCATAGAATTCATCAACCGACCACGGCATAACAGCCCGGATAATTATAATGGACAAAGCTGTGAGTACCGGGCGTGAGTCGTGCTTCGGTAGCTCAGATGGTATAGCACTTGCCCGCGAAAGGCAAAGGTCCCGAGTTCGAGTCTCGGTCGGGCACACAGTTTTAATCTGCCAGGAAGTTTCAGATACTACGTTTCTGACAGAATTATAAGGTAAATTACAACTTATTTCTGATGCTATTTCCTTACAGCCGCTTTTTGTAGTGTTGCCGACCCGGTCTGCCATTCACGGTCAAATTACAGCACTATCTCAATCAGTAATACGAAGTGCGCCTTATCCGTAACTTATTCCAGCAAAATTCAAACCCCAATCAGATTTTCTATTTTGTATTTTCACGGCAGAACCCCGAGGAAAGGAAACACTACAGAGTACAAAACCACGAACGAAGTGCTCTCATTAAAAAGGGTGTAAGATACGGATGTAATATTTCTCCGCTTCTGTTCAATCCTTGCATCAAAACAACAATGCCGGAAATAAAAGAAAAGTTCAAGAGTACCATTAAAATTCAAGGTGGAGCGTCGTTATTAATGATAAGATTCGCTGACGAAGCTGCTGTCCTCAGTGAGACTGAAGAACAGTTACAGGACATGTTGAATGGAATGGAGAGTCTAATGAGTACAGAATATGGAGTAAGAACAAATGAGATGTAGCAGAAATGAGAACAGTGTGAAATTTAACATAAGGATTGGTAATGCCGAAGCACATGAAATTAAGGAATTCTGCTATCGAGGCAGCAAAATAACCAGTGACAGTCGGAGGGAGGAGGACATCAGGAGCAGACTAGCATTCCCGGCCAAGAGAAGTCTACCAGTACCAAACATAGGCCTGAATTGGAGGAAGACATTTCTGAGGATGTACGTTTGGGGCACAGCATTGTACGGTACTGAAACATGGACTATGGGGAAAACCGCAACAGAAGAGAATCGAAATATTTCAGATGAGGTAGATGAATGTTGAAAATTTGGTGGACTGATAAGGTAAGGAATGAGGAGATTTTGCGCGGAATCGGCGAGGAAAGCTATACGGTATGTGGAAAACACTGACAAGGAGAACAGGATGGTTGAACAGATGTTAAGACAACGTCGAATAACTTCCATTGTACTACAGGATAAAAACTGTAGAGGAAGACAGCAGCTGGAATACACCAGGCAGATAATAGAGGACGTAGCTTGCAATTGTAAGAGGTTGGCACGGGAGAGGAATTCGTGCCCGGCTGCATGAAACCGTCAGAAGACTCATGACAGGAAAAAAAAGGACTTCTTCTCCATTGTTTATCCGGCACTGGCCAATTCATATTACAAATTTGTTTTCGTCGACATTGGCTCGTATGCAAAAGATCGAGACTGTGTTGTGCAACCGTCTGAACGAAAATACATTTTATAAACCAGTGGCCCCTGACTTGTCAAATGCTAGTGAGGTAGTTACGCCGTATGAGTACGTTGGTGAGGAACCATTTGGCCTCAGAGCACGTTCTACGATCACATTGTCGCGTGAGAAAAGAATTTCAACTACCGTTTGTCAATGGCCCGTAGGTACGTTGATGTTACTTCGGATATGTTTTCAAATAAACGCCGCGTGTTTCACCTATCAATGAACGCGAAATTCTGTTTTGCTGTCGACATAACAAAACTTTGTTTTGTTCTGCATGGGTATCAAACTGAGGACGCATTTACTGTGAAAGGATTTTACTCTGGCACTATCTTGGCTAAAAGAAGAATAAATGTGCCCACGATAATAGAGATGTAATTTAGAATTATTTTGTATTTGAGGTTGGTAAAGTGCTTTTGCGACACAGCAAAATTTGTTGTATTATATAAAACAGAGTAATGGCGGTCATACGCATTTCCCTTTATGCGTGCAATTAATGTGATGGTTATTCTCGATAGTTGTACCTGTAAATTTGCCTGATATATAATAAGAAAATAATGTGCTACTGCCGACTCTTTGTCACACTATCCAGAAATTCGTTTTAGACCAATGCTTACTCAAAATGGAATGTTTACTGTTCTATTTTTAGTGATGTACTACTCTCTCCAGTGACGTAATTGTCCAAGGCGACCGTGTGGCTTAATTCATCAGGTGAAAAGGAATCGATACCATTATTGTAAGTGGTACAGAACCCTTTGTCACACGTTGCAGGAAATTGTAGTACATCCGGCACCCATGTTCCGTTCTTATCGGATATTCATTGCATTTTTAGTGCATGTTTGCAGTAAAATAATGAACAGATCACATATTTATCTTGGTATTCACGTTTACGAGTATCCATTCATCGATCAATATCTCAGAAGTAACGTCATTGTGAATTTTCTTGCCGGCCGGTGTGGCCGAGCGGTTCTAGGTGCTTCATTCTGGAACCACGTGACCGTTAAGGTCGCAGGTTCGAATCCTGCCTCGGGAATGGATGTGTGTGATGTCTTTAGGTTGGTTATGTTTAAGTAGTTCTGAGTTCTAGGCGACTGATGACCTCGGAAGTTAAGTCCCGTAGTGCTCAGAGCCATTTGAACCATCTGAATTTTCTTCATTATTTTATCTGCCTGTGCTTAGTTCCATTGATCTTCTTCAACATCGTTATTGGATTCTATCATAATTGCAACTGAATTAGTATCTTTGCTAGAGTGTGTCAGAAAAAAGGAGATGTAAGGTGCCGCGCGGTCTTGGCGCCTTGCCGCGGTTCGCACAGTTCCCTCCCGTGGGAGGTGCCTCGTGCCTCGGGCATGGGTGTCAGTGATGTCCTTGGCACAAGTTAGTTTGAGTTGGCTTAAGTAGTGTGTAGGTGTGACCTCAGCAGTTTGGTCCACAGCAACTTCCCGCCACCACACACACAGTCAGCCGTTCAGGGTGAAGAGACTTCTCGGTCGCGAATTGCGGATTCTCGGCCCCCAAACGCTCCGGTTTTGCTTATTGACGAACCGATCCAAATGAAAGTGGGCTTCGTCGGTAAGCGAAACCACACTAATTCCCATTACGCCCCGCGGTCAACCCTGCACTTTGGAAGTCCTAACGCGAACCGTACAGGAGGTATTACGACTTTATTTTATATGGTCCAATAATTATTGCCCTGTATGTTCCCAAGTTGCGGTATTATAATGACCTGCGATTAGAGGACCAAGTAGAAGAGAATAAATTTTCGCATACTTGCGTCCTCTTTTTCTCAAATGGCTCTGAGCACTATGGGACTTAACATCTGAGGAAATCAGTCCCCTAGAACTTAGAACTACTTAAACCTAACTAACCTAAGGACATCACACACATCCATGCCCGAGGCAGGATTCGAACCTGCGACCGTAGCGGTCGCGCGGTTCCGAACTGAAGCGCCTAGAACCTCTCGGCCACTCAGGCCGGCCCTCTTTTTTCAATGTGAGGGTGGAGTAACGCTAAACAAGTTGTTAAACGTTTCACTGTCCATCCGCAGAAAGTTGATGTAGTCATTAGGTTCTGAGTGAAACGTGTTCATTAACATGTTTCCAGTCGTATACAGGTCATATTAAACCATTCCACGGACCGGCGTCGTCTTTTCTTCTCCGTTAAACACAGTGGCGCAGGCAGCGCTAGGAATGCTGTATCTCCATTTGTAGCCATTTCCAGAAGTGTCAAAATACAGCACACACGAAAAGCGTCTGCTTCGAAAGTAATGTTAAATTGACAAACTTTCTTTGTGTGTGTAGGACCTTGTTTGACGCATCCGTGTCAAGAGCCAACTTCACAGGCAATTTTGCTCTTTTATGAGGTTGGTATTGGTTGTCCATTCGAAGAAAGTCGATGTAATCGTCCGGTTTCTGAGAGTAATATTCCATTAGCACATTTTCATGGGTGAGCCGTGGCGCTCGTTACTGGCGCGCCAGCCTCTTGGATGTCCATTATCCATCCTTCGATGTTTCTTATCTTTGCTTGGCTTGTTGTTTTCCGCATTCGCGGGGCGAGTGGCAGTTGACGTTTGCTCGGGCTACCTGCTGAGGCGCCGCGAGGTACGAGGCGGGAAGTATCCACGTATATGTGGAGTCGGTTGTACGCGGTCTGCCGGTTCAGCATGGAGGATACGTGTTGGCTGCCTGCCTGTCTGCTCTCCTGATTTTGCTCGCCGTGCCTTGCGACCGCCTTAGCTTGGGTTGCTGCCTGGTGTATCCTACACGAGCCGTACTGGACGTGCACCAGAAGTGAAGCAGCCTTGTGTTTCTTTAAAGAAAAGGAACAAATGTATAAGACGTTTTGTGACCAATTTTGGTGGCCTCTTAAGTGTGGCCTTCGCGTTTACACTGCCTTCGGGGAGAGCTAATTCTTTTAAATTTCAATACTTGGGGTTCCCTGTCCTTTATAATCTATTGGGGTTTTTATTTGAATTTTCTCTTTGAGGTTCCTTCCTTGTGCTCGGTTAAATGTTTACTTGTATAGCGGGAAGTGACTCCTGGTTAAAACTCGCAGAAGGTGTTTGATGTTACTGCCGCTTCCGGCATTTGTCTTCCCTTCGAGCGACCTGGTGTCACTCCTAGTTAATTAATGCTGGTTTATGTGTACTTAATTTTGAATAGGCCATTAGAATTAATATTTTGGAGCGCAGTATAGCACTAAGGCAACCTCATTGTATACCACCTTGCGCCCTGGTCTGCTACCTTAATTTTCTGTGGCACGAGTTAGCTCCACCACCGGTTTTACTGATGTGCTCCCTTCAAAATCTTGTCTTGTATAAGTTTGCCCCATGTGTCTCTGGGAACACAGAGATGAGCTTTAGTGTGACTTCAGCGCCAGTCAGTTAATGGAATCTTCATTTTGGCTTGGCTTCCACTGAATAGTTCGAGTGGAGCGTAGTGTGTTTCATTTGTTATTCATTTAATTACTGTAAGTTTGTTTGTTTAATGGGGAGCAAGACATTCAAAGACTGTTGGTATTAACTCCCCTAGTTGCGGGGTGTTGCTAATTCGTTCCAAATGGCCTACCACTTATTCAATGGCAAGGCAGTGGATTGGTTGGTTACTGTGATTACAAATTCACGCTATTTGTTTGTTGCCGAAATTGTTAAAGTGTCTGTGTCGTGATTCAATCACTAGCTACGTGTTTGAGCTGAATGGATATAAACCTTACATTGCCTTCTCAAAATTTGTTGCCACAGAAACCCTTAAGAGAACTAAGTTTTGTCACTGCATATGTTAACCTTTACTGGGAGCAATATTTCATGTAGTTAAATTTTGTCTTAAAATGTGTATTTCTCTAATGTAATAAACGAGTGATAAAAGAAAAAAGCAAAGGGGCCTGGTCCTTCCTATTGTGTCCGGTTTGTAACACGTATCAACGGGTAAATCATTTTACGCCATTCCCTGGACCAGAGTCTTGTTTCCTTGTTCTTCTTCAGACACAGTGCGAAACTCAACGCCAAGACTGCTTTTTCTGCATTTGTCGCCGTTCTCACTACTCGCAAAGCACACACGAACACGAATAGCGTCTGCTTCAGAGTGATTTCAAACTGACAAACATTATTCAAACTGACAAACATTGTTCAAAGCGACGAACATTGTTCAAAGTGACGAACATTGCTTAAACTGACGAACATTGCTTAAACTGACGAACATTGCTTAAACTGACGAACATTGCTTAAACTGACGAACATTGTTTATAGTGACAACATTGTTTAAACTGACATTGTTTAAACGTGAACGGACTTGCTTGGGAAAAGCGCAGCAAGATAACGGCGATTTTGTCAAACACGTTTATCAGTTACGTGGACAATAAGAGTTTGTCGGCTGCCGTACCGGAATGCTCTTCAGCAAGTAAGCTGGGCTGGAATCCCCGAGCTAAAAGCGCCGTCGACTGAAATGAGGCCCATAGTAATTTTGAGTCGCAGTGGAAATGACCGCTCCGTGCGTGCATGCAAGTCGACTCCAAGTGCTGTCGCGTATTCTTTTACGTCAAACTGCGGCCTCAATCAAGTTTGGTGCTCAGCCGTATCGTATAACACTCCACAACTCACGAGGTGGCTTTTCTGTTCAACACGAGACTTACGGAACAAACCGTTGGAAATTTTGAACTCCAGTTATGTGGGGTGTGAGTCACGTAATAAGTAGCACCCCTTTCATTCAGTGACCTGGGCCACACATCGAAACGCGGTTTTCGGCAAATGTCGAGGGTCAAACAGTGTTTGTTTATTCTTGTTTTGTTTGGTTAACGTTTTTAGCGCTGGTACCAATGGCAATACCCAGGAAAGTACGTTTTCTTAAATGAAACCGTATAGATTCGATAACTGAATTCGAGAGCTCCTGAGAAGACAGTTAGAGTGACATACCCTTCGTTAGTGTTGACGATGAAACAAACCGTAAAAAAAAAAAAAAAAAAAAAAGTCAGGAAATGTCCAAGGATTTGAGAGCACGCTGGCCGGTAGGACTGCTAATATTTTAAAAAATATGGGAGTACCGATGTATCGATATATAAAATGTATTGTTTCGGTGCCCGATACATCGAAAAGAGTATCGATGTATCGACGGCGAAAATACCGACTTGCCGCCCTATAAGAATATAGGGAAAGGACTGGGAAGAGCAGTTGAACGGAATGGACAGTGTCTTGAAAGGAAGATATAAGATAAACATCAACAAAAGCAAAACGAGGATAATGGAATGTAGTCGAGTTAAGTCTGGTGATGCTGAGGGAATTAGATTAGGAAATGAGACACTTAAAGTAGTAAAGGAATTTTGCTATTTGGGGAGCAAAATAACTGATGATGGTCGAAGTAGAGAGGATATAAAATGTAGGCTGGCAATGGCAAGGAAAGCGTTTCTGAAGAAGAGAAATTTGTTAACATCGAGTATAGATTTAAGTGTTAGGAAGTCGTTTCTGAAAGTATTGGTATGGAGTGTAGCCATGTATGGAAGTGAAACATGGACGATAAATAGTTTGGACAAGAAGAGAATAGAAGCTTTCGAAATGTGGTGCTACAGAAGAATACTGTAGATTAGATGGGTAGATCACATAACTAATGAGGAGGTATTGAATAGAATTGTGGAGAAGAGGAGTTTGTGGCACAACTTGACCAGAAGAAGGGGCCGGTTGGTAGGACATGTTCTGAGGCATCAAGGGATCCCCAATTTAGTACTGGAGGGCAGCTTGGAGGGTAAAAATCGTGGAGGGAGACCAAGAGATGGATACACTAAACAGATTCAGAAGGATGTAGGTTGCAGTAGGTACTGGGAGATGAAGAAGCTTGCACAGGATTGAGTAACATGGAGAGCTGCATCAATCCAGTCTCAGGACTGAAGAAAACAACAACAAAAACAACAAGAATATCGGCTGCACAAGGTAAATATAATGCTGGTTTTAGAGCTGTATACTTAAGTACTGACTTATTACTGGATATTCTGTACATCAACATGCTAGCAGCCTGCCTATCCCCCTGAGAGCAAGAACCGTAAGGAAAACGATACACGTTCACGCTTGGCGATAACCACTTTGTCAGCAATGGTAACTGCATGCAAGTGGCGCAATAAAAGGAGTCCGATGGGTAAGTCGTTCGGTTTCGTCATATAACGGACTTGTCCGGAACACTTCATGTCGACTTGCCTGTTTTTTTTGTTTTTTGTTTTTTCTTCCATTTCTGCAAATGCCAGCGACCTAGCAGCTGTAGTGTAAAACTGCGTGGTGAAGCTGAACCTTGCAATTTGTGTTGGTAGCGAAATGAAGAAATAACACACTAGCTGCCTTTCTTCACAAAGGAAATCTTGTTATTCTATTCACACCGTCACCCCCTAGTGGAATCGGCATTGTCCTCTGTGCTACCTATATTTGCTTCACACAGACAAAGCCAAATATTGCACGTAATGAAAGGTCAAAAAGTAGTGAGACTCCTTCACAAAATGAAAGTTAATTATGTTCTACTAAAATTTGAAAAAAGCAATTATTTACCGCAAACTGCGAAAAATTGTAATATGAAATAAAAGTATTGCCAATTCGATAGCAACAAATCGATTTTACAGGTGTACATCGATTATTTAATATATGAGTCGATATTTTAAGGAACTGATATCGACAAATTAATAAGAGACCTAGTGGGCAGAATGCATCGGCGGTGCAAACACCGCCAAGCAGAGGTCTGGTGCTACGCTGTGTCAACAGATTTCATCTTCATCTACATCTACATACATACTTTACAATCCACCATACGGTGCGTGGCGGAGTGTACCTCGTACCACAACTAGCATCTTCTCTCCCTGTTCCACTCCCAAACAGGACGAGGGAAAAATGACTGCCTATATGCCTCTGTACGAGCCCTCATCTCTCTTATCTTATCTCTGTGGTCTTTCCGCGAAATGTAAGTTGGCGGCAGTAAAATTGTACTGCAGTCAGCCTCAAATGCTGGTTCTCTAAATTTCCTCAATAGCGATTCACGAAAATAACGCCTCGTTTCCTCTAGAGACTCCCACCCGAGTTCCTGAAGCATTTCCGTAACACTCGCGTGATGATCAAACCTACCAGTAAGAAATGTAGCAGCCCGCCTCTGAATTGCTTCTATATCCTCCCTCAATCCGACCTGATAGGGATCCCAAACGCTCGAGCAGTACTCAAGAATAGGTCTTATTAGTGTTTTATAAGCGGTCTCCTTTACAGATGAACCACAATCGACGTGACTGTGTCAAGCGCTACACTACTAATGGAGTATTCAAACATTATGGGATTCTTCAGAATGAGATTTTCACTCTGCAGCGGAGTGTGCGCTGATATGAAACTTCCTGGCAGATTAAAACTGTGTGCCCAACCGAGACTCGAACTCGGGACCTTTGCCTTTCGCGGGCAAGTGCTTGCCCGCGAAAGGCAAAGGTCCCGAGTTCGAGTCTCGGTTGGGCACACAGTTTTAATCTGCCAGGAAGTTTCATTATGGGATTCTTTTTCCTATTCATCTGCATTAATTTACTTTTATCTATATTTGGAGTTAGCTGGCATTCTTTACACCAATCACAAATCCTGTCCAAGTCATCTCATATCCTTCTAGAGTCACTCAACGACGACACCTTCCCGTACACCACAGCATCATCAGCAAACAGCCGCACATTGCTAATCCACTCTATCCAAAAGATATGTAAATAGAAAACAACAGTGGACCTACCACACTTCCCTGGGGCACTCCAGATGATACCCTCACCTCCGATGAACACTCGCTATCGAGGACAACGTACTGGGTTCTATTACTTAAGAAGTCTTCGAGCCACTCACATACTTGGGAACCAATCCCATTCGCTCGTACCTTATTTAGGAGTTTGCAGTGGGGCACCGAGTCAAACGCTTTCCGGAAGTCAAGGAATATGGCATCTGTCTGATACCCTTCATCCACGGTTCGCAAGATATCATGTGAAAAAAGGGCGAGTTCTGTTTCGCAGGAGCGATGCTTTCTAAAGCCGTGCTGATGCGCGGACAGCAACTTCTCTGTCTCAAGGAAATTCATTATATTCGAACTGAGAATATGTTCGAGAATCCTGCAACAAACCGATGTTAAGGATACTGGTCTGTAATTTTGAGGATCCGTCCTTCTACCCTTCGTATATACAGCCGTCACCTGCGCTTTTTTCCAGCCTGTTTACTTGTCTGCGCTGCAGGCCACTTATTTCTGCTTCAACATTCCTTCCGTACAGACATAGACACCAGTGAGGAGAGGTTGGATATACTACTTTTATACGGTGAATATAAAAGAGAAGCCGTAAAAACAGTACAGCGCTATAGGGCCATATATCCGTATCACCAACGTGCGACACGCCAGGCTGTTAAGACGCTATTGCGGATAGGCTGCTTGAACGCGAGAAAGACAAGAAAGAAAACTGCATCTGACAACACGACGAAGCGGTTTTGGCTACGGCGCACAGCGGAACGAGACTTATTGCCACGGAATGTGTGATCAGCCAGACGACAGAATGTCCATCACTGTCATCTGTCACATTGTAAGTAGGCTGTTTAGGTTTTTATGTTGGTAACGCCACATAGCGCTGTATATGAAAATCACTGGCTGTGCTGTGTGCAGTCTGTGGCTGGTTGGCATTGTTGAAATATTCTATATTGTAGTGTTGGGCAGTTGGATGTGAACAGCGCGTAGCGTTGCGCAGTTGGAGGTGAGCCTCCAGCAGTGGTGGATGTGGGGAGAGAGGCGGCAGAGTTTTGAGAACGGGCGATCTGAACGTGTGTCCGCCAGAAAGAGTAAATTTGTGACTGATATATATATATATATATATATATATATATATATATATATATATATATATATATATATATATATGGCAGTAGTGGCGCTCGCTGTATTGCTGTATTTCGAGTAACGAAGATTTTTGTGAGGTAAGTGATTTGTGAAAGGTATAGTTTAATGTTAGTCAGGACCATTCTTTTGTAGGGATTATTGAAAGTCAGATAGCGTTGCGCTAAAAATATTGATCAGAATGAGTAAGGAGAGAAATATCTGAGTACGTTCAGTTCTGCTCAGCTGTTTGAAAATCAAATAACGTAAGAGGTTTATCAGCACAGTCATTCATACATTTTTCTCAGGGGACGTTTCAACATGATCAGGCCCTCGACGAGCATGCTTTCGAACGTCGTGCAGAATTTTGTCGGTTTGCCCTTCAGCAGCTGAGAGATGACTCCACGTTTTTCCAGAGTGTGCTCTTTACCGATGAAGCAGCCTTTACCAACCATGCAGTGCTGGGCAGCCTAAAATGCACACTGGCTTCCTCAGGTGCAACATCAGCGGCAGTGGAGCGTAAACAACGGTGCGGCACCGTAGGGAATTATGTTGGGCGGCCTCACATCATGCCAGGCGTCCTAATTGGACATTCGCACGCACACTTTGTGACGGACACTCTGCCGGCTCTTCTGGAGGGGCTACCGCCGGTTACTGGACAGCGCACGCGGCTGCGACACGACGGGCGAGCAGCTCGCGTGTCCCGTGTTGCAAACCAAATACTGAACGAGAACTTTCCTCGACGTTGGATAGGACGAAATTCTGTTCTCAGGTGGCCTGCGAGGCCCCCCGATTTGACTCTCAGATTCTTTCTCTGGGGAACTCTCTAAGGTGCAGTCTGTGACGAAGCCCCAACTGCGCCAGACGACGTGTGTCGTCGAACCGCCAGTGCATGTTCTACCATACACCTTGTGAGCGACGTGTCGGTGCTATTCTGTCATTCTGTGCAACGGATTAATCAGAGATGTACCCTTTACGCTGTGACTCCTGCAAGATGCAATTTCCACCCCCACACTACTACAGAAGACAGACAGACACTCCTAACGTTCTAAAGAGAAATGCCTGAAAAACCTTCAGCAATAAATATCTTCTGGAGTTGTCCGCTGTAAGGAAATGACACAAAAATTCACAAAATTTCTTACGTAACTAGTGGGATACTTGGGTACTGGAGTAGTGATGGTTAGTGTAAGAAAAAACATGAAACTAACTACAATTATTTATTTTTCAAAAATTGTGAGAAATCACAGTGGCACTTTTAGTTATGAATTGAACAAGTTATATCCTGGTTCTTTTCTGAATGTGAAGTTACCTCTCAAGGATAGGATTCGCTAATGAAATTTCTACACAAAGTTTAAGATTGTTATTGACTTGGCAGAATGGCTGAGAGGCGTGCCTACTCAACTTGAATAATTGTCCTTTAGTTTAGGATGTTGCTAGATACGGTCGAGGCTGTCGCGTGTGAAATGCAGTGAAGTGTACTGTTGTGGAGGAAATATGGGGCTCGCAAGAGCTGTAGCGCACAATACCATAAGCTACGATGACTGCTGTCTGCGCCGCTCGCTGCTGACAAATAAGATAATTCTCGTTCTATCTGGACTGACCTTCGCCAATCAAACTCTCCCTACGCCTTGATCAAGTCAAGGGTTACTATTCGCCCCTAGTCTAACTATTGGTGTGGTAGACCGGTCAGATAACCAGTCCACCATGATGCCAGTCAAAATTCGCTCGCAGGCGTTTAACTACACCTCCGTCCGTTCACACTGTACAATAAGTGTGGCGGCCAACGCAGTGAACGACGCTTAATCGCGAGGACTCAATACAGAGTCACACACTGATTCGCTCTCGACAGAGGTGCTGTCCCAGTGAAGTACTGAGGAGAGACTTGTTCCTCGCTCTTTCGAGTCCACGTAGGAACGCACTCGCTCTCGTTACGTGTTCTCACTCCAAGAGCGACAACGGAACGGCCCCTCTCCACAACAGACATGAAGGGGTATATCTTTCAGTCTCTTCCACCACTCCCTCAACTCAAGGCGTCAGAAATATCGTCTGCCAATCAGCATTGCTCTTCTAAAACGGGAATCTGTAGCATCGGTATTTGGCGTTTGCTGTCTCCCTGTGAAAACCTCTGAAACTGCGTGCTATGTTGGTAAAGAATGCGTAGGCTGGGCGCTCCCACACAATGTAGCGGAATTTGCTTTTAAGCCGAACACGGGGTCGTTCTCCCTTTCACTCCGGCAAACACTGTCTGCTCTACAGGCGGTCGCCCGTCGACATGGATAGGTTGACTCATCCTCAGAAGGGACCGGCCCCCCGGCGTGCGGTTTGCCTCTCCCGAACTAAAAGCCAGTGTGACCGTCATGTCTTGAATGTGTGTGTGTACGCCAGCCTCGAGTATTTCAATCTCGGTGCGCGCTTGCGATTTACTAGTTATTTGCACATTGTTTACATGGAGTCATACAACACTGAATTTATCTTATCAAGTTCGGGTTCGAATGAAGCGTCTTGATGTGCGGAATATGATTGTGAGGGTGGAATATGTAGGCAATGAAGGTCAGGAGAACATGACGTCTTACAGCCTGTACACCAGCAATTACAAATGTTGCTTTCAGTGCATGCTGAACACTTTGAACTGCAGCAGTAACCGATCTAACAACTGCGCCAGTCACTTAGTCTTGTATATGTGTTACCGACCGCAGCGCCGTATTCTGCCTGTTTACATACGTGTGTATTTGAGTGCTTATGCCTCTATCCGTTTCTTTGGCGCTTCAGTGTAGATCGGAATGAGTAGAAGAGAAATGACATTCAAAACATTTAGTAAACATTTGTTATCGTTTCTGTTACTGCGTAATTCAAATGGTTCAAATGGCTCTGAGCACTATGAGACTTGACTGCTGAGGTCATCAGTCCCCTACAACTTAGAACTACTTAAACCTAACTAACCTAAGGACAGCACACACATCCATGCCCGAGGCGGGATTCGAACCTGCGACCATAGCGGTCGCGCGATTCCAGCCTGTAGCACCTAGAACCGCTCTGCCACCCCGGCCAGCTATTGCGTAATTCTCTTGATTATAAGCACAGCTGGTATTATACACGATTGTCATGCACAGTCACTGACGTTTTGCTGTCCAGCGCCATCTGTCGGACATTGTGAACTTTGCTTTTTTTGTTTTAATAAAACGCCATGTCATTCCAAGCGTGTGCGTCAATTTTTAACTCTCTATCTACATTATTCCGTGGTTTATTAAGTTTTCAAATTTATACTGACTTTTTGATCACCCAGTATATTGACAACGTAAGATCTAGTTTTACGCTTCCTTGACGCACGCCCGCTCTCGCTTTCGTTTCTGCGGAGCGTTCACCATCCAGCACAACGTACTGCTTTTTGTTGGTCAATTATCCATCAAGTCAGTCACATAATTTTGCAACAACATTGATTGTATCTTGCTTTGTCTAACTCCTGTAGGAAATCTGGCAACTCAGAGTGTGTAGTATTCCACTTCTGATAGTTAGCATCCGAAAGTTCTGACACTGTAATGTCCTGAAGAAGTGCTGTGTTGCCTTCCTGAGTCGATGATTAATTGATTAATAAGAGGAGCTGTAATGAGAGAGAGAATCAGATGCGCCAGCAGTCGCAGCATGTTGACGTTACCTGAAAAGGCGCTTTTAGTGAAGCTGTATTATCAGAATGGGGAATGTGCTAGTTCAGCGTTACGATCCTATCGCCGTAGGAAGGAGATTCGAACGGGTAAGGTCCGTTGACAAATGCAGCAGTGGCGAGAATTATTTCGAAGTTCATTAACTTTCGGATTTGGTTTAGCAAGCATGTTATTAATTTTGTGGCGCCAAACTTCTACAGCGTCGGTTGTTCGGTGGCGCCGTTTGTAGCAGCTCCAAAGGTTGGAAGGGGTTTCTTCATTTTCCAACCATCTATCTACGAAGTAGTCAAAAAATTCAGAGGTTCCAGTTGTAGACTGATCTCCACTGCGAACGGTAGATACGAGCAGCAACACTGGAACTCCGTACTGGAACTGTCGCACGGCAACGCCGAAATAAACTGTCCGTTGTGACCGCAGCTTATCACGATGCGAAAGTCCACCTCACTGGCTGCGGCGCGAAGGTTGCTGATCGAACCATGCTTGTGGTTGTCGGCGCCAGTGACAAACTGTCCCAGCGCGCGAGCTCTGGTTGCGTCCATAGGCGGGGACACAACAAAGAGAATTGAAGTGTTTGAGGTGTGGTGCAATAGAAGGATCTTAAAAATCACAGGGACTCTAATGTGATAAGAAATCAGGAAATTTTCCACAGACACGAAAATGTGGAAAACACTTATGAGAAGAAAGAGCAGGATGATAGCACATACAGGAAATAACTGCCGTGGTACCTGGGGGAGCTTAGTAGCAAGGTAGACACTGGATTATATCCAATAAATAACTGAGGAATACTCTCAGATCAAGAGGTTGGCGCAGGAGAGGAATTCATGGCGTGTTGCTTTAAACATATCGGAAGACTGATTAACTCTCCCCTCTCGGACAGGCCATGAAGGCCCAAAGGTACCGACTGGCCGCCGTGTCATCCTCAGCCCACAGGCGTCACTGGATGCGGATATGGAAGGGCATGTGGTCAGCACACCGCTCTCCGGGCCGTATGTCAGTTTCCGAGACCGGAGCCGCTACTTCACAATCAAGTAGCTCCTCAGTTTGCCTCACAAGGGCTGAGTGCACCCCGCTTACCAACAGCGATCGGCAGACTGGATGGTCACCCATCCAGTGCTAACCCGCCCCGACAGCGCTTAACTTCGGTGATCTGACGGGAACCGGTGTTACCACTGCGGCAAGGCCGTTGGCTGGAAGACTGATTACTAGACATAAGAAACGCGAGGGAAACAGGAATTAGAACATTTCGTGGAGAAGAATTTTGGTTTAATAACCTTATTTTTCTACTTAGGTTGTATTTATTTGGACTTCCTCGTTTCATAACTGTTTGCGGCTTTTTTAAAGGCGTTGTCGAGTGTTTAGCCAAGGTGCCACAACTATGAAAATGACAGAGTTTCCATATCATTTGTTTCCATTAGATCTGATTTATAAATGGTGTTATTCTTGGTAGCTTTACAGTACAATTTGTATACAAAAGCTAATAGAAGCGCCTCCTGTTGTTGTGTTGCCATTTCCATACGTGTGGCATCTTGTTCTGACTACACAACCTATCGAATAGGTTTGAAACGGAAAATCTATCTGAATAAATACAGACCAAGTGTAAAAATAGCCCCTTCATTTGATAAATTCATCGCTCTGCTGTCCACTATGTAGGAGAATTGCATTGTATTCAAACTATTACTTCAAAATCATTCTTAACCGAATCCGAATCTCCTCGGTCTGCCCCGACTCCTCCTACCCTCTACTGCTGAATCCATGAGTCTCTTGGGTAACCTTGCTTCTCCCATGCGTGTAACATGACCCCATCATCTAAGCCTGTTCGCCCTGACTGCTACATCTATAGAGTTCATTCCCAGTTTTTCTTTGATTTCCTCATTGTGGACACCCTCCTGCCATTGTTCCCATCCACTAGTACCTGCAATCATCCTAGCTACTTTCATATCCGTAACCTCAACCTTGTTGATAAGGTAACCTGAATCCACCCAGCTTTCGCACCTGTACAACAAAGTTGGTCGAAAGATTGAACGGTGCACAGATAACTTAGTCTTGGTACTGACTTCCTTCTTGCAGAAGAGAGTAGATCGTAGCTGAGCGCTCACTGCATTAGCTTTGCTACACCTCGCTTCCAGTTCTTTCACTATGTTGCCATCCTGTGAGAATATGCATCCTAAGTACTTGAAACCGTCCACCTGTTCTAACTTTGTTCCTCCTATTTGGCACTCAATCCGTTTATATTTCTTTCCCACTGACATTACTTTCGTTTTGGAGATGCTAATCTTCATACCATAGTCCTTACATTTCTGATCTAGCTCGGAAATATTACTCTGCAAACTTTCAATCGAATCTGCCATCACAACTAAGTCATCCGCATATGCAAGACTGCTTATTTTGTGTTCACACATCTTAATCTCACCCAGCCAGTCTATTGTTTTCAACATATGATCCATAAATAATATGAACAACAGTGGAGACAGGTTGCAGCCTTGTCTTACCCCTGAAACTACTCTGAACCATGAACTCAGTTTACCGTCAACTCTAACTGCTGCCTGACTATCCATGTAAAGACCTTTAATTGCTTGCAAAAGTTTGCCTCCTATTCCATCGTAGAACAGACAATAACTTCCTCCTAGGAACCCGGTCATATGCCTTTTCTAGATCTATAAAGCATAGATACAATTTCCTGTTCCACTCATAACACTTGTCCATTATTTGTCGTAAGCTAAAGATCTGGTCCTGGCAACCTCTAAGAGGCCTAAACCCACACTGATTTTCATCCAATTGCTCCTCAACTAATACTCGCACTTTCCTTTCAACAATACCTGAGAAGATTTTACCCACAACGCTGATTAAAGAGATACCTCTGTAGTTGTTACAATCTTTTCTGTTTCCATGTTTAGAGATTGGTGTGATTACTGCTTTTGTCCAGTCTGATGGAACCTGTCCCGACTCCCAGGCCATTTCAATTATCCTGTGTAGCCATTTAAGACCTGACATTCCACTGTACTTGATGAGTTCCGACTTAATTTCATCCACCCCAGCTGCTTTATTGCACTGCAATCTATTGACCATTTTCTCCACTTCCTCAAACGTGATCCTATTTCCATCATCATTCCTATCCCATTGTACCTCGAAATCTGAAACATTACTGATCGTATTTTCACCTACATTGAGCAACTCTTCAAAATATTCCCTCCATCTGCCCAAGGCATCCACAGGATTCACCAGCAGTTTTCCTGACCTGTCCAAAATACTTGTCATTTCCTTCTTACCTCCCTTTCAAAGACTGCTAATTACACTCCAGAATGGTTTTCCAGCAGCTTGACCCAATGTCCCCAACCTGTTTCCAAAGTCTTCACAAGATTTCTTCTTGGATGCTGCAATTATCTGTTTGGCTTTGTTTCTTTCTTCAACATAACTTTCTCTGTCTACCTGAGTTCTAGTATGTAGCCATTTTTGATACGCCTTCTTTTTCCTTTTACAGGCTGCCTTGACTGTGTCATTCCACCAAGCTGTTTGCTTCCTCCTACTTTTACACACTACTGTTCCAAGACATTCTTTAGCCACTTCTAGTACTGTGTCCCTGTACCTTGTGCATTCCTTTTCCAATGACTGTAATTGACTACATTCAACTAACTGGTACCTTTCTGAGATCGCTGTTATGTACTTGTGCCTGATTTCCTTATCCTCAAGTTTCTCCACTCTTATCCTCCTACATATGGACCTGACCTCCTGCACTTTCGGCCTCGCAATCCCAATTTCACTGCAGATTAAATAATGATCAGTGTCATCAAAGAATCCCCTGAATACACGTGTGTCCCTCACAGCCTTCCTGAATTCCTGATCTGTTATTATATAGTCAATGACAGATTTGGTTCCCCTGCTTTCCCAAGTATACCGGTGAATGTTCTTATGTTTAAAAAAGGAGTTTGTGATTACTAAGCCCATACTGGCACAGAAATCCAAGAGTTGCTGCCCGTTCCTGTTGGCCTCCATATCCTCTCCAAATTTACCCATAACCTTTTCATACCCTTCTGTTCGATTTCCAATCCTGGCGTTAAAATCACCCATGAGCAGAACACTGTCCTTGTCCTTTACTCTAACAACTACATCACTGAGTGCCTCATAAAAACTATCCATCTTATCTTGATCTGTCCCTTCACAATGCGAATATACTGACACAAACCTAATTTTCTTGCTAGACACTGTCAAATCTATCCACATCAGTCGTTCGTTTACATACCTTATTGCAACTACGCTGGGTTCCATTTCTTTCCTGATGTAAAGCCCTACATCCCATTATGCTATTCCTGCTTTGACTCCTGACAAGTAGACCTTGTATTCTCCCACTTCTTCTTCTTTCTCACCCCTTACCCGAATGTCACTAACAGCTAAAACGTCCAGCCCCATCTTACTTGCAACCTCTGCCAGCTCTACCTTCTTCCAAGAGTACCCCCCATTGATATTAATAGCTCCCCATCTCATTACCATTTGTTTGCCAAGTCGTATCTTAGGAGTCCCTGGTTTGTCAGTTAGAGGTGGGACACCGTCACCTCCAAAGGTCCGAGCATTTTGCTCTGATTGTTGCCAGCATCATATTTAAAGTACCAGGGAAGCAGGTTGCTAGCCTTACTTGCCCCGAGTCCCATTGGGTTTTACCCCTAACGGCTGAAGGACTAACCGGTGGATTTGGTAGTCTTTGCCGTATGAGCACAAAGGTGACCACGACTCAGAATATGTCCGAGATGCCCAGCCTTATTCCAATGTAACTGGTATCCCGACTGTCGGGACCACTTACTTGGCCACTCATACGTTGCCCGTGGTTTATGAACTAGGACATGACTACAGGAACCCACACCATGAGGACAATATTATGCAAATGGAAGAGGATGTAGATGAAGACGAAATGGGGATAAGATACTGCGTGAAGAGTTCGACAGAGCACTGAAAGATCTGAGTCGAAACAAGGCCCCGGGAGTAGACAACATTCCATTAGAACTACTGATGCCCTTGGGAGAGCCAGTCATATAATAATTCCAATCCCAAAGAAAGCAGGTGTTGGCAGATGTGAAAATTACCGAACTATCAGTTTAATAAGTCACAGCTGCAAAATACTAACGCGAATTCTTTACAGACGAATGGAAAAACTGGTAGAAGCCGACCTCGGGGAAGATCAGTTTGGATTCCGTAAAAATGTTGGAACACGTGAGGCAATACTAACCTTACGACTTATCTTAGAACAAAGATTATGAAAAGGCAAACCTACGTTTCTACCATTTGTAGACTTAGAGAAAGCTTTTGACAATGTTAACTGGAATACTCTCTTTCAAATTGTGAAGGTTGCAGGGGTAGAATACAGGGAGCGAAAGGCTATTTACAATTTGTACAGAAATCAGATGGCAGTTATAAGAGTCGAGGGTCATGAAAGGGAAGCAGTGGTTGGGAAAGGAGTGAGACAGGATTGTAGCCTCTCCCCGATGTTATTCAATCTGTATATTGAGCAAGCAGTAAAGGAAACAAAAGAAAAATTCGGAGTCGGTATTAAAGTCCATGGAGAAGAAATGAAAACGTTGAGGTTCGCCGATGACATTGTAATTCTGTCAGAGACAGCAAAGGACTTGGAAGAGCAGTTGAACGGAATGGACAGTGTCTTGAAAGGGGTATATAAGATGAACATCAACAAAAGCAAAAAGCGGATAATGGAATGCAGTCGAATTAAATCGGGCGATGCTGAGGGAATTAGATTAGGAAATGAGACACTTAAAATAGTAAAGGAGTTTTGGTATTTGGGGAACAAAATAATTGATGATGGTCGAAGTAGAGAGTATATAAAATGTAGACTTGCAATGGCAAGGAAAGCGTTTCTGAAGACGAGAAATTTGTTAACATCGAGTATAGATTTACGTGTCAGGAAGTCGTTTCTGAAAGTATTTGTATGGAGTGTAGTCATGTATGGAAGTGAAACATCGACGATGAATAGTTTGGACAAGAAGAGAATACAAGCTTTCGAAATGTGGTGCTACAGACGAGCCGGCCGGAGTGGGCGAGCGCTTCTAGGCGCTACAGTCTGGAGCCGAGCGACCGCTACGGTCGCAGGTTCGAATCCTGCCTCGGGCATGGATGTGTGTGATGTCCTTACTTAGGTTTAAGTAGGTCTAAATTCTAGGTGACTGATGACCTCAGAAGTTCAGTCGCATAGTGCTCAGACCCATTTGAACCATTTTTTTGCTACAGAACAATGCTGAAGATTAGATGGGTAGATCACATAACTAATGAGGAGGTATTGAATAGAATTGGGGAGAAGAGGAGTTTGTGGCACAACTTGAGAAGAAGAAGGGACCGGTTGGTCGGACGTGTTCTGAGGCATCAAGGGATCAGAAATTAAGCATTGGAGGGCAGCGTGGAGGGTGAAAATCGTAGAGGGAGACCAAGAGATGAATACACTAAGAAGATTCAGAAGGATGTAGGTTGCAGTAAGTACTGGGAGATGAAGAGGCTTGCACAGGATAGAGTAGCATGGAGAGCTGCATCAAACCAGTCTCAGGACCGAAGACAACAACAAGAACAACAACAACAACACGGCTTCTGAGCACTAATCGCGTTTGTGTTTGTTTACATCAGGTTTATTCTTATGATGGTTCAAATGGCTCTGAGCACTATGGGACTCAACTGCTGAGGTCATTAGTCCCCTAGAACTTAGAAGTAGTTAAACCTAACTAACCTAAGGACATCACAAACATCCATGCCCGAGGCAGGATTCGAACCTGCGACCGTAGCGGTCTTGCGGTTCCAGACTGCAGCGCCTTTAACCGCACGGCCACTTCGGCCGGCTATATTCTTATGACGAACGAAGTGTAGACGGTAATAACGCGCGAAACGCAAATGTAACTTTCTGATCTCTTGTGAAGTCGTTCCTTCTACCGCGCGAAACACAAGGAAGGCCGTGTAATATACTGGTCCGCCATTCGTTCAAGTTATCTCTGTCAGCTCAAGGTTCCTGTTTAATAAGAAATTGTTTTTATCATTATTTATTAAGTAATTTTTATTCTCTTGCGTAGGCTACTACTGGTTTGAAGAACAGACTCAACAGTTAGTTTTATATTACATGGTTACACAGGCATAGCATAATCAAGAGGATTTCCTTCCAGCGAACCGGGTAGGAACTTTGTGAACGATATGCCTCCATTGGTTTCTGTTCTGGTATAGCTTTTCCCTCTCCACTACATCCCATGTTACTCCGCTCCTCATGAGATATTCCTTAACCTGGTCTGTTCATCTCTTTCTAGGCAACTCAATTGGTCTTCTTCCTGGCGTGGAGTTGGAGTCGGGTGCATTCGATTCACATGACCGAACCACTTCAGTCTGAAAGCACTCACCCTCTCCTCTGTAGTCACCTGCAGGTCTCTCCTAGCTTATTGCAGAAGTGACCTAAGGAACGTTTCACGTGTTCGTATTTGACTCTCTCCTCTCTTATTTATGACACGGGCCTCTAGACTATACATCATGATTGGCAGGAGGTAAATTTTATACATGGTCTACACAGGCATATGTATATCTAAATTCACATTTCTACAGCATTTTGCACATGGAGGATCCACTTGTTTTTGGAGATTGCCCTGGCTGTTACAGTGTCTTCGGATTGGGCCAGAAGGGCGACGAAAACGAAAAGACAGCCAATGTTGGGTTCTACCGAGGCTGAAAACAAAGGGCAAAGGCAGGGCAAAATATTGACTGCTTACGAAAGAACTGAGGACCAAAGATCTACAAGAATTTCCGAACTTCGTGACAACGGACATGGCCTGTTTTCAGAAGCTGCTGTCTATGACAGAAGGTGGAATTAGCAAGTGTGACACAGTCACAAGGGAGGCTCTCTCACCTTCTCGAAACTAAGAATAAAATCAAATGTTTATACCTTTTGTCATCGTACCAGCCTAGATTATTGATAAAATATCCGTACATGCCCTGTATATTGCAGGCTGGCTGTAACATAACATTTCCTGGTCTTTTAAGAGTTTGGGTTTTAGCCAGAGGATAGCACAGCCCACCATTTAAAAGTTGTTGTGGATGTACGCACTGCAATTTGCGACACTTTAAAGGACCAGAACTTCAAGATGGGTTTGTGTTACTTTTCCGAGTTTGGTGTGTGTGTGTATGTGTGTGTGTATGTGTGTGTGTGTGTGTATGTGTGTGTGTGTGTGTGTGTGTGCGTGTGTGTGAGCGGTGTGTGTGCGTTTGCCAGTTAGAGTTTTCCAGTTCTCATCTGTCGCACTGGGCGAAACTGCATGGACTGTCTCGCCTTCACTACCAGTTTCTCTTTCCTGGCATGCTGAGCAATCAAAGATGCAGTCAAATCAAACATGAACATTCGTAAGATGAGGCAGTACGATACAAATCGAAAATCACCTTGTAACGTCATATGCATATTACTCAGAAACAAACGATTGCCAACAGTATTGCGGTAAGGGTGATTCTGGCGCAAAGTACCGTCATCCAAGATGGCGGCGATGACGTCATCCAAGATGGCGACTGTGACGTCATCCAAGTGAATGTATGTATTGTGATGGTGCAGTTCAAATGTCTAGCTCCTTGAAGAAGTTCCTACATTACATTCGTGGATGAACACAACATATTATTGTTACTGCTCGCTTTTGTCCAACTGACTGCTTTGTTTGTAAAAAAAACTATTCCATTAGGCGTTATTTTGAGTGGAAATATCCAGAATAGATGATACAGTTGATCCCTTTGTTTCCAAGAGTAGCAATTGTACGAAGAGCAAAATTAGGTGAACGTAACAATTTGAGAAGCTCAGTAATATCCTTCTTCCAGTTCTTCATCATAGACACGTGTGATCAAAAAATTTGAAGCATTCCATACTAGTGAGTGAATCCTGTATATGAGCTATATCGCTTGTTTATATGACTTTGTTGTACAGAAACGAATATAATGTGCTGTTTCGAAACTTAGTCCATTTCCAGAGAACAATTTATTAATTCTTTGTGAAATGTCATTAAAAATTTCTTCTTCATATTCTATCTAATGAGATTTATTATAACGCTGGTATTGTCTGCAAAAAGTACTGAAGCTGCTTGTTGAATGTTAAGTGGGAGGTCATTCCCATGTACGTGACCTTAATGATAAGAATGCATATACTGTGGTCATTGGTACCCACTTCAGTGTGTTAGTAGGTTTTTCTCTGTGCCTAACAGTCTTCTGCTTGGCTGAAACTTGTAATCTTAGCCTCTCACACGTCACTACCAATTTTTCTTAGTGTCGTCATTAGTTTCAAAAGCTTCGAGAGGCGTAAGACATATACAAGAAAATCTTTTTTATTTCATTTTCTCTTGTTGGTGGCTCCAAGTCTTACGTCTATGGGTACATTGTTGCGGCTGAAATTTTGATTTTACTTTGTGGGTTCCTGATGACTAATAACTGCTGACGATTTGCCTGTATATTTCTTGAATTTTATTCTTTGTCACATTATTAAACATCACAACGTCCTTACAATTTCCACTTTTATCACACCACAAATTAGATTATTAGTGACACAATGAGAAACACGGCATGCCCACTACTCCTTACATTCTGTGGTACTCACAATACTCCAAAGAGTTTATAAACTTTCTTGACAAAAGCAGAATACTCGGCGAATTACGTCACTACTTTGTAAATCAGTCCAGAAATTAATTTAATAATCCCCCTTACATTGTGCAATTAATAATATGAATTGATTGGCTACTCCATAGAGTGCTGTGTGCACAACGACCATATGATAAATAAAATTGGAACGAACATCAGCATTGCCCGTAATTTTGATGATTTATTAACAACAAAATCGATTTTCGATCACATAATGGTCACCTTCAGGGCTGGAAGTTAAACATTTCGCATAGCGATCAGTGAACAAGAGACAAAAGACCACAAATAGAGCTGAGTATAAACCAACAGTTGAACAGTTGGTTTATACTCAGGTGTATTTGTGGTCTTGTGTCTCTTGTTCACTGATCGCTATGCGAAATGTTTAACTTCCAGCCCTGAAGGTGACCATTATGTGATCGAAAATCGATTTTGTTGTTAATAAATCATCAAAATTACGGCCAATGCTGACCGTTCTTCTAATTTTAATAATATGAATTTTAAGTATGCGAGACATTTCGTAGTTTCAGACATTTCCAAAAGAAGAGTGATTTTAATTGCCCATACAGAATGTAACAAGTTAATTTCTTTTTATACATTTTAGTCTGAAATACAATACATCATATACAAAATCAAATGAAATTCTTTCTGTGAAACAGGTGAGAACGTTCGGGATTAATCCTGGTATCGGCTACTTCTATATAAAAAAGTTGTTATGTTAGAAAAGAGTATCCCATTACAAACTGCACCACTAACAAGGGGAGCCCGCCAATTGTTAAATTCAGATTCAATTCAGACTGCGCATAATAAAAGCTCATGGCCAGAGGTGTAATGTGACAAAGCACCAAGATGCACTTCTCAGCCGTTGTCGAGAAAATCGACAGTTAAAAATAAACCGTTGCAGTTAAATACTCTCTATGAGTCAGAATTTTCTACAGCGTCGTGGCGCAGCGGTAAGCGCTCGGGTTCGTAATCCGAAGGTCGCCGCATCGAATCTCGTGCCATGCAACCTTTTTTTTTTTTTTAGTATTTGTTTTTTGTAATTCAAATGTGTTTATATATATGCACACACACACACACACACACACACACACACACACACATATATATATATATATATATATATATATATATATATATATATGTATATATATATATATAATTCCCTGCAATCAGTTGCAACAATTACGCATAAGTTGTTGAAAGTCGTTTGTCGTGGAAAAACAGGCGACTTCGAACATCATTATGTTTTCCCCAAACAAAGTTGTATTTCACAAATGTTATTAATTGTCTTCATAATGTTAACCACGTATAGTTAACGGAAGACGTAAAAACAATATTCCGAAACGAATACGTATAGCGTAAGTCAAACGTTCGAATTAGAATAGAAACCCCACGAACACAATATTGCTGTGGCAGGTATGAAATATAAACTCCGTTACTCGCTCGTTACATCTGAAGGACAGATGTTGAATGGGCCGAAACGAGCCGCCGCATAACAGCGTAGTTGCCTGCTAACTTCGAAAGAAGGTAGATGCGGTCCCTAGCGCAACTTATAACATCGTCGAAAATCAGTGCGGACGTGAGGGCTTTGGTATACCCTGTTAAACAAACGGAAAAATGGAGGCGGTACAATTGGAGAGCGATCCGCCTTCACCAACAAGCATAAGTAATTCATTAATAGTTTTATATATATATATATATATATATATATATATATATATATATATATATATATATATATATGCATGTTATATTTGAATTACAATAAACTAATAATAAAAAAAATGTTGCACGGCGCGAGATTCGATCCGGCGACCTTCGGATTACGAACCCGAGCGCGTACCGCTGCGCCACGACGCTGTGGAGAATTATTTATCGTAGAGAGTATTTCACGGCAACGGTTTCTCTTAACTGTCGATTTTCTCGACAACGGCAGAGAAGTGCATCTTGGCGCTTTGCCACATTACACCTCTGGCCATGAGCTTTTATTATGCGCAGTATGAATCGAATCTGAATTTCACAATTGGCGGCCTCCCCTTGTAAGTTGATTACGCCTGTCAGTATAGACTAACCGCTCTGTATCCACACTTCAACACCCGATCTGTTGCCCAATAGAAGATAAGCAACAACGGCTCGGCTCTTACCGCCATATGCACTTGGTGGTACAAACCAACCTAAGACATACCACTCATAATAACTATAATTATTAGTTTGGAAATGAAGTAAATTCTGACGTAATGTCATTCGGTACAACGTCAGTCACCAGTAAAAATATCTGCACTTACTCCCTAACAGTCTGGACTCAAAACTGAACCCTCTGGGACTCTCTTTCTGATTTCTACTCAGTCACTAAACTTTTCTACCCTCTCAACATTGTTAGAACTACTCGTTACAACTCTTTGCATTTTGTTTAAGGGGGGTAGTACGTCAAACGGGCCGACTTGGAGCAGGAGAGGCACCGCAGGAAATTTTAATTTCCACTGTCTGTACTTTTACAAATAAATTCATGAAACTTTGTCAGTATGACCAGGAAGGATTCAGGATTCACACTCATAGTAGTGGAAGAGGAAAAACATAACAAAATAATTTTTTTTAGGTATGAAATTTCATCATTTTTCACTTACGGTTAGCTGCATTTGTTGTTATACGTACATTTTTCTTCACAAGTAAGAGAGATTCTTTGATGAATTTTGCACAGCATACAAACCATACTTACAGGTGTATGAAACTCTAGAATTTTCCAAATCTATTAAAAACTGTGGTAAAAATTGAGATAATTAACTACAAAATTTAATTTTTTTCGAAACATAAAGTTTAAAACGTAACAGCTCATTCATTTTTGTTTATAAATTAAATACATTCTAGAGTTGAGGCAGCTGTAAGTATGGTTTGTATGCCGTGCAAAATTCATCGGACAGACTCTCTTACTTATGAAGGAAATTGTACCTATAGCAACAAATGCAGCCAATAGTAGGTGAAAAAATCATGAAATTTCACATGTAAAAAAAAATTATTTTGTTATGTTTTTGAAATTCGGCTGCTACGAGTGTGAATCCTGAATCCTTCCTGGTCATGAATTCACTTGTAAAAGTATAGACAGTGGAAATTAAATTGTCCTTTGGTGCCACTCCTGCTCCAAGGCGGCCCGTTTGACGTCCTACCCCCCTTAAGTATCACTCGAACCAACTATATGAAAAGCTATCAGTTCTATAAAACCTGAGTTATTGTAAGATTGTTATACATGACCTGCATAACGATACGCCGCGGGAAGATGAAAGGTGACTCTAACTGGCTACATTTCATCATTTAAGGCTTGTAATATTTCCAGTGGTGTTGGAAGTAGTGAACTGGCTGGACGTTGGCGGGCGGTCTCAGGAGCAGGGTGGGCTCCTGCGAGGCCACGCAGGCCGGCTTAACGCTGGCAGCCCCTGCGCGCCGCTGCACTCACACGTACCCTGAGCGACCGCTGCCGGGCCGGCAACCTCGTCACCGACTTACTAAACTCACAAAGGGACTCACGGAGAGTGGCTGGCTCCAGCCGCGGCAAACCCAAGGGAACCTGCAACACCGAACGAGCACTGTGCGAACGTCATGCGACCGCGAGCGGGGACTGCGTCCCGTCGTGTTCGGAGGTGCTCGCACGTGTTCCGCTGGCTGTCGGTGTTCCAGCGAACCATCGTGCCGTTTCGCGTCTTCTTTTCTTCGACCTGCTGTTTTGCGAGTCAACATTTGTTGTTGACCCGAGTTTCGTCGAAGATGCAGCGCTTTAAACAGAATATAATGTTGCTGACATACACACTGAAGCGCCAAAGAAACTGGTACAGGCATGCGAATTCAAATACACTACTGGCCATTAAAATTGTTACACCAATAAGAAATGCAGATGATAAACGGGTATTCATTGGACAAATATATTATACTAGAACTGACATGTCATTACATTTTCACGCAATTTGGGTGCATAGATCCTGAGAAATCAGTACGCAGAACAACCATCTCTGGCCGTAATAATGGCCTTCATACGCCTGGGCAATCCGTCAGACAGAGCTTGGATGGAGTGTACAGGTACAGCTGCCCATGCAGCTTCAACACGATACCACAGTTCATCAAGAGTAGTGACTGGCGTATTGTGACGAGCCAGTTGCTCGCATACCATTGATCAGACGTTTTCAATTGGTGACATATCTGGAGAATGTCCTGGACAGAGCACCAGTCGAACATTTTCTGTATTTGTACACGACCTGCAACATGCGATCGTGCATTATCCTGCTGAAATGTAGGGTTTCGCAGGGATCGAATGAAGGGTAGAGCCGCCGCTCGTAACACACATGAAATTTAACGTCCACTGTTCACAGTGCCGTCAATGCTAACAAGAGGTGACCGAGACGTGTAACCAATGGCACCCCATACCATCACGCCGGGTGATACGCCAGTGTGGCGATGACGAATACACGCTTCCAATGTGCGTTCATCGCGATGTCGCGAAACACGGATGCGACCATCATGATGCTGTAAACAGAACCTGCATCATCCGAAAAAAAGACGTTTTGCCATTCGTGCACCCAGGTTCGTCGTTGAGTACACCATCGCAGGCGCTCCTGTCTGTGATACAGCGTCAAGGGTAACCGCAGCCATGGTCTCCGAGCTGATAGTCCATGCTGCTGCAAACGTCGTGGAACTGTTCGTGCAGATGGTTGTTGTCTTGCAAACGTCCCCATCTGTTGACCCAGGGATCGAGACGTGGATGCACGATCCGTTACAGCCATGCGGATAAGATGCCTGTCATCTCGACTGCTAGTGATACGAGGCCGTTGGGATCCAGCACGGCGTTCCGTATTACCCTCCTGAACCCACCGATTCCATATTCTGCTAACAGTCATTGGATCTCGACCGACGCGAGCAGCAATGCCGCGATATGATAAACTGCAATCGCGGTAGGCTACAATCCGACGTTTATCAAAGTCGGAAACGTGATGGTACGCGTTTCTCCTCCTTAAACGAGGTATCACGATAATGTTTCACCAGGCAACGCCGGTCAACTGCTGTTTGTGCATGTGAAAGCGGTTGGACACTTTGCTCATGTGAGCACGTTGTAGGTGTCGCCACCGGCGCCAACCTTGTATGAATGCTCTGAAAAGCATATCACAGCATCTTCTTCCTGTCCGTTAAATTTCGGGTCTGTAGCACGTCGTCTTCGTAGTGTACCAATTTTAATGGCCAGTAGTGTACATAGATAGGTAAACAGGCAGAATACGGCGCTCCGGTCAGTAACACCTATATGAGAGAACAAGTGTCTGCTGCAATTTTTACGTATGTTTCAGTTGTTAGAATGGCAGTTTGAGATTTAAGTGAGTTTGAACGTTGTGTTATCGTCGGCGCACGAGCGATGGGACACAGCATCTGCGAGGCAGCGATGAAGCGGGGCATTTTCCAGTACGATCGTATCAAGAATGTGCCTCGAATATCGGATCTCCGATAGCGCTGTGGCCGGAAAAAGATCCTGCGAGAACGGGACCGACGACGACTGAAGAGAATCGTTCGACGCGACAGAAGTGCGACCCTGCCAGTTCTGCGCAGGCGGGCGGCGCGGTGCGTGGGCGAGGGTGGGTGGCGCGCGAACCGGTCTGGCGTGGTGTGCGCGAGATGCGGCGCAGATAGGGCGCGCCGTGCCCGCCTAATGGAGGGAGCGGCGCTTCGTTAAACCACCGGCGGCGGCCACAGCGGACGGCTACCGGCCAAAGGCGGGCAGCGGCAGAGGTGCAGTCGTTACCGGGAGCCGCAGGGCGCGCCAGCCACTGCAGCCGAGTTCTGAACAGAAACGAAAAACAATACTGCATGGCTGCCGGTTAGCCCTGTGTTGCGCACGTGTGCAGTGTCGCCAAATAAAACTTTCAAACTTGGTCAAATGCTAATTATGAAATAACCCTTAGGCCGAGTTACGCTATCAAATTTCTTTGCCGAAGTTTATTTGTTAAAGAAGTGTAATACGTCACTTTCTCAAATCTCGTCTGTTTTTCTTGTGGTCTTCGGTCCTGAGACTGGTTTGATGCAGCTCTCCATGCTACTCTATCCTGTGCAAGCTTCTTCATCTCCCAGTACCTACTGCAGCCTACATCCTTCTGAATCTGCTTAGTGTATTCATCTCTTGGCCTCCCTCTACGATTTTTACCCTCCAAGCTGCCCTCCAATACTAAATTGGTGATCCCTTGATGCCTCAGAACATGTCCTACCAACCGGTCCCTTCTTCTGGTCAAATTGTGCCACAAACTCCTCTTCTCCCCAATTCTATTCAATACCTCCTCATTAGTTATGTGATCTACCCATCTAATCTTCAGCATTCTTCTGTAGCACCACATTTCGAAAGCTTCTATTCTCTTCTTGTCCAAACTATTTATCGCCCACGTTTCACTTCCATACATGGCTACACTCCATACAAATACTTTCACAAACGACTTCTTGACACTTAAATCTATACTCGATGTTAACAAATTTCTCTTCTTCAGAAACGCTTTCCTTGCCATTGCCAGTCTACATTTTATATCCTCTCTACTTCGACCATCATCAGTTATTTTGCTCCCCAAATAGCAAATCTCCTTTACTACTTTAAGTGCCTCATTTCCTAATCCAATTCCCTCAGCATCACCTGACTTAATTCGACTACATTCCATTATCCTCGTTTTGCTTTTGTTGATGATCATCTTATATCCTATTTTCAAGACACTGACCATTCTGTTCAGCTACTCTTACCTCTCGACAAAACACTTCACTGGCCAGAATGGCGTAAGCTTCCAAGTGATATTCATTCAGCCCTCCACAACAAGATACCATCACAATTTTTAATGAATGGTTCGCATAATCTGTCATACCTACGAAATAATTAGTTGCAATCATTAGATATACTATTGCTGTTCAGGAGCCAAAAAAGAGAAACATTTCATTTTGAGCAACCAAAATTGATATAGGTGTGGAATGTAACGCGCCTACCACAGTTTAGGCGTCGTGTGAAGGTCGGCAAAACATACTACAAGATTCAGTTTCTTACCCGTATTAACTGTTATACTGGACAATGTTGCTCTATCTCGACGCATTAGATTCCGTTCTCGAAGATGCCAAGTCGATATCAACTGGAAAACGCAAACACGACTCGCTGCAAAATACGACGAAGAGCCGGAGGAACTGGCGGACGGCCTAATACGCTGTAGGGCCCAGACGAGACGTAGAAGAGCCGCAACACGACGTGGCACTGATTCGACTGATGTCTGAAGTGGTGCTGGAGGGAACACTCACACCGTAAATCCCGCTGGGTTGTCCATAAATCCGTAAGAGTTCGAGGGGCTGGAGATCTCTTCTGAACAGCACGTTGCAAGGCTTACAAGATATGCTCAATAATACTCATGTTTGGGGAGTTTGGTGGCCAGCGGAAGTGTTTAAACTCAGAAGAGTGTTCCTGGAGCCACTCTATAGCAAGTCTGGGTGCATGGCGTGTCGCATTGTCCTTCTGGAATTGCCCAAGTCCGTCAGAATGCACAATGGACGTGAATTGATGCAGATGATCAGACAGGATGCTTACATAAGTGTCACGTGTCAAGAGTCGCTTCTCAGCGTATCGCGGGTGTCATATCACTCCAACTGCACACTCTCCAAACCATTACAGAGCCTCCACCAGCTTGAATAGTAGCCTGCTGACATGCAGGGTCCATGGATTCATGAGGTTATCTTCATACCCGTACACCACCATCCGCTTGATACAATTTAAAACCAGACTCGTCCGACCAGGCAACATGTTTCCAGTCATCAAGAGTCCAGTGTCGGTGTCTCCTGACCTTCATTGCTTACATATTCCGCCCTCACAATCATATTCCACACATCAAGACGCTTCATTCGAACCCAAACTCGATAAGTTAATGTCAATGTTGTATGTTGTTGTTGTTGTGGTCTTCAGTCCTGAGACTGGTTTGATGCAGCTCTCCATGCTACTCTATCCTGTGCAAGCTTTTTCATCTCCCAGTTGTTGTATGAATTCATGTAAACGATATGCAAATAACTAGTAAATCGCAAGTGCGCACCGTGGTTGAAATACTCGAGGCTGGCGTACACACACACATTCAAGACATGACGGTCACACTGGCTTTTAGTTCAGGAGAGGCAACCGCACGCCAGGAGGCCGGTCCCAACCCACCTACGTCGGCCTGTGGCCACCCGTGGAGCGAACAGCGTGTGCCCGAGGGAAAGGCGTAACGACCCCTTGTTCGGCTTAAAAGCAAATTCCGCTACATTGTGTGGGAGCGGCCAGCCTACGCATTCTTTACAAACATAGCACGCAGCTTCAGAGATTTTCACAGGGAGACAGCAAACGCCAAACGCCGATACTACAGATTTCCGGATTGGTCGCCGTAAACGAAACGTCATTCTCCCGTTTTAGAAGAGCAGTGCTGCTTGGCAGATGATATTCCTGACGCCTTGAGCTGAACGAGTAATGGAAGAGACCGAAATATATACCCCTTCACGTCTGGCATGGAGACGCGCCGTTTCGTTGTCGCTCTTGGAGCGAGGAACAAGTCTCTCCTCAGTACTTCACTCGGAGAGCTCCTCTGTCGAGAGCGAATCGGAGTGCGACTCTGTATTGAGTCCTTGCGATTAAGCGTTGTTCACCGTGTCGGCCGCCACACTTATTGTGCGGTGTGAACGGACAGAGTTATACTTAAACGACTGTGAGCGAATTTTTTAGTGGCATCGCGGTGGACTGGTTATCTGACCGGTGTATCGCGCCAATAGTTAGACTAGGGGCGAATAGGAGTCCTCGACTTCATCATGGCATAGGGAGAGTTTGATTGGTGAAGGTCAGTCCAGATAGAACGAGAGTTATCTTATTTGTCAGCAGCGAGCGGCGCAGACAGCAGTCATCGCAGCTTACGGTATTGTGCGCTACAGCTCTTGCGAGCCCCATATTTCTTCCGCAACAGTGTACTTCACTCCATTTCACACGCGACAGCCTCGACCGTACCTAGTAATGTTGTAACGGATAATTATTCAAGTTGAGTAGCTGCAGCTGTCAGCCATTCTGCCAAGTCAATAACAATCTTAAACTCTGTAAAGAAATTTCATTAGCCAATCCTATCGTTAAGAGGTAACTTCATATTCCGAAAAGAACGCGGAAATAACTTGTTCAGTTCATAACTAAAAGTGGCATCGTGATTTCTCAGAATTTTTGCAAAATAAATAACAGTTTTCGTTAGTTTCATGTTTTTCTTACACTAACTAGCACTACTCCGGTACCCAAGTATCCCACAAGTTACGTAAGAAATTTTGTGAATTTTTGTGTCATTTCCTTACAGCAGACCACTCCAGAAGATATTTATCGCTGAAAGTTTTTTAGGCATTTCTCTTTAGAACGTTAGGAGCGTCTGTCTGACTTCTGTAGTAGTGTGGGGGTGGAAATTGCATCTTGCAGGAGTCACAGGGTAAAGGGTACATCTCAGATTAATTCGTTGCACAGAACGACAGAATAGCACCCACACGCTCACACAGTTATCAACAATCCAGCGTCGGTTTTACGGGCCCAGGCGAGGCGTAAAGCTTTGTGTCGTGCAGTCATCGAGGGTAGACGGGTAGGCCTTCAGCTCCGAAAGCCCATGTCGATGATGTTTCGTTGAATGGTTCGCACACTGACAGTTGTTGATGGTCCAGTATTGAAATCTGCATCAATTTGCAGAAGGGTTGTACTTCTGCCAAGTTGAACTAATTTCTTCGGTAATCGTTTCTCCTGTTCTTGCAGGATCTTTTTCCGGCTGTAGCAATGCCGGAGATTTGATGTTTTTACCAGATTCCTGATATTCACGGTACACTCACGAAATCGTCGTACGGAGACCTTCTGTGCCACTGGTCGTGCGCCGACTATAACACCACGTTCAGACTCACTTAAATCTTAATAACCTACCACTGTAGCAGCAGTAAGCGACCTAACAACTGCGCCAGACACTCGGGTTATACAGGCGTTGCCGACCGCAGCTCGGTATTCTGCCTGTTTACCTATATCTGTATTTGAATACGCATGCCTGTACCAGTTTCTTTGGCGCCTCAGTGTAAATTCACGTGCTGGTTCTTTATCACGCCGGTATTTCACCTCTTTTATTTTATTCCATGTTAGCTTTTGATATAGTGAAACAATGCACGTACGCCTTTTGTCATTTTGCTCTGTCATTGGTGACTCTCCCTTGACGGATTCTGTCGTGACGGCTGTCTCGCGCGGCCAGTTTCTGCCGTCCGCAGTGACTCTCCGAGGTGGGAACGCCTTCCCACAGAACAACTTTCCCGACCAGCAGGTGCTTCCCCGCGCAGGAATCCAGATGCCCAACACCCATGCCTTCAAGATGGGCTCCGTCCACTTTGCCTCTCATGACCGGCACAAAAGAAACAAAATTTGCCGCACCAAAAGAAACGCTCACTAAAACAACAAAAATGCGTGTTCAAGGTTACGGCCACCCTTGGTCGGTAAGAGAGAGATATAACACATCACTTTCCCCAAAAGTGATATGTTACATCTCAGTCTTCATGGTTCATAACATTATACAGACAGGTTGACCGCTCTTTTGTGAGTGCTTGCTGGCGGCTTACGTAGGTAAAGGCGAGTAGACAGTATCTGTGGTATGCCAAAACATATTATAGGCATTAGTGATCCCAGAAACCTGAAGTCATACAATACACACACAGTGTATCAGAAACAATCATCCGATTTAAAAAAAAATCACAACTATGATGTTACTTGTTACATGTGCGCGAGCAACGTACTGTTAGAGAGAGCAAACGATCGAGTTTTACCAACACCGACTCATAGGAAGGCCTCGGCGCTTGTTGGTGACGTCACGTCAGCTAGGCACGGCGAACGCCACATCTGTTGCAGGCATACTCATAATGGCGGTGTCTCCCTCTCTCACACAGGAAAATGTGAAATTATTGGCGGTAGTTGACCGACACACATTGTTCTGAGCGATTTCTGCAATTCATTTGACTTCTTAACAAACAGTGTACTCCTGAACTTAAATTTCCACCTGTTTTAAGGATTGACATACAAAAACAACTTCATGTTCCAGCAGCAACAGAAATGGTGCTTCTTTACCTTATTTGTAAATCTGAGGAAGTTACATTTGCACTGGGTTGCTTTTACAAGAAACTGTGAGCGTATTGGTGCTCTTCTTTAGGTATCTTGGTTGACTATGGGGTGAGGACCACTGAATGTTAATGAAATATCTTGCGATTGTACACGTTGGGGGAGGGGGTGGGGGACAGAAGAAGAGGCAAAAGAGAGATACTTGTTTTATCAAATAAAACTTTTTTATCTTATAAAGTTTCTCCTTTCAGTTGCGAGATAAGAATATTTATCTTTTGTAATGTGCATGTTTAAAAAAGTTTAAACTCAGCGGTATTTTCGATGTATGAAGCTATTTTGTTTCCTGTTTAGAATTCCTTTCGTTGAAAACGACTGTAATCTAATGACTGACAACAGTTGGACATTTACATGTGTAACTTAGTTCACATTTCCAGTGACGATGTCAAACGAAAATAAACAAATAAATAAAAGAAACGAGTCAATTGTAAGGGGGCTGGGGTAAGTTTCGATAGCAAAATGGATCAACTAAATATAGTTACTTGAATGTAAAATTTCCGAAGCTCGCAATGGGGCAAAGTATCTTCTCATATTGATCTACGTTTGTTTCGACAGGATCCAGTAATACAGAACTGTGATCTTCATTTGTAGCTTTACGATAGTACGAAAATCTTTCATCTAAATAAAACTGCAGAATCCAAAAGAATACCAGACATTTTGTCCAAAAATAAGAGGTTTATAGTGATAAGCACGCCCAGGCGTTTCTGCGTGCAACAGACCTGGCGTTCGCCGTGTCTAGCTGACGTGACGTCACCAACAAGCGCCGAGGCCTTCCTTTGAGTCGGTGTTGGTTTTACTCGGTTCTCGCTAGGTAGCAGCAGTGCGCGCCCACTTCAGTTCTAGTAAAAATGATGTCGGGGCAACAGAAAGCGTTTTGTGTTCTATGTTTTGCGGAGTATGGGCCAGTAATGACTGTTCAGCGTGACTTTCGTACTAGGTATGGTGTGGATCCTCTTATAGCGCAGAGCATTACACGATGGCATGAATAATTCCGAGAAACATGTTGTTTGTGTAGAGGCAGGGGTCCGCAGAAATCCGTTCGCCGTGCAGCTCGCCAGCTCAGCATGACCCCGACGTCCGTCTGGCGTGTGTGGCGTCTACGTTTACACGTGAAACCGTACAAAATTCAGCTACTGCAAGCTCGTCGTGAAAGTGACAAACAAGAACAGCGTGTGGATTTCTGTAATTTGAGGATCACAGTTTCCTTCCACACCTAGTGTTTAGTAACTGGTCAATATTCCATTTCAACGGAAAGGTGAACCGTCATCGTGTAAGAACATGGCGTACAGAACAACCACAACAAGTTGTACAATGTGACAGGCATGCGGGGGGACTCTCCAAAATTTAATGTGTTTCGTGCAGTTTCACGGCAAAAGGTGTACAGTCCATTTTTCTTTGCTGAGAACGCTGCAGCAGGAGGCACATATATCGATTCGCTTGAGAAGTTTCATTTCCCACAGTTGGAGACTGATTCAAACGACTTCATTTACCAACAGGACGGGGCACCGCCACACTGGCATGTGGAAGTGCGGGAATCGAAGGATTTACTGAACGATGGATCACTCGCACTGGACCTAATGATTCAGCCTTACGTTACTGGCCTCCATGGTCACCGGACCTGACTGTATGTGATTATTTCTTGTGGGGGTTTATGAAAGTCTATGTTTATGTGCCTCCGTCACCAACAACAATGAATTAACTGACACATCGCACAACAGCAGCTGTGGAAGCTGTAACTCCAGACACGCTCGCTGCAGTATGGCAACAATCTGAATACTGCAATTAGATATCCTGTGCATCTCAAGGGGGGCGTATAGAACACCTATGAAATCATTGTATACGTTTATTAGTTTCAGAAATACAGGGTGTTACAAAAAGGTACAGCCAAACTTTCAGGAAACATTCCTCACACACAAATACAGAAAAGCTGTTATGTGGACATGTGTCCGGAAACGCTTAATTTCCATGTTAGAGCTCATTTTAGTTTCGTCAGTATGTACTGTACTTCCTCGATTCACCGCCAGTTGGCCCTATTGAAGGAAGGTAATGTTGACTTCGGTGCTTGTGTTGACATGCGACTCATTGCTCTACAGTACTAGCATCAAGCACATCAGTACGTAGCATCAACAGGTTAGTGTTCATCACGAACGTGGTTTTGCAGTCAGTGCAATGTTTACAAATGCGGAGTTGGCAGATGCCCATTTGATGTACGGATTAGCATGGGGCAATAGCCGTGGCGCGGTACGTTTGCATCGAGACGGATTTCCAGAACGAAGGTGTCCCGACATGAAGACGTTCGAAGCAATTGATCGGCGTCTTAGGGAGCACGGAACATTCCAGCCTATGACTCGCGACTGGGGAAGACCTAGAACGACGAGGACACCTGCAATGGACGAGGCAATTCTTCGTGCAGTTGACGATAACCCTAATGTCAGCGTCAGAGAAGTTGCTGCTGTACAGGGTAAAGTTGACCACGTCACTGTATGGAGAGTGCTACGGGAGAACCAGTTGATACCGTACCGTGTACAGCGTGTGCAGGCACTATCAGCAGCTGATTGGCCTCCACGGGTACACTTCTGCGAATGCTTCATCCGACAATGTGTCAATCCTCATTTCAGTGGAAATGTTCTCTTTACGGATGAGGCTTCATTCCAACGTGATGAAATTGTAAATTTTCACAATCAACGTGTGTGGGCTGACGAGAATCCGCACGCAATTGTGCAATCACGTCATCGACACAGATTTTCTGTGAACGTTCGGGCAGGCATTGTTGGTGATGTCTCGATTGGGCCCCATGTTCTTCCACCTACGCTCAATGGAGCACGTTATCATGATTTCATATGGGATACTCTACCTGTGCTGCTAGAACATGTGCCTTTACAAGTACGACACAACATGTGGTTCGTGCACGATGGAGCTCCTGCACGTTTCACTCGAGGTGTTCGTACGCTTCTCAACAACAGATTCGGTGACCGATGGATTGGTAGAGGCGGACCAATTCCGTGTTCTCCACGCTCTCCTGACGTCAACCCTCTTGACTTTCATTTATGGGGGCATTTGAAAGCTCTTGTCTACGCAACCCCGGTACCAAATGTAGAGACTCTTGGTGCTCGTATTGTGGACGGCTGTGATACAACACGCCATTCTGCAGGGCTGATCAGCGCATCAGGGATTCCGTGAGACGGAGGGTGGATGCACGTATCCTCGCTAACGGAGGACATTTTGAACATTTCCTGTAACAAAGTGTTTGAAGTCACGCTGGTACGTTCTGTTGCTGTGTGTTTCTATTCCATGAGTAATGTGATTTGAAGAGAAGTAATAAAATGAGCTCTAAAATGGAAAGTAAGTGTTTCCGGACACGTGTCCACATGACATATGTTCTTTCTTTGTGTGTGAGGAATCTTTCCTGAAAGTTTGGCCGTACCTTTTTGTAACACCCTGTACAGACGAGCCAGATCGAATGATTCTTCATGGTACACTGTGTATTATGGTATCGATTATATTTATTCCTCACACCTAACAGCTCATTTGTTTCTGTTTTGTTGCAGGTGAGTGCCTACGGCAGAAGCTTATCATACACACGTGCAGTACTTGTGGTAAGTAAAGTCCAGGATGCCTGTGACCAATCTTTGAAAAATCTGTTGATAAAAATATTTGTCAGTACAGTAAGGCATGCTTTCTTAGCGTGCTCATACTGAAATTGCGAGGTACTGTCGAGCGAGCGAAGCTAATAGCACTCAGCCGGTCATCACGACACAGACTTGAGTTTGTTTCTCGACGTATCCAACAAATATCATAGCCAGTGGTACACTGTAGAAATAAGTCCAGTGTAATGCTCTTCTCCAATTCAAGTCCCCTTACATAAAAATAAATTCTAGTCGTTCCTCAGAATATTAGTGACGGCAAAAGAAAATCCGTGATAATATGTATCAGTTCCAGGTGCAGTGTAGGAAATTCTGTAATTGCACGTTATTAATGTTTTAAGGAATCTCTTCTCTTGACAAAAATTTAAACTTCATATTGCGATACAAAACATTTAAAGCTCATTCATTTATGAAAACGTAACCAGAACTGCCTCCCGTGCACAGCTAATTCTGTAACGCGCTTCTTGTTTACTGCGGTAAACAAGTGCATGCGTTTTTGTTACGGGCATGTGGTAAAGGTTATTTCTTCTGAAAACTGATAACAACAACACATTTGCTTTCTCTCTTCATAAAAGTCTGAGCTGCATCTTCGTCAGCCAACAGCATGCATTTCTTCTTTCTGTAGGCTTACGGCAATTAAATATTTTTCATACCAAGAAGCTAGTTGCCCTGTTTGTGTTTCACAGATATAGTGCTTTCGAGAAAATGGAAATTCGATACTGTAAGATCTGGTTTTTCTTAATCTAGGGCGTGTAAATTGAAGTATCAAATTAAACTACTTTATTCCTTGTCTCTTTTCAGTCTGGGGATAACAGTGAAAGGACAGTTGCCTAAATTGCAACAATTTTGAGTTTTTATGTATTGTAGCTTAAACATTAGTTATAAAATTATGTAGACAATGTTATCTTCAGCTGTAGGATATTGCTCTTGGTATCTCATTTCAAGAATGTAAATTCTGAGAAAAATAAACGTACTACACTAATTTTTGTAAACATCTAGGACTGGGTTTGCCATCTTACTCTTAACAAACTATGTCACGTTGTATTACTCTACTGGCCATTAAAATTGCTACACCACGAAGATGACGTGCTACAGAAGCGGAATTTAACCGACAGGAAGAAGATGCTGTGATATGCAAATGATTAGCTTTTCAGAGCATTCACACAAGGTTGGCGCCGGTGGCGACACCTAAAACGTGCTGACATGAAGAAAGTTTACAAGCGATTTCTTATACACAAACAGCAGTTGACCGGCGTTGCCTGGTGAAACGTTGTTGTGATGAGTCGTGTAAGGAGGAAAAATGCGTACCATGACGTTTCCGACTTTGATAAAGGTCGGATTGTAGCTTTTCGTGATTGCAGTTTATCGTATCACGACATTGCTGCTCGCGTTGGTCGAGATCCAATGACTGTTATCAGAATACGGAATCGGTGGGTTCAGGAGGGTAATACGGAACGCCATGCTGGATCCTAATGGTCTCGTATCTCTAGCATTCGAGATGACAGGCATCTTATCCACATGGCTGTAACGGATCGTGCAGCCACGTCTCGATCCCTGAGTCAACAGATTGGGACGTTTGCAAGACAACAACCATCTGCACGAACAGTTCCACGACGTTTGCAGCAGCATGGACTATCAACTCGGAGACCATGGCTGCGGTTACTCTTGACGCTGCATCACGGACAGGAGCGCCTGCGATGGTGTACTCAACAACGAACGTCGATGCTCGAATGGCAAAACGTTCTTTTTTGGGACGAATCCAGGTCTGTTTACAGCATCATGACGGTCGCATCCGTGTTTGGCGACATCGCGGTGAACGCACATTGGAAGCGTGTATTGGTCATCGCCATACTGGCGTATCACGCGGCGTGATGGTATGGGGTGTCATCGGTTACACGTCTCGGTCACCTCTTGTTGGAATAAACGGCACTTTGAACAGTGGACGTTACATTTCAGATGTGTTACGACCCGTGGCTCTACCCTTCATTCGATCCCTGCGAAACCCTGTGTTTCAGCAGGATAATGCACGACTGAATGTTGCAAGTCCTGTACAGGCCTTACTGGATACAGAAAATAATTGGCTGCTGCCCTGGCCAGCACATTCTCCAGATCTCTCACCAATTGATAGTCAATGGTGGCCGAGCAACTGGCTCATCACAATACGCCAGTCACTACTCTTGATGAACTGTGGTATCGTGTTGAAGCTGCATGGGCAGCTATACCTGTACACGCCATCCGAGCTCTGTTTGACTCAATGCCCAGGCGTATCAAGGCCGTTATTGCGGCCAGAGGTGGTTCTTGCGGGTACTGATTTCTCAGGATCTATGCACCCAAATTGCGTGAAAATGTAGCCACATGTCAGTTCTAGTATATGTATTTGTCCAATGAATACCCGTTTATCATCTGCATTTCTTCTTGGTGTAGCAATTTTAATGGCCAGTAGTGTAGCTGAATATCAGCATCTTCTTCTAAATGCCCACCCCGCCGACAAAGTGCACTTGGCGCCTTTGTTACGTCTCTCTGGAGATGAACCGCGTCACGGGACTAAACTGCTAATCCAAATGAAAGGCGGCCGGTGGTCCACGAGGCTGTGCTCGCGGCTGCAGTCACAGCGGCGGCTGTCCCCACAGAGGGCGCCCGGCGCCGCCCGAGTCCCTTCTGCTCTGCGGCGCTGTGTGTGGCTGGCTTGTTGCAAACTGCACACAGAGGAGCGAACCAGGCTCATTTTCCTGTGCCAGAAAGAGAAATTTATTTCTCAGTAGTGCAAAAAGAAAAAAAAAAAATACCAAATTGTCTTCTGTCTATAATGATCTCCTGCACGCTGACTTCAGTGTGTGTGGTAATTTAATACTGGCAACACACACAATGATCGTGTAAGCGCCCGCTGAAAAAGGATGGGTTCCATCGACAAAGGTTACGATGTTCCGCAAGCAACGTGAGAGTCGTGGTTGACTTGGCGGGGTACATACGTACACTCTGGCGCCAGAGGAACTGGTGTAGGCGTGATTATTCAGGTACAGACGTAGACAGTGAAACGTCCCCTTATAAAAATTACTGAATTACTGTGCTGATAAACCTCTTATGTTCCTAGAATGAAACTTTCACTCTACAGCGGAATGTGCGCTGATATGAAATTTTCTGGCAGATTAAAACTGTGTGCCGGACCGAGACTCGAACTCGAGACCTTTGCCTTTCGCGGGCAAGTGCTCTACCAACTGAACTATCCAAGCACGACTCACGCCTCATCCTCACAGATTTGATTCCGCCTCTTATGTTATTTGATTTTCAAACAGATGAGCAAAACTGAACGTACTCAAACATTTCTCTCTTTACTTATTCTGATCAACATTAAACTGACACACAATATTTTTAGCGCAACGCAATCTGACTTCACCACTACTGCCAGCTAAATAAAAGATTCTCACTACTGAAGGCACTAACTACTGATCGGCATAGTCAGCAAATGAAAGATTTTGACGAAGAACAAACAATGTATTTACCTTAATATTGTTCAAAAGTCATCATATATCAGTTCATGACATCCAGTCTTACAACTGTACTGTCTCTGATGGACACATGTCCAGATCGTCCGCTCTCAAAACTCCGCCATCTCTCTCCCCACATCCACCACTGCTGGCGGCTCTCCTCCAACTGCGCAACGCTACACGCTGTTCACATCCAACTCCACCAACACTACACAAGCGAATATTCCAACAATGCCACCCAGCCACAGACTGCACAGATCACAGCCAGTGATTTTCGTAGAGAGCGCCATGTGGCGTTACCAACATATAAACCTGAACAGCCTGCGCTTACAACAGGCACAATGCGGCGCTGCGATTAAGGTTTTCAGCAACGGGTAAAATAAAATGATGAGAGACTAAGTGTGTGTGTTGTTGCGAGTAGTGTCACTGTCCCTTGCAGAGGTGTCTGTTGGGGGGGAGGGGGGGGGGGGTGGTTCGCGTCTTGCCACTTCCAAATTGTTTTTTCTAATATTCGCGTTTTTATTAGGTTCTGATACTTTATTATTAGTTCAATGTAATTATATAATAATATTTGATGTTATGTAAATATAAGTTCACCTTTTTTTGAGGGATGACTTTGTTCGATTAGCTTAATCTACAGGACAGGTTGCGCTACTTGTCTAGAAATATTTTGCTCCTTCGCAATTCACATGTTGCAAAGATTCTGCTACTGGGTAGGAACAGTGATCAAGTAAGACTGACCTTGGAGTTTTACTAAAATGTGAGAAAGATGAAATAATTTTTATGTCATGCGGAGAAGTATTCCAAATTTGTACCGCACTGTTTCTAATGGAACTTTTATAAGCCTGTGCCCTTATTGATTGGACATGGTACTTCCCTTTTCGTGGACGATGGAGGAAACATCCCTCAACTGCCGCTGGAGTGCGTTGCGATCGCGTATACCACGTTGGGGCCCACGTACCGTATGCACAAGTTGCATCGTTCCTGAGCGTTCAGCAGCACGTAGAACTTGGCACGATCAGCGTTAACGTTCCACACCACGGTCAGTGTGCCGACGGCTTAAGGCGTCGAACTGGCGTTCAGCTTGTCTTTTGCCAATGCTACTGTGATACTGCTCTCCCTGTCTGCGGCGAACTAAAATGCCGCCGTCATTTTCAAACAGAACCTGGATTCAACCGGAAACACTATCTGATGCTGCTCCTGTCCCCAGTGACGTCGCTCCATACACCATGGCCTTGTAGCACGTTTCTGCACATCCGTGGAAGGTAGGCGGAGAAGTGGACGAGGCGCAAGTATCCGGACACCTGGCTGAAAATGACTTACAAGTTCGTGACGCCCCCCATCGGTAATGCTGGAATTCAGTATGATGTACGCCTACTCTTAGCCTTGAGTAGGCATACGTTCAAGCAAGTGCTGGAAAGATTGTTGGGGATTGGCAGCCCATTCTTCACGGAGTGCTGCACTGAGGAGAGGTATGGATGTCGGTCGGTGAGCCCTGGCACGAAGTCGGCGTTCCAAAATATCCCAACGGATTCAGGCCAGGACTCTGTGCATGACAGTCCATTACAGGGATGTTATTGACGTGTAACCACTCCGCCGCAGGCCGTGCATTATGAACAGGTGCTCGATCGCGTTGACAGATGCAATCGGAATCCCCGAATTGTTCTTCAACAGCGGAAAGCAAGAAGGTGCTTAAAACATCACTGTAGGCCTGTGCTGTGATTGTACCACGTAATAAGGGATGCGAGCCCTCTCCACGAGAAACACGACCACGCCGTAACACCACCGCCTCCGAATTTTACTGTTGGCACTACACACGCTGGCAGGTGACGTTCACCGGGCATTCGCCATAGCCACACCCCGCCATCGGATCGCCACATTGGGTACCGTGGTTCGTCACTCCACAGAACGTTTGTCCACTGTTCAATCGACCAATGTTCACGCTCCTTGGACCGAGCGAGGCGTCTTTCGACATCAACCGGTGTCATGTGTGGCTTATTTGCAGCCACTCTACCATGAAATCCAAGTTTTCCCGCATTTCGCCTAACTGTCGTAGTACTTGCAGTGGATCCTGATCCAGTTTGCAATTCCTGTGTGACAGTCTGGATAGATGTCTGCCTATTACACATTACCACTCTCTTCAACTGTCGGCGGTCTCTGTCAGTCAGCAGATGTGGTCAGCCTGTACGCTTTTGTGCTCTACATGTCCCTTCACGTTTCCACTTCATTACCACATCAGAAACAATGGACCTAGGGATGTTTAGGAGTGTGGAAATCTCGCGTACAGACGTATGACAAAAGTGACACCCAATCACCTGACCACATTCGAAGTCCGCAAGTCTCACAATGTCTAATGACTACTGTTGTTGTTGTTGTTGTGGTCTTCAGCCCTGCGACTGGTTTGATGCAGCTCTCCATGCTACTCTATCCTGTGCAAGCTTCTTCATCTCTCAGTACCTACTGCAGCCTACATCCTTCTGAATCTGCTTAGTGTATTCATCTCTTGGTCTCCCTCTACGATTATCACCCTCTACGCTGCCTTCCAATACTAAATTGGTCATCCCTAGATTCCTCAGAACATGCCCTACCAACGGATCCCTTCTTGTAGTCAAGTTGTGCCACAAACTCCTCCTCAATTCTATTCAACACTTCCTCATTAGTTATGTGATCTACCCATCTAATCTTCAGCATTCTTCTGTAGCAGCACATTTCGAAAGCTTCTATTCTCTTCTTGTCCAAACTATTTATCGTCCATGTCTCACTTCCATACATGGCTACACTCTATACAAATACTTTCAGAAACGACTTCCTGACATTTAAATCTATAGTCGATGTTAACAAATTTCTCTTCTTCAGAAACTCTTTCCTTGCCATTGCCAGTCTACATTTTATATCCTCTGTACTTAGACCAACCTCACTTATTTTGCTCCCCAAATAGCAAAACTCATTTACTACCTTAAGCGTCTCATTTCCTTATCTAATTCCCGCAGCATCACGCGATTAGACGGCCGGAGTGGCCGTGCGGTTCTAGGCGCTACAGTCTGGAGCCGAGCGACCGCTACGGTCGCAGGTTCGATTCCTGCCTCGGGCATGGATGTGTGTGATGTCCTTAGGTTAGGTAGGTTTAATTAGTTCTAAGTTCTATGCGACTGATGACCTCAGAAGTTAAGTCGCATAGTGCTCAGAGCCATGACTCACCCGACTTAATTCGACTACATTCCATTATCCTCTTTTTTGCTTTTGTTGATGTTCATCTTATATCCTCCTTTCAAGACACTGTCCATTCCGTTCAACTGCTCTTCCAAGTCCTTTGCTATCTCTGACAGAATTATAATGTCATCGTCGAAACTCAAAGTTTTTATTTCTTCTCCATGGATTTTAATACCTACTCTTGTTCCCTTTACTGCTTGCTCAATATACAGATCGAATAACATCGGGGAGAGGCTACAACCCTGTCTCACTCCCTTCCCAACCACTGCTTTCCTTTCGCGCCCCTCGAGTCTTATAACTGCCATCTGGTTTCTGTACAAATTGTAAATAGCCTTTCGCTCCCTGTATTTTACCCCTGCCAGCTTCAGAATTTGAAAGAGAGTATTCCAGTCAACATTGTCAAAAGCTTTCTCCAAGTCTACAAATGTTGGAAACGTAGGTTTGCCTTTCCTTAATCGTAGGGCCAGTATTGACTCACGTGTTCCAATATTTCTACTGATCTTCCCCGAGGTCGGCTCCTACAAGTTTTTCCATTCGTCTGTAAAGGGGTCGCTGATATGAAGTATCTGGTAGTAGGTGGCAGCGCAATGCACCTCATATGAAGATCGTATCTTTTTGGGGGAGTCCGGATACTTTCCATCCAATAGTGTAACCCATGCCGTGATAAACGGCGACGGACTGTCACCCCTGCCAGTGATCGATGCGTTCCATTGTTCCACTAGAGCTGAGGACGACGGAGAGCAGTCCCTGCAGTGCCATTCCGATGAGGTGTGGCTCTTCCAGGGGTCGATCTGGCTGGTGCGGCCTGACCCATCTCGACGTGTTCTGCGGCCTTCCGGGAATCATTGTGCACAGACCCCGTTGCTGTGCCGAAACACGTCGTCCCACACCAGCAGCGATTCCCCGTATGGATGCATCACATCATCTCGTGCCAATAATTCGCCCTCTTTCAAACTCTCTGATCTGACTGTGCGGTTGGCGCCTACTTCTGCGAGGCACCCTGCCAGATCGCACTGATCCACTGCCTTCGGTTTACGGCGACAACGAGATCCCCAGGCACACTTTACCGGTGGGTGGTGTTGCGCCGCGATATCCATGTTGATCTCGAAACCACGGGCCGACGTGGTTCAAATGCTAAACATTTCTGCAGGACATACTAATGTACGTGTCCTATGAGTATGAACGTCCTATCACTTGTCGTTCAACGTGTTCCGTTTTTTTTTATGAACATGAGTGTACAATAATGATTGAAGCATTATAGCATTGAAAGTAGAAGCAAGCAGACAGTTTCCCTCGTCGCCCCCATAGTCTGAAGATGAGCTGCGTCACGGGTCGAAACGAGTAAGCCAAATGAAAGACCGCCAGTATGTTCCACGAGGTTCTGTTTCTGACTGTAGCCACACTGCTCTGTTGTGTCGGGGCTTTAGTTGCGTTACCGATGTTGATGAACCCACCAACTTGTGGAGTGTGTTTTCTCTGACTACGGGACATCAGGATTTTCGCTTCGTACGTGTTAAATATTTTCTATTTCCACAGTTAGGTCGACAATGTATCCTTTGTGTAGTTTCCGCATTTGTGCAGCCGTCCTTGTTCCAAAGTCAGTCTCTGCAAGATGCCTTCGTACTAGGTTAAGGAGGGACGTTCGTGAAAAACACACACTGTTTAAAAGATGCACGAAATCAGCTACTTTGAAGAGACTGCAATGAAATTTTGTACCATGCTTTACGTAAAATTAACAAATTTACCGTCAAGCTCCTTAGATGATACATATTTCACTTATTTTTATTCAACTGAAAAATTTAATTTTCTAAAAATATGTACCTTTTCTCAGAAACTATTAAAGACTTTTTTCAGCATTTTCTCCGTTTAATCTCGTTGCATATAATAAACACATGCAGATTTTTTTAATATATCGAATAGGAGAATTAAGATTTTTTAATTGTAATTCTGTGAGCATAAATAAAATTTGTGCAAAATTCCACGCACTTTGCCCCATTTCTCAGCTTACACTCAGAATTTCAAAATTACTTCTTGAGACAGGATTTATTGGGTTTATAGAAAAAAACTGACGAAATTTCGTAAATCTAGCCTTCATAGATTCTGAGGTAAAGCTACATAAAATTTTAAAAACATGATTTTCTGAAAATACAATTTAAAGTTGAGCTTAACATTTTTCCTTATGTCACCTCTTCAGAAGGCCCCACATTTTTAATCAGGGTTCTCTTTCCCTTCTACCCTTCTGTTCTCGTTTCTTGTTTCCTGACTTGCTCTCCTTTACGAGGTCTTCACTTGACTTTGCAGTTGCAGAGAGATCCTGTAAATCTGTTTCGCTCAGCAGGTTTTGAGTGCAATTTCCTGTCTTGAAGCGCATTCTGCCTTAGTTTCATGCTCCCTACGTTCCTATCATTAATACAAGAACTGCTTCATAAATTGCAATTCTGACAACTGTTGTTGTTGTTGTGGTCTTTAGTCCTGAGACCGGTTTGATGCAGCTCTCCATGCTACTCTATCCTGTGCAAGCTTCTTCATCTCCCAGTACTCACTGCAACCTACATCCTTCTGAATCTGCTTAGTGTATTCATCTCTTGGTCTCCCTCTACGATTTTTACCCACCACGCTGCCCTCCAATGCTAAATTTGTGATCCCTTGATGCCTCAGAACATGTCCTACCAACCGGTCCCTTCTTCTTGTCAAGTTGTGCCACAAACTCCTCTTCTCCCCAATCCTATTCAACACCTCGTCATTACTTATGTGATCTACTCATCTAATCCTGAGCATTCTTCTGTAGCACCACATTTCGAAAGCCTCTATTCTCTTCTTCTCCAAACTATTTATCATCCATGTTTCACTTCCATACATGACTACACTCCATACAAATACTTTCAGAAACGACTTAAATCTATACTCGATGTTAACAAATTTCTCTTCTTCAGAAACGCTTTCCTTGCCATTGCCAGTCTACATTTTATATCCTCTCTACTTCGACCATCATCAGTTATTTTGCTACCCAAATAGCAAAACTCCTTTACTACTTTAAGTGTCTCATTTCTCAATCTAATTCTCTCAGCATCACCTGACTTAATTCGACTACATTCCGTTATCCTCGTTTTGCTTTTGTTGATGTTTATCTTATACCCTCCTTTCAAGACACTGTCTATTCCGTTCAACTGCTCTTCCAAGTCCTTTGCTGTCTCTGACACAATTACAATTTTATCGCCGAGCCTCAAAAGTTCTATTTCTTCTCCATGGATTTTAACACCTACTCCGAACTTTTCTTTTGTTTCCTTTATTGCTTGCTCAATATACAGATTGAATAACATTGGGGGTAGGCTACAACCCTGTCTCACTCTCTTCCCAACCACTGCATCACTTTCGTGTCCCTCTACTCTTATAACTGCCATCTGCTCTCTGTACAAATTGTAAATAGCCTTTCGCTCCCTGTATTCTACCCCTGCCACCTTCACAATTTGAAAGAGAGTATTCCAATCAACATTGTCAAAAGCTTTCTCTAAGTCTACAAATGCTAGAAACGTAGGTTTGCCTTCTCTTAATCTTTCTTCTTAGATAAGTCATAAGGTTAGTATTGCCTCACGTGTTCCAACATTTCTACGGAATCCAAACCGATCTTCCCCGAGGTCCACTTCTACCAGTTTTTCCATTCGTCTGTAAAGAATTCATGTTAGTATTTTGCAGCTGTGACTTATTAAACTGGTAGCTCGGTAATTTTCACATCTGTCAACGCTTTCTTTCTTTGGGATTGGAATTATTATATTCTTTTTGAAGTCTCAGGGTATTTCGCCTGTCTCATGCATCTTGCTCACCAGATGGTAGAGAGTTGTCAGGACTGGCTCTCCCAAGGCTGTCAGTAGTTGTAATGAATGTTGTCTACTCCGGGGGCCTTGTTTGGACTCAGGTCTTTCAGTGCTCTGTCAAACTCTTCACGCAGTATCATATCTCCCATTTCATCTACATGCTCTTCCATTTTTATAAAATTGTCCTCGAGTACATCGCCTTTGTATAGACCCTCTGTATACTCCTTCCACCTTTCTGCTTTACCTTCTTTGCTTAGAACTGGGTTTCCATCTGAGCACCTGATACTCATACAAGTGGTTCTCCTTTCTCCAAAGGTTTATTTAGTTTTCCTGTAGGCAGTATCTATCTTACCCCTAGTTAGATATGCCGATACATCCTTGCATTTGTCCTCTAGCCATCCCTGCTTAGCCATTTTGCACTTCCTGTCGATCTCATTTTTGAGACGTTTGTATTCCTTTTTGCCTGCTTCATTTACTGCATTTTTATATTTTCTCCTTTCATCAATTAAATTCGACATTTTTCTGTTACCCAAGGGTTTCTACTAGCCCTCGTCTTTTTAAGTATTTGATCTCTGCTGCCTTCACTATTTCATTCCTCAAAGCTACCCATTTTTCTTCTACTGTATTTCTTTCCCCCATTCCTGTCAATTGTTCCTTTATGCTGTCCCTGAAACTCTGTACAACCTCTGGTTTAGTCAGTTTATCCAGGTCCCATCTCCTTAAATTCCCACCTTTATGCAGTTTCTTCAGTTTTAATCTACAGTTCATAACCAATAGATTGTGGTCAGAGTCCACATCTGCCCCTGGAAATGTCTTACAATTTAAAACCTGGTTCCTAAATCTCTGTCTTACCATTATATTCATTTTTTAGCCCCAATCCATATTCACCTACTATGTTTCCTTCTCTCCCTTTTCCTACTCTCGAATTCCAGTCACCCATAACTATTAAATTTTCGTCTCCCTTCACTACCTGAATAATTTCTTTTATCTCATCATACATTTCATCAATTTCTTCATCATCCGCAGAGCTAGTGTGCATATAAACTTGAACTAGTGTAGTAGGCGTGGGCTTCATGTCTATCTTGGCCACAATAATGCGTTCACTATGCTGTTTGTAGTAGCTTACCCGTACTCCTATTTTTTTATTCATTATTAAACCTACTCCTGCATTAACCCTATTTGATTTTGTATTTATAACCCTGTATTCACCTGACCAAAAGTCTTGTTCCTCCGGGCACCGAACTTCACTAATTCCCACTGTATGTAACTTTAATCTATCCATTTCCCTTTTCAAATTTTCTAACCTACTTGCCCGATTAAGGGATCTGACATTCCACGCTCCGATCCGTAGAACGCTAGTTTTTTTTTCTCCTGATAACGACGTCCTCTTGAGTATTCCCTGACCGGAGATCCGAATGGGGGACTATTTTACCTCCGGAATATTTTACCCAAGAGGACGCCATCATCATTTAATCATACAGTAAAGCTGCATGCCCTCGGGAAAAATTACGACCGTAGTTTCCCGTTGCTTTCAGTCGTTCGCAGTACCAGCGCAGCAAGGCCATTTTGGTTAGTGTTACAAGGTTAGATCAGTCAATCATCCAGACTGTTGCCCCTGCAGCTACTGAAAAGGCTGCTGCCTCTCTTCAGGAACCACACGTTTGTCTGGCCTCTTAACAGATACCCCTCCGTTGTGGTTGCAACTACGGTACGGCTATCTGTATCGTTGAGGCACGCAAGCCTCCCCACCAACGGCAAGGTCCATGGTTCAGGGGGGGAGGCTGACAATTGTAGAACATGAAAATGATGCAGAACAGGAACTACTCAAAATGGTTCAAATGGCTCTGAGCACTATGGGACTTAACATCTGCGGTCATCAGTCCCCTAGAACTTAGAACTACTCCAAACCCAACTAACTTAAGCACATCACACACATCCATGCCCGAGGCAGGAATCAAACCAGTTGCGACCTAGCGGTCGTGCGGTTCCAGACTGAAGCGCCGAGAACCGCTCGGCCACTGCTGCCGGCTCAAGAACTACTACTGGTTATTGCTTGTAAGATACAGAACAGAATCACAAATGATCTGTAAAACCAGAGAGTATATCGCACTGCCTTCTAGAAGTATCTCGTGCGAGTTTGTTTGAATGTAATTCCCACACTTGCTCTTCACGGAGCTGCTATTGAAGAGCTTCAACAAGCTGGCGAGACAGACAGCTCGCATCAGACGCTTCGTAATTGCAATGTCGTAATTGTAACTTGGGGAACTTATCGTCACGACATCTAATAATAAATAAAAAATAAGTTGAAAATTGAGAATTTCGTTCAGTGCAGAAAGGGATCTTCATTAGTTTTTGAAGACTTATTATTTCCTACAGACGTATTTCAGTCAGTAACATCGTCAGTTGTGCGATGTTCGTATCACGAATAATTGTCTAAAGCGCAGTACTTCGTCGCACATCTTTGTCGTGCAGATTATACTTCACGTCCTTGCGGCGCCTGTGCACAGCGTACCTGTTGAAAATTTCCTAAGTCGCCGCACTCCATGTCGCGTGTACAGAAACGTCACTTAACCTAAAAACACACCCGACAGATGGTTTCGTTGCGTGAAAAAAATGCTATGCCCCGACATTGAATAGTTCGGGCAACCACTTTCGCGACTGCAGGAGGCTTATGTGCGGCAGTTAGCTGCACAGCTTCGAAACCTAGTTTCGCAACGAAGTATGTCTCTGTGAAATAGGGCTGATGATATTTTTAAAAATATTGGCAATCCGATGTATCGATATTTAAAAGAAATTGCTATCAACACTCGAACTATTGAAAAATAGCAAGGATGTACCACTATATCGAAGCAAAATATCGACGTACATGGCAATAAAAATATCGGCTGCACTTTGTAAATAACCTTCCAGTTTTAGAGCTGTATATTTGACAAATGATTTACGCTGAAGCGCCAAAGAAACTGGTATAGGCATGCGCATAAAATAGATAGATACGTAAACAGGCAGAATACGGCTCTGCGGTCGGCAACGCCTATATAAGACAACAAGTGTCTGGCGCAGTTATTAGATCGTTTACTGCTATTACAACGGCAGGTTATCAAGATTTGAGTTATTTTGAACGTGGTGTTATAGTCGCCGCACGAGCGATGGGACACAGCATCTCAGAGGTAGCGAAGTGGGGATTTTTCCGTACGACGATTTGATGAATGTAACTTGAACATCAGGAATCAGGTAAAACATCAAACCTTCGACATCGCTGCGGTCAGAAAAAAATCCTGCAAGAACGGGACCGACGACGACTGAAGAGAAACGTTGAACACGACAGAAACGCAACCCTTCCGCAAATTTCTGCAGATTTCAATGCTGGACCACCAACAAGTGTCAGTGTGCGAACCGTTCAACGAAACGTCATCGATATGGGCTTTCGGAGCCGAAGGCTCACACGTCTACCCTTGATGACTGCACGACACAAAGCTTTACGCCTCACCGACATTGGACTGTTGATGTTGTGTACGGATGGGGTGCAGACATTTGTCACGCCAGACATTTGCCACGCCGGACATTTGCCACGGTTTTACCTGCTCCGAAGGTTTGAGTCCCTTGTCTCCCCCTCCCCCTCCTCCTCAATGCTTACTGAGCCTTTCCGCTGATTTACTTAACATAGGACCAGTATCTCTATGGGTTTTCCGCAACGTTTCTAGAGAGAGTTTCGTTGTGGAAACTATTAAATGCATCTCGCATTGAAATCCGCATCAAATTTCGAGTCCCAGTAGTAAAACTTCGCCTATCTTGCAGATTTTGCGTTCGTCTAAACTATACGTGCCTTTTTCGGTGCTCCTGCAGCAGTTTTCTGTCTTGTTTTGTGTACCATGGAGGATCAGTTCCGTCTCTTTTGTTATGAATCTCTCGAGTGCTGTTGATACTATTTCTTTGAACTTAAGCCACATATGGTCTTCACTTACATAGTTTGAAAGGATTCAACCGAATTTTCAGTTGCTTTTATAAATAGATATATTTCGCGTTTAGTTTTGGTGAATTTCTCTGTTACGGAATTCAGCCTCGCTACGATTGTGTGTTCACTAATCCCTGTATCCGTCGTGATGCTCAGGATTATTTGTGGCCAAGAGGTCAAGTGTGTTTTCGTAACCATTTACAATTTGAATGGCGTCGTGAACTAATTGTTCAAAATAATTTTAAAAAAAGCATTTAGAACAATTACGGAAGTTGTTTTCTGTCTACAGTAGGGTCTGAAAATGTATTTTTGTCAACATACAGAAGGTAGATTCAAGTCACTGCCAACTATAATTGTATGAGTAGGGTACCTATTTGTGATGAGACTAAAGTTTTCTTTTCTTTGAACTGTTCAGCAACTGTTTCATCTGAGAGAGGGGGTCGGTAAAAGGGGCCAGTTATTAATTTATTCCGGTTGTCGAACATAACCTCTGCCCATACTAAGTCACAGGAACTACCTGCTTCAATGTCACTTGTGAGCTGGAACACTCATTACATTATTTTTCCTTAAGTTGTGCTTCTTGTTTCTGTTGTTGTGGAGATCATTACAATTATGGGTTTTCCCTCCAAAACCTAGGATGCTTTCTCTGTGACCCTGTAAATACCACAGCTAGACAATGTAGAAGAACAACGTACGTTACAAGCATAGGGTTCTGTATTACTTCATTTCTTTATTTCTAACATGTTAAAACTGTACGTCGCATTTAGATGACATGTCAATCATAGATGTTCTTACCTCTATTTAGTGAACGTATTTCAGTCATGTTTTGAACATTGTCCCGCTACACTTTATTAACTAATGTTTTATCACAAAGGATATCGGATTTTAGAGAGTAAATTAATATGGAGTATGTCGTTCTTCTTTTCAAACAATCACATACCCATTCCTTCTTTCCTTGTTGTCTTTTGGGCATGCAGTTGCAGTAGTTAAAGTAGGCACAAATGCAGTGATCAAAAAGAAATGATTAGCGTACATTCGAATTCTCTTTACATCGTTCCTTTCTTGTTGCACCCATGGCGATGGACTGTTTCTGTCGCAATCAGTAAGCGTGAAAGGAAGCTACCGTACAGGCAGAACTAGTTACATACTGACATAATCGTCGGTATTGCTTTCGTTTCCTAAAAGTCATAAATATTTCGATTTCGGAGAAGGAGCTCTGTATTTCGCCAAGATGTCGAAGAAGAAGGTCCCTTACGTACTGGTTGTATCGAGTAAGATGTGGAGGCGGCGGTTTGAAAGCAGACAGAAGAAGTACGGAGAAGGGCGTCCCTTACCTGAGGGATCGCTACTCAAGCTACCTGGCGAAGGGGCAAGTATGGCAAATGTCCGGCGTGGCAAATATCCGGCATTCGTATGAATTCCTGAGGGATCAAACTGCTGAGGTCATGGGTCCCTAGACTTACACACTACTGAAACTAACTTATGTTAAGAAGTACCCACAGACCCGTGCCCGAGAGAAGACTCGAACTTCTGGCGGGAGGGGCCACGCAATACGTCAAGATACGACTCTGACAGGTGACAAGTACGTCAGCACCCTGTCTGATCACCTGCGTCCATTCGTGTCCATTGTGCATTCAGACATACTTGGGCATTTCCAGCAGGACAATGCGACACCCCACACGTCCTGAATTGGTACAGAGTGACTGCATGAACAGTCTTCTGAGTTTAAACAGTTACGCCGGCCACCACACTTCTTAGACACGAACATTATTGAACATATCTGCGATACCTTGCAATATACTGTTCAGAAGAGACCTCCACCCCGTCGTACTCGCATGGTTTTTTGGACAGGCCTGCAGGATTCATAGTGTCAGTTCCCTCCAGCACTACTTCAAACATTAGTCGAATCTCACGACGTGTTGCGCGGATTTTGCGTGCTACACGATATGAGATATTCTGTACATGAACAAGTTAGCACGCTGCTTGTGCCCTTACAGCAAAACGATGCGCTTTGCTAACAATGGTAAGTACATGTAAGTAGCGCAGTAAAATGTGGATCCGCCGTTCTGCTTTGTCACTCGTCGGATTTGTCCGGAAGACCTCGTGTCGACTTCCCTGTTTCGTCATTTCTGCAAGTGCGAGGGAGCTAGCAGTTGCAGTGTCAGAACTGCGTGCTGAAGCTGAACGTTGCAGTTTGTGCTGGTACGCCGAGCGCCGATTACGTCAGCATTTCCTCCCACAAGTCTCCGCACACCACAAGTCTTGTCACTTAGATTTTTGTTCATCATTTTCGGCAACTATTTTTGAAGAATACCGACGTCGAGAACTTTTTTAACGCCGCTGGTGTGGTACTTCTTCACATGTCTTGTTATTGGACTCACATCGCTATTCCCTCCCCCGACCTCTCCACTGCCTCCAGTATAATGGGACAACTTCTTTTGTGCCACGTATAGTTGCTACACACAGTCAAAGAAAGTTGTGAGAAAAATATAATATAAAGTAAAGAAATCGGCACTGGATTTTCCCATTTTGATATCGATAAGTCGAGGGAAGAAATTATCGCCGATATATATATATATATATATATATATATATATATATATATATATATATATATATATATATCGGGTGATCAAAAAGTCACTATAAATTTGAAATCTTAATAAACCACGGTATAATGTAGATAGATAGGTAAAAATTGACACACATGCTTGGAATAACATGGGGTTTTATTAAGGAAAAAAAAATAAAGTATTGCTAGACGCGTGAAAGATCTCTTCCGCGCGTCGTTTGGTAATGATCGTGTCCGCGGGACAGCTACGGTCGCAGGTTCGAATCCTGCCTCGGGCATGGATGTGTGTGATGTCCTTAGGTTAGTTAGGTTTAATTAGTTTTAAGTTATAGGCGACGGATGACCTCAGAAGTTAAGTCGCATAGTGCTCAGAGCCATTTGAACCATTTTTTGAAGATTGTGTGCTCAGCCGCCACTTTCGTCATGTTTGCCCTCCCAGGTCCCCAGAGCTCAGTCCGTTACTGGCTTTGGGGTAACGTGAAGTCGCCAGTGTATCGTGATCGACCGACATCTCTAGGAATGCTGAAAGACGACATCCGACGTCAATGCCTCACCATAACTCCGAACATGCTTTACAGAGCTGTTCACAACATTATTCCTCGACTATAGCTATTTTTGAGGAATGATGGTAAACATATTGAGCATTTCCTGTAAAGAACATCATCTTTGCTTTGTCTTACTTTGTTATGCTAAAAATTGCTATTTTGATCAAATGAAGTGACATCTGTCGGACGTTTTCTACATCTACCTCTACATCTACATGATTACTCTGCAATTCACATTTAAGTGCTTGGCAGAGGGTTCGTCGAACCACAATCATACTATCTCTCTACCATTCCACTCCCGAACAGCGCGCGGGAAAAGCGAACACCTAAACCTTTCTATTCGAGCTCTGATTTCTCTTATTTTATTTTGATGATCATTCCTACCTATGTAGGTTGGGCTCAACAAAATATTTTCGCATTCGGAAGAGAAAGTTGGTGACTGAAATTTCGTAAATAGATCTCGCCGCGACGAAAAACGTCTTTGCTTTAATGAGTTCCATCCCAACTCGCGTATCGTATCTGCCACACTCCCTCCCCTATTACGTGATAATACAAAACGAGCTGCCCTTCTTTGCACCATTTCGATGTCCTCCGTCAATCCCACCTGGTAAGGATCCCACACCGCGCAGCAATATTCTAACAGAGACGAACGAGTGTGTAAGCTGTCTCTTTAGTAGACTTCGCATCTTCTAAGTGTCCTGCCAATGAAACGCAACCTTTGGCTCGCCTTCCCCACAATATTATCGATGTGGTCTTTCCAACTGAAGTTGTTCGTAATTTTAACGCCCAGGTACTTAGTTGAATTGACAGCCTCGAGAATTGTACTATTTATCGAGTAATCGAATTCCAACGGATTTCTTTTGGAACTCGTGTGGATCACCTCACACTTTTCGTTATTTAGCGTCAACTGCCACCTGCCACACCATACAGCAATCTTTTCTAAATCGCTTCGCAACTGATACTCGTCTTCGGATGAGCTTACTAGACGGTAAATTACAGCATCATCTGCGAACAACCTAAGAGAACTTCTCAGATTGTCACCCAGGTCATTTATATAGATCAGGAACAGCAGAGGTCCCAGGACGCTTCCCTGGGGAACACCTGATATCACTTCAGTTTTACTCGACGATTTGCCGTCTGTTACTACGAACTGCGACCTTCCTGACAGGAAATCACGAATCCAGTGAACTTTTTTTTTTTTTGTTCTAATAAAACCCCATGTCATTCCATGCACGTGTGTCAATTTGTACCTCTCTATCTACATTATTCCGTGATTTGTTCAGTTTTCAAATTTATACTGACTTTTGGATCACCCGGTATTATCAACAGTCCCAGTGTGTGGACTACGCTTCGTGTGCTGCACGTGGTGGTAGCCGTCGAGGTGGCGTCTAGTGTGCGTTCAGTTCACGCTGACGCTGGCCAGCGATCAGGCCGAGGCGGTGGTCGGAGAGGGGCGGGGTTCAGAGCCCGGGTAGGGGTCCAGATTTCGTCTTTCCGTCGGTAACTAAGCTCCTTGCGGTAAACTCGTGGTCGGTCTCTTTGCGAAACACCACGGCTGCGCTGCCCTCTCTGAATGGCAGAGCGCGGCCCCGCTCCCTGATGCCAGCAGGTGCGCGCGGCATCCAGCAGAGCGCCGGCCCGGCCGCATTCGCCGCTGTGAATCCCACAGGCGACACCCGCCCGCTCCGCCGCAGTTTCTCTTCGGGAAGCCCGAAACACCGCAGCAGCGCCTGGTGGTCATTGTGCGGCCCGGGCTGGCGGCTTTGTGTGCGCTGCACTCGCGAGTCCTCCCTCCCTCTGACACGCACACGCACACACAGCCGGTGTAGAGTTACACAAACAGCTGCGCCGTCGGCCGTGACACATGTCCGGAAATTATTTCTAGAAGGCAGGCTCCTCCACTGCCCTCTCGAGGCACCGCCTCCGTTCAACCTGCAGCAGCAACTGCCTGCCCTCTTAAGCCCCAACTGCACGAAGAACGTAAACCGTACCCCTGTGCACCAGCGCCCCGGGCGTGCTTTTCTGTGACCTGACAGACAACAATCAACTGATGAAATTGTCAATAATGTCTTTCAGAAAATTACTAAGTGGTTCCTTGTAAACGGACTCTCACTGAATTCTGATAAGACACAGTACATACAGTTCCGTACAGTAAATGGTATGACGCCATTAATAAATATAGACCTTAATCAGAAGCATATAGCTAAGGCAGAGTATTCAAAATTTTTAGGTATGTCCTTTGATGAGAGATTAAATTGGAAGAAACACATTCATTGTCTGCTGTAACGTTTGAGTTCAGCTACTTATGCAATAAGGGTCATTGCAAATTTTGGTGATAAACATCTTCGTAAATTAGCTTACTACGCCTATTTTCACTCATTGCTTGCATATGGCATCGTATTTTGAAGTAATTCATCACTGAGGAATAAAGTATTTATTGCACAAAAGCGTGTAATCAGAATAATACTTGGAGTCCACCCAACATCATCCTGCAGACATTTATTTAATGATCTAGTGATATTCACAGTAGCTTCTCAGTATATATACTCTCTTATGAAATTCGTTATTAACAACCAAACCCAATTCAAAAGTAATAGCAGTGTGCATAACTACAATACTAGGAGAAAGGATGATCTTCACTATTCAAGATTAAATCTAACTTTCGCACAGAAAGGGGTCAATTATACTGCCACTAAAGTCTTTGGTCACTTACCAAATAGTATCAAAAGTCTAACCGACAAGTATTTAAGAAGAAATTAAAAGAATTTCTGAATGACTACTCCTTCTATTCCATAGAGGAATTTTTAGATATAAGTTAAGAAAAAGAGAAAAAAACCAAATAAAAAAATTATAAAAAATTTATAAAAAAAACAAAAAATAAAAAAGTTGTTATATTAACTTAATTATGTTGTTAAATTAACTTAATTATGTCATGTATTCGAAAATTTGACACGTTCCACATCATTACGAAATATCGTATTCATGATCCATGGAACTAGTATTAATCTTTTTTTTTTTTGTCATCAGTCTACTGACTGGTTTGATGCGGCCCGCCACGAATTCCTTTCCTGTGCTAACCTCTTCATCTCAGAGTAGCACTTGCAACCTACGTCCTCAATTATTTGCTTGACGTATTCCAATCTCTGTCTTCCTCTACAGTTTTTGCCCTCTACAGCTCCCTCTAGTACCATGGAAGTCATACCCTCATGTCTTAGCAGATGTCCTACCATCCTGTCCCTTCTCCTTATCGGTGTTTTCCACATATTCCTTTCCTCTCCGTAGAACCTCCTCATTCCTTACCTTATCAGTCCACCTAATTTTCAACATTCGTCTATAGCACCACATCTCAAATGCTTCGATTCTCTTCTGTCCCGGTTTTCCCACAGCCCATGTTTCACTACCATACAATGCTGTACTCCCGACGTACATCCTCAGAAATTTCTTCCTCAAATTAAGGCCGGTATTTGATATCAGTAGACTTCTCTTGGCCAGAAATGCCTTTATTGCCATAGCGAGTCTGCTTTTGATGTCCTCCTTGCTCCGTCCGTCATTGGTTATTTTACTGCCTAGGTAGCAGAATTCCTTAACTTCATTGACTTCGTGACCATCAATCCTGATGTTAAGTTTCTCGCTGATACGAGCACTTCGTTCTTGATCTTCCACTCTTATTATTCCCTCTTGGTTGTTGTACATATTGTACATGACCCGTCTCTCCCTATAGCTTACCCCTACTTTTTTCAGAATCTCGAACAGCTTGCACCATTTTATATTGTCGAACGCTTTTTCCAGGTCGACAGATCCTATGAAAGTGCCTTGATTTTTCTTTAGCCTTGCTTCCATTATTAGCCGTAACGTCAGAATTGCCTCTCTCGTCCCTTTACTTTTCCTAAAGCCAAACTGATCGTCACCTAGCGCATTCTCAATTTTCTTTTCCATTCTTCTGTATATTATTCTTGTAAGCAGCTTCGATGCATGAGCTGTTAAGCTGATTGTGCGATAATTCTCGCGCTTGTCAGCTCTTGCCGTCTTCGGAATTGTGTGGATGATGCTTTTCCGAAAGTCAGATGGTATATCGCCAGACTCATATATTCTACACACCAACGTGAATAGTCGTTTTGTTGCCACTTCCCCCAATGATTTTAGAAATTCTGATGGAATGTTATCTATCCCTTCTGCCTTATTTGACCGTAAGTCCTCCAAAGCTCTTTTAAATTCCGATTCTAATACTGGATCACCTATCTCTTCTAAATCGACTCCTGTTTCTTCTTCTATCACATCAGACAAATCTTCACCCTCATAGAGGCTTTCAATGTATTCTTTCCACCTATCTGCTCTCTCCTCTGCATTTAACAGTGGAATTCCCGTTGCACTCTTAATGTTACCACTGTTGCTTTTAATGTCACCAAAGGTTGTTTTGACTTTCCTATATGCTGAGTCTGTCCTTCCGACAATCATATCTTCTTCGATGTCTTCACATTTTTCCTGCAACCATTTCGTCTTAGCTTCCCTGCACTTCCTATTTATTTCACTCCTCAGCGACTTGTATTTCTGTATTCCTGATTTTCCCGGAACATGTTTGTACTTCCTCCTTTCATCAATCAACTGAAGTATTTCTTCTGTTACCCATGGTTTCTTCGCAGCTACCTTGTTTGTACCTATGTTTTCCTTCCCAACTTCTGTGATGGCCCTTTTTAGAGATGTCCATTCCTCTTCAACTGTACTGCCTACTGCGCTATTCCTTATTGCGTTAGAGAACTTCAAACGTATCTCGTCATTCCTTAGTACTTCCGTATCCCACTTCTTTGCGTATTGATTCTTCCTGACTAATGTCTTGAACTTCAGCCTACTCTTCATCACTACTATATTGTGATCTGAGTCTATATCTGCCCCTGGGTACGCCTTACAATGCAGTATCTGATTTCGGAATCTCTGTCTGACCATGATGTAATCTAATTGAAATTTTCCCGTATCTCCCGGTCTTTTCCAAGTATACCACATCCTCTTGTGATTCTTGAACAGGGTATTCGCTATTACTAGCTGAAACTTGTTACAGAATTCAATTAGTCTTTCTCCTCTTTCATTCCTTGTCCCAAGCCCATATTCTCCTGTAACCTTTTCTTCTACTCCTTCCCCTACAACTGCATTCCAGTCGCCCATGACTATTAGATTTTCGTCCCCCTTTACATACTGCATTACCCTTTCAATATCCTCATACACTTTCTCAATCTATTCATCTTCAGCTTGCGACGTCGGCATGTATACCTGAACTATCGTTGTCGGTGTTGGTCTGCTGTCGATTCTGATTAGAACAACCCGGTCACTGATCTGTTCACAGTAACACACCCTCTGCCCTACCTTCCTATTCATAACGAATCCTACACCTGTTATACCATTTTCTGCTGCTGTTGATATTATCCGATACTCATCTGACCAGAAATCCTTGTCTTCCTTCCACTTCACTTCACTGACCCCTACTGTATCTAGATTGAGCCTTTGCATTTCCCTTTTCAGATTTTCTAGTTTCCCTACCACGTTCAAGCTTCTGACATTCCACGCCCCGACTCCTAGAACGTTATCCTTTCGTTGATTATTGAATCTTTTTCTCATGGTAACCTGCCCCTTGGCAGTCCCCTCCCGGAGATCCGAATGGGGGACTATTCCGGAATCTTTTGCCAATGGAGAGATCATCATGACACTTCTTCAATTACAGGTCACATGTCCTGTGGATACACGTTACGTGTCTTTAATGCAGTGGTTTCCATTGCCTTCTGCATCCTCATGTCGTTGATCATTGCTGATTCTTCTGCCTTTAGGGGCAATTTCCCACCCCTAGGACAAGAGAGTGCCCTGAACCTCTATCCGCTCCTCCGCCCTCTTTGACAAGGCCGTTGGCAGAATGAGGCTGACTTCTTATGCCGGAAGTCTTCGGCCGCCAATGCTGATTATTTATCAAAATTTAGGCAGTGGCGAACCCGGGACCGAAGACGTCTTTGATTATGAATAAAAGACGCTACCCCTAGACCACGGGTATTAATCTAATGTAACCTAATCTAAACACCCACGTCGGAGGTTACAGTGCTCCCTCGCAAATGGGTATGTGTGTTGTCCACAGCGTAAGTTAGTTTAAGTTAGATTAAGAAGTGGCTAGAGGGGAAATGTAAGGATGTAGAGGCTTATCTCACTAGGGGTAAGATAGATACTGCCTACATGAAAATTAACGAGACCTTTACAGAAACGAGAACCACTTGTATGAATATCAACAGCTTAGATGGAAACGCAGTTCTAAGCAAAGAAGGGAAAGCAGAAAGGTGGAAGGAGTATATAGAGGGTCTATACAGGGGCGATTTCTTGAGGACAATATTATGGAAATGGAAGAGGACGTAGAAGACGAAATGGGACATACTGCGTGAAGAGTTTGACAGAGCACTGAAAGACCTGAGTCGAAACAAGGCCCCGGGAGTAGACAACATTCCATTAGAACTACTGACGGCCTTGGGAGGGCCAGTCCTGACAAAACTCTACCATCTGGTGGGCAAGATGTATGAGACAGGCGAAATACCCTCAGACTTCAAGAATAATATAATAATTGCAATCCCCAAGGAAAGCAGGCGTTGACAGATGTGCAAATTACCGAACTATCAGTTTAATAAATCACGCCTGGAAAAGACTAACGCGAATTCTTTACAGAGAATGGAAAAACTGGTAGAAGCCGACCTCGGGGAAGATCAATTTGGGTTCCGTAGAAATATGTGAACACGTGAGGCAATACTGTCCCTACGACTTACTTTAGAAACTAGATTAAGAAAAGGCAAACCTATGCTTCTAGCATTTGTAGACTTACAGAAACCTTTTGACAAAGTTGACTGGAATACTCTCTTCCAAATATCCAAGATGGCAGGGATAAAATACAGGGAGCGAAAGGCTATTTACAATTTGTACAGAAACCAGATGGCAGTTATAAGAGTCGAGGGGTATGAAAGGGGAGCAGTGATTGGGAAGGGAGTGAGACAGGGTTGTAGCCTCTCCCCGATGTTGTTCAATCTGTATATTGAGCAAGTAGTAAAGGAAACAAAAGAAAAATTCCGAGTAGGTATTAAAATCCATGGGGAAGAAATAAAAACTTTGAGGTTCGCCGATGACATTGTAATCCTGTCAGAGACAGCAAACGACTTGGAAGAGCAGCTGAACGGAATGGACAGTGTCTTGAAAGGCCGATATAAGATGAACATCAACAAAAGCAAAACGATGATAATGGAATGTAGTCGAACTAAGTAGGGTGATGCTGAGGGCATTAGATTAGGAAATGAGACACTTAAAGTAGTAAAGGAGTTTTGCTATTGGCGGAGCAAATTACGTGACGATGGTCGAAGTAGAGAGGATATAAAATGTAGACCGGCAATGGCGAGGAAAGCGTTTCTAAAGAAGAGAAATTAGCTAATATCGAGTATAGATTTACGTGTCAGAAAGTCGTTTCTGAAAGTATTTGTATGGCGTGTAGCCATGTATGGAAGTGAAACATGGATGACAAGCAGTTTGGACAAGAAGAGAATGGAAGCTTCGAAATGTGGTGCTACAGAAGAATGCTGAAGATTAGATGGGTAGATCACATAACTAGTGAGGAGGTATTGAATAGAATTGGGGAGAAGAGGAGTTTGTGGCACAACTTGACAAGAAGCAGCGACCGGTTGGTAGGACATGTTCTGAGGCATCAAGGGATCACGAATTTAGCATTTGAGGGCAGCGTGGAGGGTAAAAATCGTAGAGGGAGACCAAGAGATGAAGACACTAAGCAGATTCAGAAGGTTGCAGGTTGCAGTAAGTACTGGGAGATGTTGAAGCTTGCACAGGATAGAGTAGCATGGAGAGCTGCATCAAACCAGTCGCAGGACTGAAGACCACAACAAGAACAACAACAACAACAACAACAAGTAGTGTTTAGCCTTAGGGACCGATGACCCCTGCAGTTTGGTCCCATAAGACCTTCCCACAGCTTTCCAACTTTCCTGTGACTACAGGCTGCTTCATGTAAACCTATTGCACCATCCACGCGTGATATACCAACGCGATATCCCTGCGCACATGCGCAGCAGACGGTAATAACGAGCAAAACGCAAATGGGACTGTCTGATCTCTTGTGAAGTCGTTCGTTCTACCGCGCGAAACACAAGGGGGGCCGTGTAATATACTGGTACGTCATTCGTTCATATTACTTATGTGAGCTCAAGGGTCCTATTGAATAACGACTTGTAGTTTTATCATTATGTATTAAGTAATTGTTATTCTCTCATGTGGGTTTCTACAGTTATGAATTACAGTCTCAACAGTTAGTTTTATATTACGACATGTGGTTACACAGCTGTATGTATTTATACAGCATTTTGCACACGGAAGACCCACTCGTTTTCGTAGCTGTTGCCCTGCCAGTGACAGTAAATAATGGGATTAGGGCAGATCGGCGGCGAAGACGAAAAGCCAGACGTTGTTGAGTTCGACCTTGGATGAAAAGAAGGGTCGAAGGCGGGGGATTATATTCACTGCTGATGAAAGAACTGAGGCTCGAAGGTCCGCAAAAATTTCAGACCTTCGTGAGGATGGAGGTGGCCTGTTTCGAGAAGCTGCTGTCTATCATGGAAGATGGAATTAGCAAGTCTCACACAGTCATGACGGAGGCTCTCTCGCAGTAATAAATCATATGTTTTGTGGCCATACCAGCCTACATCACGAATAAAATACCGGTAAATGTCCTGTTACGTTGCAGACTGGTTGTAACATTGCGTTTTCTGGCGACTGGCGAATCTGTTACGAGTCCGGCTTTTAGCCACAGAATAGCACAGTCCACCATTTCAGAATTTGTCTTGGATGCATACACTCCAATATGCAACACTTTAAAGTACCAATACTTAAAAGTGCACTTGTGCTATTTTTCCGAATTTGGAATATGTATATACATGCGGTGCTCAGTTTTGTAGTCCTTGTCTGTCGTACAGTGCGAAACTGCACGGACTTTCTCGCCTATCACTGCCTGTTTCTCTTTTCTGGCATGCTCAAATGAAGCAAGAGATGCAATCAAATCTAACATCAACTTACGGATGCTGGGGAATTACCATACAAATCGAAAATCACCGTGAGACGTTATATGCATATTACTCAAACAGTTTTGAAATGTTGTCTATTATGACGCGCGCATAACGTGTCTGCGAATTTTCGTAGATTCACCCGTTCTACCGGTAGGTGGCTGTTGCGCTAGACCAGCACCGTTCGCGGTGGATATTCGTGTAATTCCACCTTATGCACAGTGAAAGGCTATTTACAATTTGTACAGAAACCAGATGGCAGTTATATGACTCGAGGGGCTTGAAAGGGAAGCAGTGATTGAAAAGGCAGTGAGACAGTGGTTAGACACTGGACTCGCATTCGGGACGACGACGGTTCAATCCCGCGTCCGGCCATCCTGATTTAGGTTTTCCGTGATTTCCCTAAATCGCTCCAGGCAAATGCCGGGACGGTTCCTTTGAATGGGCACGGCCGACTTCCTTCCCCATCCTTCCCTAATCCGATGAGACGGATGACCTCGCTGTCTGGTCTCTGGACAGTGTCTTGAAAGGAGGATATAAGATGAATATCAACAAAAGCAAAACGAGGATACTGGCGTATAGTCGAATTAAATCAGGTGATACTGAAGGAATTGCATTACGAAATGAGGCACTTAAAGTAGTAGATGAGTTTGCTATTTGGAGAGCAAAATGCGAAATAACTGATGATGGTCGAAGTGGAGCGGATATAAAATGTAGATTGGCTATGAGAAGAAAACCGTTCCTGCAGAAGAGAAATTTGCTAACATCAGTTCAGAGAGTTCCGGAATCTGCACAGAAAATTGGAATAGAGATCAACATAAACATCATTGCCACGCTTTTTATTGCTCATGAAACGACACGTAGCATGTTGTACCACCATACAGCGAGACCTTCAGAGGTGGACGTCCAGATTGCTGTACACACTGGTACCTCTAATACCCAGCAGCACGTCCTCTTGCACTGATGCAGGCCTGTATTCGTCGTGGCATACTATCCACAAGTTCATGAAGGCACTGTTGGTTCAGATTGTCCCACTCATCAACGGCGATTCGGCGTAGATCCCTCAGAGTCACGACGGCGCTCTTCAATCTATCCCAGGCATGTTGGATAGGATTCATGTCTGCAGAACATGCTGGCCACTCTAGTCGAGCGATGCCGTTATCCTGAAGGAAGTCATTCAGAAGATGTGCACGATGGGGGCGCGAATTGTCGTCCACGAAGACGAATGCCTCGCCAATATGCTGCCGATATGGTTGCACTGTCGGTCGGAGGATGGCATTCACGTATTGTACTGCCGTTACGGCGCCTTCCGTGACCACCAGCGGCCTACGCCTGTCCCACGTAATGCCACCTCAAAACAGCAGGGAACCTCCACCTTGCTGCACTCGCTGGACAGTGTGTCTAACGCGTTCTGCCCGACCAGGTTGCCTCCAAACACGTCTCCGACGATTGTCTGGTTGAGGGCATATGTGACACTCACCGGTAAAGAGAACGCAATGCCAATTCTGAGCGGTCCATTCGGCATGATGTTGGGCCCATGTGTAATGAGCTGCAAGGTGTCGTGGTTGCAAAGATGGACCGCGCCATGGACGTCGGGAGTGAAGTTGCGCATCGTGCAGACTATTGCGTACAGTTTTTGTCGTAACACGACGTCCTGTGGCAGCACGAAAAGAATTATTCAACACGGTGGTGTTGCAGTCGGGATTCCTCCGAGCCATAATCGGTAGGTAGCGGTCATCCATTGCAGCAGCAGCCCTCGGGCGGCCTGAGCGAGGCATCATCGACAGTTCCTGTCTCTCTCTGTCTCCTCCATGTCCGAACAACATCGCTTTGGTTCACTGCGAGACGCCTGGACACTTAACTTGCTCAGAGCCCTTCCTGGCACATAGTAACAATGCGGGAGCGGTCGAACCGCGGTACTGACCGTCCATGTCTCACTTCAAAAAAATGTTGAACTACGGACAACATGAGCCGTGTACCTCCTTCTTGGTGGGATGACTGGGACTTATCGGCTGACGGACTGCCTCCGTTTATAGTCGCTGCTCATATGGTTGTTTACATCTTTAGGCGGGTTTAGTGACATCTCTGAACAGTCACAAGGACTGTGTCTGTCGTACAATATTCACCGGCTACGTCTATCTTAAGGTGGTGTGGGAACCAGGGTGATGCGAAACTTTTTTTGATGTGTGTATTTGTATGGAGCGTATGCATGTATGGAAGTGAGACAGCCGGCCGCTGTGGACGAGCGGTTCTAGGCGCTTCAGTCCGGAACCGCGCTGCTCCTACAGTCGCAGGTTCGAATCCTGCGTCGGGAATGGATGTGTTTGATGTGGCTCTGAGCACAATGGGACTTAACATCTGAGGTCATCAGTCCCCTAGAATTTAGAACTACTTAAACCTAACTAACATAAGGACATCAGACACATCCATGCTCGAGGCAGGATTCGAACCTGCGACCGTAGCGGTCACGCGGTTCCGGACTAAGGCGCCTAGAACCGCACGGCCACCGCGGCCGGCAGTGTTTGATATCCTTAGGTTAGTTAGCTTTAAGTAGTTCTAAGTCTAGGGGACAGATAACCCCAGATGTTGAGACCCATAGTGCATAGAACCATTTGGACCTTTTTTTTTTTTTTTTTTTTAAGTGAGACATGGACGATAACCCATGTAGACAACAAGAGAACAGAAGCTTTCGAAATGTGGTGCTACAGAATAATGGTGAAGATTAGATGGGTAGATCACGTAACTAATGAGGAGGTACTGAATATAATTGGAGAGAAGAGGAATTTGTGGAACAACTTGACTAGAAGACGGGATCAGTTGGTGGGGCACATTCTGAGACATCAAGGCATCGCCAGTTTAGTACTGGAGGACAGCGTGGAGGGTAAAAATCGTACAGGGAGACCAAGAGATGAATACAGTAAGCAGATTCAGAAGGATGTAGGTTGCTGTAGGTACTGGGATATGAAGAAGCTTGCACGGGATAGAGCAGCATGGAGAGCTGCATCAAACCAGTCTCTGGACTGAAGAGCTATGATGAGTTTTCGATTAGAAGAGATGTGCTTCATTGTAGGCAAGATAAACATGTACTCGTAGGTCATAAGATAAGTAGTTCAGAGCCATTTTTATTAGACAATTTGTTTTTCTTTTTGGTCGATAGCACTACTTGTCAAAATATGGGGAAGGAACGAGCTCACAGTAGAAAAAAATGGTTCAAAGGGCTCTGAGCACTATGGGACTTAAAATCTGAGGTCATCAGTCCCCTAGAACTTAGAACTACTTAAACCTAACTAACCCAATGACATCACAGACATCCATGCCCGAGGTAGGATTCGAACCTGCGACCGTAGCGGTCGCGCGGTTCCATACTGAAGCGCCTAGAACCATTCGGCCACACCGGCCGGCCTCGCAGAAGAACGATAAAGTGTTCGTAAGGGTAAGCTCGAGTGCCATGTTTAGCAAACTTTTTTGCTTCGAGTGATGGTTCGTGTCATATCCCTGAATGCTGACCATTCCATCTGCGGCACCCGCTTTTGTGCCATCTCGTAACTCGTACCGCTGCAATAAAATTAATAAATCTTACACTGTCCGATATTTATTGACATCAGCATGACGTAGGTCGTTCTTGGAGCCATATTGTAAGCTATGGGTTCTTTGTGTTGATGAAGACATTAGCTCAAGACAGCGCTGATTCTGTTGTACTTTTCGGCTAACGTTTTGTGTAGATGGTGAAGAAAATTATGGTTATGAGAGGTAACGCAGTGTTTTATTTTTGGGTGAATATATATGAAATGACCTAACTTTTCAGACAGTCATGAATAGATATTCATTCTGGGTTGTTTGTACGAAACTGAAAAAGAGAAAATGACGACCTGTTTGGTACGGGTTCCCCGCACTTCAGCAGTATTCGAGGATGGATCACACTAGTATTTTGTAAGCAGTCTCCCCTGAATGCAGTTTACAAGTGTTCTACCAACAAAGCAAAGTCTGCTACCTGCTACGATTAACCTGTGTGATGGTTTCCTTTCGTATCCCTGTTTCACATCTCGTCGAGAAAGGCTGTATATAAAGTCCACGAGTGGTGAATTCGTAGTAATTTCAAATTGCAAGACAGTCTGGATTGCCCTTTTTGGGCATCACATTGTCTTGAAAACTAGAAAATAATCCATTAATAGGAAACAGAGGGAGGGGCACGGTCATACCTTGTACGACTACGGGAATGAATAAATTGAAACATATACTGCGTCAAAACTTACTCAGAAGCAACTGAGTACAATACTCATCCGTCATAGACGTCAGGAATGAGAGGTGGTCCTAATTAAAAGAAAGAGGTTAAGACAATATGCCATCCTGTGTGTGAAGGCGCTAGGAAAGTTCCCACTTACCTGAACTATACCATCAGATAGCGCCAGCACAGCACGACGGTATTACGATAGGGTGACCAAATTATTTTCGGTGAAAACCGGGACACATTCACCCGGATGCCAATGGACACCTCATTCCACATGTACCCAGGTTTCTTAATTTTAAATATTAATGTTTTGTTGATACATTTTGTTAACCCGATTATTATAACTAATAAGAGGATACAAAAGATTCATATAATCTAGATTATCTGTATATTTAATGACATTTAATAAACGTATACAGTAATAAAGAAATGTATTACGATACTACAAAATTTTACAGCTATTCAACTTTTAATCAATTAATATTAACATGAACTTTAGTATTACTGAGCACTTGTAGATGGAATTGACTGTCCTTGGAGAAAAGGGTATTTTTCGCTGCCTCCAGCCTTCTTGATCATGTCTTTGTTCTTTGAGACACAGTGATAAAACTCGGCACAATCCATTTTGTAGTTGTACAGGATCTACAGGATTGCTTCAAGAGAGTCCACCTCCATTCTGTTTCTTTCATCAGTCCACTGGATATTCATGAACGAAAATATTCTTTCCACATTGGCATTATGGGCTGGGATTGCAAATAAATATCTTGCAATTATTAACAACTCAGAGTAATGCTGAAGACAGTCACAGCTTTTAAAAAAACTCACCCACTTCTCATGACATTCCAATGGTGTTTTTTTTTTCATCATTCCACTTGTGAAGATTTTCTTCAACAAAATTTGTCAGTATGCCGAACTGATCAAAGAGAATGCAATCATCGATTTCAATCTCTTTACTCTTCAAATAAGAAACTGTCTCTTCAACACGTTCCCATTTTGGCACTCTCTTCAGTAACATCGAATCAAACACCGGCGATGAGGGTAAATATGAGGCGCTCCACTTGCTGAGATATTCTACACAAGTGCCATAAAACTTGTTAACTTCTTCTCTAAAGCTCATTTCCGCTGCTTCTGATAGTTCTGCACTTAAGGACAGATTTAACATTAAAAGAAACGAACTGCTGTTCTCTCCTCTTAGTAACAGTTTCCAGAGTATTTTTCAAAACATCATTTACCTCAGAATGAGATTTTCACTCTGCAGCGGAGTGTGCGCTGATATGAAACTTCCTGGCAGATTAAAACTGTGTGCCCGACCGAGACTCGAACTCGGGACCTTTGCCTTTCGCGGGCAAGTGCTCTACCAACTGAGCTACCCAAGGACGACTCATGCCCCATCCTCACAGCTTTACTTCTGCCAGTATCTCGTCTCCTACCTTCCAAACTTTGCAGAAGCTCTCCTGCGAACCTTGCAGGACTAGCACTCCTGGAAGAAGGGATATTGTGGAGACATGGCTTAGCCACAGCCTGGGGTATGTTTCCAGAACGAGATTTTCACTCTGCAGCGGAGTGTGCGCTGATATGAAACTTCCTGGCAGATTTGGAAGGTAGGAGACTAGATACTGGCAGAAGTAAAGCTGTGAGTACCGGGCGTGAGTCGTGCTTCGGTAGCTCAGATGGTAGAGCACTTGCCTGCGAAAGGCAAAGGTCCCGAGTTCGAGTCTCGGTCGGGCACACAGTTTTAATGTGCCAGGAAGTTTCATCATTTACCTTTATTACACATTTCATGCTTCCCTCAATTTCATTTATCCCATGCTGCATTGTGCTGAGCTGACTGTGAATGAACCATAAGTAGGCTTGACTTAAAGGGTTACTGAAAAACTGAACCAATATTTTGGGGGCTTTGTCTTCATTTAGGAAAAAATCTTTTAACGGTTCAAAGAGGCGGATTACTCTTTCAACCGCTGGAAACAGTTATAACCAGCGAGTTTTCGAGTGACACATTACATTCATATATTCAGTTCCCACATAATCTCAGAACTCCTTAAGCCTCTCTGTTCTAACAGTATATTTGTAAAAGTGTGAGTATACCTTCATGACGTTAGTTTCAACATCACAGCTTAAACTGTCAGCAGATGTCTGCACGCCATTGTGCAAAACATGTGCAGGGCACCGTATGCCTTCAATGTTTTCATGCAATGTTCCCTTTAATTTGGTAAATACGTTGCATTTGCCTTGCCTTTTTAAACCACCAAAGTTTGTGTTGGAGTTGTCGCCACAAAATGCCACACATTTCTTTTTCTCAAGATCAAACATTTAGATAGTATTCATACAAAATCTTGAAACTTCGTCATACGTTTCATTAGGTAGGGAACTCACCTTCAAAAGTTTGGTCTGAATTCCCTGATTAATATCGAAAAACTGAACAACAAACGGAAATATTTTAGTGGGCTTATGATTGCTGGCATCAGTGGATATCCCGTAGAAAGAAGACTTTTCGATGTATTCAAGGCTTTCCTTTACACTCTGGGGAGCAATAACTCCTTTCACTAAGACTGACACTTTAGTTCTTGCTGAACTAAACTTTTTTGCAATGGAAGACTCATCAAACATAATGCTGTTAAGCTCATTAGTACAATCACTAGATCTATAAGTTTGGTCATGTTTTACCGTGTGGTAGGCTAGTGTAAGCTCGGCTGCTCGAACTTTCGTCTCTTCACTTGACTGATGTTTCACAAGATATTACTGCAGCTCGGTGCACTGTATCTGTTAGTGTGTTTCTTTGACCTGATGTGATCAACTATGTCGGAACGTCCACCATGACTTATACTAATAAAACAGTTACATACGGAACACTCTGCTTCGTAATCAAAACGACCTTTCTTAATGAAATTCAATTTCTTGGAATAACAGTCACTGAACTTGCAGGCACGTTTCGGCATTGCGTTTCACAGTACTGCAGCAACAATACCACTAATATGAGAAAAAACTATTGCAGTTTGTCTGACAAAACATCAACTACTACACTGTTCTGACAATGAGTGTGTGGGTAAGTGGCGCGACAATCGGACGGTTTCATAGCTCTGTTACAATAATACAACTTGCTACTTGTTGGCCAAAGTACCGCTCAAAGTAAATTATTGCCTGAGTGTATCAATACTGATACTGTGGTTACTAGTATGGGACAATGGAGGTTTTAGACAAATAAGCTAAAATATGTTAATTTCTTGTGTTGTATTTCCTTTAATATACCGAAATCCCAAAAATTTGAGAAAGTTCCACGAAATGCATTTAAAAACTGAATTCCGAGACTTTTGAGCGTCCCGAAACAAATTTTCGGGACACCGAAACACAGGGATGAAAACCGGGACAATCCCGGTTTTCCGGGATGTTTGGTCACCCTATGTTACGAAGTAGCAGCCCACGACTTTCGCCACAGGCCACACTGGCAGAATGTTTAGGAGTTAGTTCAGTCAGCTTTTGTGACAGAGTAGCAAACGACAGGTTAAACGGCGTCCTGCTTTTGCCGAGACTGTTAGGCAGGCGCCAGCCTTGCACATTGGAAAATTGAGAACATAACTACTTCCTACTAGCAGGAGAAAAGTCGTATCTGTTCGAGGACTTGGACAATGACTGCTGTATGTCAATAAGGATCAACTGCGTTTTTTTTGTGTGTGGACAGTATTCCTTTGCGTTTATTATTGTTTATACAGCTCCAATAAACCGCTTCTTGTCTGTCTGTATAGCGTAGTATGTAGCGACGGCCATTATAAGTCAAGACTTCCATTTCGTGGTCTCGGCGAACTCCATTATTTCGGCACTGAAACAGAAAACACTACTCGCCAGTCAGAGATCAACTACAGTACTGAACTCTGGGAGAAAGCCGCGCACCCTACCAGCTGGTGCGGGGACAGAGAACTTGGCGCGGGAGACTGGCCTTGGCGCTCCCCAGATTACGTCGCAGGTAGCGGCCGACTGTCCTAACTTCTGGAACACCCTGTCCACCAGCCGCAGTGTGCTGGGCCCCGTGCAGACGTCAACACATTCCCTCTCCGTGCGAGACCCACTCCATGGAACTGTCACAACCTCGGCTTCGAGGCCGCGTCATGAGAAGAACGCGCCACGGGTTTCGCGTGATGCGTGTTTTTGGAGAGTCCCACACGAAGACGCGCTCGCCAGTTGCGCCCGGGACGAAAGCACGCTTCCCTGCCGCGCTGGGACGGACAGCGCTTGATCTATGGCGCGTCCGGACAAAAGCGAGATAAGCCCCCTCCGCCGCGCGCCTCCTGCGGCGACCCGCCTCGTGGCGCTCCTGGCGGCAAGCCGCGCAACTAGGGCGCCCATTTGCGACGTTCGCCGCCGGATTTTTGCGGCGATTACAACGTCGCGCTCCATTTGCTGTCGTACATTAGCTCACCAAGGCGCCCGCGACAACCACAACACAGCTGCAAGTTGTTGCCGCGACGCGAGGCTCTCTTTAAGGAATAAACTTTTTCCTCCGATGCCACTGAACAGGTCCGGGAAAAAGGATAGCTGAGCGAAGACAAGAAGTCATCGAAACATGCGCCAGCGCACACATGAGCGCTCTCTCTCTCTCTCTTTTACTCCGGACTGTCCTCTCATTGTATAGTCACACACCGGCAGCAGAACTCCACATCTCACAACAACAAAAAATGGCTCTGAGCACTATGGGTCATAACTTCTGAAGTCATCACTCCCCTAGAACTTAGAACTACTTATACCCAACTAACCTAAGGACCTCAAACACATCCATGCCCGAGGCAGGATTCGAAGCTGCGACCCTAGCGATCGCGCGGTTCCAGACTGTAGCGCCTAGAACCGCCCGGCCACCACGGCCGGCCCATCTCACAACAAATTTTCGGAATGTCTTCGGGGATGTTCTCCGGGTATTTAGGTAGCACAGATCCATATTCTCCGGTGGCTTGGTGCAAAAAAATAATGTGGTCTACAGGTTGGTAAGAAACTGTATGAAAATTCTTCTTTTGTGTTGCCATAGTGTCTGTAGTTGCTTTGCAATTCTTGAGGGTATTTTTGTTCTGTGGTTGCAACTATAAAAATGCGTGACTTTTTTCACCAGATGCGTTTCGCTTTATTGAGGTAGAGCATTATCAGTGGTCTCTAATTAAGTTATTTACATTTTCATTTGCTTTTAGACCGAAAAGCAGTACGTTAAGGATATGTTGATTTGTACTTACGACGATTTTCGCTTGATTTCTCGCTTACATCGGGACATACGGTCTGCTAGCACATTGTTGTTTTCCTGCGGTAGACACTGATAATTCTGATCTAATATTTAGTTGTTCTGCCGCACTACGCATTTGTTATGCTTTTCGCAACATACTTTTAAGCACACCTCTGTATCGTGTTTGTTTTTGTACTTCCACTACTTTTTCTTTACACATACAATACTAAATAAATTAAAAAGATTGTAGGTCAAAGACAAAGTAGTGGAAAGGTTATGTTGGCAACAGTACAAAACACAAACCGCAACACATGCTTACGGTGCCTTCACACTGAAAACCAACTCTAACAAACTATGTTAGCAACTGTTTTCAACTCGTAGTTTGACTAAGTTTTCAACTGTTGTTTGAAGTCGCGAATCTGACCAACTAGTTGAGGGAAGTTTTGTCTCGACTTGGTAGTTTGTCAGTGACCAAAACCACGGCAGAGTTGTGTGAATTGCGCATGCGCATTTGCCGTGTCGTCTGCTGTTTTTCGTCCTTCGTCCGCTGTGTTTCTTTCGACAATGGCAACTCGCGAGTCGTCAACAGATCCAACATGCCAGTTTTGGTTAGAAATTGAAATGAGGAAACCTCTGCAGGATCCTTCTGATTCCGCAAAAAAATAGAGATATAAAAGGAAACGTTTGTTGAAAGAAGTTACGGATAAAATTGGTGTACCGCTTGTGGAGTGTGAAAGGAAATGGAGAAATATAAAAACACAGTGCAATCGTGAGCATTGTAAAATGGTCAGAACTAAAAGTGGGCCTGGCACAGCTGAGATCTACGCTCCGAAATGGATATTTTACGACCATCTGAAGTATTAGGAACGCGTGAACTAGACAGGGAGAAAAATATTTACAATCGTTAGTAATATGTTATTCACTAGCGTAACTAAAGCTATAAGACTTTTGGTTGCAAATTTTATAATTACAACTGTGTTTTCACCGGAAATTTATTTATTTCTCTTGTCATGTCATTTTGTCAACATCTGATACAAAGTAGTTGCCAATTAATGGCTTCCGTTGTTAATAACTAAAGCTTTTTGTTCGGAAGTTTTTAATTACATTTGTCTTTTCACACGATATTTATTTATTCTTATTTCTCTCGCCATTTCACTTTACCACCATCTTCCCGCGTTGCTTCCCCTCCTCTGAAGACATTTATTTTGCGGAGATATCGTCCAACTACCATCCAAAACGCTGCATGTTTCTGGATCTTAAACATCAAAACTGCCAGGTGGTGAGTAAACTGTGGCACTTTCTTTATTTCTTTCAGGAAAACTGTGCAGAGAGACAGTTGCAGAAGGCATATTCACGTTGCTTTTTCAGGACTGAAGCGCATAGTTGTTCTAAGACACCGAAAAACTGCTTGCAATATTCCAAAAAAAGTTCTCCCCAATCTTTCTCGCGAGAGATATTCGGTAACGAAATATTCTCTGCCTTTCTCTTGCCATCCTGCGTATACTTTCGTCATGTTCTCTGAAAGATCAAAAGCATCATCTCCCACCATAACAAATGGCAAATCTTCACACTCAGAATCGATTTCACTGCTCTTCTGTAACAAAAAATAAAAACGCCGAACATGTGTTTGCAAGAGTTTGAAACTGTTATCAGCAGTTGTCAACAGTTCTAAGTTTGCGAAACTCGCAACAGTTGCAAATTTGCCAAATTTACAACAATTGTATGTTTTTGTTTGTTGGAGTTATTTTCGGTTCAAATGGCTCTGAGAACTATGGGACTTAACACCTTAGGTCATCATTCCCCTAGAACTTAGAACTACTTAAACCTAACTAGCCTAAGGACAACACACACATCCATGCCCGAGGCAGGAGTCGAACCTGCGACCGTAGCAGTCGCGCGGTTCCGGACTGAAGCGCCTAGAACCGCTCGGCCACAGAGACCGGCTAGTTATTTTCGGTGTGAAGATACTTTTAGAGGGACATAAACAAACATAACACAGTGGTGTGCAGAAAAAGGTGTTGTGGAAAACATAAAAAATGCACAGTGCTGCAGTACAAATAAATATTAGACCAAGATCGTGTGTCTAACGCAGGAAAACAACCATGTGCTAGCAGACGGCATTTCCCGATGTAAGCGAGAAATCAAGCGCAAATCACCGTAAGTACAAATCAACGTGTCCTTAACGAACTGCTTTTCGGTCTAAAAGCAAATGAAAATGTAAATAATTTAATTACAGACCACCTCAACAAAGCGAAAAACCGAAAAACGTGTTTTTTGGGGTACCAAAGCCGAGCCACCAATTAAAAAACAACTATGCACAGCAAATAACTGTAATTTTTACGATATTTGCCTAAGATACCGAACTGTAAAAACATTGAAAGTTTGCTCGTTATGTTTATCCGTTTCAGGGATGCAGACGTAGAAGTTACGTCTGGTGAAACTAAATCACGCATTTTTGTAGTTGCAATGACAGAACAAAAACACCCTCAGGAACTGTACGAAAAGCTTGTAAAGGTGCTGCAGAGTTGATTGGACGGAGGAATAGCTATTAAGAAAAAAAATTCCATACTTTGCACCGTTTAGCATTGGCCAGGCCGCTGAGCGCCAGACAACAATTAGTGTCGTTATTCTCATAGATGGCAGCACACGAGACTGACCGCGTTTGGTTCGATCCTCACCACCGATCGATGTCAGATGTTTGTATCGATCTCTTGTTCCGTTGTTGGAAAACGAACGAAGAACAGGTTTAGCGACACCGTCTCTGTCGGGCCGCTTGAATTTGCGCGCGCAACAACCTCATTGCTTAACTTCAGTCCCAATTAATTCTGAAACGGCGGAACGTATCGAATTATTTTCTTAACAATTATTTTTCAACACAGCCCACTCTGCAACGCCCTTACAAGCTTTGCAGACTGTTTCTGACAACACTGTATAAGTAAAGACAAGAAATCGTCACGTCTCATTCGCTCACAGTTGCAGCTTGCCAGCCTTACCACTTGAGGAACAACAAAGATTTTAATTTTTCAGTATAGTTAATGAACGAATTTAAAAATTTGAACTGCAATAATAAACTACTTATAAAGAGGTGTAATTATACGTTCTCGATATGAGAAATACTAGAGTGGAAACCGTGTCTACGGCTCGAGTCAGCTAACTCATTGCACACGAAGTACCCAGGCTATATTCACCCATTGTGTGACTCACCGAATTTTGACAATCTTTACACGTAATTTCAAATCATTTCTCTATCATTCTGCCTTCCTTAGCATCTTTAAAAATTTTCCCATGCAAACATGCAACTTACCCCCTACTTCCACAAGCTGCCGTAACTGCATCTCGCTCACACCTGCCAGTGCACCTCTGCATGTCGTTCGCACCCATCCTCTCCCAGCTGGCCTTCCTCACTCACTCTTTGTGTCTCTCCAGCTCTTGTCTCCTGTATCACAGCCACTGACCCCTTAGTTTTGTCCTACTGCTGCTGTCCCTCTCTCTTGCTGCTGCTGTCTCATCTCTTCTCGCTGTCGCTATCTCTTGCTTGTTGTCACTGTCACAGTCTCCCATTATCACTGGCTCTCAACTGTCTCCACTTTCTCATTCTCTTTATTCGTCCCCCCGTTATTCCTGTCATTTTCTCCTTCACTCTCTCTGTACCACGACCACTGTCTACTGTCTTACAGGATTTATTACATTTCCGTCTCTTTTCCATAACCACTGTCTCCTTATCTCTAAATTGGTTCAAATGGTTCTGAGCACAATGGGACTTAACATCTGAGGTGATCAGTCCCCAAGAGTTAGAACTACTTAAACCTAACATCACACACATCCGTGCCCAAGGCAGGATTCTAACCTGCGACCGTAGCAGCAGCACGGTTCCAGACTGAAGTGCCTAGAACCTCTCGGCCACAATGGCCTGCCTCCTTATCTCTCACCAAAAAAATTTGCAAATATGTTTTCACGCCAAAATTTTTGGGATAATTTTTATATGTTCTGAGGAATGCAGAATGAGGCAGTTGGTGCCCCAATTTTTCCATACGGTCTATTAAAAGAAGAGCATATTAGCCTTTTTTATCTTTAGGTCGGAGAATTTTTCCGATCATTCCCTTCTTTCCCCTGCTACAGCAGAGCATGTCACTTATGTGAAAAGAACTATACCGGCCAGTAAAAGTTTGATAGTTTACTGACGTGAAATTGAAATAATGCAAAACTGATTTTACACCTCAGACCGAATTTTATGTGAACAAAAATTTTGCTTGGCCTTCACCACTACAACACAGGGCTCCCAGAGTCCTTCTGATCATGATGGAGACACTCTGCAGCATATTTCTCCGTGCTGCGTCACTTTCTAAACTACGTTTTCGCCTCGCACAGGATATTACGTGCATATCTTTCGTGTGCAAGTAGGGTAACTTTCAACCTCTGCATCCCTGAAACAGCTAAACATATCGAGAGAACTTTCCACGTTGTAAGAGTTCGATATCTTAGGAAAATATAGTACAAATTACAGTAATTTGTTGTGCATAGCTGTTTTTTAATTGGTGGCTCGGCTTCGGAACCCAAAAAACGCGTTTTCGGTATTTCTCAGGAACCGTAAATGAACTAAATGGTGCCTCCCGCGCCATGGATCACAACCGCTTTGCTCCATTTGCCTGAGCCGCAGTAAGTGCGCAGTGTTCTCACTTCGACAGTTGCAGTTGCGACCCTCCTGTTGGGTACACAAATGACACCCGGCGCAAGGGTTATCAAAACACTTCACTCCACCTTTGTAACACCAATAGAACCAGACGCATGAGCCCCAGAAGAATCCCGTTTTTATGTGCGGGGTTTTGGAACATATTCGTATTAGGTAGCACACGCTTTCGCATGCGTACCGATTAACTCATTTGTAAAGCAATCAAACGTTTGTAGCTCTTTTGTACGTGAAAGTCCGAATCCTTAAAATATTAGAGTTAGTAGCTGCTGGTTGTCACCACGCCACTTACCTTTCTGTGCAAATACCTCCATTCAATTTTTGACGTACACCTTTCTTTCAACCTCCTGGCAGAAGCAAAAGCGCAACTGTTACCGTAGTTAACTGGTGAACCATCCTTAGACGCCACGATCTATGCCTTGGAGTTACTGCGTCGGTTCGACATACGGGTTACCAAGTGTGATTAGCGTGTAACACTGCCGGCTGAATTTGCAGTATACCGATAATGTTATTCCTGTGAAACGACTTTTGTGACCAGTGACTTGCGCAATGGAAAGGTATCGTACTATTTTTCCATTCTGGAAAGATTGTCATTGAGAACAATCAATAGCAAAACGAAGTGGAATCGAATTAAGGTGCTATCATTAATCAAGCAAGCTGTTATTACGTAAAAAGAAACTGTGGCCGACCTAATTAGGCAAGGTTTTACGCCAATACTAGCATGATTTATAAAGAAAGTTAACTACACTACTGGCCATTAAAATTGCTACCCCACGAAGATGACGTGCTACAGACGCGAAATTTAATCGACAGGAAGAAGATGCTGTGATATGCAAATGATTAGCTTTTCAGAGCATTCACACAAGGTGTTTACACGAGGAAAGTTTCCAACCGATTTCTCACACACAAACAGCAGTTGACCGGCGTTGCCTGGTGAAACGTAGTTGTGATGCCTCGTGTAAGGAGGAGAAATGCGTACCATCACGTTTCGGAAATTGATAAAGGTCGGATTGTAGCCTATCGCGATTGCGGTTTATCGCATCGCGACATTGCTGCTCGCTGTGGTCGAGATCCAATGACTGATAGCAGAATATGGAATCGTTGGGTTCAGGAGGGTAATACGGAACGCCGTGCTGGATCCCAACGGCCTCGTATCACTAGCAGTCGAGATGACAGGCATTTTATCCGCATGGCTGTAACGGATCGTGCAGCCACGTCTCGATCCCTGGGGACGTTTGCAAGACAACAACCATCTGCACGAACAGTTCGACGACGTTTGCAGCAAAATGGACTATCAGCTCGGGGACCATGGCTGCGGTTTCCCTTGACGCTGCATCACAGACAGGAGCGCCTGCGATGGTGTACTCAACGACGAACCTGGGTGCACGAATGGCAAAACGTCATTTTTCGGATGAATGCAGGTTCTGTTTACAGCATCATGATGGTCTCATCCGTGTTTGGCGACATCGCGGTGAACGCACATAGGAAGCGTGTATTCGTCATCGCCACACTGGCGTATCACCCGGCGTGATGGTATGGGGTGCCATTGGGTACACGTCTCGGTCACCTCTTGTTCGCATTGACGGCACTCTGAACAGTGGACGTTACATTTCAGATGTGTTACGGCCCGTGGCTCTACCCTTCATTCGATGCCTTCGAAACCCTACATTTCAGCAGGATAATGCACGACGGCATGTTGCAGGTCCTGTACGGGCCTTTCTGGATACAGAAAATGTTCGACTGCTGGCCTGGCCAGCACATTCTCCAGATCTCTCACCAACTGAAAACGTCTGGTCAATGGTGGCCGAGCAACTGGCTCGTCACAATACGCCAGTCACTACTCTTGATGAACTGTGGTATCGTGTTGAAGCTGCATGGGCAGCTGTACCTGTACACGCCATCCGAGCTCTGTTTGACTCAATGCCCAGGCGTATCGAGGCCGTTATTACGGCCAGAGGTGGTTGTTCTGGGTACTGATTTCTCAGGATTTATGCACCCAAATTGTGTGAAAATGTAATCACATGTCAGTTCTAGTATAATATATTTGTCCAATGAATAGCCGTTTAGCATCTGCATTTCTTCTTGGTGTAGCAATTTTAATGGGCAGTAGTGTATCTGGATTGACTTTACTTCGATTTTGCTGATAATATACAGGACAGTAGCACAATTTTGTAAGTAGCGTTCCAGTCAATTGACTTGAACTATACTGGAGAAGGATTAATGCGTTTAGGCAACAACTGGCTGTGAACAACACTCACTATCTGTACATTACTGTTGAGAGGCACCCACTTGCCTTTCTCATACTGTGGCATCAGGCAGTCAGGCCTGCAAGATGAGTGGTTTGCCAAGCGAGTGGAATCTTCCTTAATTTATCGAGCAACATGAATTCTCGTATCTTACTATTTAGTTACAAATTATCCTCCTGTATGAATAATACGCAACGGAAACACGCATCTGACTATCAGTGATTTATAGAACTCTGACTGTACACTACGCACTGGCAATACCACATTTACCTTTTGTCTTTGATTTAACGGCTTTTATATAAATTCGGGACATTACGATAACATACAATTTAATGAAAAAGGCCACCAATCTCTTTCTTTTCACTATTTGATTTATTCCTAAACACACAAATTCTACAACCTACAACAGAATCACATGAGAAATTCCGCCCAGTGGGCATGGCTTTACGTTAGTGAATCTCTATACTATGGTCTCGTAATCTATTTACCGCAACAGTGCACTCCCTGGATCGGATGGTGGATCTTTTATTATACCTCACACTTCGCCTCTCACAATAATCCTCACGAAACTTTCCTCCAGATCGAGCGATACAGAAGGAACAGGCATACCCACAAATCTTTCGAAACTACCTTGCTACTCCCATGCAAAACACACATACCCAAATTACAAGACATACACAACACAACAATATGAAATATTACACAAAGAACGGTTACAACTTCATCACTTTCCGCTTTCCCACTTCAATCAATATTTATCCCAGTTTCACACGACACTGCCCCACTTTGTAATTCTACTTTCCTACTGTGAACTCTGGAGATAAACGCACGTCTTCCTGTGCAATGCAAGCCAAGTGGCGTTGCTGGAAAAACGGCCGACTCACCTTGATTCTCTCTCAGAGTTTAAATTTAGCGTCACACGGAATGATATTTCTTAAATACTTCAACTTATGATACACACGCTATTTCTTAAATATTTCAGCTTATTGTACACACGCTATTAATTCTTAGATATTTCAGCTTATTGTACACACGCTATTAATTCTTAAATATTTCAGCTTAAGCTCACGGAAGTATCTCAACTTATAACTACACGTGGGCTCTTTGTGACCGTTGGTTTACTACAATCCCCTTAAAATTACCTGCCTCACTTTGTAATTTTCCCCACAAAAGGTCCTGTGAAAGAGAAATTATTAATTCTAACTACTCTTAAATATTCCACATCCATACCATGCCTCCACTCTTTCATTACGGAGCACAACAAAAAAAACAGGTCTTTACAGCAGAAGGTTCAGCGGCAGAGTGCTGAAACATGGCCGTATTCTCGATTCTCTCGCACCTCTCTCGAAGTGGGAGAAGCACCCTGCTACCTTATTGGTCAGCCACATTTCAGACGCTCAAAGCTCTGGTAACTTCCATCTCTTTGGTCTCACCAAAGGTAGCCAAAGGATCGACTCAAAGATGATCATATATTCCGATTCACTATCTGTGGTTAGCAGACGACCATACATTCATTCCTTTCACAGATCTCACCAAACTGGATGTAGGGATTTATTTTGAGGGAGTGCACATGTGATCAATTAAATAAATAGTCATTCTTTCCCACACTGGTATCCGGCTTCGCTGTATTAATTGAAATTGAGTTACTTTTACACAAAAAATGTGTTGTTCTGACAAGAATTTCGTACCTATTTTCAATGTTGGGCGGTACTGTACCCTTTCACCACCGGCTACCCATGCAAAAAAAAAAAATGGCACGGTACTATCCTTGCAATGCGAGGGTAGTTCGGAACATTTTTTTAAGAAAACTGTATTAAAACAAACGTAGCAATTCATCAAAATAACCAGGAGGAGACCTTAGCCCCTGGTGACCTCAAATTGACGACCAAATGTTGTTACTTTACCAAATTGGCAGTTGTTGCATTATTGTACTCTCCACAATCCGGAGTAACGTACACATACAAATTTACAACAATCTACATGACAAATAAAACATCACATCATAGAAATGAAAAAATAATCTTGAGATAAAATTTTGCTTTAGTTACTGGGATCTTCGTTATTTTTATGAGTAATCCAAATTTCAATAATTCTAAAACAAATAAAAAATACTAATTGTACTCATGAAATTTTAAATACCTCACCGTCCAAACACAGAACAAGATTATTACTATGGACGACATCAAAATACATCAGTTAATTCCGATATTTTGTTGTGCAATGCAAACTCTTGTCCCCTGTGACAACCTTACTGACCAATGCAACAAGAGCCGCTACGTTAGTATTACGCCACTGGCTTATAATTAGAGCATCATTGTACCAAATATTCTAATAAACATGCTACGTGAACTTGATAACCCAGAACAGACAAAAAACAAACACTAACTATTCTAAACACAAATGTTGATGAAATACAATTACACTTGCTGTCCCTTCAGGAATGAAACACATAAAAAAAACATTTACACATTTACAAATACATTATTCCCTATCTTCCGAGTCACACGGAAACCTTTCATTCTGTGATTTTCTTGGGGTCAAAAAGTTGCTGATAGTTTTCCTAGAACCACTGTCTCGGTGTCAAAGCTCTCCTATGGTTACCCGGACGAAAGTCTTTGAGTCACTCAAATCGGCATTTTGAACACGCACTGAACAGTAAACTGTATCTCACATTAAAGACAAATGTCATAGTCACTGTCAGAGTACCATCCACACGAATCTGTTCGTCCAAAAAAAAAAATGGCCCTACAACTACTATTACCCACGGTTCTGTCCTTTCAGTTCATGGTGTAATTAAAAGTCGTAAGTTTCAACAAACAGCACTTATTCCCGCACCAGTTCAAGAAATGTCTCCTACTACAGACGCAAATGTCAATGTCCCACTCTAGTTTCTTGCCTTCATACAATAATTGTTCACCAAACGACAACTGTCCTCTAAGTATACCAAGTGTCCCACATGCAATTCACAAAGCACACTTAACAAGTCACTGCCAAAAGTTTATGGATCCCACCATTCACTGGTCAAGACAAAACAAAACGATCGTCCTGTCTGCTAAAGACAAAATCTTTTCCACCACTCACAACGTGGAAACACCAGTCCTTCACTTTCCACATTATGTAAAGTCGCAGTCATCCTGTTTCACGGCTCCACAGTCCAGTACTAGTTATTAGCTGCTGGTAAAGAAAATGCTCGCCGGGCTCTGCCGCGCCTCGTCCATTCTGCAGTAGCGCCGCTGCGCGCGCCGTTGAGCAGAAGAAACCACCCGCTGTTGCCTCCGCGGGATACCTTCCCCAGTCGTAAGGGTGGCGGAACTCATGAATGGCCAGTGGTACGTGCGTGTCGCCCCAGGCCGTTGACCTGCTGTAGCGGGCGCGTGGAGTGTACCCCGTCCGACAGTGGAGTGGGGAGTGCCGCGGCTCTGTCGCCTGTCGCCATGGCATCGTCAGCTCGGCCCGCTAGCGGTATGGGCGTTACGACACCCAATCATTTAGCCTTCCGTGCATCTCGCAACATTACAGACAAAAGGAAATTCTTACATTAAAATTATACACCCTAGTTTTCTACACATACAACATCAACATTTATCTCTTTTCTATAGACAGCCCACACTCGTGCTATTCATTGTACCTGTCGTCCCTCATACAAAACATGAAAGTGTAAAAAAAAAACAAAAGGAATAATAAACAATCTATACAGCTCATAATTACAATATCAAATAGTAGGCTACTCTAACATCCTATCACATTGAAAATATTGGAAACTTTATCCTAAAACTACAATATACAATGAACTTTTGTGCTTGTGACACACTGAAATTAATACCCCTTGAAAGTGTTCTAACAAAAAATAAGAATAATCTACATAGCTCACAATTACCTACCACATGTTATTAAATAGTAAACTACTTTAACATCCTAACACAACAAACATTTTAGAAACTGATGACTCTAAATCTACAACATACAATGCACCTTTGTGCTTGTGACAGACTGAAATTAGTATCTTTCTATATATTTTACCTTTTTATTATATATAACAACATTTCTAGGACATGTATGAACCATCCACATGATGTCAGATCCTGACCTGCCATCGAGGTTCATCCCAATCAAACAATACATAATAATGTTGTAGTTACAGAACGGTAGCATCCCCTTTACAGGAGTGTGCGCATTGATCACACTACTCTACGACTCTCACTCACCAGACATCACATTTTCCCTCTCATTCAATCCATAGATACACTAACAGAATAGGTCTAGAAGTCGGCTAACCTTAACACCACCACACTCACGACAACATACCATACCTTAGCTCCCTTATACTCAACCACATAACACATGAAGCTGTTTCAGAGATAGCATTCCAGTCTCCGAATTCGTCCTTTCACTCTGGCACCTCTCTCCATCGGCTTACCTCCGCATTCGCTTTACCCATTAATCATTCTGCTAAACACCAACTTAGAATTGCGACATTTCATCTAAGAACAAAAAATACACAAATTAATCAACCTGCAAAATAACTGTACACATTCTTGGTACCGTTTTGATTGGTTATACTGGTACCAGGCTTCAACAACAACAAAAAATATTACTTTTTGCCCAATCGCAAATGTTATGCTAAGAATTAGATCTTACACTTATATTACATCTTACGTCAGTGTTCCACAACGTTCACCATCTGGATCTCATACTCCCTTTATGTCCTTTCACATTGTGCAGTTGTCCTCATCTCTTCATTCGTATTTCGGCTCTCCGTCCGTCCATTACTCCATCATTTCCTGGTCTTCCTTCGCCATTCGCATCAATCTCTATTGCAGCATACACAGGTCTCTCTGTAACATACATCTAAGACATCTCCACATTATTCAGTTCTACTCACCTTTATTTACCACTATTTCATCACGTCGAATCTCTATTTATTAATCACACTGCTTCACGTCGCTTCTTCCCTTACCTATCACCTTTATCCACTACTATTTATCACGTCGCTTCTCTATCTACCATCTTTATTCCCTCATAAATCATCACGTCGTTTCTGCTTGATCCTTATTCATACGACAAAAAATACGTACATACACCACTCTGTCGACTCCTGTTCATGACTCATTTGACCAGTCTATTCCGTCATACTTCCTGACATCCCGCCTGAAAATTCTTATGTTCGATTTGACCCTGCACAACGTTACACACCACAAATAAATACACTGACTATCTACCATAAATTGCCTACTTTAGATCTATCCTTAACTTTTCCATAATTTGATGTTAGAAATGTGATGAAGCCCACGAGACTGTTTTCCCTTGATCGTCTCAATCAGTACAGCATTTTCATGGACAATCCGCCTCACTCTGAATGGTCCACTATACACAGTAAAGAATTTGCTAGTTAGGAATCTGTGCTTCTTCGATAATCGATGAGTTTTAATTAGAACCTTGTCTCCTACTGCCAATTCGATCTTACGGATCTTTCCTTTTTGCTTCTCCTGCCTATCCTTAGCTGCTTTCTTAATACGCTCTATCGCAACCTTGACAATTTCTGTGTGCCTCTGCTTTCCTGATCGCGGAAAATCTACCAGCTCCCTGACTCGATCTGGTGGTGGTTCATTCTTTAGTACCATAATTGGTGATAATCCAGTTGCTCCATGTGGTAGCTCATTGAGGATGTCCTGAAAATCTTTGAGAAAAATACTCCAACTTCTGTGTTGCCTATGGCAATAGATCTTACACAATTTTCCCAGTTCTTTTACCACTCTTTCACTGGGGTTACTTGCAGCATGGTATCGGGATATGAACACCGGTTTTATCCTTCTTCTCTTCAGTGTGGTTAGCCATTGTCTGGATCTATACTGCGGTCCATTGTCAGCTATGAACTTTTCTACAGTTCCTACTTCTCGTAAAAAGTTTTTAACGATCGCTGCTGCCACTGTCCTTCCATCCGCACGTTTCAATGCGGTAAAAGTCACATACTTTGACACCAATTCCACTGCTACTAAAACATATCTATATCCCTGCACTGACTTAGGTAGCGGGCCAAACAAATCTGTTGCTCCGAATTCCCTCAATCTACCTGGCACTATCGGAAAAAGCGGTGCTTTGCATGAGATAGTTAACGATTTTGCCTTCTGGCACAATTTGCAACTACCAAGCACGTTCTTGATCCTCCTCTCCATACTAATGAAGTAAACTGATTCCCTTAACTTCTTACAGCATTTCCTTGCCCCGTAATGCCCGTAATTTAGGTGAGTGTACCAGATCAGCTTGTTGACTATTTCATTTGGTATACACAACACCCAGTCCTGTGTGTTCGGATTTCTACGGTAGAAAAGGACCCCGTTCTGAATTGTATAAAAACGTGCTATATTGGCATCTAAGTTCGCTGTAACTCTGTCCTTCACCATTCTCCATGACGCGTCTTTATCCTGCTCTTTCGCGATATTTGTGAGTACCGTCCCTATGTATTTCTCGAACGGCACGCCCTGCATATACAATATATCATATCTGTTCTCGTTTACCTCCTCATCAAAGCATTGACCGTGACCTACTGGATTCCTTGACAACGCATCTGCCACTATATTCTGTGGCCCAGGAATATACATGACCGAAAACTGAAACTCCTGTAAATAGAGTGCCCACCTAGCGAGTCGTCTATGGTTAAGTTTGGCCGACATCAGAAACTGTAGTGACTTGTGGTCAGTATAGATTTTAGTATGCCTTCCATACAAATAGTATCTAAACTTACTAAAACCCCATACTATTGCCAAAGCTTCAAGCTCAGTTACCGTGTAATTTCTCTCAGCTTTGCTAAGCACTCGGCTCGCAAATGCAATAGGTTGTTGTATTACTTCTCCTCCTTGGTCTTGCTCTTGGAACAATGTTACCCCAAGTCCACTACAGGAACTGTCCGTGGCCATACAAAACTCTTTCCCTAGGTCTGGATGCCCGAGAAGAGGTGCCGATAGCAGTGCCTTCTTTAACGCCTCATACTCTTCCTGCGCAACAGGGTCCCAATTCCATACCGTTTTCTTTCCAGTCAGCTGACATAGTCTGGGTGTCGCTGCACCCCCAATCTTAATGAACCTCCTGTAAAAATTGATTAATCCTAAATAACCCCGTAGCTGACGTTTTGTTCTTGGCACCGGAAAATCTCTGATTGCTTCGAGTTTGTCTGGATTTGGTCTTATTCCCTCTGGTGTCACAATGTGACCTAGAAACTCGATTTCTTTTCGTCCAAATTCTGACTTTCCCAAATTCACGGTCACCCCATGTCTCTCCAGTGCACCGAGCAATATGCCTAACGTTCTATTGTGGTCTTCCCAGTTTCTTTCGGCTGTCAGGACATCATCCACGTACTGTGTTACCTTATCTTTTATTTCATTAGGAATGACAGTATTTAGCGCTCTGATAAATGCCGCGGATGATACATTTAACCCAAATGGTAGTTTCCGGAACTGATACGATTTCCCGTAGCACAAGAAAGCAGTGTATTTTCTACACCCCCTGTCTAACTCCACCTGCCAGAAACTCATTCTCAAATCAACTGAGCTGAGAACTCTGATCCCGTGGAACTTTTGTAGCAATTCGTCAAGTGTCAGCGGCCGATCTGTCTCTGGCTCTATGATCTTATTAATCCTTCTTGCGTCCAAAACTAATCTAATTGACCCATCCTTTTTTTCAACACAAACTAAAGGACTGTTGTACGGACTGGATGCTGGTTCGATAATCCCTTGTTGTAGCATGCTTTCGATCTCAGCTTCCACTCTTTCTTTGTACACAACAGGTATCGGGTACACTTGGGCCCTAAACTGTTTATGTGGCTTGACCTTGAATCTATACACAAAATTTCTTATTGTACCCGCAGCATGTTTAAATACCTTTCTATTCTCGTATAAAATTTTCTGCAATTCCCCGTAGACCGTGGCCCCTCGTAAATGCCAGATTTTCTCCCTGATCTCCTCCTCCAAACATTTATGAATTTCCTTCTTCTCTTGTTCGAACCCCGTATTCTGTGCCTGTTTACCGGACTTTACCGCCAGACATAATGCTAAGTGTGCGTTATCTTTACCGTGTAAGCAATCGTCGAATCTTAATGTAATTTCCTCCGAATCTCGTTTCAACTCCATCGAACCATTTCTCATGTTAACGACTGCTTTATATTGGTTCAAAAAATTAACCCCTAATATCCCTTCAACAGTTAGAGATGACACAATCATGAACACTGTACTAAACCTCTTCGCCTGGCACACGAAGTCTACCTGCGCTTGTAACTTCACCTCAATTCCCTTTCCTGTAATTGCCCCTCTCACTGTTGTCCTTTGCAATGGCAACGTTGGCCATGGTTTTGTAAGACTACAACACTTGAACACATCTTCCCTCAAAACACTCATTACACTGCCTGTGTCGATGACACAAGGTACGATTATATTATTTATTTCTACGCTAATTATTGGGTGGACTTCACTCCCCACATCTCCTACCTCCTCTAACAGATTCTCCCTTAGTTTTCCGTAATCGATATACCTAATATTTACATCATTAATAGTCCTGGTTTGTACCCGTCTATCAAGTAGTCACCTTCTTGTCCCTCCGTCATTGTGACAATGATTGTCCTGTCGTGAACCCAATAATTGCCTATCCTCTCTTCGCCCATCATTTTCATTTTCCCTTCTTCTTCCATCTCTGTCCCATCTTCTATCTTCCCGGTTTGCTGGTCGATATCCCCATGAATTCTGCACCCTATTTCCTCGCCATCTTCCATTTCCGTCATTCCTCTGATTCCATGCTCTCCTGTCATTCTGATAGTTTCTACCGTTCCTATCCTCAACTCTGTCTGACCTAAGAGTCATGTCGCCGTTCACAATGTTGCTCTCGTTACCCAGTTCCTGTAAGAAGTGCTGAAATGACGCAGAATCGTTCAAGCCTCTGCCTGCTATCACTATATCTCTGCGCAATCTCACTGGCAACTTCGTTATACAGATCCTAATGAGCTCCCCAGTTTCGTATGGCACATCCAAATACCTGTTTCGTCTCAGCATTTCCTGATAACACGACACTGGATCTCTTATACCACCTTCGTTACAATTTGGCATCATCAATATGCTTTGCTTAACCTGGTCCTGCTTACTTTTCGACCAGAATTCATTTAAAAATTTGTCACAAAACATCTTGTAGCTACTACAGTCTTTAATAACTTCCTGCATTTTCGCTCTAGCCTCGTCCCTCAAATGGTTACACACAAACTTCATTTTTAGGAGCGGTCCCCACGATGAAGGTAATGAATCTTGAAATTGAGACAGCCACAGGCATGGATGTTGGTAATTATCAGGATCCGGAAAACAAGTGTACGTTTGTACCGACACGAAGTGTCTCCTACATTCTTCTTCCGCATTTATGTTTTCCGACCTTGGGCTATACCCAGTTGGGTTTGCCACCTGTTTTATCCGACACAACCGTTCTTCTAACTCTCTGAGTTCGTCATCCTCTTTCTGCCTATTTTCGATTTTTGAATTTATCTCACTCTCCCTCCGCAGTCTACCTGGTGGTGTTTCACCTTCGCTTCTGCACGCTAATTGCAACTGTGCTAGTTCTTCCCTATGTTTCCTATTTGTTTCTAATTGTGCCTCTTTAAACTGTAATAGTGATTGTATCTCCTCCTGGTCGGCATAAACCTCTCGCTGCGTACTGTCAGAGCCTGTTTCGCCTCTTATACTGATCTTTTCTACATCTGCGCTAATCGTATTCATTCTGACCACTACCTCCGCAACTTCATCCCTGTGTTTATTTAGCGCCATTTCCTGCCGTGTGACTTGAGCTTCCACGCTGTCTAATGCCCCTTGTTTATCTGCAAGTAAGTCCCCCACTATCTCTTTGATTCGCTCATCCGGCCACACGCCCCTATGTTCTGTAATATCGCTTTCTATTGCACTTATTCGTACCTCCAAATTATTGGCTTTTTCTTTCACAGCATCACATTCTTGCTGCACCGCATCCAGATTCTTCTCCCCCTCATCTAACCGATTATTAACTGCGGACAGACGCTCATCGATAACTGTGTGTAGCTTCCTCATTGCCTCTTTATTTCCCTTATCAATTGCCTCCAATCTTTCCTTATTTGCTTCCAATCTCTCCTTAGTCTCCCTATCCATTGCTTCCAATCTCTCCTTAGCCTCCCTATCTCTCTCCTTATTATCTCTATTGATTGCTTCTAATCTTTCGTTAGTTGCTTCAAATCTTTCCTTAGTCTCCCTACTCATCGCTTGTAAAAACTGCAGTATCACATCGTTATTTCCTACTTTCGACGCGCTCACCTCGTTCGCCTGAGAAACCGTAGCTTCGCTAAGGGTAGCTGCACTTTCACCGCACACCTGGCCTAGTCTCGGCTCGCCCGCGTCGTCGGGAAAAGCCCGCGTTTGTGGACAAAGCCCGCCGCATAAAGGTTCCCCTTGCAGCGGTCCACTGAACAATACAGCCCCTTCGGAGCGTTTGTCTTTCTCGCTCATTAACCCATGGTCAACAGCTACTTCCTGCTGCACTGCTACGTCCACCCCAGAATCGCTATTCTCCATGGTGGCTACACTTTTCGACTGCGACCTAGTTACTACGGACATTACGCAAAAAAAATTATGAAACGATCTTCCAGCCTTGTGCGATATAGCAATTAATTACATAAAATAAAGTAAAAGATCCTCACCAATCCAGAAAGAATTTGCAAACAGAAAAAATTTTACTTCTTAGCGCTATCACAATACATTCCATAAAAATAATCTTAACAGCAAACCCTAACAACAAAATATCCTAACAAAAACGATCCTGGCAAAGGAATCCTGGCAACAAATTAAATATCCTGGTAACAAAATTATCGTGGCAAAAAACGGAATCCTGGCAACAAATTAAATATCCTGGTAACAAAATTATCGTGGCAAAAAAAAACGGAATCCTGGCAACAAATTAAATATCCTGGTAACAAAATTATCGTGGCAAAAAAACGGAATCCTGGCAACAAATTAAATATCCTGGTAACAAAATTATCGTGGCAAAAAAACGGAATCCTGGCAGGGTCGAAATTATGAGAGGCACCCACTTGCCTTTCTCATACTGTGGCATCAGGCAGTCAGGCCTGCAAGATGAGTGGTTTGCCAAGCGAGTGGAATCTTCCTTAATTTATCGAGCAACATGAATTCTCGTATCTTACTATTTAGTTACAAATTATCCTCCTGTATGAATAATACGCAACGGAAACACGCATCTGACTATCAGTGATTTATAGAACTCTGACTGTACACTACGCACTGGCAATACCACATTTACCTTTTGTCTTTGATTTAACGGCTTTTATATAAATTCGGGACATTACGATAACATACAATTTAATGAAAAAGGCCACCAATCTCTTTCTTTTCACTATTTGATTTATTCCTAAACACACAAATTCTACAACCTACAACAGAATCACATGAGAAATTCCGCCCAGTGGGCATGGCTTTACGTTAGTGAATCTCTATACTATGGTCTCGTAATCTATTTACCGCAACAGTGCACTCCCTGGATCGGATGGTGGATCTTTTATTATACCTCACACTTCGCCTCTCACAATAATCCTCACGAAACTTTCCTCCAGATCGAGCGATACAGAAGGAACAGGCATACCCACAAATCTTTCGAAACTACCTTGCTACTCCCATGCAAAACACACATACCCAAATTACAAGACATACACAACACAACAATATGAAATATTACACAAAGAACGGTTACAACTTCATCACTTTCCGCTTTCCCACTTCAATCAATATTTATCCCAGTTTCACACGACACTGCCCCACTTTGTAATTCTACTTTCCTACTGTGAACTCTGGAGATAAACGCACGTCTTCCTGTGCAATGCAAGCCAAGTGGCGTTGCTGGAAAAACGGCCGACTCACCTTGATTCTCTCTCAGAGTTTAAATTTAGCGTCACACGGAATGATATTTCTTAAATACTTCAACTTATGATACACACGCTATTTCTTAAATATTTCAGCTTATTGTACACACGCTATTAATTCTTAGATATTTCAGCTTATTGTACACACGCTATTAATTCTTAAATATTTCAGCTTAAGCTCACGGAAGTATCTCAACTTATAACTACACGTGGGCTCTTTGTGACCGTTGGTTTACTACAATCCCCTTAAAATTACCTGCCTCACTTTGTAATTTTCCCCACAAAAGGTCCTGTGAAAGAGAAATTATTAATTCTAACTACTCTTAAATATTCCACATCCATACCATGCCTCCACTCTTTCATTACGGAGCACAACAAAAAAAACAGGTCTTTACAGCAGAAGGTTCAGCGGCAGAGTGCTGAAACATGGCCGTATTCTCGATTCTCTCGCACCTCTCTCGAAGTGGGAGAAGCACCCTGCTACCTTATTGGTCAGCCACATTTCAGACGCTCAAAGCTCTGGTAACTTCCATCTCTTTGGTCTCACCAAAGGTAGCCAAAGGATCGACTCAAAGATGATCATATATTCCGATTCACTATCTGTGGTTAGCAGACGACCATACATTCATTCCTTTCACAGATCTCACCAAACTGGATGTAGGGATTTATTTTGAGGGAGTGCACATGTGATCAATTAAATAAATAAATTGTCGTTCTTTCCCACACTGGTATCCGGCTTCGCTGTATTAATTGAAATTGAGTTACTTTTACACAAAAAATGTGTTGTTCTGACAAGAATTTCGTACCTATTTTCAATGTTGGGCGGTATTGTACCCTTTCACTGTAGGGAAATGACGATAATCACAGGTAAATGATTATTAACGATGGGACACTATTGACAAGGACAAGGGTTTTTTAGTTTAATTAAAGGAAGTTATCACTATTGGAATAGTTATGACTTAATAGTATCTTTTGTACTGAATATTATTTGCATTCTCAAGGAGTATTCACAACCTTACATAATTTAAGTATTTAGCTCAAATGAAATATGTGGCATCTGGATCTAGTATAGTTCTAATAATTGTCGCCAGTTGCTTGTTTTTGATAACTGTTACGACATGACATTTAAATTTGGCTCAACAGCCAGCCTGGTTTATCGGTAGATTCAGATCGTGGCTGAACAACACTTTAGTTACAACACAAGATGGGAAGCACGATTAACTACATTACACATGAAACTGTAAACAATCGTATTTCAATTAAAACAATCTTTGAACTGAGTGCCTTAACTGTCCATTCATGAAAACTAGGTGGAGAATTTCGGAACTTACGCTCACTAAACAATTATGCACTTTACAATTCCACAAAGACTATTGCCTTTTGTCGAGGAAAAATAATTGCTTTTCAGCTCAGTAAAACAGGATACTCGGACTCGGGGTAGCACTTGGGATAACACCCTGTGTACGTAAATGAATAAGGATCAAATACGGTGGCTCAACACAAAGTTAACAGAACACAAAATCATTACTTAAAACGAAACCACACAAGTGATGCGTGCAGTTACGCAGTACTCACCTGCTTACGTGAGATGAAGGTGGGGGCGGCGTCGAGGGCCTGATCTGTTGAAAAAAGGGCGGCAGAACTATCCACGCCTCTTCCTGTGTAGCAGGCTCTGAAAATTCTATTCTCTTCTCAGCGTCGGATTTTCACAGTACAGAGCTAACAAAAGTATGCCGTGAATGATGAGCCGCATTACTTCCGCATCCGAAGCTCCACTATTGTTCTCGCCTCTTTCAGATCACAAGATGCGCACCCTCTGCGTGCTCCTACACAGGAGCCTTGCAGTTCGACCGCTCGTCCACCTTTTTTATGCCTGCCTAGCAAGTTCTTTTGTGGAGGGACTTCCCTCCAAGTTTTACATGATTATAAACCTACTTTCCCTATACGTGAACCACTAAAATATGACATTTTAGTTCTTTTTTAGCTCATCGGTTTCGATATTACATTCATAGATTAATTACAATTACGTAAATTACCATAACTATCATATTATCATATAAATATCGTATTATTGCAAATAATCAATAATCAACAAAACATTTACATCAAAGACCGTAGAATACAGAAATCACATTAAGTAAAAACAGACAAAGAAGTTACACAACACCATTAAGGTAATATCAATAGTAGTGTTCACAAACGTCCTTCTGAAATCAAACTTTTCTCCGCTGTTCCGCATTTGTGACCAGACTCTCACAGCTGCTTCAAGCTGTATGGCTCCTTCAGCCTGGCATAAGACAGAAATCGGCTTCATGGTCAAAAACAGATAAATCCTTAATTTCACATACGGTACGTTGTAATTTCTCTCACAGTACTATAGTTCGATTCTTTTATCTTGGCGGTTCGCGCATGCCCGCCCAGACGCGGGAGATTGCTGCGTTGCCACTTGCACGCGCCAAGCAAACTTAAATGTTTAAGGGGGAGCGCGCAGTTCATGAAGTAAAGCCACCACGGCCGCATTAACCCTTTCGCTCCTACAGAGACGTGCTCCCCGCGTTCCGCTCTGTGCGCGATTTTGTCATCACTGCACTGCTCGCCTGTGCAGACACATCGTGTTCCGACTGCTTTGACACTCTTATCATTCGATTTCACAAAAACTATTTGGCCCAAAAATTTGATTTTTACACATTTTCTTGACTGATACCTTCCCCCCCATAAATGACTTAATTTTGTTTCGATGTTCAACGCAGTTATTGTGCAGCATTAAATGTAGTAAATCATTGCACGAAATTTTGAGGAGGTAAAAGCCCATAGCGTATACTTTCCGTATGGTCGATTTTAGTTGCCACTAGAAATTTCAAAAAATTACATTGAAACGAATAAAATTCATGAAGTAAGACACTTCGATATTGTTTTTAAATAAAGAAAATTTATGCGCCGAACAAGGTTTCAACTCGGAATCTTTCACTTAGCAGCCAAATACTATAACCATTATGCTAACGCGGCTCGTTATTCGATGGATTTCCTGAAGGACTTTAAACTAGGACGCAAAATACCGACAAACACTGTTGGTATGACTGTGAATTACTCACGTTTCGTCGAAGTACAATAGGAAATAAACAATTACCGCTGTTCTTTATTGCGGAAAAGCGGTTAGTGAGAATGAATTTCCTTGCTATCGCCTTGATTAGGAGGCTTATTGCTTGTTTGGTTTAATTAAGTAATAGAATATGAAGCAATTGGTATAAAGAATGCTTTTTCCAAACTTTCTATAAAAGGAAGTCTGCTATCAAGACATTGCTTTTATTCAATTACTTTATTTATGACTGAATGTTTCTAAAACTGAAGACACTCGTCCGTGTTCTGCACTGCAGTCGAGCTCTGGCAACGTCGTTCTCTGTTCATTGACTGACTGTGTTTTGTGACGACAGATGCGCAGAACGAACCTAAACTCGGCCGCCGTCGTAAATGACGCGCACTCTAGTAAAATGCATAACATTTAACCTGTAACAAAAATATCATGAATTGTGCACTTTAAGTGCGTGAAGACACACCGGGCTTCGTGGCCCTAGTCACGCGACTTAGATGGTGATTTCAGTAAAACGACGGCACGCGCAGTCTGCGGTGCCTAGGGCGTGCGGTGGCGGCAGAGCGCGCACGGGGCTGCCGGCGGCTCGTTGGCTGTCGAAGAGTCCGCGGCGCAGGTGCGACTCCTACCGGAGTACAGCAGAGGCCGTCAGCGGAGATGCGCGCTGGCCTCTGCGAGAGGACTGCACCAGGCTCCAGTGGCCTGCTGTGGATCTGCCCCGCTCCTCGCGGCGCGCGCCTTAAATCCGTCTCCGCGGCATTAATTGGGCCCCGGCGTGGCGCAGCGTGGGCGGACGGCCGCCGGCCGGCTGCCCCGCTGTGCCCTCCCCGTGTCTCTCCCTCGCCGTCTCGCCTCGAGTCTCTCCCATCGTCGCGGCCAGCACGAGTCGGGCCCCTCCTCTGCCCTGCCTTATCGCCGGCCGCCTGCCTTATGGACAAAACGTGCCGAGCACTCGCCAGCAAACTCCTCGCACAGACGTCTGCCGCACCAGGGTGTCTGCAGCCTTGTACGGCCCCAGGGAATGAATAACAACCTGCGAAACTGGTGAACCTGCCTATTGATACTAAAATGTTGACTTTCACGGCCCAAAATATCATGTCCATTATGATTATCCGGGCTGTTATGCCGTGGTCGGTTGATGAATTTTGTCTCAATTCCCAACGTTTCGTCTCCGACTGCGGGAGACATCTTCAAGGGGATCCGTAGCTCGATGGAAGGTCCAACACACCCGCTGGCTCGCTACTGACTGTCGCTAAATTCCGTGTCCGCGCGCTCCCACGCCGCGGCGTGACGTCACGTGTTTTGAAAACGTCAGTGCAATTGGCCGCTGTCCGCTGCCGTCGATCGCCGTTGCCATCACCCAGTAGTGGACGAGTGGTACACATCTTCTTTAACACCGGCATCCATATACCGTTTAATTTCACGTCCTCCTCCTTTCGGCTGAAATTATTTGGGTGTTTAGCGATTTCGATTGCCTCCCTGTAGAGCCTTTCGTAATATCCGCTTGTGGCCGCTATTACTTGCGTCTCCTCGAAACGATTATGGTGGTTCCCTGGCTGGAAAGCATGCTCCGCAACAGCTGATCGTTCCTTTTCTCCTCTTCTACGATTTCCCTTGTGCTCTTCCAAACGTTTTGAAACAGTTCTTTTAGTGGTTCCCGCATAAACATCTCCACAGCTGTATGGGATCCTATACACTCCAGCTTTTTCCAATCGTTTGCGAGCGTCCCATGTCATTCCAAGCATGTGTGTCAATTTGTACCTGTCTATCTACATTATTCCGTGATTTATTCAGTTTTCAAATTTCTGCTGACTTTTTGATCACCCGGTATGTCACCCTAAGGTACTCTAAGCTTAGTACCTCCCTTAGTTACAAGATAAGGTATGCCACCCGACATATTTTTTCAAATACGTGATTGACATGTTCCTCCCAATAGAGTTTAGAGTCAATGTGAATACCTAAGAGGTTTACCGACTTATTACCTACTTCATTTGATGTTCCCATTAAAAGTTGTTGGGCTTTATCAGGATTGCACAGGAGCTTATTGGCTGCAAATCAGTCCAGGGCCTTATCAAGTGTTTCTTTTGGTAGTTTATTCAGGTTTGAAATGTTCTGATGTGTGGTAAGTAGTGTTGTATCGTCAGCATAACACACGACGGGGTGGGCTATGTTTTTAGGTAAATCATTAATAGCTACAATGAAGAAGAAGGGTCCAAGGATAGATCCTTGTCGTAAGCCTGTGCTTATTTCCATTACGCAAGAATTTACATTTCTGGCTGAAACGAATTGTTTTCGGTTACTTAAATAAGAATTTACCACAGCTAAAGTGCTCTCTCTCACCCCATAAAAATCAAGTTTCCCCAGTAGTGCGTCAGCAGGAATGCAATCGAAAGCTTTGCTTAGGTTACATAATACCAGTGACACGATGTTATTGTTTTCAAAAGCTGTTAAGGTTTGGTCAATGATTTACAAGACGGCTCCTGTTGTGTTTTTCCCTTTGAGAAAACCAAACTGATTGCTACATAGGGTATTGTGTTTTTCAAAGAAGCTGCTGATTTGTGTGTGTATCAGTGCCTCAGATATCTTTGAGAATATTGGAACAATGGAGACTGGTCTGTAGCTTTGGGGAAGATGTTTGTCCCCTTTCTTAAAAACTTTTGATACGTTAAGTGCATCTGGAAAAACTCCAAATTCTACAAATTTACTATTTGTCGATCGAGTGTCTTGTCTTTTTAATTATGTTACTTGATAACCAATAACAGTCCAACTTGTCGCCCGACATTCCGAATGTGACAAGAGGCAGCAGAGGAGGTGTTCCGGGCCCATGTGCTGGAGGACAAGGTTCAAAATGCAGTCAGATTAAGCGAGATACCGATAAACATGCAAGTGTAGCGTCCGAAATTGTGAACGGGGAAACTTATGACTCGTGAAAGAAACAAGGGTTATAATGACTTCGATTTATTGCAATAAAAATGATTATTGAACAAGTGGCAAATTAACATGATCAAATCGTTTATAAAGAGACAGCAGTGCAATCACTCACACACAAGAAGAAGATTCAACATAAGCAAATAAATTACATAGCAACACACAACACAAAGTCGCTACTTAAGATCGGAAAATCAAAATTTTCACAGAGCTTTAATAGCGGGGCTCTAAGGAACTGGAAACACGATGGAGGACACGCTCGAATCACAGGGATATGGAATTCTTATGGGAAACCAGGACAGAAGCAATGTCCCCAATATGGTGTAGGATTTATAGTAAACATAAAAAAATAGATTCAGTATCTCATTTCCAAGCAATATCGCCAAGAGCGGCAACTCTGACTTTTAAAACAATGAGCATACCTCGTGCCGTTACAAATGAAAAAAAGAAATTCAAACACACACGAAGGAAGAGAGAGATAAATCTTGGGACCTTCTCCAACAAACTGTGGAATAAATGAAAGCTGTGTACAAATATTATTGGGAGACTTCAACGCCCAGCTGGGAAAAGAAAGGAAATATAAACATACACTATGTGATCAAAGTATCCGGACACTTGGCTGAAAATGACTTACAAGATCGTGGCGCCCTCCATCGGTAATGCTGGAATTCAGTATGGTGTTGGCCCACCCTTAGCCTTGATGACAGCTTCCACTCTCGCAGGCACACTTCAGTCAGGTGCTGGATGGTTTCTTCGGGAATGGCAGCCCATCCTCGAATTGCTCTTCAACAATAGGAAGCAAGAAGGTGCTTAAAACATCAATGTAGGCCTGAGCTGTGATAGTGCCACGCAAAACAACAAGCCCCTCCATGAAAAACACGACCACAACATAGCACCACCGCCTCCGCATTTTACTGTTGGCGCTACACACGCTGACAGATGATGTCCACCGGGTATTCGCCATACCCACACCCTGCCATCGGATCGCCACATTGTGTACCGCGATTCATCACTCCACACAACGTTTTTCCGCTGTTCAATCGTCCAATGTTTACGTTCCTTACACCAGCGAGACGTCGTTTGGCATTTACCAGCGTGATGTGTGGCTTATGAGCAGCCTCTCGACCGTGAAATCCAAGTTTTCTCACCTCCTGCCCAACTGTCATAGTACTTGCAGTGGATCCTGATACCGTTTGAATTTCCTGTGTGATCGTCTGGATAGATGACTGCCTATCACACATTACGACCCTCTTCAACTGCCGGCGGTCTCTGTGAGTCAACAGACGAGGTCAGCCCGTACGCTTTTGTGCTATACGTGTCCCTTCAGGTTTCCACTTCACTGTCACATCGGAAACAGTGGACCTAGCGATGTTTAAGAGTGTGGAAATCTCGCCTACAGACGTATGACACAAGTGACACCCAGTCACCTGACCACGTTCCAAGTCCGTGAGATCTGCGGAGAGCCCCATTCTGCTCTCTCACGATGTCTGATGACTACTGAGGTCGCTGATGTGGAGTACCTAGCAGTAGGTGGCAGCACAATGCACCTAATATCAGAAACGTATGTTTTTGTGGGTGTCCGGATACTTTTGATCATATAGTGTACAACTGGAAAATAGTCGAAGAGTTGTAGAACTTCACAGAGAACACGACCTTTTATCTAAATCAACATACTTCGAGAGGCAGCCAAATAAACTTAAAACCTGGAAATACCCAGGATGGAGGTAGAGGGAGTGGCAGCCAAGTCACGTCTGTTTTCGTAACGTGATACACAACGTTAAAAGTATTGAGAAGAGACACAGGCTCAGACCACTACTGAGTTACAATTAAAATTCAGTTCATTCCATTAAATAAAAAGAATGAAAAAGGTGATAAAACAATGAGGTATGACCCAACACCAGCCAATTAAAAATGACATATACTAACAAATATCACAGATCATTAAAGTGACAGATAACCTAAAAGAACTGGTACCAAGTCACAAGAAATAAGCCGAGATTCTAGCTGCCTTGAAGCCACGAAGAAAACATGCGTGGTGGGGTCTGGAATGTGACAAATTCCATAAAGAAAGGCACAAGCATAGTTAGAGTTTCAGACTCACAAAACAGAAGACAATCACACGAAAAAATTCACATTAAACATTAGCAGAATTAAGAGAGGATTCCATAATGACATAATAAACACTATAGAACATAAGTGCCACAAAACCAGTTCGAGGAACTACTATAAGATCTTTGTGACACAATGACAACAGTATGAGCCCCCGACGCTAATGCTAAAAGATGAAGATGTAAGAATGGCACACAGTAACAAAGAAAATTCCGAAAACATGCAAAAGCGTTTAATTACCTTTTTAATCGTGAAGAACCGAAAGAATTACAAGTTGACGTAAATAACCCTATTAAAACCGAACCTAACAAATTAACCCCCTCCCACCCCCGACTTTCCAAGAAGTAGAAAGAGTCCTCAAAGGACTAAACAATTATGAGGTATGTGGTGGAGATCAAGTTTTTGTTGAAATGTGGAAATATTCGAGTGAAACTCTCAAGACCTCTTTACACACGGGTCTAACAAAAATTTGGATAACAGAAGAACTCCCTGAAGATTGGACTGCTGCCATCATACACCCACTGCACAAGAAGGGACAAAGAGCAGTCCAGACAACCACAGAGGAATCTCTCTCCTAGACTGCACATACAAGATTTTATTCAAGATCCCCTATGAAAGCGTCGAGGAACAACTAGAGCCGGAGCTAGGACACTGGCAGGGAGGTTACAGACCATGGATAAGCTGTGCAGAGTGGATCATCAGTCTAAGATTGATTATGGCATACTACGGGAAACAGAACAAACGTCTGGCAATAACATTCGTAGATTTTAAGAAGGCATATGACTGCCCCTATAGACCTACATAGCAAAAAATTTTAAGGAATCTAGGACTCTCTGCAAAACTAATTAAATTAATAGGGCTTACTCTAATCTAAAGTTAAATTTAGAGGAGAATTTTCTGAACAATTCCTCATAAAAGTAGGCTTAAGGCAAGACGACTGTCTATCAGCATTACTGTTCAACTGTGCACTCTAATACATAATGAGAAAATGGTGCAAGAATAACCCAAAGAACATAAGAATTGGAAGTGCTAAAATGATATAATTATGAACTGCTTGCTGATGATGTTGCTCTCCTAGGCAACAATGTTCAAGAACCAGGCATCAAGTTAAATCACTACAAGAAATAGCAAAGAAAAATGGTCTCAGAATATCATTTGAAAAAACAGAGACTGTGCGAACTGACTCACTACTTGCAAACAAAATTACAATTGGAGAACAAGAAATCAAAATTGATGTTAAATATTTAGGTAAAATCACAACTTACAATCTAAATGAGAAGTCAGCGTGACAAAGTAGGATAAAAAGCAGAACAAAGCAAAATATATGTCCAAGAACAGTTACAACGAAGAAACGTATCCATAGATGCAAAATTAAAACATTATAAAACACAACGAAAAATAACTTACGCAGCTGAAACCATTTTCAAAACAACTATTGCAGCAAAAATTGACGAAATACCAAAGACAGGAAAAATGATAATTAGCAATGCATAAATAAACAATATCATGTAAATGGATGTTGGAGATTAGCTGCAAATGAAATAGTATTCATTACAATGGAACCAATAATGAGCACGATAAGGAACATCTGAAGAAAATACCAGAATTAGTGAGGGTGATAGAAAAATTGTGGAATAGTGAGAACAACATTAAATGGATAACAGAAATTAACGAACATATAAGAAAAGTGCAAATTACTGTAGACGACTTAAAAAACAAAACATAGAAAACCAGAATAATGCAAGACACACAAACCACGCTAGAAACGAAGATCAATAAAAGGGCTACAGGAAAAAAGATGTGAGAGGAAGAGCGACAGGAAATATCTGAAAGCATGAAGAAGTATTGGGCAGACAGAGGACCAAAACACTCGTTACACTGAAGAGCCAAAGACACTGATACTTCAGTACCTCCGCGAGCACACAGAAGTGCCGCAACACGACGTGGCATGCACTCGACTGGTGTCTGAAGTGGTGCTGGAGGGAACTGACACCACGAATCCTGCAGAGGTGTGAATAAATCCGTAAGAGCACGAGGCAGTGGAGATCTCTTCTGAACACCACGTCGCAAGGCGTCCCAGATATGCTCAATAATGTTCATGTGTGGGGAGTTTGGTGGTCAGCGGAAGTGTTCAAACTCAGAAGAGGGTTTCTGGTGCCACTCTGTAGCAATTCTGGACGTGTGGGGTGTCGCATTGTCCTGCTGGAATTGCACGAGTCCGTCGGAATGCACAATGGACACGAATGGATGCATGTGATCAGATAGTATGCTTACGTACGTGTCACCTGTTCCCATATCACTCCAGCTGCACACGCCCCAACACCATTACAGAGCTTGAACAGTCCCATGCTGACGTGTACGGTCCTTGGATTCGTGAGGTTGTCTCCATATCCGTACATCCACGGATTCATGAGATTGTCTCGATACCCGTACACTTCCATCTTCTAGATAAAAATTTTAAACGAGACTCGTCCGACCAGGCAACATGTTTCCAGTCATCAACAGCCCAATGTCGGTGTTGACGGGCCTAGGCGAGGCGTAAAGATTTGTGTCGTCCAGTCAGCAAGGTTACAAGTGGGTCTTCAGCTCCTAAGGCGCGTATCAATGATGTTTCGTCGAATGGTTGACATGCTGCCACTTGTTGATAGCGCAGCTTTGAAGTCTGCCGCAGTTTGCGAGGGGTCGCACTTCTGTCACGTTGAACGGTTCTCTTCAGTCGTCGGTGGTCCCGTACTTTCAGGGTCTTTTCCAGGCCGCAGCGATGTCGGAGTTTCGATGTTTTACCGTATTCGTGGTATTTACGGTACACTAGTGACATACCAAATCCCCACTTCATCGCTACCTCGGAGAAGGTGTGTCCCAACGTTCGTGCACCGACTATAACAACACGTTCAAATTCGCTTAAATCTTGATAATCTGCCATCGTAGCAGCAGTAACCGATATAACAGCTGTGCCAGGCACTTGTTGCCGACCGCAGCGCCGTTTACATATTGAATTCGTATAGCGATACCAGTTTCTTTGGCGCTTCAGCGTAAGTACTCAGATCAAATGGGAGTTTAATTAGTGATTTGCATATGTTGTGAGATTGTTTACTGGAAATCTGTCCTGTAACAGAACCAGATAACTGCCGAAAAATGTCGTGACCCAACCAGCATTGGACATGATGAAGCAGACTGTTAATTTTGTCACTGCCAGCGTGTGATTCAAACACAATTATGGCCGTAAGTTGCAAACCATGACAGGAGTATATTGCCTGTCAGTGTGTGTGTGTTTTTACTGCGGGACACCACGCCATACGGTTCTGCACAGGACATTCAGGTTTATCGCTTCTTCGCCATATCCTTCTGACGTGTCACTCACTGATTTCTTCCTCTTTTCTTGTTTGAAAAAAATACGCCAGTGTGCAAAACGCAAGTACGAAAGTATCTTTGGTATGGTGTCACAGTGCAGTTGAGGAGGTAACTGAAGAAGTCACCGTGATTGTCGCTGGTCGCGTGGATACTACAAAAGCCGGGACGCGGTCGTCGCCACAGACGGCAATACACACACGTCTGCAGCGTGCTGCCATCCTGGGCACCAGGTTGTTGAGGATGTCAGGTGGCAGGGCGATCCATTCCTCCAGCATGGCCGTTGGTACCTGTGTACGACTCCCCAAAGAGTGCTACATGTGCTGGATGGGATTAGAATCGTGAAACGGGCAGGACACTCCATCACAAGAATATCGTTCCAAGACCTCCTGCACATTCTCTGTTTGATACGGTCACGCATTGTCATCCTGGAAGGACACACGTTACGAAGGAGTGTAGTGTTGTGAGTGACGTGTGGGTGCTATTCTGTCATTCTGTGCAACTTATTAATCTGAAATGTACCCTTTACCCTGTGGCTCCTGCAAGATGCAATTTCCACCCGCACACTACTACAGAAGTCAGACAGACGCTCCTAACGTTCTAAAGAGAAACGCCCGAAAAACTTTCAGCAGTAAATATCTTCTGGAGTGGTCTGCTGTAAGGAAATGACACAAAAATTCACAAAATTTCTTACGTAACTAGTGGGATACTTGGGTACTGGAGTAGTGCTAGTTAGTGAAACAAAAACATGAAACTAACGAAAATTATTATTTTTTTTGCACAAATTCTGAGAAATCACAATCGCACTTTTAGTTATGAACTGAACAAGTTATTTCCGGGTTCTTTTCGGAATGTGAAGTTACCTTTTAAAGATAGGATTCGCTAATGAAATTTGTATACAAAGTTTAAGATGGCTGTTGACTTGGCAGAATGGCTGAGAGCTGCGCCTACTGAACTCGAATAATTATCCGTTAGAATGTTGCTAGGTACGGTCGAGGGTGTCGCATGTGAAATGCAGTGAAGTGTACTGTTGTGGAGGAAATATGGGCCTCGCTATAGCTGTAGCGCACAATACCATAAGCCACTCGCTGCTGACAAATAAGATAACTCTCGTTCTATCTGGACTGACCTTCGCCAATCAAACTCTCGCTGTGCCTCGATGAAGTCGAGGATTCCTGTTCGCCTGTAGTCTAACTATTGGCGCGATACACAGGTCAGATAATCAGTCCACCACGATGCCAGTCAAAATTCGCTCGCAGGCGTTTAACTACACCTACGTCCGTTCACACCGCACAATAAGTGTGGCGGCCGACACATTGAACGACACTTAATCGCAAGGACTCGATATAGAGTCGCACTCCGATTCGCTCTCGACAGAGGTGCTGTCCCAGTGAAGTAATGAGGAGACACTTGTTCCTCGCTCTTTGAGTACATGTACGAGCGCACACGCTCTCGTTAAGTGTTGCTCCGAGGGAGACAACGGAACGGCCCCTCTCCACGCCAGACGTGAAGGGGTCGGTCTCTTCCATTACTCCTTCAGCTCGAGGCATCAGGAATATTGTCTGCCAATCGGCATTGCTCTTCTAAAACGCGAGAATGATGTTTCGTTTAAGGCGACCAATCTGGATATCTGTAGCTTGGGCGTTTGGCGTTTGCTGTCTCCCTGTGAAAACCTCTGAAACTGCGTGCTATGTCTGTAAAGAATGTTTAGGCTGGACGTTCCCACACAATGTAGCGGAATTTGCTTTTAAGCCGACCACGGGGTCGTTCTCCCCTTTCGCTCTGGCAAACGCTGTCTGCTCTACGGGCGGTCGCCGGCCGACGTAGATAGGTTGACTCGTCCTCTGAAGGGACTGGCCTCCTGGCGTGCGGTCCGCCTCTCCTGAACTAAAAGCCAGTGTGACTGTCGTGTCTTGAACGTGTGTGTGTGTGTACGACAGCCTCGAGTATTTGAATCTCGGTGCGCACTTCCTATTTGCATATCGTTTACATGAATTCATACAACACTGACTTTATCTTAGCGAGTTTGGGTTCGAATGAAGCTACTTGATGTGCGGAATATGTTTGTGAGGGCGGAATATGTAAGCAGTGAAGGTCAGGAGACACCAACGTCTTACAGTGTGGCGATAACGTTGACCAGCGAGTGTACCGTGGTGAACGTTATGCTTCTCCACACCGTAAAACGTGGGACACCAGAATAATCGTACTCGACAGTGCTAAATAGACCCTCGTATGGCGCCAGGTGACAATACGTAACGCACTGGGGAACACGCCTTAAGCCATGTCCGGCATGTAGGGCTCGTTCCAGTGACGTTCGTGGTGATCGCTCACTGCATTAAGAACCACGTCCGGCCCTCTGTCGTGAATAGTGGCGACTTCAGTGCAATTATTCTCTTCGAATAAAAGCGTCTCTTCTGTGTCGTTGTGGGTTTCTTTCACTTAAGGGAGCTGAGACGTCAAACGGGCCGACCTAGAGCAGGAGAGGCACAACAGGACATTTTAATTTCCACGGTCTACATTTTTACAAATTAATTTAGTAAACTTTGTCAGCACGACCAGGAAGGATTCAGGATTTACACTCATAGCAGTGGGAGTTCAAAAACGTAACGAAATAAATCTTGTTTGCATGTGAAATTTCATCACTTTTTCACTTAGTATTTGCTGCATTTGTTGCTACAGGTACACTTTTCTTCATAAGTAAGAGAAATTCTTCGACGAATTTGGCACAGTATACTAACCATACCTTCACTTGTATAAAATTTTAGAATTTACTTAACTTCGGAACAAATGAATGAGCTGTTACATTTTACACTTCATGTTGAGAAAAAACTCAATATTTATCGTTAATTATCTCAATTTATACCACAGTTTTTAATAGATTTGAAAATTCTAGAGTTTTACATTAAGGAGCTTCTGTTACAACACTGACTTTATCTTAGCGAGTTTGGGTTCGAATGAAGCTACTTGATGTGCGGAATATGTTTGTGAGGGCGGAATATGTAAGCAGTGAAGGTCAGGAGACACCGACGTCTTACAGTGTGGCGATAACGTTGACCAGCGAGTGTACCGTGGTGAACGTTATGCTTCTCCACACCGTAAAACGTGGGACACCAGAATAATCGTACTCGACAGTGCTAAATAGACCCTCGTATGGCGCCAGGTGACAATACGTAACGCACTGGGGAACACGCCTTAAGCCATGTCCGGCATGTAGGGCTCGTTCCAGTGACGTTCGTGGTGATCGCTCACTGCATTAAGAACCACGTCCGGCCCTCTGTCGTGAATAGTGGCGACTTCAGTGCAATTATTCTCTTCGAATAAAAGCGTCTCTTCTGTGTCGTTGTGGGTTTCTTTCACTTAAGGGAGCTGAGACGTCAAACGGGCCGACCTAGAGCAGGAGAGGCACAACAGGACATTTTAATTTCCACGGTCTACATTTTTACAAATTAATTTAGTAAACTTTGTCAGCACGACCAGGAAGGATTCAGGATTTACACTCATAGCAGTGGGAGTTCAAAAACGTAACGAAATAAATCTTGTTTGCATGTGAAATTTCATCACTTTTTCACTTAGTATTTGCTGCATTTGTTGCTACAGGTACACTTTTCTTCATAAGTAAGAGAAATTCTTCGACGAATTTGGCACAGTATACTAACCATACCTTCACTTGTATAAAATTTTAGAATTTACTTAACTTCGGAACAAATGAATGAGCTGTTACATTTTACACTTCATGTTGAGAAAAAACTCAATATTTATCGTTAATTATCTCAATTTATACCACAGTTTTTAATAGATTTGAAAATTCTAGAGTTTTACATTAAGGAGCTTCTGTTTAATAACCATACCGAGTTTGAAAAAAATAGGATATTTATCTTGGATGTTACATGTACCGAATAGGACAGGAGTTTGTGGCACAACTTGACTAGAAGAAGGGATCGGTTGGTAGGACATGTTCTGAGGCATGAAGGGATCACCAATTTAGTATTGGAGGGCAGCGTGGAGGGTAAAAGTCTTAGGGGGAGACCAAGACATGAATACACCAAGCAGATTCAGAAGGATGTAGGTTGCCGTAGGTACTGGGAGATGAAGAAGCTTGCACAGGATAGAGTAGCATGGAGAGCTGCATCAAACCAGTCTCAGGACTGAAGACCACAACAACAACAATGTACCCAAGTACAGAAATTTGTGTTTTGCGGAAAATGGCCGTTAAAGTTTCTGCTTGTATTTGCTTTCTTTTAGAACTTTCCAGCACGGTAAGTAGGTTCTCTTTCATTTTCTAAATCAGTTCTCTTCCTTTCCACATTCCTATTATGCACTCTTCTTGATTCTATCACCTCCAGAAATGATTTATGTATGTGCTTTCACTACGCGCTCTCTGTCCATCGCATACAAAGCTTTGATGCAGTTCACTGCGGGCTTGATTCCCATTTTCTCTAAAACATATTTCCTGCTTTGCACACCAAAATTAAAACATGAAAATGCACCATAATCACCATTAGCAAGTGCACTTCTTCGCACAAAAATGGTTCTTGGCACTCTTTTCCATATAAATTGGTTAAAATTTTCATTTGGCTTTTGGGTACCGCCATGATCAAATTGCTTCAAAGAAAGTATCAATATCAATAGTCCTTCGTTTCACGTATGACAGCCGGCCGGTGTGGCCGTGCGGTTCTAGGCACTTCAGTCTGGAACTGCGTGACCGCCACGGTCGCAGGTTCGAATCCTGCCTCGGGCACGGATGTGTGTGATGTCCTTAGGTTAGTTAGGTTTAATTAGTTCTAAGTTCTAGGGGACTGATGACCACAGATGTTAAGTCCCATAGTGCTCAGAGCCATTTTTTCACGTATGACAATCTCTGATGTAAACATTCGAATTCTACAGAGCGAAAAACACTTACGTATCACAGAAGAATGCTGTGAAAAGGGGTGTAGCGCTGCCTGTTGGTACACTTAAGACTAAATAACGTGCCTGGCAATCTCTCAAATATCTATGTTTCATACAGTAAACTATTTAAGAAAATGTGTGCTACAAAATAGGCATGTTTCTGAAAAACCGGTATTTTTTATTTATTTTTGACGCCCTACCTCCAGTAACTTCTGTACTAAGCTACACTTCCTTCTATGTACGGTCCAGATTTCGTAGACTTATGTTACTTGGCTGTGACACCTGAAGTGAAAGTTAATTTCGTCCTTACCTTTTGCACACCAATATAACTTTTGCACACCAAGGGAAGGGCGAATTGAATCTTACCCCATTTTGTCATATGGACTGTTGGCAGCCGTCGTTTTTTCGTGTTCGTTATGTGCGATCCTTCCCATTAGTAGCCCGATAGCTTTTGTGCGCTGAGCACTGTTGTTTGACGTTTATTTTCGTCGCGGAGCAGATGACAACTGAGCAACGTGTCCAAGTGATAAAAAGTTACTACAGGAACAGTGAAAGTCCCTGGGCAGCCGTTCTTGAACTGCGTCTGACACTCGGGCTGCTCCAAACCCAACGTCATCAGTTCCGAAGCTGAGCCGGAAGTCTGAGACCACGGGTTCTGTTTCAGACGTTGAGACGTCGTGCGTGACGATGTGACCATAAGCCCCTGACAATCGGTTCGCCGACGAGCTCAACAACTGAATTTATCACAAAGTTCACTGCACGAAATCTTTCTAAAGGTCTGAAAATGCATGCGTACAAGATTCAACTTACACAAGACTTGAAGCCTGCAGATCACGGAAAAAGATATCGATTTTCTCGGTGGGTCTCGGCTCGACAAGCTGAGAACTTCGCAAAATGAGTAATTTTCTCAGATGAGGAGCGCTTTCCACCTCAGCGGGTACGCCAGTAAGCAGAACTGCAGAATGTGGGGTGACGAAAATCCGAGAATGACTCTGGAAGACGAAATGCGTCCACGACGCACGGCTGTGTGGTGTGGGTTCTGGGCTGGACGAGTGATCGGCTCGAAATTTTTTTGAAACTGATGAGGGAGCTGCCGTCACTGTGGACGGCGTCCGTTACCGCAACACTGTTTCTGGCCGGTTTTTCCCCCTTATTGGTGAAAATGACGATTTTTTGTTTCAACAAGATTGTGCGACGTGCCACACATCCCCTGAAACGATTGCTCTGCTGAATGAAAAGTTTCCTCAAAAAATTATTTCGCTGTGTGGTGACCAGGAATGGCCTGCCGGATCATGCGATCTTAAGCATGATCGGCCCTTTTTGTGGTCATTTGTGAAATCAGAAGCGTAAATGAAGAAATCGCAAACACAACACCAACTGAGGGGTGGAACTCAAAGTGTTGTTAACGGCATCCCACAAGATCTTTGTGAACGCGTCATCGAGAACTTGAATGAACGCATTGTCCGTTGCTGCGCGGTCTTGGGTGGTCATATGGAGGATATAATCATTCACACGTATCTACATCTACATCTACATCTACACGGATACTCTGCAGATCACATTTTAGTGCCTGGCAGCTGGTTTATTGAACCACCCTCACAGTTCTCTATTATTGTAATATCGTACAGCGCGCGGAAAGAAGGAACACCTATATCTTTCCGTACGAGCTCTGATTTCCCTTATTTTATCATGGTGATCGTTTCTCCCTATATACGTCGGCGTTAGAAAACTATTTTCGCATTCGGAGGAGAAAGTTGGTGATTGAAATTTCGTGAGAAGATTCGGCCGCAACGAAAAACGCCTTTGCTTTCATCATGTCCAACCCAAATCCTGTATCGTTTCAGTGGCACTCTCTCCCATATTTCGCAATAATTCAAAACGTGCTGCCTTTCTTTGAACTTTTTCGATGTACTCCGTCAATCCTATCTGGTAAGGATCCCACAATGAGCAGCAGTATTCTAAAATAGGACGGACAAGCGTAGTCTCCTTAGATCTGTTACATTTTCCAAGTGTCCTATCAGTAAAACGCAGTCTTTGGTTAGACTTCCCCACAACATTTTCTATGTGTTCGTTACGATTTAAACTATTCGTAATTGTAATATCGAGGTATTTAGTTTAATTTACGGCATTTAGAATTGACATATTTCTCATGTAACCCAAGTTTAATCCATTCCTTTTAGCACTCATGTGGGTGACCGCACATTTTTCCCTATTTAGGATCAACTGCCAGCTTTCGCACCATACACATATCTTTTCTGATTAGTATTCCAATTTTTTTTATCTTCTGATGACTTTACTAGTCGATAAACGACAGCGTCATCTGCAAACAGCCGGCCGAAGTGGCCGCGCGGTTCTGGCGCTGCAGTCTGGAACCGCGAGACCGCTACGGTCCCAGGTTCGAATCCTGCCTCGGGCATGGATGTGTGTGATGTCCTTAGGTTAGTTAGGTTTAAGTAGTTCTAAGTTCTAGGGGACTAATGACCTCAGCAGTTGAGTCCCATAGTGCTCAGAGGCATTTGAACCATTTGAGCCATCTGCAAACAATCTAAACGGCTGCTCAGATTGTCTCCCAAATCGTTTATATAGGTGAGGAGCAGCAAAGGGCCTATAACACTACCTTGGTGAACGCCAGAAATCACTTCTGTTATTCTCGATGACTTTCCGTCAATAATTGCGAACTGTGAATTCTTTGAGAGGAAGTCACGAATCCAGTCACATAACCGAGACGATATTCCATAAGCACGCAATTTCACTACAAGTCGCTGGTGCGGTACAGTCTAAAAAGCCTACCAGAAGCCAAGAAATACGGAATTAATTTGAAATCCCTTACCAATAGCACTCAACACTTGATGTGAATAAAGAGCTAGTTGTGTTTCACAAGAACGCTGTTTTCTAAATCCGTGTTGACTGTGTGTCAATAGACTGTTTTGCTCGACGTAATTCATTATGTTCGAACACGCTATATGTTCCAAAATCCTCCTGCATGTTGATGTTAATGATATGGGCCTGTAATTTAGTGGATGACTCCAACTACCTTTCTTGAATATTGCTGTGACATGCGCAACTTTTCCAGTAAGCGTTTGCAAAAAACAAAAACAAACAAAAATATCATTACATTTTCAATATATTTTGTATGTTCTATTTCTGTTAATCTGGTCTTCAGTCCAGGGACTGGTTTGATGCAACTCGCCATATTACTCTATTCTGTGCAAGCTTCTTCAGCTTCCAGTACCTACTGCAACCTACATCCTTCTAAATCAGTTTCGTGTATTCATCTCTTGGTCTCCCTCTTCGATTTTTACCTTCCACGCTGCCCTCCAACACTAAATTGGTGATCCCTTGATGCCTCAGAACATTTTCTACTAACCGATCCCTTCTTCTAGTCAAGGTGTGCCACAAATTTCTCTTCTACCCAATTCTCTTCAGTACCACCACATTAATTACGTGATCTACCCATCTAATCTTCAGCATTCTTCTGTAGCACCATATTTCTGAAGCTTTTTGTCCAAACTATTTATTGTCCATGTTTCACTTCCATACATGGGTACACTCCGTGCAAATACTTCCAGAAACGACTTCAAAATGATTCAAAAGGCTCTGAGCACTATGGGACTCAACTGCTGCGGTCATCAGTCCCCTAGAACTTAGAACTACTTAAACCTAACTAACCTAAGGACATCACACACATCCATGCCCGAGGCAGGATTCGAACCTGCGACCGTAGCAGTCGCACGGTTCCGGACTGCGCGCCTAGAACTGCGAGACCACCGGGGCCGGCCAGAAGTGACTTCCTTGCACTTAAAACTATACTCGGTGTTAACAAATTTCTCTTCTTCAGAAACGTTTTCCTTGCAATTGCCAGTCTACATTTTATATCCTCTTTACTTCGACCATCATCAGTTATTATGCTCCCCAAATAGCAAAACTCCTTTACTACTTTAAGTGTCTCATTTCCTAATCTAATTCCTTCTGCATCACCCGACTTAATTCGACTACATTCCATTATCCTTGTTTTGATTTTGTTGATGTTCATCTTATACCCTCCTTTCAAGACACTGTCCATTCCGTTCAAATGTTCTTCCAAGTCCTTTGCTGTCTCTGACAGAATTACAATGTCATCGGTGAACCTCAAAGTTTTTATTTCTTCTCCATACCTACTTCGAATTTTTGTTTCCTTTTTCTGCTTGCTCAATATACAGATTGAATAACATAGGGGATAGGCTACAACCCTGTCTCACTCCCGTCCCAACCACTGCTTCCCTTTCATGTCCCTCGGCTGTTATAACTGCCATCTGGTTTCTGTAAAAATTGTAAATAGCCTTTCGCTCCCTGTATTTTACCCCTGCTACCTTCAGAATTTGAAAGAGAGTATTCCAGTCAACATTGTCAAAAGCTTTCTCTACAAATTCTAGTAACGTAGGTTTGCCTTTCCTCGATCTATTTTCTAAGATAAGTCGTAGAGTCAGTATTGCCTCACGTGTTCCAAGATTTTTACGGAGTCCAAACTGATCTTACGCGAGGTAGGCTTCTACTAGTTTTTCCATTCGTCTGTAACGAATTCGCCTTAGTATTTTGCAACCGTGGCTTATTAAACTGATAGTCGGTAATTTTCACACCTGTCAGCACCTGCTTTCTTTGGGATTGGAATTATTATACTTGTGGTGTCACCGCCAGACACCACACTTGCTATGTGGTAGCTTTAAATCGGCCGCGGTCCATTAGTACATGTCGGACCCGCGTTCGCCACTGTCAGTGATCGCAGACCGAGCGCCACCACACGGCAGGTCTAGAGAGACTTACTAGCACTCACCCCAGTTGTACGGACGACGTAGCTAGCGATGCAACACTGACGATGCCTCGTTTATTTGCAGAGAAGATAGTTAGAATAGCCTTCAGCTAAGTCAATGGCTACGACCTAGCAAGGCGCCATAGCAAGTGATAGTTATCGTATGAAGCATGTCTCATCAAGAACGATGTATACAAATGATGGATTAAAGTTAAGTATTCCAGAAGCTACGTACTTTTCTTTATAGCATTCATTACGTATCCTGTTTCAGACCTCAGGCCATCCTGCGTGAACTTATAGCGTGCATTTCGGCCTTCTCTAGCAATATAACAATACTCTTCTTGAAGTCTGAGGGTATTTCGCCTGTCTCGTACATCTTGCTCACCAGATGGTAGAGTTTTGTCAGGATTGGCTCTCCCAAGGCCGTCAGTAGTTCTAATGGAATATTGTCTACTCCCGGGGCCTTGTTTCGACTCACGTCTTTCAGTGCTCTGTCAAACTCTTCACGCGGTATCGTATCTCCCATTTCATCTTCATCTACATCCTCTTCCATTTCCATAATATTGTCCTCAAGTGCATCGTCCTTGTATAGACCCTCTATATACTCCTTCCCCTTCTTTGCTTAGAACTGGGTTTCCATCTGAGCTCTTGATACTGAGACAAGTGGTTCCCTTTTCTCCAACGATCTCTTTAATTTTCCTGTAGGCAGTATCTATCTTACCCTTGTAAGATAAGCCTCTACATCCTTACATTTTTCCTCTAGCCATCCCTGCTTAGCCATTTTGCACTTCCTGTCGATATCATTTTTGAGACGTTTGTATTCCTTTTTGCCTGCTTCATTTACTGCATTTTTATATTTTCTCGTGTCATGAATTAAATTCATTATATCTTCTGTTACCCATGGATTTGTTAGCCCTCGTCTTTTTACCTAGTTGATCCTCTGCTTCCTTCACTACTTCATCCCTCAAAGCTACCCATTCTTCTTCTACTGTATTTTTTCCCCTATTCCTGTCAATCGCTCCCTAATGCTCTCCCTGAAACTCTCTACAACCTCTGTTTCTTTCAATTTATCAAGGTCCCATCTCCTTAAATTCCCACCTTTTCGCGGTTTCTTCAGTTTTAGTCTACAGTTCATCTGTCTTACAATTTGAAACCCGGTTCTATAGGCCATTGATATTCGTCGCTAATTTTCAGACAGTCTGTTATTCCGTGACAGGCCTTTCCAGAAATAAGATCAGGCGATTTTCTCGGGGGGGGGGGGGGGGGGGGGACACACGTTCCTCAACACCCAGGATGCAGGATTGTACAACCAAGGTCTCCTGTGTGTCATCCGTCGTTGGGAAAAGTGTGTGGCTCTGTGGGGTGAATACGTGGAGAGGCAGTGGCGCCGTCCCCCAGCCTCCGCGACTACCCCTGCAGCAGATGGTGGCAGACGTCGACTGCGCCGGTGATTGCTTCATTTGGTCTCAGCGCCCCTGAGTCGCCCGCTTTCTTTAGGTTCTTTTTCTTTACGGCAGGTGTGTGAGAACAGGCGCCGCCCAAATACGGCGACCAGTGGATTGTAGCGGGGTGCAGGGTTGGGTTTTACGACGCCGCCTTCTAATTGGCCGCTGGTTCGGCCGCCGGCCGGCAGATCGCGCCGTCGTCACAGGACACCGCCCGGCGGTCTCGTTACCGCCGAGCGTGTTTGTCGACCATAAAACGTGCCTGCCTTGTGGGTGAGCGGGGCTGTTGCTCATTAGATAAATACCTTCTGGCACGTAGGGACTCACCCAATAAGAATTATTAATTGTACTTCTGTTTTTATTTCTGAATCGTCAGTCTGCTGACTAGCTTCATGTGGCCCAGCACTCATTCCCATGCGGTGCCAAGATCTTCATCCCCGAGTGCAACTTTGCAACGTAAGACCTGAATTATTTCCCGGATGTACAAGGAAGCATCAAAGAAATTGGTATAGGCACGAGTATTGGAATACAGAGATATGTGAATAGGCAGAACACGGCGCAGCGATCGGCAATGCTTATACAGGCTGTTACAAAAAGATACGGCCAAACTTTCAGGAAACATTCCTCACACACAAATAAAGAAAAGATGTTATGTGGACATGTGTCCGGAAACGCTTAATTTCCATGTTAGAGCTCATTTTAGTTTCGTCAGTATGTACTGTACTTCCTCGATTCACCGCCAGTTGGCCCAATTGAAGGAAGGTAATGTTGACTTCGGTGCTTGTGTTGACATGCGACTCATTGCTCTACAGTACTAGCATCAAGCACATCAGTACGTAGCATCAACAGGTTAGTGTTCATCAGGAACGTGGTTTTCCAGTCAGTGCAATGTTTACAAATGCAGATGCCCATTTAATGTATGGATTAGCACGGGGCAATAGCCGTGGCGCGGTACGTTTGTATCGAGGCAGAATTCCAGAACGAAGGTGTCCCGACATGAAGACGTTCGAAGCAATTGATCGGCGTCTTACGGAGCACCGAACATTGCAGCCTATGACTCGCGACTGGGGAAGACTTAGAATGACGAGGACACCTGCAATGGACGAGGCAATTCTTCGTGCAGTTGACGAGAACTTTAATGTCAGCGTCAGAGAAGTTGCTGCTGTACAGGGTAAAGTTGACCACGTCACTGTATGGAGAGTGCTTCGGGAGAACAAGTTGTTTCCGTACCGTGTACAGCGTGTGCAGGCACTATCAGCAGCTGATTGGCCTCCACGATTACACTTCTGCGAATGGTTCATCCGACAATGTGTCAATCCTCATTTCAGTCCAAATGTCCTCTTTATGAATGAGGCTTCATTACAACGTGATCAAATTGTAAATTTTCACAATCAGCATGTGTGGGCTGACGAGAATTCGCACGCAATTGTGCAAACACGTCATCAACACAGATTTTCTGTGAACGTTCGGGCAGGCATTGTTGGTGATGTCTCGATTGGGCCCCATGTTCTTCCATCTACGCTCAATGGAGCACGTTATCACGATTACATACGGGATACTCTACCTGTTGTGCTAGAACACAACATGTGGTTCGTGCACGATGGAGCTCCTGCACATTTCAGTCGAAGTGTTCGTACGCTTCTCAACAGCAGATTCGGTGACCGATGGATTGGTAGAGGCGGACCAATTCCGTGGCCTCCACGCTCTCCTGACCTCAACCCTCTTGACTTTCATTTATGGGGGCATTTGAAAGCTCTTGTCTACGCAACCCCGCTACCAAATGTAGAGACTCTTCATGCTCATATTGTGGACGGCTGTGATACAATACGCCATTCTCGAGTGCTGCATCAGCGTATCAGGAATTCCATGCGATGGAGTGTGGATGCATGTATCCTCGCTAACGGAGGACATTTTGAACATTTCCTGTAACAAAGTGTTTGGAGTCACGCTGGTACGTTCTGTTGCTGTGTGTTTCCATTCCATGATTAATGTGATTTGAAGAGAAGTAATAAAATGAGCTCTAACATGGAAAGTAAGCGTTTCCGGACACATGTCCACATAACATCTTTTCTTTCTTTGTGTGTGAGGAATGTTTCCTGAAAGTTTGGCCGTACCTTTTTGTAACACCCTGCATAAGACAACGAGTGTCTAGCGCACTTGTTATATCGGTTGCTTCTGCTACAAAGGCAGGTTATCAAGATTTAAGTGAGTTTGAACTTTGTGTTATAGTCGGCGCAGGAGCGATGTGAGACAGCATAGCGATGGCGTTGGTATTTACGCGTAGACCATTTCAGAAGCGTACTGCGAATATCTGGAATCCGCTAAAACACCAAATCTCCGACATCGCTACGACCGGAAAAAAGATCCTACAAGAAGGGGACCGACGACGACTGAAGAGAATCATTCATCGTGACAGAAGTGCGACCCTTCCGCAAATTGCTGCAGATTTGAATGCTGGGCCATCAGCAAGTGTCAGTGTGCGAAACATTCAACGAAATCATCGATACGGGTTTTCGGAGCCGAAGGCCGACTCTCGTACCCTCGGTGACTGCACGACACAAGGCTTTACTCTTCGCCTGACCCCGTCATCACCGACATTGGACTGTTGATGACTGGAAACATGTTGCCCGGTCGGACGAGTCTCGTTCCAAATTGTATGGAGCGGATGGACGTGTACGGGTTTGCAGACAACCTCATGAATCTATGGACCCGGCATGTCAGCAGGGGACTGTTCAAGTTAGTGGAGGCTCTGTAATGGTGAGGGGCGTGTGCAGTTGGAGTGATATGGGACCCCTGATACGTTTGGATACGACTCTGACAGGTGACACATACGTAAACATCCTGTCTGATTACCTGCATCCATCCGTGTCCATTGTGCATCCCGCGGACTCGGGCAATTCCAGCAGGACCATGTGACAGCCACTTACAGAGTGGCTCCAAGAACACTCTTCTGAATTTAAACACTTCCGCTGGGCACCAAACTCCCCAGACAACATTATTGAGCATATCTGGGATGCCTTGCAGCGTGCTGTTCAGAAGAGCTCCCCACCCCCTCTTACGGATTTGTGGACAGCCCTGCAGGATTCATGGTGTCAGATACCTCCAGCACTACTTCAGACATCAGTCGGCTCCATGACACTTCGGTCCTCCCGGGGCCTGCACGATATTACACAGGTGTGCCAGTTTCTTTGGCTCTTCAGTGTATTCCAGTCTCTGTCTTGCCGTAGAGTTTTTACTCTCTGTAGCTCCCTCAACGTTATCCCCTGATGTCCTATGATCTTGCACCTTCTCCTTGACAGTGTTTCCACACAGTTCTTTCCTCGCCGATTCTGCGCAGAACCTCCTCCTTTCTTACCTTATCTGTCCACCCAATTTTCAACATTCTTCTGTAGCACCACTTCTCAAATGCTTCGATTCTCCTCACTTTCGGTATTCCCACTGCCCATCAATCATCGCCACACACCGTCGTGGTCCAAATACACTTCTTCAGAAATTTCTTCCTCAAATTATGCCCTTTGTTTGACACCTACAGGCTTCTTTTCGCTCGGTAAGCCGTCTTTGCCTCCACTAGTCTGCTTCTTATTACGTCGTTGCTACGCCCGTCAGACGTATTTGCCTTCATACCGTCTGTTGCGTGGTTGCCAGTCTGTATATTAAGTTTATCGCTAGTTTCGTAGCTGTCACTCTCCATAACTTCTGTCTTTCCTTGGTTTTCACTCAGTCCATACCCTGCTACCCTGTACTTATTAAATTGTTAAAAAATATGGTCAAATGTGTGTGAAATCTTATGGGACTTAACTGCTAAGGTCATCAGTCCCTAAGCTTACATACTACTTAACCTAAATTATCCTAAGGACAAACACACACACCCATGCCCGAGGGAGGACTCGAACCTCCGCCGGCACCAGCCGCACAGTCCGTGACTGCAGCGCCTCAGACTGCTCGGCTAAACAATTTAAGTTGGTATTGGTTATGGTATGGGATGAGTAGAGGGGATGACCGTGTGTGTGTGTGTGTGTGTGTGTGTGTGTGTGTGTGTGTGTGTGTGAACTCGCTCTCGGCTATTCTGACAACAGACGTGAAGGTGGAGATGTGCCGCAAATAAGCCGGCAAGCAATGGAATGTGGCCTTAACATGTGTGTTGGACCGCACTGAGTTAAGAAGGTGTCAGACAGAGGACGCGCGCGGCCTGGCTTGGATAGTCATGTTCGGCGTGTAGGTGATATGAATTTCTCAGATGTTAGGTGCGAATGCGGCTGTGATCAAGTCATGTTTGAGGGGTTGAACAGAGACCTTTGAGTGAATTGAGAGCTGTCGGACGTGTGACTTGGTGTAGGACAGGTTCAATGCGGGCGTCTGTTGAGTTATTTTGCTATGCGTTATTTGGACGGATTACGAGTACTGATGATGTTTACAGTTATGTGTACTGCATTATTTAGGAGCAGTTTGATATTGTGCACTGAAATTAGGAGCTGTTTGCGTGTCTGCCGACTGTGCAACATGACACCAGGTCCGTCAGGGGGAGTGTTTGTTGTTTGAGAGTGATAGATATACTCGATGCCTAAATAAAATGTTGTTAGATCGAATTGCCGAGGCAAGTAGATACGAGAGCGCGAGGGATGTGATTGCAGTATATCTTCGTCTCTCAGCGGTTAACTACAGGTGGGGCGGGCGATGTCCTTGGCTTAGGTACTAGGGGTGTGCTCTGGTCATGTCATAGACCGTGTGGATTGAACAACAGTATTCGGGCCATAGTTTAGCTAGAATATTTACGAAGGAGTATGTCCGACGCGAGTATAAAGGTCCAGGCTGTGACGTGGGCGGTCTCGCGCTCGTGGTGTGTGAGAGAGGCAAAGCCGACGATTTTGAATCATCACAGGTTACTTAGGTTAGTGGCTTCGTCTGCCACAATTTTCTTGTGTTGGTAGCGAAACACAAACTGACCATCTGAATTCAAACTTGGATTATTTGCATAGACAAAATGCGATATACGTTTATGTAGGTTAGTGCACGTTAGTAAACGGCAGTACACATTAGCACATGTTAGCCAACGAACATGGGTCGGTAAGGGTGAAAGGTCCCCTTAGAAAAATTATACATGACTGTGCTTAAACTGACACACAATATTTTTTAGCGCACCGCAATCTGTATTTCAAAAATCCCTACAAAAGAATGGCCCTGACGAACATTAACCTATACGTTTCACAAATCACTTACCTCACAAAAATCTTCGTTACTCGAACTACTGCAATACAGCGAGCGCCAATGCTGCCAGCTAAATAAAAGATTCAAACTACTGAAGGCACTAACTAGTGATAGACATAGTTAGCAAATGAAAGATTTTGATAGAGAACAAACAATGTATTTACCTTAATAGTGTTCAAAAGTCATAATATCTATAGCAGTTCATGACATCCATTCTTACAAATGTACTGTTTCTGATGGACACACGTCCAGATCATCCGCTCCCAAAACTCCGCCATCTCTCTCCCCACATCACCACTGCTGGCGGCTCACCTCAAACTGCGCAACGCTACGCGCTGTTAACAGCCAACTGCCCAACACTACAATGGTGAATATTACAACAATGCCACCGAGCCACAGACTGCACACAGCATAGCGAGTGATTTTCATACACAGCGCTACGTGGCGTTATCAACATAAAAACCTAAACAACCTACTTACAAGGGGACGTGGTGGTCGGTTGGGGCTTTAAGTATTTCAGTCCAAGTCCAGGTGTGTTTCGCTCTGGCGAAAATTGATTCCAAGTCTAGGTGGACATGGCACTTTTTTCTGCATCAGAGAGGTTAATTAATTGATCAATTTAATTAAGTAGTCATGCGAACTTTGTTACATTCACTTGCGGAGGAGTAAGCTAGGCGCGCGCGATGGCTCATATGTCCGGGCGTGTGTTTTCGCGACGATCTTGGATTAGGTGTGTACAGAATGTGGATTGAATAATGAGAGTCAGTTGATCAATTAACTTAGCGATCCGGCCGGAGTGGCCGTGTGGTTCTAGGCGCTACAGTCTGGAACCGTGCTGCTGCTACGGTCGTAGGTTCGAATCCTGCCTCGGGCGTGGATGTGTGTGATGTCCTTAGGTTAGTTAGGTTTAAGTAGTTCTAAGTTCTAGGCGACTGATGACCTCAGAAGTTAAATCGCATAGTGCTCAGAGCCATTTTAACTTAGCAAGGGACGTCGTGGCGAGCACACGTGCTGGACCACCTGTTGTGACGTCATGGCGGATTCCACTCTCGAGCAAACTTTGGCGCCAAATGTGCGGCAGGGCATTCTTTGTCAACCAGGTGCCGGATGAACCGACCTACCGTTACGAAGTCGGCAGGTTCCGAACTGTCCAGCGAACAGCTTTGGCGCCAACTGGTCGGTGGGGGCGGACTCCACTGTCCACGAAAACATGTTTACATCGCGGGCCTGCGAAGCGAGCCGGCGGCAGTAGGCTGTGGCGTGAGCGGCCGCGGACGCATCAGGCGGCCGTCACGTGAGGCGACCGCTCGCTCGCTGGTGGCGCGCTGTCCGGCGGCGACCGTGTGAACTAATTCAGCCGGACTGGGGGCCTCGTGGCGGCTGGACTGCGATCGCTAGGATGTGCACTAACTCCGTTGGAGAACAAGTGCTGACGGTACTGTTTGAAGTAAAGTCCTTTTCCCACGAATTCACAGGAGGTGACTTACGTTAGTAAAAGTGCACTTTATTATTATTTGACGCGATTCTCAAGCTTAGGAGTGAAACAATAAGTGACAGCGAAAAATTCAAACTTCTTACGATGAGGTGGACTTAGGATAGTGCATATAGCCCAATTGGTTTCTTTTTTTTTTTTTTTTTCGTGGGTGTGACACATTATCGCGTTTGAATTGGAATTTGTGAAAGATTTTTTGGGCATGGATGTAACGGAATTGCTTTCTTGCCACAAAACTCGACCATCTTGAATAAATAATAATAATAATAATAAACGATAATAAATGCTAATAAATGCTAATAAATAATAGCAAATATTAATAATAATAAATAGAAGTACGGTTTTCCAGAGATTATGGCATGTGAATGTGAACATGGAGGGATTTTCTATGGTAGTGGAGGTAGGCCAATGATAATAAATAATAATAAATGATAATAATCCAAAGATGATAAGGATTGGAAGTGCAAAAGATGATATTAGCTTAAACTGCTTGGCATTCGCTGATGATCTTGCTCTCCTAGCCAACACCGTTCAAGAAGCCAGGCAACAAGTGAAATCACTACAAGAAATAGCAGAGAAAGTAGACCTTAGCATAATCTCCGTTTTTTCAAATGATATTCTAACTGATCCACCACTTGCAAACAAAATTACAATAGGAGAACAGGAAATCAAAATTGTTGATAAATTTAAATATTTAGGCGAAATAATAACATACAGTCTAAATGAGAAGCCATCATGGCAGAATAGAATAAAAAAACTGAACTACGCAAACTACATTACCAAAACTACATACAACAAGAAAAGCCTATCTATAGATGCAAAATTAAAACACTATAAAACAGTTACACAACCAGAAATAACGTATGCAGCTGAAACTATCTTCAAAACAACTAATACAGCAGAAAATGACAGAGTACTAAAAATAGAAAGAAGAGTAATTAGGACATGTATAAATAAACAATATAAAATAAATGGACATTGGAGAATAGCATCAAATGAAACAGTATATAAGAAAATAGAACCAGTCATCAGCACGATCAGGAAGAAACGCCTCTCATTCTTTGGACATCTGATGAGAACTCCAGAAAACAGAATTAGTGAAAAAATAATACAAAAATTGTGGAATAGCAAGAGCGACATTAAATGGATCACAGAAATTAAGGAAGATATGAAAGAACTCCAAACTACAGTAGATGACCTAAAAAACAAGACAGAGAAAACCAGAATACTGCAAGACCCACAAACTAGACTACAAATGAAAATCAGTAAAAGGAGTACAGGAAGAGTGATCTCAGATGAAGAAAGAAAGAAAATATCTGAATGAATGAAGAAATATTGGGCAGACAGAAGAGCAAAACACCTTTCATATAAGAATAGACTCTAATAATTATATTACCTAAATATCATATTAGGTTACTGTTGAGCCAAGTTGTATCCCTGTGTAACAACTCATTTAAAACTTTGTATTTTTGACTAGAGTGGTCCAATGAAGGCAATAATAGTAATAATAATAATAATAATAATAATAATAATAATAAACCCCGTGGAGGCCCGGGAAAAGAATCGGCCTCCGGTATGTTCTGCCAGTCGTAAAAGGCGACGAAAAGAACAAACCACTAATAGGTCTAACCCCCCTTTTAGTGTGATTAGTTGGTTCAGGACAGAACTAAAGAAGCCTCGGACAAGCGCCGTCATGGTCGGGGACGACGCTTGAACCCTATGCCCGCCCACAATGGTAACGACACTGCTAGCCAACTGGAAAATGATTTAAATCCAAATAGAGGTGTTTTGCAGGATATGCTTCCTGCAACCACCCTAGAAGGAAAACAAAGACAGAGGATGAGATGGTCAGATGAAGTTAATCGACACCTCATGTTGTGTTATTACCAAGCAACAAACCTAGGAACCAACACAACTGGGTACAGATCACAAGTATACACAACATTTATTACCAGATACCCAGAATTAAAATTTTTAACAGAACAACGACTAGCTGATCAGATCCGTGTAATAATAAAAAATAACAGGATACCCCAGTCAGAATTAGAAAACATCAAACAACAAGTACAACAAATACTGGAACAAAATAATGTGCAATCAGAAGAAGAAGAAAATACAGTAATGGACTCAAACATCCCAGAGCAAACAAACAAAGAACAACGCGCACCAATTAAACAATCAGAGGAAAACGAAATCTTAAGACAGCCACCAGAACAAGCACAAATAGAACACGAAGTGACACAGATGTTAGATGTAGAAGAAAAATTTCAGCTGACATATATAGAATACAAAGACACAAATACGGACATTAGACCATTCTTGCATAGACCACCAAATAACCCACAAGTCGAAACAACAATAAAAACTGTCAACACAATCATACACAACAAAATAAATGAAAACACAACTACGGAAGAGTTACAACTACTGGTTTATGTAGGAGCACTCACTACACTAAATATACACACTAGGCAGAGATCAGAACCAACCAACACACAGAAGAAACCCACAAAACCAGCATGGCAACACAGGCTACAGATCAAAATAGAAAAACTGAGAAAAGACATCGGACAGCTAACACAATTTATAAGAAATGAAATCTCGGAAAAAAAACGAAAAAAGTTAGGTAAAATCTCACAACAAGAAGCGACAGAGCAATTAGACGAAAAGAAGCAGAAATTACAAGCATTAGCCAAACGACTCAGAAGATACAAAAAAAGTGAAAATAGAAGGAAACAAAACCAAACATTCAACACAAACCAAAAGAAATTTTACCAGACAATAGATAACACACACATTAAAATAAACAATCCACCAAACATAACAGACATGGAACACTTCTGGAGCAACATATGGTCAAACCCGGTACACCATAACAGGCATGCACGGTGGATACAAGCAGAAACAGACACATACAAGATGATACCACGAATGCCTGAAGTGATAATTTTGCAACATGAAGTCACCCAAGCAATTAATTCTACTCACAGTTGGAAAGCCCCTGGAAATGACAAAATAGCAAATTTCTGGTTAAAGAAGTTCACCTCAACACATTCACATCTAACTAAATTATTTAACAGTTACATTGCAGACCCATACACATTCCCTCATACACTTACACATGGAATAACTTATCTGAAACCTAAAGATCAAGCAGACACAGCGAACCCAGCTAAATATCGCCCCATAACATGCCTACCAACAATATACAAAATATTAACTTCAGTCATTAAACAGAAACTAGTGACACATACAACACAGAACAAAATTATAAATGAAGAACAAAAAGGCTGTTGCAAAGGAGCACGAGGATGTAAAGAGCAACTGATAATAGATGCAGAGGTGACATATCAAGCTAAAACTAAACAAAGGTCGCTACACTACGCATACATCGATTACCAAAACGCTTTTGATAGTGTACCCCACTCATGGTTGCTACAAATATTGGAAATATATAAAGTAGATCCTAAATTGATACAGTTCCTAAACATAGTAATGAAAAACTGGAAAACCACACTTAATATCCAAACAAATTCAAATAATATCACATCACAGCCAATACAGATTAAGCGTGGAATATACCAAGGAGATTCATTAAGTCCTTTCTGGTTCTGCCTTGCTCTGAACCCACTATCCAACATGCTAAATAATACAAATTATGGTTACAATATTACTGGAACATACCCACACAAAATCACACATTTGCTATACATGGATGATCTAAAACTACTGGCAGCAACAAATCAACAACTCAACCAATTACTAAAGATAACAGAAGTATTTAGCAATGATATAAATATGGCTTTTGGAACAAACAAATCTAAGAAAAATAGCATAGTCAAGGGAAAACACACTAAACAAGAAGATTACATATTGGATAACCACAGCGACTGCATAGAAGCGATGGAAAAAACAGATGCCTATAAATATCTAGGATACAGACAAAAAATAGGAATAGATGATAGAAATATTAAGGAAGAGCTAAAAGAAAAATATAGACAAAGACTAACAAAAATACTGAAAACAGAATTGACAGCAAGAAACAAGACAAAAGCTATAAATACCTATGCTATACCAATATTGACCTACTCATTTGGAGTAGTGAAATGGAGTAACATAGACCTAGAAGCACTCAATACACTTACACGATCACAATGCCACAAATAGAGAATACATCACATACATTCAGCAACAGAAAGATTCACATTAAGCAGAAAGGAAGGAGGAAGGGGATTTATCGACATAAAAAACCTACATTACGGACAGGTAGACAATTTAAGAAAATTCTTTCTAGAACGAGCAGAAACTGGCAAAATACACAAAGCAATCACCCACATAAATACATCGGCTACACCACTACAATTCCATAACCACCTCTACAACCCTTTAGATCACATAACATCAACAGATACAAAGAAAGTAAATTGGAAAAAGAAAACACTACATGGCAAGCACCCGTATCATCTAACACAGCCACACATCGATCAAGACGCATCCAACACATGGCTAAGAAGAGGCAATATATACAGTGAGACAGAAGGATTCATGATTGCAATACAGGATCAAACAATAAACACCAGATATTACAGCAAGCATATTATTAAAGATCCAAATACCACAACAGATAAATGCAGACTTTGCAAACAACAAATAGAAACAGTAGATCACATCACAAGCGGATGTACAATACTAGCAAATACAGAATACCCCAGAAGACATGACAACGTCGCAAAAATAATACATCAACAGCTTGCCTTACAACATAAACTTTTAAAACAACACGTTCCTGCATACAAGTATACACCACAAAATGTACTGGAGAATGATGAATACAAATTATACTGGAACAGAACCATTATAACAGATAAAACAACGCCACATAACAAACCTGACATCATACTCACCAATAAAAAGAAGAAATTAACACAACTAATTGAAATATCCATACCCAATACAGCAAATATACAGAAGAAAACAGGAGAAAAAATTGAAAAATACATCCAACTGGCTGAGGAAGTCAAGGACATGTGGCATCAGGATAAAGTTGACATTATACCAATTATACTTTCAACTACAGGAGTCATACCACGCAATATCCACCAGTACATCAATGCAATACAGCTACATCCAAACTTATATAAACAACTTCAGAAATCCGTAATTATTGATACATGTTCAATTACCCGAAAGTTCCTAAATGCAATGTAACATATACCGTACAGTTAAAAGGAAGTGACGCTTGATCAAGGTCCGCGTCACTTTCATTCCGAACCAGACCTAAGGTCTGAGAAAGGAAAGATAATAATAATAATAATAAATGATGAATGATAATGAATAATAATAAAGACAAGTATGGTTTTGCAGCCATTATCGTTCTGGAATTTAAATTTGGAGGGATCTAGTAGAGGTAGGCCAATAATAATAAATAATAATAATAAAGAATAAGAAATGATAATAAATGATAATGAATGGTAATGAATAGTAATAAATGATAATCAATAATAATGAATAATAATAATAAATGAACATAAGTAATAATAAATGATAATAAATAATAATGAGAAGCCCACCATTATCCTGTTGGAATTCAAACTTCCCGCCATTTTTCCTTCTGGAGGGTTAGGTTAGGTTAGTGGACATAGCCCAATTGGTCTATTTTCCCGCCAAAATTCAAAATTCCCGCCATTTTTTCTGGAGGTTAGGTTAGTGGACATAGCACAATTGGCCTACTTTCCCGCCAAAAGCCGCCATCTTGGATGACGTCATGCGCTGTTGCCAAGTCTATATGCCGCCATCTTGTATGAGGTCATTTTGCAACAATGGAGAGTGGGGTGACAGCCGCTTTGTCCCACTACTCGTGTTGTGATATGTCTGGAGATGGAAAATCTCGTCTCTAGGATTCGACGTGGGTTCGGGAAACGACGATCGTGTAAAACCCGGCGTACTGCGTCACCCTTTAGATACCACTAACGCCAACTTTGCACCATGTCTCAATCGTAGGAGATATACCGTATGAGCAAGCTCTATCAGCACTGCAATACGCACATAGGTGGACTCGAATAACCGCACGAAGGTCAACAACTGCAGGCGTTGACTTCCTCGACCCACTAATATTTAAAATTCCAAACCACAGCATTCGACGATCTCTTTCAGAGACAATTAGCGTGTTCTCTTTTATATCGTTCTTGATTTGTCATTTGAGGTATAAGGGAATAGGATGACGTTCTCAATAAACTTCCGATTGTTCCTCAATAAATAACTATTGCGTAGAACGACCGTTCTCTTTAACATAGACTACACATTCAGTGCACCCAACGAGATTTCCTGAATTTGGTATACTGCGACGCTCACGCCGAACTCGCACAATAAATCCTAGCCCAAATATCGACAAATGTCCGGCCCTTAGTGCTTGCGTACACCTATACAGCCACAGTAATACTACGCAACGCTACTATCCCTTTGTGCGTCCTTTAATCCCCAACCACAAAGCAACTAAACGACTTCGCGTGAACGCGTCTATTCACATACACCATCCAACGAAAAATCTCACAAAAATATTGAAACACGGTTCACCTACCATCGCGTGGCTATTAAACGGCACAAAGCACCCAGGAGAAACTGATCCCACGCTTTAATGAATCGGAGCTTTTCCTGTACCTGGTGAGTCTACACACTACCAGAAATCGGCTAAGTAATCATTCCCTGCATAAGCCGGTAATCATTTCAAAGTACCTTCCTAAACGAGGAGGTATTGAATAGAATTGGGCACAACTTGACAAGAAGAAGAGACTGGTTGGTAGGACATGTTCTGAGGCATCAAGGAATCACAAATTTAGCATTGGAGGACAGCGTGGAGGGTAAAAATCGTAGAGGGAGACCAAGAGATGAATACACTAACCAGATTCAGAAGGATGTAGGTTGCAGTAGGTACTGGGAGATGCAGAAGCTTGCACAGGATAGAGTAGCGTGGAGAGCTGCATCAAACCAGTCTCAGGACTGAAGACGACAACAACAACAACAACATTCTACACGACTTAGAACTGCTCCGAACACTTTTGAGCTCTATCCCAATTGCAGACTACGCCATGTATCGTCTGAGCCGAACTCACCATGCTCGAGATAATCTCTCTAGAGCAGAGATCGGCAACAGGCCGACCGCGGGAGGTCGAACCTCGGACCGCCGAATATTCTTAAACACAGTCCGACGTCCAAGTATCCCGGAGCCTCGTTCGCATTACGCTAGAAATTTAATCGAGTTCTGAGTAATTCAGTAACTAAACTTGTCTGAACAACAAAAACTTTGTCGAGTAGATTAGCAAATCATTTAGGCGAGTTGATACATTTCGTTCTATTTTTCTCGGACTGGGTGTTGTGTTGTCCTAATCATCATCATTTCATCCCCATCGACGCGCAGGTCGCCGAAGTGGCGTCAAATCGAAAGACCTGCACCAGGCGACCGGTCTACCCGACGGGAGGCCATAGCCACACGACATTTCCATTTTTTCGGCGAGTTGCGCCTCCCACCACGCGCCACTGTTAAACAAGTGCGGATCTGCCGTTTTAGTCAGAGAGAGCGCAGTGGGCGGTCGGTCTGCACTGCGTTTCGTCAATCGCACGCGGGCCGCACAGCAATTATTCATTTGTTTTACAATTTGTCGTGTGAAAAACCTTTTCGTACATACATACCTACATTGATAATGGGTCCTAAAAAGGCGAAAAGTGGACACTGAAAATAGGAGATTTTTTATGACCGAATGGTTTACGCTACCTGATAGGCCTCAAGTGGTTCCAGTTTGCTTAATATGTAATGAAACTGTCGCTGTTATTAAAAGCGGCTATTTAAAGCGACACTGTGAAACAACTCATCAGCAATTCCACAAAAACTTTCCTCTTGGCAGTGAGGCTCGCAAAGAAAAACTCCAGGTAATATAATGCTAAGAGATAATGTATAAATATGATATGTATAACTGCTTTGTAAACTTATCACGATAAAATTTGAATTGCATGAGTGAGCAAGAAAAATCGGCAGAAGCAGCGTTACGTGTGTGTACACTTAGTAAACACCAAAAACCATTTTCAAATTCTGAAATAATGAATGAATGCATGTTGGAAGTAGCCTCGGAACTTTTTGAAGAAAAAAAGGATGTTGTCGCTGTAATTCAAAGCATTCCAATGTCGGCAAGAAGTAATACAAGAAGAACGGATATTTTAGCTACTGATATTAAAAGCATTCTGCTTCAACTTTTGGAAAATACACCATTCTTCGCCATTGCACTTGACGAATCATGTGACATTGTTGATGATGAACAAATATCTATTTTCGTGAGATTTTTCGACATTGAAAATAAGATATTCAGGGAAGAATTGCTCGCAATATTGCCTCTGAAAGGTAACACTCGAGGAGAAGATTTATTCAAAGCTATTGACGAATTTATTAATAATTCCTACATTTGTTATGATAAAATAGTGTCGCTTTCAACTGACGGCGCCCCAGCGGTGATTGACAAAGAAAAAGGTACAGTAAAGAAAATCAGGGATATGAATCCGGGTCTAATATCGTATCAGTGTATGATTCATAAGACTGCCCTTTGTGGAAAACTCAGTGCTACACTGAAAGAAGTAATGAACAGCTTGGTGCAGTTCATTAATTTTATGAGATCTCATTCTTCTCCGATGCCGAAAGTTTGAGAAGTTTCTTTCGGATGTGATGCAGCGTATTCTGACTTATTGCAATACAACAATGTTCGTTGGTTATGTAAAGGTCAAGTTTTTGAACGTTTCTGGCCAATAGAGGAAGATGTAACCTCCTTCTTGCAAATCTTGGATACTCAGGGAGCAAAGAAGCATAACAAACGAGCGCAATATGCTACATGTGACTTTTCTGAAGGATATTCTGAAATATTTAAATGCGCTCAACACAGAGTTACAAGGGAATGGGAAATTAATATGTGATCTGATACAAAGCGAGTCTGCTTTTCGTCGTAAGCTGGATATTTTTGAAAAAAGATATTGCGAGGCACGAATTTATTCATTTCCCAACAATTCTTGAGTATAAAAAAAGAGAACTCTGAAGAAAACATTGCACGTTTGTAAGATTTCTCTCCGATCTAAGGGACGAATTTGCTACAAGATTTCAAGACTTTGCAGAAACTGGAAAGCTGTCTCCATTCCTAAAACTTCCTTATGAAGTCAATGCATCGGCAGAATGGACTGATGTGGCTGCTGAGTTGTTCAGCGTTTCAGAGTCTTCGCTTCGAGTGGAGATAATCGACTTGCAAGAAGATATTTCTTTGCAAATGTATAAAACTGTATCCACTGAATCATTTTGGGGTAAGCATCAATCTGCCATTATGTTTGGTTCGATATATATATATATATATATATATATATATATATATATATATATATATATATATATATATATATATGCGAATCGTCGTTCTCGAAAATGAATTTTTCGGAGAACACATATCGGTCAAGGTTGACGGACGCCAACCTCGAAGACATACTTCGCATTTGCTGTACCCCTCGAACACTGGACTTTAAAAAACTGGCTCAAGACCGTCGATGTAATTTCTCACATTGAATATACACTACTGCCCATTAAAATTGCCAGACCACGAAGATGACTTTCTACAGACGCGAAACTTAACCGACAGGAAGAAGATGCTGTGATATACAAATGATTAGTTTTTCAGAGCATTCACACAAAGTTGGCGCCAGTGGCGACACCTACAACGTGCTGACATGAGCTCATACACGAACAGCAGTTGACCGGCGTTGCCTGGTGAAACGTTGTTGTGATGCCGCGTGTAAGGAGGAGAAATGCGTACCATCACCTTTCCGACTTTGATAAAGGTCGGATTGTAGCCTATCGCTATTGCGGTTTATCGTATCGCGACATTCCTGTTCGCGTTGGTCGAGATCCAGTGACTGTTAGCAGAATATGGAATCGGTGGTTTCAGGAGGGTAATACGGAACGCCGTGCTGGATCCCAACGGCCTCGTATCACTAGCAGTCGAGATGACAGGCATCTTATCCGCATGGCTGTAACGGAACGTGCAGCCACGTCTCGATCCCTGAGTCGACAGATGGGGACGTTTGCAAGACGACAACCATCTGCACGAACAGTTCGACGACGTTTGCAGCAGCATGGACTATCAGTTCGGAGACGATGGCTGCGGTTACCCTTGACGCTGCATCACAGACAGGAGCGCCTGCGATGGTGTACTCAACGACGAACCTGGTTGCACGAATGGCAAAACGTCATTTTTTCGGATGAATCCAGGTTCTGTTTACAGCATCGTGATGGTCGCATCCGTGATTGGCGACATCGCGGTGAACGCACATTGGAAGCGTGTATTCGTCATCGCCATACTGGCGTATCACCTGGCGTGATGGTATGGGGTGCCATTGGTTACACGTCTTGGTCACCTCTTGTTCGCATTGACGGCACTCTGAACAGTGGACGTTACATGTGTTACGACCCGTGGCTCTACCCTTAATTCGATCCCTGTGAAACCCTACATTTCAGCAGGATAATGCACGACCGCATGTGGCAGGTCCTGTACGGGCCTTTCTGGATACAGAAAATGTTCGACTGCTGCCCTGGCCAGCACATTCTCCAGATCTAACTGAAAACGTCTGATCAATGGTGCCCGAGCAACTGACTCGTCACAATACGTCAGTCACTAATCTTGATGAAGTGTGTTATCGTGTTGAAACTGCATGGGCAGCTGTACCTGTACACGCCATCCAAGCTCTGTTTCACTCAATGCCCAGGCGTATCAAGGCCGTTGTTACGGCTAGAGGCGGTTGTTCTGGGTACTGATTTCTCAGGATCTATGCACCAGAATTGCGTGAATATGTAATCACCTGTCAGTTCTAGTATAATATATTTGTCCAATGAATACCCGTTTATCATCTGCATTCCTTCTTGGTGTAGAAATTTTAATGGCCAGTAGTGTATTACAACATTAACTGAGAACTACTTGTTTTACCCTTTTTTTGGAAACTAACCCCACTCGAAAACAAAATAAAATAGAGTACCTTTTAATTATTAGTTTTTTTCTGGACCTCCATAAAAATTTTACACCGAATCCGGAGCCCACTGAAATCTACTTGCCGATCCCTGCTCTAGAGGCTCGTAACTCGAACGATTCCCCGATAGTAGTACTGAAATTGTAAAAGGACAAATCAAGAACCTTTGTCTGCGAACAAACATATTGCGCCAATTCTGTCTTTAACAACGTTTCCAGTGGTCAGCTGTTCCGTCGTTGTCATCTTATGCCGCACGCCGCTGTTCAGCAGACTGCTGGGCGTTGCAAACCCGCTCACTTAACACGACGCAGTTTTTATCGACCATCGGGTGTCACGTATCTACAACATTTCAACACGAAAATTTAAGAAAACCATACAAACAACATAATCTCTTCATTCTCCTAGCACATAAAAATCGATGGTAAGTTGAAGCAATACAGACAAGTGATGCGGTTTTTTTTTTTTGCTGAAAACTGTTTGGCGCTGTGTTCGCCCACAAGACACGGAAAGCAGCAGATGAAGGCACGCACTTACACCACGTGGTCCCTGACTACTGTTAGATACAGTCCCACACTGCACTCTAATGGGCATCATACGAGTGTGCGAACTATGAGACCCAACTGTGTGACTGGATTAAAAAGTTTATAGCTAACATACCACAAATGTCATTCTGAATTGAGAGATTTAAGACGTAAAACTAGCTCCAGTTTTGTTCTTCTTGCGTTACGGTCTCTGTAGGACCGCGGGTAGCCCCTTTGTGGACTGCATTTTCCACTTCTTCTCCCAGAACCTCTTCATTCTTTCTCTCCCGCTTTTCTTCCAAGATCTTCAGTTTCCGTTTCTTCTGTCGGATCCACTGGTAACGCTCTAATCTTTTCCTGTATTCCTCTCTGTCATTGATCTCCGGCATATTGGTCGGTGTATATTTGTTCCTCCAATTTTCCTTTCCTTCGACCTCGATCCCCAATTTCAACCAGTCCTTCCGAAGTTCAACAATCCACTTGGTTCCTGTCTTTCCCCTTGTTCTCCCTGTTGTTTTCCACACTCTCTTCGTCATTCTGTCCATACTCATCCTAACTACATGTCCAGCAAACCTTGCCCTTTTGAGTCTGATTTCCCCGGATATTGTTCCCTAGGTCTTCGCATCCACCTCTCTCCATCTCTTTTGGGACCTGGTATTTTTCTTAGTATTTTTCTCTCTTCTTTCTCTAGTTATGCCCCATTTCTTCCTAGTGTCATCGTCTCAGCAGCATATAATACCATTGCCTTGTAGTGGCGTATCTTTGCCTCTGTGGATATATTCTCTTTATTCTATATCTCTCTCGTCATGCAGAAGGCCGACCTTACCTTCTTTATCCTCTCTGTTATTCCCTCCTTGCTCCTGTTCCTTCCTGTTATAAATTCTCCCAGGTATTTAAATTTGTCCACCATTTGCACAGTGCCTTCCGGTGTTTCCCAGTCTGCAGTGGTGTTTAGTGTCTTTGTCTTGTTATAGGCGACCCTTAGTCCCATCTTTCTGGCTACCTTACTTAAGTTGTCCATTTGTGTCTTCTTCAGTCTCACTTACTATTGCTATGTCATCTGCAAAGGCTAGGCAGTCCACTTGAGCCCTGTTGTCCTATTTGTCCCCCACATGGGTCTTTGGTATTCCCATTTCCTCGTTTATTGCTCTCCACTGCCTGATCACTTCGTCCAGTGCTATATTGAACAACAATGCTGACAATCCATCTCCCTGTTTAACAGCAGTCTTGATCTCAAATTTTTATGACAGTGCTCCTCTGAATCTCACCCTTGCTTTTGTGTCTGTCAGAATTTCTTTTATGAGTTCTTGTGCGATTACATCAAGTCCTCTGTTCTTCAGTTCGAAAGTAGCTAGTTAGTTTTTGTTGTATGGTAATGTACAGTTACATTTACTGGTATTTTGTCTGTGTGATAATGTGATGCTGAACGCGTGATTAGAGAAACAGTTAAGCTTGTATTTAAGTTCGTAACTAACGTCTCGTCATTCTTGAAAAGTGATCAGGAATGGAAAAGTTAGTCAGAAGTACAACATAAAACTGTCTGCTGAATCGCTCGTGGCTAAAGTACAGTCTGTTCTGTCAAATTTAAGAAAACTGCCGTGTTAGCAATAATACAAGGAATGTGATAGCGAGAAAAATATGAAATATTAACTACCAAAAGTGCACTCTGTGAAAAGTATGTCACTGTTGAAATATCACTCGTAAATTATAAATGGCCTACATGTTTGGACAATGAATGAATGCTCTGCTGCTGCCCTCTCCAAACTACTGCGGTTGCTGCTGCTATGTTAGTTAAAAAAAAAAGTCGAAGCTATTAACAAAGAGATGTGCAATGAGTGCTTTAAACTACAGAGACACCCACATAACTTCAGTGCTAATAAATCTCATTAGTGAAACGATCTTTGCCAATTTAAGTTCTGTTACTGAGGACCTCGGAAAACCAAAATTGTATATGTGAAACTTGAAATAGAAGACGAACGCTGATTGATGAAAAAACCACAAAGTAACTATATTAACAGAGCTTTACATAGCTAAGACAAAAAAATTTTAACACTTCAAATATTAAAAATTTACTTTATGTTAATACTGGCAAAACCTGAACAAATTCTCTTTGCTCCCTTACAAACATGTATGCTATTCACCTTTGAAAAAAAAAAAAAAATACAGTGCATCAGACAGTGTTACGTTACAGTAAAATTCTCCAGTTGTAAACGCGTGACCAAATTAATTACTACATCTGGATATCTCGGCACATGCGTTATTATAGTGTTCTAAATGAATTTACAAAACGTCTCTGCATAGCCGGCCACGGTAGCCGAGCGGTTCTAGGCGCTTTAGTCTGGACCCGCCCGACCGCTACTGTCGCAGGTTCGAATCCTGCCTCGGGCATGGATGTGTGTGATGTCCTTTGTTTAGTTAGGTTTAAGTAGTTCTAAGTTCTAGTGGACTGATGACCTCAGATGTTACGTCGCATAGTGCTCAGAGCCATTTGAATCATCTCTCCATAAATGAAAAATTACACAAGAAAATTATTGTCGACACACAGCACGGCGTGAAAGTGTAACTCCATGACAACATACAGCTCGACTCCCGTCTCCACTGACAAGCAGAGGTTCCACTAACAGCGCAACCTCTTTGGCAGAGATGTATCCCTCTGTTACTCAGATGCTATTGAACCTTTACTTTTATGCGTGACATCCAAAATATTACAAAAGTTTCAATTTTCTGTATAAAACAAAAGCCTTACGAAGCTTATTCAGAGAGACCCATTACGTTTTAGCGTAAATACAAATGATCCAAGAGGTAGCGATTATAAGACAGATGCCAGACACAGATTCATTGGAAGAGTCGTCAAGAAGTGTACTCTACCTCTACATCTATATACACACTCCGCAATCCACCATACGGTGCGTGGCGGAGGGTACCTCGTACCACAACTAGAATCTTCTCTCCCTGTTCCACTCCCAAACAGAACGAGGGAAAAATGACTGCCTATATGCCTCTGTACGAGCCCCAATCTCTCTTATCTTATCTTTGTGGCCTTTCCGCGAAATGTAAGTTGCGGCAGTAAAATTGTACTGCAGTCAGCCTCAAATGCTGGTTCTCTAAATTTCCTCAGTAGCGATTCACGAAAAGAACCCCTCGTTTCCTCCAGAGACTCCCACCCGAGTTCCTGAAGCATTTCCGTAACACTCGCGCGATGATCAAACCCACCAGTAACAGACCTAGCAGCCAGCCTCTGAATTGCATCTATGTCCTCCCTCAATCCGACCTGATAGGGATCCCAAACGCTCGAGCAGTAATCAAGAATAAGTCGTATTAGTGTTTTATAATTGGTCTCCTTTACAGATGAACCACATCTTCCCAAACTTCTACCAATGAACCGAAGACGACTATCCGCCTTCCCCACAACTGCCATTACATGCTTGTCCCACTTCATATCGCTCTGCAGTGTTACGCCCAAATATTTAATCGACGTGACTGTGCCAAGCGCTACACTACTATTGGAGTATTCAAACATTACAGGATTCTTTTTCCTATTCATCTGTATTAATTTACATTTATCTATATTTAGAGTTAGCTGCCATCCTTAACACGAATCACAAATCCTGTCCAAGTCATCTCGTATCCTTCTACAGTCACTCAACGACGACGCCTTCCCGTACACCACAGCATCATCAGCAAACAGCCGCACATTGCTATCCACCCTATCCAAAAGGTCATTTATGTAGATCGAAAACAACAGTGGACCTACCACACTTCCCTGGGGCACTCCAGATGATACCCTCACCTGCGATGAACACTCACCATCCAGGACAACTTACTGGGTTTTGTTACTTAAGAAGTCTTCGAGCCACTCACGTATTTCGGAACCAATCCAATATGCTGGTCCCTTAGCTAGCAGTCTGCAGTGGGGCACCGAGTCAAACGCTATCCGGAAGTCAAGGAATATGGCATGCGTCTGATACGCTTCGTCCATGGTTCGCAAGATATCATGTGAAAAAAAGGGCGAATTGCGTTTCGCAGGAGCGATGCTTTCTAAAGCCGTGCTGATGCATGGACAGCAACTTCTCTGTCTCAAGGAAATTCTTTATATTCGAACTGAGAATATGTTCGAGAATCCTGTAATAAACCGATGTTAAGGATATTGGTCTGTAATTTTGAGGATCCGTCCTTCTACCCTTCTTATATACAGGCGTCACCTGCACTTTTTTCCAGCCGCTCGGGACTTTACGTTGGGCAAGAGATTCGCGATAAATGCAAGCTAAGTAAGGAGCCAGTGCAGTAGAGTACCCTCTGTAAAACCGAATTGGAATCCCATCAGGTCCTGGCGATTTATTAATTTTCAACCCATTCAGCTGCTTCACAACCCCAGGGATGTCTATCACTATGTCCTCCATACGGGAATCTGTACGGCGGTATGTTTGTACGATCCTCCTGCGTGACAGATCTCTCAAATGCTAAATTTAAAAGTTCAGCTTTCGTTTTGCTGTCTTCCGTCTCCAGGCCAGACTGATCAGTGAGTGACTCGATGGAAGCCTTCGACCCGCTTACCGAGTTTACGTAAGACCAGAATGTCCTTGGGTTTTCAGCAAGATCTTTTGCTACGGTATGACGGTGGTAGTGGTAGAATGCTTCGCGCATCGCTCTTTTTACAGCAGGACGAATCTCTTTCCTGTCCTCGTTCACCCGATCTTTCTTGTACCGCGAGTGCAACTGTCTTTGCTTCCTGAACATTCTCCGAATTGCGCTGTAATCCACCCACAAAGGAAATTGCTTGCAAAACTCTCGTTGGACCAATACTTGAATATTGCTCGTCAGTCCGCGATCCGTACAAGATAAAAGTAACAGAAGAGAGAGAGAAGATTGAAAAGAAGAGCAGCGAGGTTCGTCACAAGTTGAGTTGAAGAGGGGACGATGTGGTTTACATTTAAAGTTTCTGGACTGTAGATTCCTACAAGAGTCAGCAAATATTGTCAAACACTGACTTAATGACTCGTACGGTGTTACGCTTAAGGCTGTTGGGAGTCATCAGAGGCGCTGCAAGGTAGGAAAGGAGACGGCGGGCGCAAGCGGTGGCGCCTACGTTACCGGAGCTAACAAGGGAACCTCCCCATCGCATCCCCCCCAGATTTAGTTACAAGTTGGCACAGTGGATAGGCCTTTAAACACTGAACATAGATCAATCGAGAAAACAGGAAGAAGTTGTGTGGAACTACGAAAAAAATAAGCAAAATATACAAACTGAGTATCCTTGATGTGAACGATAGGCAACATCAAGGATAATGTTACTCAGGAGCGCCGTGGTCCCGTGGGTAGCGTGAGCAGCTGCGGAATGAGACGTCCTTGGTTCAAGGCTTCCCTCGACTGAAAAGTTTGATTTTTTTATCTTCAGACAATTTTCAAAGTTCTGGCACTCACACATAATCAACTTCGCTCTCCAAAATTGCAGGACATATTCAGATTTGCTTGGACATGCAAGATTTGACGGTCTACACGCGGAAAAATTTGAAAACATTAAAAACATATGTTTTGACAGAGCACAGGGAAAACTCTGCGACTGTGAAACTTTTGCATTCATTTGTTGCAGTTTATGTGACACACTCTTATGTTTTCATCACTTTTTTGGGAGTGATTATCTCATCCGCAAGAAAACCTAAATCGGGGAAGGTAGAATCTTTTTGCCCATTCGCCAAATGTACAAGTTAGGTGGGTCGACAACATATTCCTGTCATGTGACGCACATGCCGTCACCAGTGTCGTATAGAATATATTAGACGTGTTTTCCTGTGCAGGAATCGGTTGACCTATGAGCTTCTGATCAAATGTTTTCCATTCCCATTGGAGAGGCACGTCCTTTCGTCTACTAATCACACGGTTTTGCGGTGCGGTCTCAAAACACATACACTAAACTTATTACAGTGAACAGAGACGTCAGTGAACGAACGCACAGATCATAACTTTGAGAAAATAAAGATAGTAAACTTTTCATTCAGGGAAGGACTTGAACCGAGGACCTCTCTCGTTCCGCAGCTGCTCACGCTAACCACGGGACCACGGCGGTCCTGAGCTCATACTGTCCTTGATGTTGCCTATGTTGCGCATGGACTACTCAGTTTGCATATTTTGCTTATTTTTTTCATAGTTCCACACAACTTCTTCCTGTTTTCTCGATTGATCTGTGTTTGGTTTTTCAAGGCCTATCCACTGTGCCATCTTATAACTAAATCTGAGGGCGGTGCAATGGGGAGGTTGCCTTGTAAGGACAAACACTAGAAACCCGCAAATTACAGACGCTCTGGGCAGGGGAAAAGTTCCACTCCAGAGAATTAACTGGAAAGTCCGTCCATCGCGTAGACACTGTTGTAAAGCGTCCCAGTAGAAGATGGCCCCGAAAAGGCACGCCTCAGCAGAGTCAGAGAGCCGAGGAGTGCAGCGTCAGTCAGTTTACACAGGCCAGGGTGCTGCTCCAGCACGATGGAGGGTGGGGACCCATGACGTAAGACGCTGTGGCAGCTTTCAGCTGAACGCTTGCGAGGTGCCGGGGCTTGCAGTGTATTTAACTGTTGTGTACATAGTTCCGCATAGTCAGCGCGTACACAACTTTCCCACTAGAGCGCGCCCCGCTAAGCACAACAGCGCAGGCGCAGCGCTCGTCCGTCTCCGCACTACGAGATGGCGCTCCCTTAGAGACGGACCAAATGCTGCTTCCTCCGATCTGAGTATTAATATGTCTCGCAGCCAATGAGATTGCTGCTAACGTAGAACCTTTTCTCCTCGCGGATCACACTCGCGCAGTGATATCTGAACGCGCGAGGTATTATAACGAGTGTACAGACCTCCGACTAGTCAGTCTGCATTAGGCTGCATTAGTCTGCAATAGTCTATAGTCAAGTTTCAGTCTGCGCCTAATAAGATTACCATATTCCTGTACATAGCCATGAATATAAATGTATAGACACTTTGTCAAGTATCAGAGATATGTGAGAATAAGATTAACGTACCAAGACCAAAGGAACTTCAGATTGTCAATTGTAAATAGCATCCAGAACCAAGTTAAGTAATTTTTATGCTTGTTGTTATTTTACTAAATGTGTGTGAAAATTAATGAAGTTCTGTTTAAAATTGGTCAACGTCAATATGTGCTACTCTAAGCATGAAAGAGGCATTTCTATCGTCTGGGCTAACGACAGAAGATAAACACTCCACGATAAGACCACGAGACATATTGCTGACACTCGCCTACTTCGCTAGAGCGACAAGTCAAATAATCTGATGGTGTGTGTACCTAGGGTCTTACAGTACGCACACCACATTAACACTAAATTCTTCTAGAATATTCGTATGGAAATGATGCTCTAAGCCCCCCTTTTCTAAATCCGACTGTTGCTGTTGCACATGGATTAAGAAGAAACGCGAACTGACTGTAATCAACCCTACAAGTGGAGTAGAAAAGAGTTTGGCACCTGCAGTAATTTAATTGGATAGAAATTAATTAGATAAAGGAAAGTTTCATTAGCGAAGTGAGAAATGAATGGGTTGCTCTACCGATTAACAGAAAGAAAGTTCTGTCCAAAATAAAAATTTGATTTATTATGACTAAATTCAAAATAATAAACAAAACACATGAAACATTTACATCAAATAAATGCTGTGAAGGTGAGGTTGTCCATAAACTAGATTGTGACATTTATGACCAAGTGGTATGTGGAGCCAAATCCTTGCAACGAAAATCTCAAGAGAAACTCCCAGCCAACTCAACATTAATTGCTACTACAGTAGTGACTTTAAGAAGAATATAATAATTCCAATCCCAAAGGAAGCAGATGTTGACAGATGTGAAAATTACCGAACAATCAGTTTAATAAGTCACGGATGCAAAATACTAACACGAATTCTTTACAGACGAATCGAAAAACTGGTAGTAGCCGATCTGGGGGAACATCAGTTTCGATTCCGTAGAAATATTGGAACACGTGAGGCAATACTGACCCAAAGGCTTATCTTAGAAGCTAGATTAAGGAAAGGCAAACCTACGTTTCTACCATTTGTAGACTTACAGAAAGCTTTTGACAATGTTGACTGGCATACTCTCTCTCAAATTCTGAAGGTGGCAGGGTAAAACACAGGGAGCGAAAGGCTATTTACAATTTGTACAGAAAGCAGATGACAGTTACAAGAGTCGAGGGACATGAAAGGGAAGCAGTGGTTGGGAAGGGAGTGAGACAGGGTTGTAGCCTGTCCCCGATATTATTCAATCTGTATATTGAGCAAGCAGTAAAGGAAACAAAAGAAAAATTCAGAGTAGGTATTAAAATCCATGGAGAAGAATAAAAACTTTGAGGTTCGCCGATAACATTGTAATTCTGTCAGAGACAGCAAAGGACTTAGAAGAGCAGTTGAACGGAATGGATGGTGTCTTGAAAGGAGGACATAAGATGAACATCAACAAAAGCAAAACGAGGATAATGGAATGTAGTCGAATTAAGTCGGGTGATGCTGAGGGAATTAGATTGGGAAATGAGACAAAGTAGTAAAGGAGTTTTGCTACTTGGGGAGCAAAATAACTGATGATGGTCGAAGAGGAGAGGATATAAAATGTAGACTGGCAATGACAATGAAAGCGTTTCTGAAGAAGAGAAATTTGTTAACATCAATGGTAGATGTAAGTGTCAGGAAGTCGTTTCTGAAAGTATTTGTATGTAAGTGAAATATGGACGATAACTAGTTTGGACAAGAAGAGAGTAGAAGCTTTCGAAATGTGTTGCTACAGAAGAATGCTGAAGATTAGATGAGTAGACTAACTAATGAGGCGATATTGAATAGAGTTGGGGAGAAGAGTTTAGCACAACTTGACTAGAAGAAGGGATCGGTTGGTAGGACACGTTCTGAGCCATCAAGGGATCACCAATGTAGTATTGGATTGCAGCGTGGAAGGTAAAAATCGTAGAGGGAGACCAAGAGATGAATTCACTAAGCAGATTGAGAAGGATGTAGGTTGCAGTAGGAACTGGGAGATGATGAAGGTTGCACAGGATAGAGTAGTATGGAGAGTTGCATCAAACCAGTCTCAGGACTAAGACCACAACAACATAACAACAGTAGTGAGAACTCAGACAATGAACACCCAAGACAGAACAAAGTTAGAAAAGCAAAATTCCCTAAACTTCAGGTGCTGCAGACATACATTAGCAAACTGTCTTTTTAACTGCAAGGTCACAATCTGGCGTACCGGTAGCTATGGCTGGTTGCTTCGACGTCCCGTCGTGGTGATGATAATGTCGCGAGTATAGCCCGAAACAAATTATCCTGGTCTGGTTGTTCCAGAATAAAGAATTACTAGCAATACAAATGCACCTTTGAGGGAGACGAAAAGGGCTCGCCACACAATCACTGACGGCACAGTGATTGATTTTAAGAAGGCAAGTTACACAGTAGCTCCGATAGTCAACTTTAGCCAAAACTGCTCAAGACAGACAACATAGGCCGCTTGTACGCAGAACGGTCAATTGCCAACTGTACTCGGCAAGTTACGTTGAAGTCGAAACTTGAGCAACTCCGTCAAACAGTTACAATCAAATAAAAGTATATTAGACAGCCAACGGAAGGCAGCCTGTCCAGAGCAGCGAGAGCTCAGTCTTGTAACCTACACCGACCGAAAGGCGAGAGCCGACTCTCACAAGAGCACCCGTACAAACCGAACACAGAACATTCCCGCCCCCACGACAGTGGCCGTGGTTAAACGTTCCAATCAGCAACACGAAAACCGGCGGAAAATTCCACTCTATTGCCGAAGCACTACCATTCCACCAGTGGATTCTTGGCGCCAATATCTGCGCCGATTTTGCTACGTCACGGAGCTATGCCCTGAGCAAGCCAATCACAGTTACGATTTTGGAGAAAACGCGGGAATTTGCCCGCGAAGACTGCCTGGGAACACAAGACATCCCCACGCCTCACTGGTAGCCCGCCAGAATGTGTTTTCACTACGTTTCTGCGAAGTAACAGAATCTCTAACCCCAGCCGCTCCGTCAGGTCCCTGTGGGCGTGTCGCCGCCGCTCTTATGACAATGTCGGCATCTGGACAGCATCCACTCGACTCCCTCACACCCGTCGGCATAACCTGCCTGTCACCGGACAACCCGGGTGACGAGAGACGCTGCGTGGGAAGTCCGCGTGTGAAGGAATAGCGACTTTACACTGCATGCAATTAGAGAGGAAAATCGAACTACTCAGAGTAAGATAGAAATAAGAGAGGGAGCTGATGCCACCTCTCACGCCGTTGCTTCCAAACTTGGTAAAATCCAGAAGCATCCGCACCAAACAAGTAGGAGAAGGAGAGGAATCTAGATGTGGTTGGCCAGAGGAGCCCCGGAGGTGCACAATGATTCCCCGGATTGGCCGAAGCTGGTTAGGTGCCGGTGGGTTACTGGGTCGAGTATAGGAAGGGAGAAATAGTGCGCCGCCCCGATTCTTTTTTTTTTTTTTTAAAAAAAAGAAAACACGGTTTTTGTATTCAGAGGTGGAGTTGTGGTGAGAGTCAGACCGCTGGGGCGCCGACTCCGTGGCCAGCCTCGGTGAGCTCCGACGTGTCTGTTTTCCTCACTCGGAGTGCTGCTCTCGAATTTGCGCTTACCGTGCTGCCGGTGTTCGCTGTTTCTGTTAGCGACCACGCCCTGTGGACTGATACACTGATACGTGTCGTGCACCTGAGGCGTCGCGCCTTCCCATCGCTCCTGTCACTTGTTAGGACGATATCGTTATAGGCACGACTCATCGACAGATGTCACCACCTGACATGGACCTGAGTTACAGAGCTGCACGTAGTTGTACTAGTAGCCGGCAGAGGTCAGCAGTTGACGGACAGTGCTAGCAGTCGTAGTCAAAGCAATAATGTTTGACTAATATTTAATGTATTTGCATAATTATAGTTGTTTTATATGTGTAGTAATTAGCAGTGTGAGTGTTGTATGAGTGAAGAAGAACAGAAGTAAATGAAAATTGTTTTGTTTATTCACGAAGTACCAGTTAAAAACTATACAGGGGATTTACTATAATTAAATGTGCAGTCAGTTTATGGTACTAATAAATCGTGAGTAGAACACAAATTAATCGGTAATTTCGGAAGGAGTAATTTTATATTTGATACTTTTCTAAATTTATTTATTTAGCAATTGCCATAGAAAGAAATGTTTTACTATGATTGGTCATTGAAGTAAATCGCGGGTTAGCGCGGGATAATACGGCAGCCTGATTTGCTGTTTGTGTTATCAGCCAATCAGAAAATTGCAGAGTCGCGCCAATCTATGCTGGGAACAAAGACTTTGGTGTGACCTAGCAAGTTGGGGCTGAGGGTTCGAACTAGTAACATTTCATTGAAAGTAGCTCCGACAAAAGTACTGTAAAATCGCGGAAAAATGCTAATTACGAGTTGGCGAAGTAGTACAAAGTGTATTTAACTGAACGGTATAGTGGAAGACGTGTGGAATTTCGGACGGAATATCAAAATTATTGCTTTTGACTGTAAGTTAAAACCGCGTGGCGTGTTGTGCGATCTAAGACTGGAATAGGTATTACGTGTAGAGCAGGGTGCACAACATTCGAGCGAGCATTTTCATAACTAAACGATCCGGTGAACTCTATTAACTTCGGTAACGGGTGTGGATACCTTAAACTGGCTACGTGTGTGATTGTGGCGTGCGTGGGAGCGTTACATTGTGTAGACACTTAGTACGGACTTGGCAGCATTAACTGTGATCTTTATCGAAAAAATACACCTGAAAATTTACATTGCCAAGTTAAAACTTTTATTTCAGTACTAGCCACATCCCGTTTACCGGACAATTCTATGTATGTTGCGTCCTGCAGTAGACAGTAGTGGTCTAGTATTCCCTACTACAGCTTTTAACCAGACAAATGAACATTGCTGGACACTGGCAGGACGGTAAAAAGTAACGTGCCGCGCCGCACATCCAGCTGCCTCCTCCGCTGTTTCTAGTGTACCCTTCAGTGGGGTAGTTACTCTGCTCGCTAATAAACAGTGTTCACCAGACCCCTGGACTCTGCTGCAAGCGCCCTCTCGAGTCCCAGAATCCGCGTCTCCCGCAGCTGTGCTGTGCGAGTGTTGTTTGGCGCTGACCCCAGCCATCACCCTGCCTTCACTGGGAATTCCTTCCTCCACCTTTGCTCCTACCGCTCGGCAGTTTTAGACCGACTTCAGACGCCCCCGACTTCCCTCCATTCTGCGCCAGGTGTAGTGAACGACGCGTTATGACTCAATAATTATTGTCTAAAATATGACCATGTGCAGACTTCGTCACCTACGTCGTTTTCAAAACACTGCAAAAAAAATTTAAATTCTTTTAAAGTTCTCTATAAAAGATTCTTGAACGAAACTCTAATTAAAACACATTCAGTTGAGTCGTTTGTGCAAAATGACGTCACTCAGTCCAACTGGTTTGCGCAAACTTTTCTAATTTAGATGTCGTTTGTTTCTTCTTGGAAATTATATTCTTGCAAGTTGTCTTATTTTTCCCGTAATAAAAATCAGACTGTAAAACGTTTAAGATTCAAAAATCGAAATCAAACTCTTCTGAAAATTAATATATTGGAAAAATTCAGTAGTAATTCTTCCTCTATATAACTCTTCATAAATAGTTCTCGAACACGCATTTAAGCTTTAGAGCACACACTGTTTTATTGTCTCCGTATATGCGACATACAGATGTGAACATCAGACTCGACAAAACACAACTGAACAAAATACAACACCCACTAAACATTCTGTGACGTCATTACAATGGAAAATTACAAATTTTTATTTATTTGAATGTTGGAGGTTCGACGCAACAACCCGGTCACAGGATCTTCTGCTGCTCTTTGGCCGTTGACCCATGACGCCTAGTGGCCAATAATTTTCTTTCTGGTTCCAGCAGTGAAGATGCTGTTCCCGCCAGTTGCGCTGCTCTCTCCAAACATAGAACATTGTTGTTGTTGTTGTCGTCTTCAGTCCTGAGACTGGTTTCATGCAGCTCTCCATGCTACTCTATCCTATCATCTCCCAGTACTTACTGCAGCCTACATCCTTCTGAATCTGCTTAGTGTATTCATCTCTTGGTCTCCCTCTACGATTTTTACCCTCCACGCTGCCCTCCAATACTAATTTGGTGATCCCTTGATGCCTCAGAATATGTCCTACCAACCGATCCCTTCTTCTGGTCAAGTTGTGCCACAAAATTCTCTCCAATCCTATTCAATACCTCCTCATTAGTTATATGATCTACCCATCTAATCTTTAGTATTCTTCCGTAGCATCACATTTCGAAAGCTTCTATTCTCTTCTTGTCTAAACTATTTATCGTCCATATTTCACTTCCATATATGGCTACACTCCATACAAATACTTTCAGAAACGGCTTCCTGACACTTAAATCTATACTAGATATTAACAAGTTTCTCTTTTTCAGAAATGCTTTCTTTGCCATTGCCAGTCTACATTTTATATCCTCTCTACTTCGACCATCATCATTTATTTTGCTCCCCAAATAGCAAAACTCCTTTACTACTTTAAGTGTCTCATTTGCTAATCTGATTCCCTCAGCATCACCCGACTTAATTCGATTACATTCCATTATTCTCCTTTTGCTTTTGTTGATGTTCATCTTATATCCTCCTTTCAAGACACTATCCATTCCGTTCAACTGCTCTTCCAAGTCCTTTGCTGTCTATGACAGAATAACAATGTTCTCGGTGAACCTCAAAGTTCTTATTTCTTCTCCATGGATTTTAATACCTACTCCGAATTTTTCTTTTGTTTCCTTTACTGCTTGCTCAATATACAGACTGAATAACATCGGGCAGAGGCTACAACACACAAAACAAAAATACAAAACTTTAAATATTTTACAAACACAACAAAATATTTCAAATACATAAACAAAACACTAAATTAAACTTACATTTACCTGCAAACTGAGCTGATCTTTGTAGATGGGTGACGCTTTAATTTCCCGCCCCATTATATAGGACACGACAATATTTTGCATCCTGCTATGGGGATCTCGTGAAGAGAGAGAAAAAAGTTAGATAGATGGCGCCCACAAGAAGGATTACACGCAATACTCCTGCCTGCGAACCATTCGCTAACTGGAGCATGTCTACATCTGCATCCACACGGATACTCTGCAAATCGCATTTGAGTGCCTGGAAAGGCGTTCGTAGAACCACCTTCGCAATTCTCTGTTATTCCAGTCTTGTATAGCGCGTGTCTCTTTCCATGCGAGCTCTGATTTCCCTTATTTCATTATGGCGATCGTTTCTCCCTATGTAGGTCGGCGTCAGCAAGATATTTTCGCATTCGGAGGAGAAAATTGGCGATTGAAACTTCGCGGGAATATTCCGCCGCAACAAAAAACGCCTTTGTTTTAATGATGTCCACCCCAAATCCTGTACCATTTCAGACACAGTCTGTCCCCTATTTCGCGATAATACAAAACATTTTCGATGTACTGCGTCAATCGTATATGGTAAGGATCCCTTACCTTGCAGCAGTATTCTAAAAGAGGGCGGACAAGGGTAGTGTAGGGAGTCTTCTTAGTAGATCTGTTACATTTCCTAAGTGTCCTGCCAATAAAACGCAGTCTTTGGTTAGCCTTCCCCACAACATTTCCTATGTGTTCTTTCCAATTTAAGTTGTTCGTAATTGTCATTCCTAGTTATTTAGTTGAATTTACAGCCTTTAGATTTGACTGATTTATCGCGTAACCGAAGTTTAACGGATTCCTTTCAGCACTCATGTGGACGACGTCACACTTATCGTTATTTAGGGTCAACTGCCAATTTGCGCACCATACAGATATCTTTTCTATATCATTTTGCAATTTGTTTTGATGTTCTGATGACATTATTAGTCCATAAACGACAGCGTCATCTGCAAACAATGGGAGACGGCTGCTCAGATTGTCTCCCAAATCGTTTATATTGATAACGAACAGCAAAGGGTCTATAACATTACCTTGAGGAGCGCCAGAAATCACTTCTGTTTTAGTCGATGACTTTCCGTCAATTACTACGAACTGTGACGTGTCTGACAGCAAATCCCGAATCCAGTCACATAACTGAGACGATATTGCGTAAGCACGCAATTTGACTACAAGCCACTTGTGTGGTACACTGTCAAAAACCTTCTGGAAATCTAGAAATACGGAATCAGTCTGAAATCCTTTGTTACCGGCACTCAACACTTCGTGTCAGTAAAGAGCTAGTTATAATGAAATTTTCACTCTGCAGCGGAGTGTGCGCTGATATGAAACTTCCTGGCAGATTAAAACTGTGTGCCGGAACGAGGCTCGAGCTCGGGACCTTTCCCTTTCGCGGGCAAGTGCTCTACCAACCGAGCTACCCAAGCACGACTCACGCGCCGTCCTCACAGCAGGAGAGCTTTGTGAAGTTTGGAAGGTAGGAGACGAGGTACTGGCGGAATTAAAGTTGTGAGGACAGCGCGTGAGTCGTGCTTGGGTAGCTTAGTTGGTAGAGCACTTGCGCGCGAAAGGCAAAGGTCCCGAGTTCGAGTCTCGGTCCGGCCAGGAAGTTTCAAAGAGCTAGTTGTGTTTCACCAGAACGATGTTTTCTACGTCCTTGTTGACTGTGTGTCAATAGACGGTTTTGTTCCAGGTAATCCGTAATATCCGAACTCACTGTATGTCCCAAATCATGCTGCATATCGATGTTAATGATATGGGCCTGTGAGTTAGTGGATCACTCGTGCTGCATTTCTTGAATATTGGTGTGACCTGTCCTACTCTCCACTCTTTGGACACGGATCTTTCGTCGAGCGAGCGGTTCTATACGGTTCTGAAGTGTGGAACTATTGTATCAGCATACTCTGAAAGGAACCTAGGGAAACGACAGTGGCGCACAAAGTACCCTCCGCCAGACAACGCAAGATGAGCGCAGAGTAGATGTGGATGAACTAGTCTCAAAATAAAACGTAAGAAGCGAGGCAGAGATGTACTTGCGACTTTGCGTCACATAGGACTGAGCTTACTCTTTGAATCTCTGCTTATTATTTCGTTGCTGCTGGAAGGCGAAAAATCACGGTACGCGCTGCACCAGGTGTTGCAAGTTTTAATCGCCAGCACCGTGTCAAACCGGCAGACGCCGAGTCCGCACGGGGTGCGTTTAGTGACTGAAAGCGCCGGGTCGGAGATGAGATCGCAAAGCTCAGTATTTCGCACGAGTGGCCACGGTTCAGTTGAGTTGTGTTCAGGGCGGGGGGAAGAGCCCAGCCGCCACCCGCCCTGACCGCAACAGCTGGTGACCCAAGTCGTCCACCCCTCCTCCCTCTTTCCCCTCCCCCCCTCCCCCCCCCCCGCGCCAACGTAAGCCATCTTGGCTGCTGCCCCGCCCCTTTTGTGTAAAAACCCGCCCCCTCGCTTCTGTACCTGCAAGTGATCCACCCCTCGCATAATCGTCCCCCTGCCACACTGACAGCCTGACAACACCAGCCCCATGCATGAGGATCAAACCTGCAATGTTCGGATACAGTATTACAAGTGTCCCGCTTGACACAGTTTAGTTGTTTGAATATCTAGCATAACGTTGCAAAGCGGTATGAAGTGGAACGAGAATGAGAACTGTGCTAGGGAAGGCGACTTCGGTTTAATGGGAGAACTCAAGGAATGAGTAGTTCACATGGAAAGGAGACCGTATATAGAACGCAGGTGCGACGTAGTTTTGAGTACTGCGCGACTGTCTGGGATCCGTACCAGGTGGGATTGAAGGAAGACGTCGAAGCAGTTCAGATGCGAGCTGCTAGATTTGTTACCATCGGTAGCTTCGAACAACAAGTAAGTGTTAACGCAGATATTTTGGAAACTCGTATGGGAATCCGTGCAACGAAGGTGACGTTATTTTCGAAAAATGCTATTGAGAAAATTTAGAGAACCAGCATTTAATTCTGACTGCGAAACCATTCTACTGCGTCCAACACACACTATGTGATCAAACGTATCCGGACACGCCCAAAACCATACGGTTTTAATATTAGGTGCATCGTGCTGCCACCTACTGCCAGGTACTCCATATCAGCCACGTCAGAAGTCATTACACATGGTAAGACAGGAGAACGTGGTCAGGTGACTGGGTGTCACTTGTGTCATACGTCTGTACGCGAGATTTCCACACTCCTAAATATCCCTAGGTCCACTGTTTCCGCCGGCCGTTGTGGCTGAGTGGTTCTAGGCGCTACAGTCTGGAACCGCGCGACCGCTACGGTCGCAGGTTCGAATCCTGCCTCGGGCATGGATGTGTGTGATGTCCTTAGGTTGGTTAGGTTTAAGTAGTTCTATGTTCTACGGGACTGATGACCTCAGGAGTTACGTCGCATAGTGCTCAGAGCCATTTGAACCACTGTTTCCGATGTGATAGTGAAATGGAAACGTGAAGGGACGCGTACAGCACAGAGGCGTACATGCTGACCTCGTCTGTTGACTGACAGAGTCAGCCGTCAGTCGAAAAGGGTCGTAATGTGTAATAGGCAGACATCTATCCAGACCATCACACAGGAAATCCAAACTGCATGAAAAATGTTCAAATCTGTGTGAAATCTTATGGGACTTAACTGCTAAGGTCCTCAGCCCCTAAGCTTACACACTACTTAACCTAAATTATCCTAAGGACAAACACACACACCATGTCAGAGGGAGGACTCGAACCTCCCCCGGGACGAGCCGCACAGTCCATGACTGCAGCGCCCTAGACCGCTCAGCGCGGCAAAAATGCATCAGAATACACTGCAACTACTGTGAAAGTCAGGCGGAAGGTGAGAAAACACGGATTTCACGGTCGAGCGGCTGCTCACAAACCACACATCACGCCTGTAAATGCCAAACGACGCCTCGCTTGGTGTAAGGATTGTAAAAATTGGACCATGTGGCGATCAGATGGCATGGTGTGGGTATGTCAAATATCCGGTGAACGTCATGTGCCAGCGTGTGTAGTGCCAACAGTAAAATTCGGAGGCGGTGGTGTTATGGTGTGGTCGTGTTTTTAATGGAGGGGGCTTGCAGGCCTTGTTGTTTCGCGTGGCACTATCACAGCACAAGGCTACACTGATATTTTAACCACGTTCTCGCTTCCCGCTGTTGAAGAACAAGTTGGGGATTGCGATTGCATCTTTCAACACGATCGAGCACCTGTTTATAATGCACGGCCTGTGGTGGAGTAGTTACACGACAATAACATCCCTGTAATAGACTGTCATGCACAGAGTCCTGGCCTGAATCCGTTGGGATGTTTTGGAACGCCGACTTCGCGCCAGGCATCACCCACCGACATCGATACCCCTCCTCAGTGCAGCACCCTGTGAAGAATGGTCTGCCGTTCCCCAAGTAACCTTCCAGCACCTGACTGAACGTATGCCTGCGAGAGTGGAAGTTGTGATCAAGGCTAAGGGTGGGCCAACACCATACTGAATTGCAGCATACCGATGGAGGCGCCACGAACTTGTAAGATATTTTCAGCCAGGTGTCCGGATACTTTTGAAGACACAGTGTTCATTGCGCGTAAGGAGCACGAAGATAAGATACGAGAAGATGGAGTTCTTATGGAGACATATAGACAGCCGTTTTTCCGTCGCTCTGTTCCCGAGTGGAACAGGAAAGAAAACGATTAGTAGCGGTACAGGGTAACCTCCACCAAACGCCGTACAGCGGCTTGTGCAGTATCTCTGTAGTGTAGGTGTAGGTCTCAAATGAGGAAGGATTCCCTCGCCAGGCCAGCTGGTATACGACTGTGGATCGTGTTATTTTGGGCAGTTTTGTACACAAAGGTCTCGTCTTTTTATATAGGTGACCCCTACTCTTTCTAGTATAGTTAGATATTACACTGTGAGATGTGGTCCGACGATTTCCACGCCAGACGTCAGTACTGGCGGGGCGGGGTTTTGGCTCTGAATAGTGCCATTGCTACCTCTAAGCTGAAGAATGTACTGTGTTCTCTACTTCATGGACAGCCATTATTGCTCGCACTGCTTTCTCTGTTACATGTTTTGTGGAACATTTCGCACTTGTCTGAGTCGGGTTCCCTACGCATTCGAAGTCTTGGTACGATTTTCAGTTTTCTCTCGCGTACGAAGATATCGGCTGATGCTGGTGCTCTTCCTCCATTTCTTAGCGCCATCATTTCTGTTTTTATTTCGAAGCCGTCTCCGACGCACCAATCTTCATTTATTGTTTTTTGTGGCTTTGCAGAGTCCTTTGAATGACATAGGTTTTTGGATATCAACGCAACAAGGGTTCCAGGAATGCTTGCAGCACACGACGAGATTCGAAGCAACGCCATTTCATCTCAAGTGTTAGAGCAGTCTCAGGTCAATGGAGACGTCTTTCCGCCACGGATCGCTACAGATGACGAAACCTGGCTGCATCCGTATGCGGGACGGTATGGGTGGCGAGCGGCAGTGTGGAGTGAGAGTCGCTCGTACTACTTGTGGCTTCACAGCCGTCGTACTCAGCTGCAAGACGCTCTTCTTAGAGCCGTTGAGAGGGCAGGAGTGGGAAGTGACGTAGTATCCTCTGAGGTACCGGCGACAGACGGTTTATTCGGCACGTGTGTCGTGAGGAAGACCGCCTAAATTGTGGTTCCTTTTCCCTTCTGGTTGCTGTGGGCCAGAATGATAAACTTCTCTTGCATTTCATACAAAAGCAACTCTCAAAAGCAGGCTATAGTTCTGGTACTTCAAAAGTGTTAATTACCAGTAGAATAATAAACAATAACGGAACGAAAAGTCAGTCGAAGCACTAACTTGGATAGCGGGCGAAGTGATTTGGCTATGAGATCAGAGCTGGTCCGACAGTCTCGTAGAAAAGACCTCTTGTCTGCCTTGGTCGGTTGGTTGGGGGAAGGAGACCAGACAGCGAGGTCGTCGGTCTATTCGAATTAGGGAAGGACGGGGAAGGAAGTCGGCCTTGCCCTTTGAAAGGAACCATCCCGACATTTGCCTGGAGCGATTTAGGGAAAACACGGAAAACCTAAATCAGGATGGCCGGAAGCGGGATTGAACCGTCGTCCTCCTTGGTCGGTATTCGTTAACAACTTAATCAGCAATCTCTGATTATTTGGATGTGTAACTGAGAACGGTTTGATAGTAATTACGCAAATACGCAGTCAATTATTTTGTTGAAGAATGGAAATTATGTGTAATTCGTAGAGTGGAATCTATTGCCGGCCAAAGTGGCCGAGCGGTTCTGGGCGCTACAGTCTGGAACCGCGCGACCGCTACGGTCGCAGGTTCAAATCCTGCCTCGGACATGCATGTGTGTGATGTCCTTAGGTTAGTTAGGTTTACGTAGTTCTAAATTCTAGGGGACTGATGACCTCAGAAATTAAGTCCCATAGTGCTCAGAGACATTTGAACCTTTTTTTAAAAATCTATTGTGCAACTTCTCCTATTCTGCTAATACAAAGCGAGTCGCATCCCGTGTAAACAAACTGATTAAAAATTTTGTTATTCATGCAATATCAGTTCCTCGCTAAGAGTTTCTTACAGCCTCAAGATAATGGATTCCCGAACTACGTGCTTTCTTCTGCGAGAGGGGTAACTATAGAAGGCTGCAGGATCGTGAACAATTATTAGAAGTGAAACGTCCCCTTTGAACAATTATACAGGACTGTGCTTAACCTGACACACAATATTTTTAGCGCAACGCAATCTGACTTTCAAAAATCCCTACAAAAGAATGGCCCTGACTAACATTAAACTATACCTTCCAGAAATCACTTACCTCACAAAAATCTTCATTACTCGAACTACTGCAATACAGCGAGCGCCACTACTGCCAGCTAAATAAAAGATTCAAACTACGGAAGGCACTAACTACTGATAGGGATAGTTAGCAAATGAAAGATATTAATAGAGAACAAACACTGTATTTACCTTAATAGTCATAATATATATAGCAGTTCATGACAAATTACAAAACTCCGCCATCTCTCTCCCCACATCCACCACTGCTGGCGGCTCACCTCCAACTGCGCAACGCTACGCGCTGTTCACAGCCAGCTGCCTAACACTACAATGGCGAGTATTACAACAATGCAAAGCAGCCACAGACTGCACACAGCACAGCCAGTGATTTTCATACATAGGTGGCGTTACCAATAAAAATACCTAAACAGCCTACTTACATAGCCCCCATGCTCCCCACAAAAAATTTTACAAATTGGATTGGGCAGTGGCCAATACAGATTTGAAAAAATTTTTCATAATTACAATAACAAAGAAATCAAATGCACACACTTATTGATACTATGTTGGTCAAAAGCTCAAATTTTCTCACAGTCTATAAAGACAGTCCTGATCGTTCATCACGTTAAAATAGTAGTGTTTTTCTCAAAGTCTGAGCAGTAGAAGAAAATGCACACGGAACGGAAGTAGTGGATTTCCATGCAATCTTGAAGAAGTAGTGTTGTCCTTCCAATGGAAAGACAGTGCTGACTCTTGTCATGCATACAGGTAATGGGCCACAATGGAGCAAACCCACAGCAGAGTCATTCGAAGTTTTGAAGAATATTGGTAGGTAGGTCATCACAGAGCAGACCCACTGGAGTCCTGGTAGAGATTGTGGTATTGGTGGGCCACCAGAGGTGCAGACCCACTGCAGTCCTTGTAGAAATAATGGTATTGGTGGGTCATCAAAGATGCAGACCCACTGTAGTCCCTGTAGAAATAATGGCGTTGGTGGGTCATCATAGATGCAGACCCACTGTAGTCCTTGTAGAGATAATGGTATTGGTGGGCCACCAGAGGTGCAGACCCACTGTAATCCTTGTAGAGATGGCCAGCAGCCATCTGTTGCGATTATGCAGGTGCACATTCACCATCGAAGAGTCTTGCGGAGAATATAGCAAGTCCATAACCACCACTTGTGCACTCACAAAGTTTTTGGAATTGTCCTTAGAACCAGCAATGCTGTTATCCAGTCCCTTGCTGAATTATTAACACACGTGCAAACACTAACAGTCCCAACTTCTCACATACTGTGCATATATTATGACCAACAGAAACGTGGGCAGTGAAATGTAACTTACATGTTAATAATATAATGAACTGGTGTCAAGTACAATTTTATAACATAAGAATACAATTACAAAGGTACAAAATACATCATTAAAGAACATAACAATACAGATAACATTTGTAGTACAGGCTTTACAACAGAATAGAAATAAACAGCATTGTGATACATTCACGCATTTACACACATTTCATAACTCTTAAAGTAAGATCTTGGTTTCCAACAACCTTTTCCACAAATCAGAGTCCCTAAACACTACTCATTATTCCTTACCTCATTATACATATACATATTCATCGACACTTCTTCA